>NC_058080.1:727250091-727850091 GCF_014858855.1 Bufo gargarizans
CCGCTACTGTGTATTTCCAAGTCTAATTCTGTCACTAAACCCATACCTGTCACCCAGCGCCTAAATACTAGGCCTCAAATTTAAATCCCTCTAAATCTCTCGTTACCGCTGTACTGTTGTTGCTGGGCAAGATATTTAGTGTCCGTCAAAGCACATTTTTTGTTCTGGGTTGAAGTACAATTCCCAATTTAGCAATTTCATAATTTAGTGGTTCCTGCTATATCAGAGCTATTTGAATCTATCCCTAAAAGGGTATATAATATTGAAGGTGCACATTGGGTCATTCAGAATAACTTCACACACACCCGCTACTGTGTATTTCCAAGTCTAATTCTGTCACTAAACCCATACCTGTCACCCAGCGCCTAAATACTAGGCCTCAAATTTAAATCCCTCTAAATCTCTCGTTACCGCTGTACTGTTGTTGCTGGGCAAGATATTTAGTGTCCGTCAAAGCACATTTTTTGTTCTGGGTTGAAGTACAATTCCCAATTTAGCAATTTCATAATTTAGTGGTTTCTGCTATATCAGAGCTATTTGAAATCTATCCCTAAAAGGGTATATAATATTGAAGGTGCACATAGGGTCATTCAGAATAACTTCACACACACGCTTCTGTGCATTTCCAAGTCTAATTCTGTCACTAAATCCATACCGGTGACCCAGCGCCTAAATACTAGGCCTCAAATTTATATCCCGCTAAATCTCTCGTTACCGCTGTACTGTTGTTGCTGGGCAAGATATTTAGTGTCCGTCAAAGCACATTTTTTGTTCTGGGTTGAAGTACAATTCCCAATTTAGCAATTTCATAATTTAGTGGTTCCTGCTATATCAGAGCTATTTGAAATCTATCCCAAAAAGGGTATATAATATTCAAGGTGCACATTGGGTCATTCAGAATAACTTCACACACACGCTTCTGTGCATTTCCAAGTCTAATTCTGTCACTAAATCCATACCGGTCACCCAGCGCCTAAATACTAGGCCTCAAATTTATATCCCGCTGAATTTGAATACAATACATTGGGCCAAATTATATATTTGTTGTTGTGGTGAACCATAACAATGAGAAAAACATCTAGTAAGGGACGCGGACGTGGACATGGTCGTGGTGGTGTTAGTGGACCCTCTGGTGCTGGGAGAGGACGTGGCCGTTCTGCCACATCCACACGTCCTAGTGTACCAACTACCTCAGGTCCCAGTAGCCGCCAGAATTTACAGCGATATATGGTGGGGCCCAATGCCGTTCTAAGGATGGTAAGGCCTGAGCAGGTACAGGCATTAGTCAATTGGGTGGCCGACAGTGGATCCAGCACGTTCACATTATCTCCCACCCAGTCTTCTGCAGAAAGCGCACAGATGGCGCCTGAAAACCAACCCCATCAGTCTGTCACATCACCCCCATGCATACCAGGGAAACTGTCTCAGCCTCAAGTTATGCAGCAGTCTCTTATGCTGTTTGAAGACTCCGCTGGCAGGGTTTCCCAAGGGCATCCACCTAGCCCTTCCCCAGCGGTGAAAGACATAGAATGCACTGACGCACAACCACTTATGTTTCCTGATGATGAGGACATGGGAATACCACCTCAGCATGTCTCTGATGATGACGAAACACAGGTGCCAACTGCTGCGTCTTTCTGCAGTGTGCAGACTGAACAGGAGGTCAGGGATCAAGACTGGGTGGAAGACGATGCAGGGGACGATGAGGTCCTAGACCCCACATGGAATGAAGGTCGTGCCACTGACTTTCACAGTTCGGAGGAAGAGGCAGTGGTGAGACCGAGCCAACAGCGTAGCAAAAGAGGGAGCAGTGGGCAAAAGCAGAACACCCGCCGCCAAGAGACTCCGCCTGCTACTGACCGCCGCCATCTGGGACCGAGCACCCCAAAGGCAGCTTCAAGGAGTTCCCTGGCATGGCACTTCTTCAAACAATGTGCTGACGACAAGACCCGAGTGGTTTGCACGCTGTGCCATCAGAGCCTGAAGCGAGGCATTAACGTTCTGAACCTGAGCACAACCTGCATGACCAGGCACCTGCATGCAAAGCATGAACTGCAGTGGAGTAAACACCTTAAAACCAAGGAAGTCACTCAGGCTCCCCCTGCTACCTCTTCTGCTGCTGCCGCCTCGGCCTATTCTGCTGCTGCCGCCTCGGCCTCTTCCTCCGCCTCTGGAGGAACGTTGGCACCTGCCGCCCAGCAAACAGGGGATGTACCACCAACACCACCACCACCACCTCCGTCACCAAGCGTCTCAACCATGTCACACGCCAGCGTTCAGCTCTCCATCTCACAAACATTTGATAGAAAGCGTAAATTCCCACCTAGCCACCCTCGATCCCTGGCCCTGAATGCCAGCATTTCTAAACTACTGGCCTATGAAATGCTGTCATTTAGGCTGGTGGACACAGACAGCTTCAAACAGCTCATGTCGCTTGCTGTCCCACAGTATGTTGTTCCCAGCCGGCACTACTTCTCCAAGAGAGCCGTGCCTTCCCTGCACAACCAAGTATCCGATAAAATCAAGTGTGCACTGCGCAACGCCATCTGTAGCAAGGTCCACCTAACCACAGATACGTGGACCAGTAAGCACGGCCAGGGACGCTATATCTCCCTAACTGCACACTGGGTAAATGTAGTGGCAGCTGGGCCCCAGGCGGAGAGCTGTTTGGCGCACGTCCTGCCGCCGCCAAGGATCGCAGGGCAACATTCTTTGCCTCCTGTTGCCACCTCCTCCTTCTCGGCTTCCTCCTCCTCTTCTTCCACCTGCTCATCCAGTCAGCCACACACCTTCACCACCAACTTCAGCACAGCCCGGGGTAAACGTCAGCAGGCCATTCTGAAACTCATATGTTTGGGGGACAGGCCCCACACCGCACAGGAGTTGTGGCGGGGTATTAGAACAACAGACCGACGAGTGGTTGCTGCCGGTGAGCCTCAAGCCCGGCCTGGTGGTGTGTGATAATGGGCGAAATCTCGTTGCAGCTCTGGGACTAGCCAATTTGACGCACATCCCTTGCTTGGCGCATGTGCTGAATTTGGTGGTGCAGAAGTTCATTCACAACTACCCCGACATGTCAGAGCTGCTGCATAAAGTGCGGGCCGTCTGTTCGCGCTTCCGGCGTTCACATCCTGCCGCTGCTCGCCTGTCTGCGCTACAGCGTAACTTCGGCCTTCCCGCTCACCGCCTCATATGCGACGTGCCCACCAGGTGGAACTCCACCTTGCACATGCTGGACAGACTGTGCGAGCAGCAGCAGGCCATAGTGGAGTTTCAGCTGCAGCACGCACGGGTCAGTCGCACTACAGAACAGCACCACTTCACCACCAATGACTGGGCCTCCATGCGAGACCTGTGTGCCCTGTTGCGCTGTTTCGAGTACTCCACCAACATGGCCAGTGGCGATGACACCGTTATCAGCGTTACAATACCACTTCTATGTCTCCTTGAGAAAACACTTAGGGCGATGATGGAACAGGAGGTGGCCCAGGAGGAGGAGGAGGAGGATGAGGAAGAGGGGTCATTTTTAGCACTTTCAGGCCAGTCTCTTCGAAGTGACTCAGAGGGAGGTTTTTGCAACAGCAGAGGCCAGGTACAAATGTGGCCAGCCAGGGCCCACTACTGGAGGACGAGGAGGACGAGGATGAGGAGGAGGTGGAGGAGGATGAGGATGAAGCATGGTCACAGCGGGGTGGCACCCAACGCAGCTCGGGTCCATCACTGGTGCGTGGCTGGGGGGAAAGGCAGGACGATGACGATACGCCTCCCACAGAGGACAGCTTGTCCTTACCCCTGGGCAGCCTGGCACACATGAGCGACTACATGCTGCAGTGCCTGCGCAACGACAGCAGAGTTGCCCACATTTTAACCTGTGCGGACTACTGGGTTGCCACCCTG
The DNA here is from genome assembly GCF_014858855.1 of Bufo gargarizans. Classification (NCBI taxonomy): domain Eukaryota; kingdom Metazoa; phylum Chordata; class Amphibia; order Anura; family Bufonidae; genus Bufo; species Bufo gargarizans. The sequence goes on from NC_058080.1 coordinate 727,253,989, forward strand.
CTGGATCCACGCTACAAAGACAATGTGCCCACCTTACTTCCTGCACTGGAGCGTGATAGGAAGATGCGCGAGTACAAGCGCACGTTGGTAGACGCGCTACTGAGAGCATTCCCAAATGTCACAGGGGAACAAGTGGAAGCCCAAGGCCAAGGCAGAGGAGGAGCAAGAGGTCGCCAAGGCAGCTGTGTCACGGCCAGCTCCTCTGAGGGCAGGGTTAGCATGGCAGAGATGTGGAAAACTTTTGTCAACACGCCACAGCTAACTGCACCACCACCTGATACGCAACGTGTTAGCAGGAGGCAACATTTCACTAACATGGTGGAACAGTACGTGTGCACACCCCTCCACGTACTGACTGATGGTTCGGCCCCATTCAACTTCTGGGTCTCTAAATTGTCCACGTGGCCAGAGCTAGCCTTTTATGCCTTGGAGGTGCTGGCCTGCCCGGCAGCCAGCGTTTTGTCTGAACGTGTATTCAGCACGGCAGGGGGCGTCATTACAGACAAACGCAGCCGCCTGTCTACAGCCAATGTGGACAAGCTGACGTTCATAAAAATGAACCAGGCATGGATCCCACAGGACCTGTCCGTCCCTTGTCCAGATTAGACATTAACTACCTCCCCATAACCATATATTATTGGACTCCAGGGCACTTCCTCATTCAATCCTATTTTTATTTTCATTTTACCATTATATTGCGATGCTACCCAAAGTTGAATGAACCTCTCCTCTGCCTGTGTGCTAGGCCTAAATATATGCCAATGGACTGTTGCAGTGGTGGCTGACATGAAGCCTGATTCTCTGCTATGACATGCAGACTAATTCTCTGCTGACATGAAGCCAGATTGTCTGTTACGGGACCTCTCTCCTCTGCCTGGGTGCTGGGCCTAAATTTATGACAATGGACTGTTGCAGTGGTGGCTGACGTGAAGCCTGATTCTCTGCTATGACATGCAGACTGATTCTCTGCTGACATGAAGCCAGATCCTCTGTTACGGGACCTCTCTCCTCTGCCTGGGTGCTGGGCCTAAATTTATGACAATGGACTGTTGCAGTGGTGGCTGACGTGAAGCCTGATTCTCTGCTATGACATGCAGACTGATTCTCTGCTGACATGAAGCCAGATCCTCTTTTACGGGACCTCTCTCCTCTGCCTGGGTGCTGGGCCTAAATTTATGACAATGGACTGTTGCAGTGGTGGCTGACGTGAAGCCTGATTCTCTGCTATGACATGCAGACTGATTCTCTGCTGACATGAAGCCAGATCCTCTTTTACGGGACCTCTCTCCTCTGCCTGGGTGCTGGGCCTAAATTTATGACAATGGACTGTTGCAGTGGTGGCTGACGTGAAGCCTCATTCTCTGCTATGACATGCAGACTGATTCTCTGCTGACATGAAGCCAGATCCTCTGTTACGGGACCTCTCTCCTCTGCCTGGGTGCTGGGCCTGAATATATGCCAATGGACTGTTGCAGTGGTGGGTGACGTGAAGCCTCATTCTCTGCTATGACATGCAGACTAATTCTCTGCTGACATGAAGCCAGATTGTCTGTTACGGGACCTCTCTCCTCTGCCTGTGTGTGTGCTGGGCCTAAATATATGCCAATGGACTGTTGCAGTGGTGGCTGACGTGAAGCCTCATTCTCTGCTATGACATGCAGACTGATTCTCTGCTGACATGAAGCCAGATCCTCTGTTACGGGACCTCTCTCCTCTGCCTGGGTGCTGGGCCTAAATTTATGACAATGGACTGTTGCAGTGGTGGCTGACGTGAAGCCTGATTCTCTGCTATGACATGCAGACTGATTCTCTGCTGTCATGAAGCCAGATTGTCTGTTACGGGACCTTTCTCCTCTACCTGGGTTCTGGGCCTAAATTTATGAAAATTGACTCTTACAGTGGTGGGTGACGTGAAGCCTGATTCTCTGCTATGATATGAAGACTGATTCTCTGCTGACATGAAGCCAGATTGTCTGTTACGGGACCTTTCTCCTCTGCCTGGGTTCTGGGCCTAAATTTATGAAAATTGACTCTTACAGTGGTGGGTGACGTGAAGCCTGATTCTCTGCTATGATATGAAGACTGATTCTCTGCTGACATGAAGCCAGATTGTCTGTTACGGGACCTTTCTCCTCTGCCTGGGTTCTGGGCCTAAATTTATGAAAATTGACTCTTACAGTGGTGGGTGACGTGAAGCCTGATTCTCTGCTATGATATGAAGACTGATTCTCTGCTGACATGAAGCCAGATTGTCTGTTACGGGACCTTTCTCCTCTGCCTGGGTTCTGGGCCTAAATTTATGAAAATTGACTCTTACAGTGGTGGGTGACGTGAAGCCTGATTCTCTGCTATGATATGAAGACTGATTCTCTGCTGACATGAAGCCAGATTGTCTGTTACGGGACCTTTCTCCTCTGCCTGGGTTCTGGGCCTAAATTTATGAAAATTGACTCTTACAGTGGTGGGTGACGTGAAGCCTGATTCTCTGCTATGATATGAAGACTGATTCTCTGCTGACATGAAGCCAGATTGTCTGTTACGGGACCTTTCTCCTCTGCCTGGGTTCTGGGCCTAAATTTATGAAAATTGACTCTTACAGTGGTGGGTGACGTGAAGCCTGATTCTCTGCTATGATATGAAGACTGATTCTCTGCTGACATGAAGCCAGATTCTCTGTTACGGGACCTCTCTCCTCTGCCTGGGTGCTGGGCCTAAATTTATGACAATGGACTGTTGCAGTGGTGGCTGACGTGAAGCCTGATTCTCTGCTATGACATGCAGACTGATTCTCTGCTGACATGAAGCCAGATTCTCTGTTACGGGACCTCTCTCTTCTGCCTGTGTGTGTGCTGGGCCTAAATATATGCCAATGGACTGTTGCAGTGGTGGCTGACGTGAAGCCTCATTCTCTGCTATGACATGCAGACTAATTCTCTGCTGACATGAAGACAGATTCTCTGTTACGGGACCTCTCTCCTCTGCCTGGGTGCCGGGGCCTAAATATCTGAGAATGGACTGTTCCAGTGGTGGGTGACGGGAAGCCAGATTCTCTGCTATGGAACCTCTCTCCAATTGATTTTGGTTAATTTTTATTTATTTAATTTTTATTTTAATTCATTTCCCTATCCACATTTGTTTGCAGGGGATTTACCTACATGTTGCTGCCTTTTGCAGCCCTCTAGCTCTTTCCTGGGCTGTTTTACAGCCTTTTTAGTGCCGAAAAGTTCGGGTCCCCATTGACTTCAATGGGGTTCGGGTTCGGGACGAAGTTCGGATCGGGTTCGGATCCCGAACCCGAACATTTCCGGGATGTTCGGCCGAACTTCTCGAACCCGAACATCCAGGTGTTCGCTCAACTCTATTCAGATCCAAATAAATTCTACCCAAATCAAAAGTGTTCTCAATCATCTGATTTTTTTTAGAAAAGTTTGGGTCAAATTTCTGAATGTCAGAATCGATTTGTTCATCTCTAATTTTAATAGTTCAAATCATTGTCACGGAACGTAGATGATTCCTAGATGGAGACCAGACAGTGAAATGAGCGGCTAGACAACCAGAGGACATTGCATCCCCGCTGCAACAAGGTCTGCTGTATTTAGGGGAGCCAGAAAACCCCTTAAAAAGCCCCTTGAAATCCTACTGATTAGAATGCAGGATTCACATTCAGAAGGTATATTTGCAGCAACATGGATCCAAATAATTTTTGGTGCTGTAAAAGTCGCTGTAAACAAGTCTAAATCATTCATTCTGTCACGATTTCTTTATTACGATTATTATTCCTAATTAAAATGTCATTCCTTATCACAAATGGTAGAAGCTAGTGCTGTAAACTGCGGCTCCAACATACAATGCACAACTGCATAATCAGCATGTAGATAATTACTCACATTACTTACCAGCACTTATTTCCATGATTGCTTTAATTGCTTGCATTGAACTTGAGTGTCTTTCACCTTTTTTGTTTTTAAAAAAAAATGTTGATTATTTTTTAAGGGAATATAAAAAGGTAGACATCAGTCATTTTCTACTGAGACTCATAATTAATTTAGGAAATCAGATATGTGTAGTTCGATATTTTTATTCCAGAATGAAGGGTTTTAGTTTGTTTAGTTGCTTTTTAAAGAAAAATAAATAAAACAGAAACACTCAATCCTTCTGTCACGTTTGTATTTTGTAAAATAATTTCAAGCTTTTTAAAAATCATCTGTATTTAATTTTTGTTATGTACCACTCCTTGTTCCAATGCTGTTTTTGCCCCCTGTCGCAGAATGTGCATTGCCATGGCAACTGACACATGGTGATGACAATATTGGATGCGGGCGCCTATTTGTACAGGCAAGGACTTGACTTTTTGTCAGTTTCTATCCAGTCACTGGCTCTAGTCTGTTACAACTGACTCTTTTTTCACTAGATTTTGCCTATTATCTTATCCTTTGATGTATTTCTAGGCCTGAAATCTGGATTAATCTTCTGGTTCTGACCCAATGCTCCATCTATCTACTATCCCGATGTCTACTATAAGGATCAGGACCTGAGTCTTAGTCCAGGACAAGACAAGGAACACATTTGGAGCAAATTATGTGTAGATAAAAAGTGTCTGAAAAAACAACCCCAAAAAAAAACCTGTCTAGCATAGCCCACTTCGTAACACTACCATTCAAGGGACATGCACCAAAAAAAAAAAAAGGCTCAATGGCCGACGGATTCTAGATGTAAGTACTGTCATAGATCTGCCCCAGTGTTTTTTTATTTTTATTATATATTATGTCTTTATTTTATGTCTTTACTTTTATTGTTTCTTTGTTTGGCGGTTGACATTGAGACACTCTAGTGTGAAAACTATGTAGCCTGGTGAGGTTTATGTGCCAGGGACACTTTTTAGTCCCAGTCTGAACCGGTGCATTTGTATATTTCTATCTCTAGAAGATATATCAAAATTGCCTTATGGCGGATTCAGACGGCTGGGTAAAAACTTTGCACTTTGTCTAGGCTGCAACTTTGGTTGGTCATCTATTTTTTCTGTTCTGAAACAAAAATAAGGGGAGCAAGCCCACGATTTTCCCAACCCTCTGAAAGCACCTCTAGGAAGGGTACATAACAGCAAGTAAGTCATTTTGTTTTCTATCATGAATTATATAATCTGCTTTCTGATTATTTTTGCCTACTCAAAGTGTTTACTCTTTTCTGGATAGAGGCCAAGTCCTATTGTCTCGGCTGATCTCTAAGAACTTTGTAGAATGATGTGAGATGCTGAAAGAATCACCTCACATGGTACCAGCAAGGGCCACTCCTTAAAGACCTATGGTAAACACACCCAAAAATTTCCATGACTTCTGTTGCATCTCCATCCAGACATTGCATTGTCTGCCTGAGGAGCTGCACCCTTGGCTGGTCTTCTAGAATACAAACATTTAATAGGGCACCAATAGAGATAACTTATAGTACTCATTTTTTTACTCTTCTTATTATTTTTACTCATTCCTGGTCACTAGCAATTTTGTCTCTGTACACTTTGAATTTAAGCTGGGGAGGTCCACCATTGCAGGGATTTTCTGGAAAACCAGTCACACCATACGGAACTGATTTATAACAATCAACAACTCAACAGTGTCTGAACAATTCAAATGTAGTGCAGTTTCTCAATTGCATCAGGATACTGAATGACAAGCACATTCATGTCAAGAAGCGACTACACTCAGTCTCCCGATGCTTAAATTATACACAGTATTTTCAGTGGTGCTGTTGGCTGAAAGCAATACCTGGTTGTAGATTTCGGACCTGATTTTTATTTCTTCAGGGCATCCAAAATATGTTGGCAGCCTCTAATCCTCCCTGAGTGATGAAGACTTTGGACTCCCCACTGTTGTCTGCCCATTTCCCAGAAAAGACTTGTATGACAGGTGGTACATTTTCATTCACAGGACCACCAGGGTCTATAGATTAGTGGAATGTGTCTTTGGGATACTCTTCCGTAAATCAAGAGTTTTTCTGAACACAATCCACATGCATCCAGTTAATATGAACAATTCCTATTCTAGTCTACTATTGTCACGAAGGTGTACAGGAAACAACACAGCACAAAATGAATATACGACTCACTGGATCCAAAACTAAGGAACAAAAGGGAGACCCTTGCATCAGACCTGGCTCTTTCCCGTACTGCTCAGCCTATGCGAAAATCCCAATGGTAGATGATCGCATATACTCGTACCTCGACTGTATAACACCTGAACACCCTATAATAGTGAGGGGACACGACCACCGGCTCCCTACACTAGATACGGAGGGAGTCAGGGTCACCTGGGATCCAGCAAACAGAAAAACACAAATGAATGCACAACACTTATATTGTAGAAGACTGAGAAGTAGGATCAGCATGCACACACACTCCAGGAAGTAATATAAACCGCAAACTGATGCACTATGGGGAGGAATTTAAAGGGATGCAATAAGTCCAACTACATGACAGCTGAGAGAGGCTAACGAGATGAGGAACTGAAAGCAAAACAAAGGAATCTCAAGGAGGAGGTTCTGAAAGGCATCTGTCAGAGCTTCTCAGATGTCTGGTGGTGACAACTACTGTGCAAACATAGCTATGCAGTATGGCCTCAGGGGGGAGTTGGTGTGGAGGTACCAGAGTATGTGGGGGTTGAGGGTAGGTGGCCATATAGGTTGGGTGGTTTTAGCCTCTCACAAACATGGTGAGCATGCCAATGCTCATCTAAGACTTGATTGAGGTAGGAAGCTAAATGACCTCAAGAAACTGTTGAACTCATCCTCCCCCATATTATGGCAGAGGAAGCTAAGGACCTGAGAATACACCTGTGTTGCTTGTCATGGCACAACCCTTCTCCTCCTGAAAGATGGCCTCTGGCTCACCAGTTCTTTAAAACAAGTGAGGCTGGACTCTGTGGCTTATTAGCTAGACATAGGGCCAATAAAAAAATAAAAAAACACCAGGACTATCAGGTCCACATATTGGAAATGGCTAAATGGTCCAATCAACAATTGCATCAGCACTATAAGGAACACCTGACTGTAATTGGTAAAGGATGCATCTATCGGGGTAACATAAGGGCAATGGGAAAAGGGGGCAATGACTTTTGTATCTAGAGAACATAAGGGGACAGCTATAGCTACACTTACCAATCTTGCCTCTGTCTAAGGTAGGTCTTTTCAGCGTCATTTCGCAATGAATCCATAAAATACAGATGCATATGGATGGCAACCTTGTGCGTCCATTTCTTTGCACCCCCATAGACTTGAATGGGTGTCTTGGATGCAAAATGGACAAGAATAGTGCATGATGTGAGTTTTTGGACCTAAGGTTTAAAGAGACCAATTTGGAGTGCAGTGGTCCCTTGCCCACAATGGGCAAGTCTGGGTATCTACATATACAGTATCTCACAAAAGAGTACACTCCTCACCTTTTTGTAAATAGTCAGTGTACAGCTTGTATAACAGTGTAAATTTAGTGTGCCCTCAAAATAACTCAACACACAGCTATTAATGTCTAAACTGCTGGCACCAAAAGTGAGTACACCCCTAAGTGAAAATGGCCAAATTGTGCCCAATTAGCAATTTTCCCTCCAAGTGTCATGTAAATCGTTAGTGTTACAAGGTCACAGGTGTGAATGGGGAGTAGGTGTGTTATATTTGGTGTTATTGCTCTCACACTCTCTCATACTGGTCACTGGAAGTTCAGCATGGCATCTCATGGCAAATAACTCTCTGAGGATCTGAAAAAAAGAATTGTTGCTCTACATAAAGATGTCCTAGGCTATAAGAAGATTTCCAACACCCTGAAACTGAGCTGCAGCACAGGGGCCAAGACCATACAGTGGTTTAACAAGACAAGTTCCACTCAAAAAAGGCCTTTGCATGGTCGACCAAAGAAGTTGAGTGCACGTGCTCAGCATCATATCCAGAGGTTGTATGAGTGCTGCCAGCATTGCTGCAGAGGTTAAAGGGGTTGGCTACAGTCAAGCATGGTGGTTGGAGTGTCATGGTTTGGGGCTTCATGAGTGCTGCCGGCTGTGGGGAGCTACAGTTCATTGAGGGAACCATGAATTCCAACGTGTACTGTGACATACTAAAGCAGAGCATGATCCCCTCCCTTCAGAAACTGGGCCGCAGGGCAGTAATCCAACATGATAATGATCCCAAACACACCTCCAAGACGACCATTGGCTTTGCTCAAGAAACTGAGGGTAAAGGTGCTGGACTGGCCAAGCATGCCTCCAGACCTAAACCCTATTTATTGAGCATATGTAGGGCACCCTCAAACATAAAGTGGAGGAGCGCAAGGAGCTCAGCTCTGTGATGTCATCATGGAGAAGTGGAAGAGGATTCCAGTGGCAATCTGTGAAGCTCTATTGAACTCCATGCCCAAGAGAATTAAGGCAGTGCTGGAAAATAATGGTGGCCACACAAAATATTGACACTTTGGGCACAATTTGGCCATTTTCACTTAGAGGGTGGTTTAGACATTAATGGCTGTGTGTTGAGTTATTTTGAGGGCAATACATTTTTACATTGTTATACAAACTGTACACTGACTACTTTACATTGTATCAAAGTGTCAGATCTTCATGTCCCATGAAAAGAAAGAATAAAATATTTTCAAAAATGTGAGGAATGTACTCACTTTTGTGAGATACTGCAGATGGAGAAGTGCTGGAGATTGTGTATGGCTCTCTGATTTGGAGTCTATGAAAGTACCTTTGGCTGGTTGGGCAATCACTATCTATCCTGTAACATTGTGTTCTAAGGTGAAGTTGAACATAACCTTAAAATAAATTAGGCCTAGTCCTCCTCCTGACTAGTTTTTGGCAGTATTACATGTTAGTTCACAACTGTACTGCATTGCGTTTCAACCAATTGCTTAGGTTTACTGTCCTTCTCATTGTCCAGAGCTTGGCACAATCATCCCATTATTTGCATTGGCACCTGCACACGGCGTAATTACTGTCAAATTGATTGTGCATTTGTATCATATTATAGTGCTTTGGTAAAGTGCTGTAATATATCCTATTTTTTACTAGTAAAAACTGCAAAATATAAAATAAAATCAAATGTACAAAATTAAAAAATAAAATAAAACCTAGATTCTATGGAATAAAATCTGCTGATCCTCCCTCCCATTGACGTTGGGTAAGGATGCCAGATATCGACACGTTCATTTTTAATATTCGGGACCTCAGGAGAGATTGCAGCGATAGACATCTCAGTGGCAGTATTACAGAGTTACCGCACACGCCCCATGTACTTCCCTCTAAATATGATGAAGTATTCAGTCCTTCATTTTAATCCCACTAACAGCTTTTGCCGAATTTTCTTAGAAAGCAATAAAATAGAGAATTAAGCCTTCAATATTTCTAGGTCAGAAGGTCAAGGGATAAAGATTACATGTAGTAAAGCAGTCCTACATGAGAATTAATAAACTACTGCTGTCTTACATGCATGCAGTTTTATGTGTTTGAGTGATTTATTGCACGTCTATATAAAGGATGTGCATCACAATGAGCTCTGCTATGTAATTATCCATGTAGCCAAGTCCTCCTAAAGGCGTTTAACAGCTCTATATAAATAAAGCTTAAATAAAAACTAGTCAACTTTCTAATAGACTTTGGGGAGAATTTATCATGAGGGGTCAGTCAAGTCAGTTTTGCCTGAGTCTGTGTACGTGTACTTTATGCCACATTTTTCAAATTTTACATGTTTGCTAAAATTGTCTTATCCTTAAAGGGGTTATCCAAGCTTGGAAATGCCCCCCCCCCCATATGCGCGGGCGCCTCATACTGATACTACTTATCTGGCTCCCCATGTCGCTCCTGGTCCCTGCTGTCCCGCTGGTTCTCCCCGTGCGTGGATGAAAACATCCAGTGGGGGGCGAGGGGCAGCCAATGGCAGGCGATGACAAAGATTAGCATTCCTAGCATCGCGGGTGACACTGGGGAGGCTCGTCCCCGTCACCACCTGCCAACGGCGCACGGGGAGAAGCTGCAGCGGCTTGTGCAAGGACCAGGTGCAGGGAGTGGGGAGCCGGGAAAGTAGAATCAGTGTGAGGCGCCTGGGCTTATGAGGGGGGGGGGGGGCATTTCCAGTATCGGATAACCCCTTTAAACCTAAAAAAAAAATTCTAGAAAGCTACTCCAAATTTTCTACTCCGTCCTCCGAATGGAGCAAGATTGCAACTTTTTTAGCGACTCAAAAAAAAATCTCTGTGATAAATCTGGGGTGAAATTCATTAAGAGCTCATGCACATGAACGTGTTCGGGCCAGGCCCGTATTGCGGCCCGCTAACAGCGGGCCCCGGCCATTTGTGCACCGCCTCACGGATGTGAACCAATTCACATGAATGGGTCCGCAATACGGAAGGTGCGGAACAGAGACATGGAACAGGGCTTCTCTCCGTGCCTCTGCCCCGCATAAAAATAGAACTTGCTCTATTTTTTGGCGGTGTGGACGGATCACAGACACATTCAAGTTGATTGGGTCTGCATCTGTCTGCAGAAACCACACGGATGTTGCCCGTACATTGGGGACCGCAAATTGCGATCCCCAAATAAACGGAACGATAGGGGAAACGGCTGTGTGCATGAGCCCTAACAGAGATAACCACACCCACCTCCCCAGCCAGTGGTGTAAAATGCAAAAAGGAAAATATTTGAAGGACCTGTGATGACATCACAGGTCATGTGACCAGTAAAACAGGCAGTGGTTGAGAAATACCTGCGATGATATCACCATCATGTGACCAGTACAGGAGAGCACGGCAGTGAAGAGGAGTCCTGGGAGAAAAGCTGTGGTGATGTCTGTACATGAGGAGAAAGAGAAGGGAGAGGCAGAACCATGCTGGGAGTTGTGCTTATTTACCTGGGACTGTATGTTAGAGTTGAAGGGAGGGATGTTATTTACATGGGACTGTATGTTGGAGGGGGCTGGGGCAGGGTGATGTTATTTACATGGGAATGAATGTTGGAGGGGGCTGCGGCAGGGTGATGTTATTTACATGGGACTTTATGTTGAAAGCGGCTGTGGGAGGGTATTATGTTATTTACATGGGACTGTATGCTTAAGGCGGCTGTGGGAGGGAGTGATGTTATTTACATGGGACTGTGTGTTGGAGGGGGCTGTGGGAGGGAGGGATGTTATTTACATGGTACTGAATGTTACAGGGGTCTGAGGGAGGGATACAATGTTATTTACATGGGACTGAATGTTGAGGGGGCAATGTTATTTACATGGGACTGTATGTTGAAGGTGGCTGGTGGGGGGATAATGTTATTTACATGGGACTGAATGTTGAGTGGGTAATGTTTTTGGGATTGCATGTTGGAGGTGGCTGGGGAGGGGGTAATATTATTTACTTGGGACTGTATTTTGAAGGCGGCTGGGGAGGAGGTGATGTTATTTATATGGGACTGTATTTTGGAGGGGACTGTAGATAGAGAGGGATGTTATTTGCATGGGACTGTATATTGGAGGGGGCTGAAGAGATGGTGTGATTGTATTTACATGGGACTATATAGGCGGAGGGAGGGAAATAGTGTTATTTACATGGGACTATATATTGGAGGGGCTGAAGAGAGGGGAGTGATGTTATTTACATAGGACTGTATTTTGGAGGGGGCAGGAGAGCTGGTGTGATGTTATCAGTGGCGTGCCCGGGGGGGGGGGGGGGGGGGTGGGAGCGGCTCTGACTGGGGGTGCCAACAGGCCCAGAAGCAATGAGTGCTTCCATCAATACAGATGGAAGCGCTCATTGCTGAAGCGCTGACACCCGTGACCCAGTCCCACATACTGCTGCGGCGCAGGGAGCGGAGCGCATAGTTCCCTGCCGCGCCGCCGATCACCACCATAGGCTTCAGGCCTAGTAGGTCTGAAGCCTATGCGGTAGTGAAATCCCGACGCAGGCGCGTGTGATGATGTCATCGCACGCGCCTGTGCCGGGACTCAGCAGCACAGTGCTGGGACTCTGCGAGCAAGCGCAGGTAAGTATTTATTTTTTATTTTTTTTAATTTTATGTGCCAACTTTGGGGGACATGAGGGGGCCGGGGTGCACACAGGACAGAGAACGTTTGGGGGCGAACTTTTATTTTATTTTATAATGTGCCAACTTTGGGGGACATTAGGGGGGTGCACACAGGAGGACGTGGGGAGAATATGGTGATATACTGTGTGGCACAATGGGGGGCAATTTATTATGGGAGGGATGGCAATGTGGGGGACAATAGTGTGTGGGGGGCAGTGTGGGGGACACTACTGTGTGGGGGACACTACTGTATGGGGGCAGTGTGGGGGACACTACTGTATGGGGGCATTGTGGGGGACACTACTGTGTGGGGTGCAGTGTGGGAGAAACTACTGTGTGGGGGAAATTACTGTGTGCGGGGCAGTGTGGGGGAAATTACTGTGTGGGGGGCAGCGTGGGGCCTTTCTATTGGAGAGGCACTGTAGGGGCCAGTCAATTATTTCTGGGGACACTATACAGGGATTATTGCCCGGAGCACAGTATAGGGTGTTATTATTACTGGGGGCACTCTAGGGGACATTATAGCTGCTGTAGACACTATAGGAACATTTGGGGTCATTTATCAAACTGGTGTAAAGTAGAACTGGCTTAGTTGCCCATAGCAACAATCAGATTCCACCTTTTATATTTGACGGCTCTTTTGAAAATCCAGTTCTACTTTACACCAGTTTGATAAAGGACTCCAATTATGTCTATTAGGGTCACTATTTTTTCAGCAGTATAGTACCTGGGGCATTGGGGGGCACAACGGGCACAGGTATTGGGGGTGGCAGCAGGATCACACTGTGGGGACACCAGGATGGGGAGGTTGATGGAAAAACTGAAAAATCTAATGTGTCTGTGTTACAAACTCTGTAGAGTCGAGATGCGGCTGAAAGAATTTCTCATGGCGGTCTAATGGAGGAGAAGAGGAAAGAGGGGGTCTACATGAGATGTCCCTGGATGTAAGAGGTATGTGGTCAAGTATTGGGGATGGGGGGTGCCAGAGAAATGACCTGGGGGGTGCCAGAGAAATGACCCGCCCTGGGTTCCAAACACCCTGGGCACGCCACTGGATGTTATGTACATGGGACTGTATGGTGGAGGGTGGAATTTAACTACAGGAGGTGCTGCAAATCCAGGGGACATTATAAGCGTACTTATTACTACTGGGGGCTCTATAGGAGGGACTTATAGATCCACCTTATTTCTACTGAGAGCACTATGGGGGCCTTATTACTACTGAGGGGTCTGTAGAGAGCTTTATTACCACTGGGGGACCAATTATGGGGGCCTTATTTCTACTGGAGGCTCTGTGAGGGTATTATTGTAGTGTCCCACTAGGTAAAGGTGGGCACTACACAAAAGGGGTTAATGTGTTTTATTGCCTTGAATGTCATGTGCATGTATTTCCCTGTGTTAACTGGGTGTCAGGCCTGTCAGGGTGCAGTTTAGCCTCCCGGGCGTTAGAGGGAGCTAGAGAGCCCTAGTTATATATAGGACGGCCCAGACAGGAGAGAGTTAGTGTATTCCAGGGGACTAGAGGAGTCACCTCGTCAGCCTGAAGCTCCTGAGGCTAAGCTTAGCTCAGTCGAGATACCCCAGTAGTAGTAGAGCACCTCCTGGGGGCAACCTGCAGTTTCCCTACCAAGCGAGGATAATACAACCAAGTACAGATAAGTAACCTGATGGGCAGAAGTACTATAAAGTGAAGAGCAAGGGTCTATACTGGAGGAAGGATTTATATACCAAGGATTATAGCCAGCAATTAGGCATCCGGGCCTTGGGATCCATCCAGCTAGAATAGATGAGGGGATAGAGCAGCATTGCACTGCAAAGCATTAACTGTTTGCCCTCCAAGTATCTTGCATGATTAATACCTGCCATTATTAAAAGGAAACCTGCTTGTGAAGTATTGTTCAAGGGACTGCATCATCATTAACAACTGTAATTGTCTGTACAAAGCTGGACTGTTTTCCAAGTAAAGCCACGTTTGGTTCACCATACAATCTGTGTACCTCAATTACTACTCCTATAAATCGGTGTGCCACCTTGCCTCAGGCACTCTAAACACCTGCAACAACCAGGGCACCTCACCCAACATCAGGCCAGGTCTCTACACCCAGAGTGTGCCCCAGAGGAACTAGTGTCTGCCTCTCATTCACTGCTGCATGCCTGCCCAGGGTCCTCCAAAAAGTGAGTAACCCTCGATTGCCCATACCGTGACCTCACTGTCGCTATACCCTGCAGGTCTGGCGTGCTGCATTATTAATACTGGAGATCTCTTCTACTGATGTGGGCACTCTTGGGTAGCATTATCATGGTTGTGGGCACTGTAGGGGGCACTATTATTTCTTCAGGATAGGGGACTCCAGGTTAGGAGATGATGATAGAAAGTGAGGAACCTAAGATGTCTGTGTGTCACACTCTGCAGAGACGAGGCGCGACTGAAAGTAGTTGTACAGACCAAAGGGAGAAGATGATGACAGAAAAGATCTACATTGGAGGAGACATCACCTGGGAGGCCCTAGATGTGAGAGGTATTTGCTACTATATAGCAAGTACAGCAAAATGCGGTGTGTGGGGGAAGGGGAGGAGGCAACTTAGAGAACTGGACCATATTCATTGGGGCTTTGACACCGGATCTTTTGAGACCCTAGCAACGCCCCTGCCTATACATATTTCTGTATATTGGATACAAGTGTGATGTGTAAAAGGGCACTACACGACAAAAACTGGTTCCAGGGGAAGAGATTTGTGAAGCCCGGGAAGTGGGCAGAGTCTGATGTAAGTTAGGATTCTGCAGAAAAAGTGCTGTGCCAAGCACTGAAGAGAACAGAAAAAGTAACCAAATGGTAAGTAATTATGGAAATAGGGCAGGATCAGTGATTGAACAGCAACACCACTCCAGTCTCTTTGTCATTTGCTCCAGAGCAGTGCATGTGATCAGTTTGTGATCCAGATCAGTTTGGTTACTAAAGCAGATCAGAGAGACAGAGACTGCAGGAAGAATCCAGTCAATGTCAGCAGTGCCTACAGAGGAGTTCAGCAAAAAGCAGGAACCACCTGCTGTATCAAAAGTATGGTTAATAAAAACATCAGAGACTGAGTTGTTATAATTGAGTACAGAGATTCTGTTGTGTAACATATCCCTCACAAGTTTAGACCTGCTCCATCTTATCTAAGGGCCTTTTCACACTTGCGTTGTCCGGATCCGGCATAGAGTTCCGTCGTCGGGGCTCTATGCCGGAAGAATCCTGATCAGGATTATCCTAATGCATTCTGAATGGAGAGAAATCCGTTCAGGATGCATCAGGATGTCTTCAGTTCCAGAACGGAAAGTTTTTTGGCCGGAGAAAATACCGCAGCATGCTGCGCTTTTTGCTCCGGCCAAAAATCCTGAAGACTTGCCGCAAGGCCGGATCCGGAATTAATGCCCATTGAAAGGCATTGGTCCGGATCCGGCCTTAAGCTAAACGTCGTTTCGGCGCATTGCCGGATCCGACGTTTAGCTTTTTTAGAGTGGTTACCATGGCTGCCGGGACGCTAAAGTCCTGGCAGCCATGGTAAAGTGTAGTGGGGAGCGGGAGAGCAGCATACTTACCGTCCGTGCGGCTCCCCGGGCGCTCCAGAGTGACGTCAGGGCGCCCCAAGCGCATGGATCACGTGATCACATGGAACACGTCATCCATGCGCACGGGGCGCTCTGACGTCATTCTGGAGCGCCCCGGGAGCCACACGGACTGTAAGTATACCGCTCCCCCGCTCCCCGCTCCTACTATGGCAAGCAGGACATTAATAGCGTCCTGGGTGCCATAGTAACACTGAACGCATTTTGAAGATGGCTCCGTCTTCAAATGCTTTCAGTACACTTGCGTTTTTCCGGATCCGGCGTGTAATTCCGGCAAGTGGAGTACACGCCGGATCCGGACAACGCAAGTGTGAAAGGGCCCTAAGAGAGACTTGTGTCCTGTTCTAGATCAGTTATTTTTCTGTAGATCACTGAATTACTAAAGTGTTCAGTTGTAACCTGTTAAAGAGTGGTGCAAGAACAATTTATGTTTTGCAAGTCTGGTGTCTGAACATTTCCTTAGCCAGTTCCACCACTTTACAAGTCCCACCCAATGCAGTATAGATAAGACTCACCATCAGGCAAGAGCCCAAAACATCATGGTGTGCCCCAAGGGAAGAAAGGGTGTGCCCTCCTATCACTGCCCTGGTCCTAGGCGGATGTTAGTGTGAGGATTGCCACTGTGATCCATGTTTCAGAGACACTACCAATATCATCCTCCGCTCACTCCTCCCAGGCTGCTTTGGCAACATGAAGCCAAAGGGTTCTATCACGTCTGGTAAGGCAGGTACCAGACGTGCGGCGCAGAGAGAAGGGTGAGAAGGGAGGTGGGAGCACTAGACCTCACCACTGACACCTAGGGTAACAACAGGGAGTGGACAAACAATACAAACACCACATACAGTATAATCCCCAAAGGGAGACGACAAACAGTAGGAAACAAACTGGAGAGAACCGGAGATCCAACCGCACTGGTTCCAACAGCTTCAGCAGGCTCCACAGCAATGCCACCTGTTGGTCAGATTAGATAACCTGAAAGGAAGGTCTATATCTGACAACAAGGGAAGTAGGAAGAGAGAATATATAATAGCTGGGAGTCGCAGACCAAGAACAGCTGAAAGGAAAACTACCGATACCTAGATAGGACAAAAAGGATCGCAAACCAAAACAGGAAAACCTGAACCGGAATCCATTCCCACAACTGGTCATGGAGCAATCCCTTGAAATCGGGTGAGTAGCCACCTGTTGCGACCTTCTGACCCCAAGCACCACGGGGTCAGCGATAGGCCCTGACACCCTCGTGACATTACCCCCCCTTTCTACGAGGGGCCACCGCCACCGGATACTTAGGACCAGGTCTCTCCGGATGACAGATGTGGAAAGAACGGATTAATCTGCTGGTGTTTACTTCTGACGCTGGCACCCACATTCTTTCTTCCGCACCATAACCCTTCCAATGCACCAGATATTGAAGGGAGCGACGGACAAAACGAGAACCAACAATTTTTGCTACCTGAAACTCCAAATTGCCATAGACGATAACTGGAGGGGGGGTAATGGTGCTGGTTCCGGAGGTGCGACATACTTTTTGAGCAATGATTTATGAAAAACAGTTAGGAATTTTCAATGTTTGAGGTAGGTCCAGGCGAAAAGCCACAGGGTTAATCACAGCGACTATTTATAAAGACCAATAAACCTAGGACCAAGTTTCCAAGAGGGTACTTTTAACTTAATATTTCTAGTCGACAACCACACATAGTCATTCACGCCTAGGTCCGGACCTGGCGAACGTTTCTTATCAGCCATATGTTTATATCTGCCTCCCATATTTTAAATTGCTTTGAACCTTCTGCCATACAGAGGAGAGTGACGACGTAAACCGTTCTTCAGGAATCCCAGACAGCTCCCCCTCACTGAAAGTAAAAAACTGAGGATGAAAACCATATGTACCAAAAAATTGTGACTTACCAGTTGATTCATGACAGCAATTGTTTATAGCAAACTCTGCTAAAGGTAAGTAAGATGACCATTCCTCATAATTTTCAGACACAAAACACCTAAGGTAAGTCTTTAGGTTTTTGTTGGTACGTTCAGTCTGGCCGTTCGACTGCGGATGGAAGGCTGAGGAAAAAGACAAATGTACCCCCAGACGAGAAAAAAAAGCTTTCCAGAATTTAGAAATAAACTGGGTTCCTCCATCCGAAACAATATCAGAAGGGACCCCATAAAGCTTCACAATTTCACTGAGCCAGGGTCTTAGCATTTTGCAACGCGGGTAAAGCAAAGAAATGCATCATTTTACTGAACCTGTCTACAACTACCAGGATAACAGTTTTACCTGCAGATACAGGTAGGTCAGTGATAAAGTCCATCGACAGGTGTGTTCACGGCCTGTTGGGAATGACCAATGGTAACAGGGACCCCTGCCGGACGAGTAAGAGAGACTTTAGCGCATGCACAGGTAGTACAGGTCGACACAAAATCAACTACATCCTGATGCAACCTCGGCCACGAAAAACGACGAGACAATAGCTCCGAAGTTGCCCCCTACTACCCGGGTGCCCCGCGAGTGCAGAGTTATGATATTCTCTTAATATTTCAAGATGCAAGTTCAAAGGTACAAACAACTTTCCTTGGGCACAGGAGACCGGGGCATCCCCCTGAGCCTCCAACACCCTCCCCTTCAGGTCTGAGTGTAACGCAGAGACCACCACCCCCCCCCCTTTTGTAAAATCAGCACCAGAACAACCACATCACCCCCTGCAGGAAAACTCCGGTATAACGCATCAGCTTTGGTATTTTTTGCCCCCGGACGATAGGCAATAATAAAATTAAACCTGGTAAAAAACAAAGACCACCTAGCTTGTCTAGGGGTAAGATGTTTAGCAGACTCAAGGTATAACAGGTTTTTATGATCTGTAATCACCATGATTAGATGAGCTGCCCCCTCCAAAAAGTGATGCCATTCCTCAAAAGCTAATTTAATAGCGAAAAGTTCCTTGTTGCCTATATCATAATTTTTCTCAGCTGCCGACAATTTCTTAGAAAAGAAAGCACAAGGACGTCATTTACTTGGAGATGGACCCTGAGACAGTACAGCCCCCACCTCTGATGCATCAACCTCTACAATAAAAGGCTGAGAAACATCCGGCTGAACCAGTATGGGTGCCGAAATGAACCTCTCCTTCAGAGAAGAAAAAGCCAGTTTAGCAGCATCAGACCATTTAGAAAAATCAGTCCCCTTTTTAGGCATGTCAGTAAGGGGTTTGACAATCACCGAATAGTTTTGAATACATTTTCTATAAAAATTGGCAAAACCCAAAAAACGCTGCAGTTCTTTCAGGTTCTACCGAAGATCCCATTCTAGAATCGCATGGACCTTCTCTGGATCCATACGAAACCCCGAAGCCGATAGCAGATACCCCAGGAATTGTACCTGCTGTACGGCGAATACACATTTCCCCAATTTATCATATAACTTATTTGGCCGTAAAATCTGCAACACCTGCCTGACATGTACCCTGTGTGTCTCCAGGTCGGGTGAATAAATCAAAATATTGTCAAGATATCTTACAACAAATCTGCTGATAAGATGACAAAAAATATCGTTGACAAACTGTTAAAAGACAGCAGGAGCATTAGTCAGGCCAAAAGGCATTACCAGGTTTTCATAATGCCCCTCAGGAGTGTTAAACGCAGTCTTCCACTCATCCCCCTCTTTAATGCAAATCAGATGGTAGGCTCCCCTCAAATCCATCTTGGAAAACCATTTCGCACCAGCAATCTGATTAAACAGGTCGGGAATGAGAGGGAGAGGATAGGGGTCTCGGATAGTTATCCGATTTAGCTCACGAAAATCTAGGCAAGGATGCAGGCCCCCATCTTTTTTCTTCACAAAGAAGAACCCTGCATCCACGGGTGAAGAAGAGGGCCTGATATGTCCTTTAGCCAGACTCTCAGAAATATAATCCTTCATGGCTTGTCTTTCGGCCCAGAAAAATTATATAACCTGGTCTTAGGTAACTTTGCTCCAGGGATAAGGTTAACCGGGCAATCATACGGACGATGGGGTGGTAACTCTTGACAACTAGGGATGAGCGAACTCGAACTGTATAGTTCGGGTTCGTACCGAATTTTGGGGTGTCCGTGACACGGACCCGAACCCGGACATTTTCGTAAAAGTCCGGGTTCGGTGTTCGTCGCTTTCTTGGCGCTTTTGTGACGCTTTCTTGGCGCTTTTTGAAAGGCTACAAAGCAGCCAATCAACAAGCGTCATACTACTTGCCCCAAGAGGCCATCACAGCCATGCCTACTATTGGCATGGCTGTGATTGGCCAGAGCACCATGTGACCCAGCCTCTATTTAAGCTGGAGTCACATAGCGCCGCCCGTCACTCTGCTCTGATTAGCGTAGGGAGAGGTTGCGGCTGCGACAGTAGGGCGAGATTAGGCAGATTAACTCCTCCAAAGGACTTGATTAACTGATCGATCTGCAGCTGTGGATCATTGAGCTGCTGATCCTCAATTGCTCACTGTTTTTAGGCTGCACAGACCGTTTGTCAGTCACATTTTTCTGGGGTGATCGGCGGCCATTTTGTGTCTTGTGGTGCGCCAGCACAAGCTGCGACCAAGTGCATTTAACCCTCAATGGTGCGTTTGTTTTTTGGCTAAAGCCTACATCAGGGTGAAGCTGTCACACCAAGTGCATTTAACCAGCAATAGTCTGTTCATTTTTTGGCCATATACTAAATCAGGGGCAAGCTGCGCCCGTCACCAAGTGCATTTAACCAGCAATAGTCTGTTCATTTTTTGGCCATATACTACATCAGGGGCAAGCTGCGCCCGTCACCAAGTGCATTTAACCCTCAGTAGTGTAATTGGTCAAGCTATCACACCAAGTGCATTTAACCAGCAATAGTCTGTTCATTTTTTGGCCATATACTACATCAGGGGCAAGCTGCGCCCGTCACCAAGTGCATTTAACCCTCAGTAGTGTGGTTGGTCAAGCTGTGACACCAAGTGCATTTAACCAGCAATAGTCTGTTCATTTTTTGGCCATATACTACATCAGGGGCAAGCTGCGCCCGTCACCAAGTGCATTTAACCAGCAATAGTGTGGTTATTTTTTGGCCATATCCCAGTCTAATTCTGTCACTAAATCCATACCGGTCACCCAGCGCCTAAATACTAGGCCTCAAATTTATATCCCGCTAAATCTCTCGTTACCGCTGTCCTGTTGTGTCTGGGAAAGTTATTTAGTGTCCGTCAAAGCACATTTTTTGTTCTGGGTTGAAATACAATTCCCAATTTAGCAATTTAAAAATTTAGTGGTTTCTGCTATATCAGAGCTATTTGAAATCTATCCCTAAAAGGGTAGATCATATTGAAGGTGCACATAGGGTCATTCAGAATAACTTCACACACACACGCTACTGTGCATATCCCAGTCTAATTCTGTCACTAAATCCATACCGGTCACCCAGTGCCTAAATACTAGGCCTCAAATTTATATCCCGCTGAATTTGAATACAATACTTTGGGCCAAATAATATTTTTGTTGTTGTGGTGAACGATAACAATGAGGAAAACATCTAGTAAGGGACGCGGACATGGTCGTGGTGGTGTTAGTGGACCCTCTGGTGCTGGGAGAGGACGTGGCCGTTCTGCCACATCCACACGTCCTAGTGTACCAACTACCTCAGGTCCCAGTAGCCGCCAGAATTTACAGCGATATATGGTGGGGCCCAATGCCGTTCTAAGGATGGTAAGGCCTGAGCAGGTACAGGCATTAGTCAATTGGGTGGCCGACAGTGGATCCAGCACGTTCACATTATCTCCCACCCAGTCTTCTGCAGAAAGCGCACAGATGGCGCCTGAAAACCAACCCCATCAGTCTGTCACATCACCCCCATGCATACCAGGGAAACTGTCTCAGCCTCAAGTTATGCAGCAGTCTCTTATGCTGTTTGAAGACTCTGCTGGCAGGGTTTCCCAAGGGCATCCATCTAGCCCTTCCCCAGCGGTGGAAGACATAGAATGCACTGACGCACAACCACTTATGTTTCCTGATGATGAGGACATGGGAATACCACCTCAGCACGTCTCTGATGATGACTAAACACAGGTGCCAACTGCTGCGTCTTTCTGCAGTGTGCAGACTGAACAGGAGGTCAGGGAGGAAGACTGGGTGGAAGACGATGCAGGGGACGATGAGGTCCTGGACCCCACATGGAATGAAGGCTGTGCCTCTGACTTTCACAGTTCGGAGGAAGAGGCAGTGGTGAGACCGAGCCAACAGCGTAGCAAAAGAGGGAGCAGTGGGCAAAAGCAGAACACCCGCCGCCAAGAGACTCCACCTGCTACTGACCGCCGCCATCTGGGACCGAGCACCCCAAAGGCAGCTTCAAGGAGTTCCCTGGCATGGCACTTCTTCAAACAATGTGCTGACGACAAGACCCGAGTGGTTTGCACGCTATGCCATCAGAGCCTGAAGCGAGGCATTAACGCTCTAAACCTTAGCATAACCTGCATGACCAGGCACCTGCATGCAAAGCATGAACTGCAGTGGAGTAAACACCTTAAAAACAAGGAACTCACTCAGGCTCCCCCTGCTACCTCTTCTGCTGCTGCCGCCTTGGCCTCTTCCTCCGCCTCTGGAGGAACGTTGGCACCTGCCGCCCAGCAAACAGCGGATGTACCACCAACACCACCACCTCCGTCACCAAGCATCTCAACCATGTCACACGGCAGCGTTCAGCTATCCATCTCACAATCATTTAAGAGAAAGCGTAAATTCCCACCTAGCCACTAAATTCCCACCCTCGATCACTGGCCCTTAATGCCAGCATTTCTAAACTACTGGCCTATGAAATGCTGTCATTTAGGCTGGTGAACACAGACAGCTTCAAACAGCTCATGTCACTTGCTGTCCCACAGTATGTTGTTCCCAGCCGCCACTACTTCTCCAAGAGAGCCGTGCCTTCCCTGCACAACCAAGTATCCGATAAAATCAAGTGTGCACTGCGCAACGCCATCTGTGGCAAGGTCCACCTAACCACAGATACGTGGACCAGTAAGCAGAGCCAGGGACGCTATATCTCCCTAACTGCACACTGGGTAAATGTAGTGGCGGCTGGGCCCCAGGCGGAGAGCTGTTTGGCGCACGCCCTTCCGCCGCCAAGGATCGCAGGGCAACATTCTTTGCCTCCTGTTGCCTCCTCCTCCTACTCGGCTTCCTCCTCCTCTTCTTCCACCTGCTCATCCAGTCAGCCACACACCTTCACCACCAACTTCAGCACAGCCCGGGGTAAACGTCAGCAGGCCATTCTGAAACTCATATGTTTGGGGGACAGGCCCCACACCGCACAGGAGTTGTGGCGGGGTATAGAACAACAGACCGACGAGTGGTTGCTGCCGGTGAGCCTCAAGCCCGGCCGGGTGGTGTGCGATAATGGGCGAAATCTCGTTGCAGCTCTGGGACTAGCTGGTTTGAGGCACATCCCTTGCCTGGCGCATGTGCTGAATTTGGTGGTGCAGAAGTTCATTCACAACTACCCCGACATGTCAGAGCTGCGGCATAAAGTGCGGGCCGTCTGTGCGCGCTTCCGGAGTTCACATCCTGCCGCTGCTCGCCTGTCTGCGCTACAGCGTAACTTTGGCCTTCCCGCTCACCGCCTCATATGCGACGTGCCCACCAGGTGGAACTCCACCTTGCACATGCTGGACAGACTGTGCGAGCAGCAGCAGGCCATAGTGGAGTTTCAGCTGCAGCACGCACGGGTCAGTCGCACTGCGGAACAGCACCACTTCACCACCAATGACTGGGCCTCCATGCGAGACCTGTGTGCCCTGTTGCGCTGTTTCCAGTACTCCACCAACATGGCCAGTGGCGATGACGCCGTTATCAGCGTTACAATACCACTTCTATGTCTCCTTGAGAAAACACTTATTGCGATGATGGAAGAGGAGGTGGCCCAGGAGGAGGAGGAAGAGGGGTCATTTTTAGCACTTTCAGGCCAGTCTCTTAGAAGTGACTCAGAGGGAGGTTTTTTGCAACAGCAGAGGCCAGGTACAAATGTGGCCAGCCAGGGCCCACTACTGGAGGAGGATGAGGATGAGGAGGAGGTGGAGGAGGATGAGGATGAAGCATGTTCACAGCGGGGTGGCACCCAACGCAGCTCGGGCCCATCACTGGTGCGTGGCTGGGGGGAAACGCAGGACGATGATGATACGCCTCCCACAGAGGACAGCTTGTCCTTACCTCTGGGCAGCCTGGCACACATGACCGACTACATGCTGCAGTGCCTGCGCAACGACAGCAGAGTTGCCCACATTTTAACGTGTGCGGACTACTGGGTTGCCACCCTGCTGGAACAAAGACAATGTGCCCACCTTACTTCCTGCACTGGAGCGTGATAGGAAGATGCGCGAGTACAAGCGCACGTTGGTAGATGCGCTACTGAGAGCATTCCCAAATGTCACAGGGGAACAAGTGAAAGCCCAAGGCGAAGGCAGAGGAGGAGCAAGAGGTCGCCAACGCAGCTGTGTCACGGCCAGCTCCTCTGAGGGCAGGGTTAGCATGGCAGAGATGTGGAAAAGTTTTGTCAACACGCCACAGCTAACTGCACCACCACCTGATACGGAACGTGTTAGCAGGAGGCAACATTTCACTAACATGGTGGAACAGTACGTGTGCACACCCCTCCACGTACTGACTGATGGTTCGGCCCCATTCAACTTCTGGGTCTCCAAATTGTTCACGTGGCCAGAGCTAGCCTTTTATGCCTTGGAGGTGCTGGCCTGCCCGGCGGCCAGCGTTTTGTCTGAACGTGTATTCAGCACGGCAGGGGGTGTCATTACAGACAAACGCAGCCGCCTGTCTACAGCCAATGTGGACAAGCTGACATTCATAAAAATGAACCAGGCATGGATCCCACAGGACCTGTCCATCCCTTGTGCAGATTAGACATTAACTACCTCCCATTAACCATATATTATTGTACTCCAGGGCACTTCCTCATTCAATCCTATTTTCATTTTACCATTATATTGCGGGGCAACCCAAAGTTGAATGAACCTCTCCTCTGTCTAGGTGCCGGGGCCTAAAAATATCTGACAGTGGCCTGTTCCAGTGTTGGGTGACGTGAAGCATGATTCTCTGCTATGACATGAAGCCTGAATCTCTGCTATGGGACCTCTCTCCTCTGTCTGGGTGCCGGGCCAAAATATCTGACAATGGACTGTTCCAGTTTTGGGTGACGTGAAGCATGATTCTCTGCTATGACATGAAGCCTGAATCTCTGCTATGGGACCTCTCTCCTCTTTCTGGGTGCCGGGGCCTTTATATCTGACAATGGACTGTTCCAGTTTTGGCTGATGTGAAGCCTGATTCTCTGCTATGACATGAAGACTGATTCTCTGCTGACATGAAGCCTGAATCTCTGCTATGGGACCTCTCTCCTCTGTCTGGGTGCCGGGGCCTAAATATCTGACAATGGACTGTTCCAGTTTTGGCTTACATGAAGCCTGATTCTCTGCTATGACATGAAGCCTTAATCTCTGCTATGGGACCCCTCTCCTCTGTCTGGGTGCCGGGCCTAAATATATGACAATGGACTATTCCAGTTTTGGCTGACATGAAGCCTGATTCTCTGCTATGACATGAAGCCCGAATCTCTGTTATGGGACCTCTCTCCTCCCTCTGGGTGTCACAACCAGACAGCTGAGAAGCTCTGATAGAAGCCTTTCAGAACCTCCTCCTTGAGTTCTCTTTGTTGTGGTATTCAGTTCCTCATCTCGTTAGTCTCTCTCAGCTGTCATGTAGTTGGACTAATTGCATCCCTTTAAATTCCGCCCCATAATGCATTACTGGGCGGCTTATACTTCTTCCTGGAGTGTGTGTGCATGCTTATCCTGTTTTCCTGTCTGCTACAAAGTTAAGTGCTGTACATTTATCTGTTATTTTCTCTTTGCTGGATCCCAGGTGACCCTGACTCCCTCCCTGACTCCCTCCGTGTCTGGTGTAGGGAGCCGGTGGTCGTGTCCCCTCACTATTGTAGGGTGTTCAGGGGTTATATAGTCGAGGTACGTGGCTATGCAACCATCCACCTCTGGGATCTTTGCATAGGCTGAGCAGCCAGGGAAAGTGCTAGGTCTTGTGCAGGGGTCTCCCCTTG
Organism: Bufo gargarizans; assembly: GCF_014858855.1. NCBI lineage: Eukaryota > Metazoa > Chordata > Amphibia > Anura > Bufonidae > Bufo > Bufo gargarizans. The sequence continues at coordinate 727,279,751 of NC_058080.1, forward strand.
GTTCCTTAGCTTTGGATCCAGTGAGTCATATATGCATGTTGCATTGTCTTGTTTCCCGTACACCGTCCGTGACACTGGGTGCCGGGGCCTAAATATATGACAATGGACTGTCCCAGTTTTGGCTGACGTGAAGCCTGATTCTCTGCTATGACATGAAGACTGATTCTCTGCTGACATGAAGCTTGAATCTCTGTTATGGGACCTTTGTCCTCTGTCTGGGTGCCGGGGCCTAAATATATGACAATGGACTTTTCCAGTTTTGGCTGACGTGAAGCCTGATTCTCTGCTATGACATGAAGCCTGATTCTCTGCTGACATGAAGCCTGATTCTCTGCTATGGCACCTCTCTCCAATTGATATTGGTTAATTTTTGTTTATTTTAATTTTAATTCATTTCCCTATCCACATTTGTTTGCAGGGGATTTAACTACATTTTGCTGCCTTTTGCAGCCCTCTAGCCCTTTCCTGGGATGTTTTACAGCCTTTTTAGTGCCGAAAAGTTCGGGTCCCCATTGACTTCAATGGGGTTCGGGTTCGGGACGAAGTTCGGGTCGGGTTCGGATTCCGAACCCGAACATTTCCGGGAAGTTCGGCCGAACTTCTCGAACCCGAGCATCCAGGTGTTCGCTCAACTCTACACAGTGCCTTAAGGGATATAGGAGTCTCATATAGCGCAAGCGCATCTTTTACCTTTTCTGATAACCCTTGTCAAAACCCTTGTCACTTAGTATCCGGGGCCCACCTTCAAAATTCTGAACATTATACCTCTGCTGACCGATCTCCCTGCTGAAAGCGCTGTAATCTGGACTCAGCTAGAGAGACTCGCTCAGGGTCATCGTATATGAGATCCAGGGCCTCAAAAAACCCATCTGCTGACCGGAGGGCATGGGTACCAGCTGGCAACAAAAAAGCCCAGGATTGAAGATTCCCTTGAAAAAGAGAGATAACAATCCCCACCAGCTGTTCATCATTACCCAAGGCACTTGGGCGCAGCCTGAAATATAATTTACAGGCTTCACGGAACACCACAAATTTGTCTCTTCCTCTAGAAAATATGTCAGGGAGAGCAACCTTAGGTTCCGGATTGACCTGGTTACCCCTAGCAACCACAGGGCTTAAGGACTGCTGCAGCTTCTGAAGGACCGCCACCTTCAATTCTGTTACTTCAAGAGACAGACCTTGTAACTGCTTTGCCAAAGCAGCAATAGGATCTATAGTGGTTCTTAGAGAGGGGGCCAGATATAATATCACGTCTGGTAAGGCAGGTACCAGATGTGCAGCGCAGAGGAAAGTGCAGTGACCAGGAACGGGTACACTGATGCCACTTATGCAGTGGACCAGGATATGGGTGGTTAATAGTCTATAGTTTGTTCGTGACGCCAATTGCATTGTGTGCAGGGTACTATCACAGGGTCCTCCCAAGGTGTTATAACGCAAGTCCCAGGTTAGGAATGCCAGAGTGGTGTAATGGCCTATAATGTCTCTGTAGAGTAGTGATAATTGTGTCAATGGTGTCTCCTACCTGGGTACGGCTGGACTCCTGGCTCACTTGCAATAAATTTGAGTGTAGTGATAGTAGGCGTAATAGAGGAATTTTGCAGCAGAAATTATGTCCAGACCTTTATATGTAGTTCAAACCTTTCTTTACTGAAGATAACTTGTATCCAAGCAGTATACAGCTTTGGTCTCTGGTCCCAGCAGGTTTGGGCAATGGTTGGCAGGAATAAACACTTCTGCACATTAAATGTGAGCTTGTAGGATAATTTGTCTGCTTGGTAGCTCTGTAACTGTGGCAGGAACTAATCCTCTGCACCTTTCTGTAGCTTCTGCTTTGTAGGGACAGACTAGCTGAGGAGGATATGACTTCTCCTAGGTCTCTGGACTTACTCTCAGATGGTTTCTCAGGGAATGCTTTCGTCCTGGAACTCTGGAAATTGTCTGTATTCTTCATCCAGCTGAGGCTGAAGGTTCTCAGGCTGGGGCTGTGATCAATGTCTCAGCCGAGACAAGATCCTGGCTTTCTTCCCTATACAGGGTATCTCCTGAAGGCTATCACACAGCCTTCCCCTAGCAGGGAGGGCTGCACTGACTCTAACTTCCTTCTCTTCCCATGCTGCAGGATGTGGGAATGGTCCACACCTCCACAGAGAGGGAGCTAAGCTGGAATAATCCATTCCAGTCTAGGTAAACTAAACTAGGAATAATTCCTTACCAATGCATTGCTGCCACCTGCTGGTCAACCTGGAAAATTACAGGAAAACAATTACAAACCGGATTCCAAAAAAGTTCGGACACTATACAAATCGTGAATAAAAACTGAATGCAATGATGTGGAGGTGCCAACTTCTAATATTTTATTCAGAATAGAACATAAATCACGGAACAAAAGTTTAAACTGAGAAAATGTACCATTTTAAGGGAAAAATATGTTGAATCAGAATTTCATGGTGTCAACAAATTTCCAAAAAGTTGGGACAAGGCCATTTTCACCACTGTGTGGCATCTCCCCTTCTTCTTACAACACTCAACAGATGTCTGGGGACCGAGGAGACCAGTTTCTCAAGTTTAGAAATAGGAATGCTCTCCCATTCTTGTCTAATACAGGCCTCTAACTGTTCAATCGTCTTGGGCCTTCTTTGTTGCACCTTCCTCTTTATGATGCGCTAAATGTTCTCTATAGGTGAAAGATCTGGAATGCAGACTGGCCATTTCAGTACCCGGATCCTTCTCCTACGCAGCCATGATGTTGTGATTGATGCAGAATGTGGTCTGGCATTATCTTGTTGAAAAATGCAGGGTCTTCCCTGAAAGAGATGACGTCTGGATGGGAGCATATGTTGTTCTAGAACCTGAATATATTTTTCTGCATTGATGGTGTCTTTCCAGACATGCAAGCTGCCCATGCCACACGAACTCATGCAACCCCATACCATCAGAGATGCAGGCTTCTGAACTGAGCGTTGATAACAACTTGGGTTGTCCTTGTCCTCTTTGGTCCGGATGACATGGTGTCACAGATTTCCAAAAAGAACTTTGAATCGTGACTCGTCTGACCACAGAACAGTCTTCCATTTTGCCACACTCCATTTTAAATGATCCCTGGCCCAGTGAAAACGCCTGAGCTTGTGGATCTTGCTTAGAAATGGCTTCTTCTTTGCACTGTAGAGTTTCAGCTGACAACGGCAGATGGCACGGTGGATTGTGTTCACTGACAATGGTTTCTGGAAGTATTCCTGAGCCCATTCTGTGATTTCCTTTACAGTAGCATTCCTGTTTGTGGTGCAGTGTCGTTTAAGGGCCCGGAGATCACGGGCATCCAGTATGGTTTTACGGCCTTGATCCTTACGCACAGAGATTGTTCCAGATTCTCTGAATCTTCGGATGATGTGATGCACAGTTGATGATGATAGATGCAAAGTCTTTGCAACTTTTCGCTGGGTAACACCTTTCTGATATTGCTCCACTATCTTTCTGCGCAACATTGTGGGAATTGGTGATCCTCTACCCATCTTGGCTTCTGAGAGACACTGCCACTCTGAGAAGCTCTTTTTATACCCAATCATGTTGCCAATTGACCTAATTAGTGTTAATTGGTCTTCCAGCTCTTCGTTATGCTCAAATTTACTTTTTCCAGCCTCATTATTGCTACTTGTCCCAACTTTTTTGGGATTTGTTGACACCGTGAAAATTTGAATCAACGTATTTTTCCTTTAAAATGATACATTTACTCGGATTAAACGTTTGATCGGTCATCTACGTTCTATTACAAATAAAATATTGACATTTGCCATCTCCACAACATTGCATTCAGTTTTTATTCACAATTTGTTTAGTGTCCCAACTTTTTTGGAATCCGGTTTGTACATTTAACATAGGTTTAGTTGCACATTTGTGAAGACATAATGTAAATGATATCTGATGACAGTGTAAAGGCTCTTAACAGATAGTAGCGGGGTAGAGGCGTGTATTAACACAACTCTGGGGTGTTACATTCCCCTTTACTTTGAGTTAAGCCACCCTCGGCTTATGCTTCGGAGGGGAGGAACCAGCTCTGGGGTACCCAAATATGTACAAAGTGCTGCATTTAATACATATAAAGACATACAAAGACAAACATGCAACGGCTACCCTAAGGTTCCTGCCTGCATAAATTAACAGTTTCCCTCTCGGTATAACCAGTGAACCAAAGGTCTGCACTAAGCAATCACTAATGACTGACTTTGAAGTATTGTCCAGCGATACCAAAGAAAGCATGGGGGTGTCTTTACTCTGTAGTCCCACCATTATGTAACAAAATACTTGCAAATGGAAGGGTGGCTTTATCCTGTATTCCCTTCCCTGCACCAAAGTTAAAATATAAGGCTTATAGCATGATTACTATGGTGACTATGGATAGCTAAAAGGCTCTAAGGTGGAGGCACCATACCTTAGGCAAAGGCACAGAAGGGGAGGTATCAGCTTCTCCATGCGCTTCTGGCAGTCACAGGAGGAGGGTATAGTAATCCCATGGAACTCCTGGAAGACACACCAGGATGGGGGTGTAGTAGTCCCATTACCAATCCTGACACATATAACAAACAGGAAGTAGGGGTATATGACTCCCCTAGCCATTCCCGAAGCAGCGGGGTTACCCTTGTAGTTACTGGACCTGCCAGGACTTAACACTTGGTCCTACCCTGGGTACCTATGGGCATATAACACCGGGTGTAGGCCATTAGTATTAAGCGTCCAGATAGGCAGTCCGTTTAAAGGTGGGGAGAGAACAAGAGCTGTAAAGCAAGGCACACAGAAGTAAGGTGCTACATATCTGGCTAAGTGCAAAAGTTTGTGCAATATCACAATAAGTGCATGAAGGTCACATTGCGGCACCTGGAAATGAATACACACAATGGGCATATGATACTTGAACGTTGCATTAACCTGTAAACTTGTAATGAAATGAAGTGCAAAAACATTATGCAAATATCAGTGCAATCGACACTATCATAATACGCTTAAATAAGACTTGAGTCCTTTTTCTTGAAGTGCTTGATGAAGAATCCTATGGAAACAGATAAAAGTCACTTGTACTCCACGGGAACAATAGAGTTAATTGTAATCCAATAGGAAGTATAAAATGTTATATCAAACAAATATAACAGCAGCATCATGAGAACCATAGTTCCATGAGGCTCTCAAGTAACCTGAGAAAGGGGGTAAAACAATGTAAACTTGGTTGTATAAACAGTAGTTGAAGATGGGGGGAGTCCTCACAAGAGTGGCCATCCAGCTGAGGCTGTAATTAGTGGCAACGGATTAAAACAGAACTGGCCAACAGTCTCTCAGTCTTCAAGACCAGTCCACTCTGTGGCTCCCAATAGTTATTTTATTTTTAGCAAAGGAGCATTTTTAGAGAAGGACGTGTTGGTCCTCCTCGCTGCTGGAGCTGCTGAAGCTCATCAGGGGGCGCTTTTGCTTTTGATAGTTGAATGTTTCAGCAGTTGTGGTGCGCCACTACCCTCTTGTGGTGTTCTTTGGTAATGGCTGAACAGTCAGCCTGGAGAATGCAGCTGCAACATGCTGCAAACCAGGATCACTAGCCGGTGCAGAGGTGGGTAAAACATCCGGCTGAAGGGGTTATGGCAGGCTGCCTGTGGTAGCTTCCAGGGCAAAATGTAGGGTTGCACCCTGGGGTTGAAGGTTAGAATGGAATTATTTATTTGGCCCACCCGTAGTGTCAGGGGTGCGGCCAGGTTAGGGATGAGGGGCTCTGGTTCTGTCTGGGCCCGTTCCCTGAATCGGATCCTGCCGTCTGGGGTCTCCTGCAAACAACGGACCCTCCCTGCAGAGCCTGGGTCTTCCTGCCAGGTCTCTGGGGTAAGTGCAGGGGTTAATGGCTTGGCCAGTAAAGTCACTCCTGCAGCGAAGGGGCCTTGAAGGGACCGCATTGGAGTATACTCCACTTGATCGCCCACATACAGGCTATGGCGGGCCTGCAGCAGTTAGGGGTGCTTAACAGAGCGGCGGCCCACAAATATATCGGCTCCAGAATAATTGTCTTGGAGGAAGCCCACTCCTCGTTCCACAGAAAACCAGAGGACTGTCCCTGTGCGTCCGGTGAGCTTAGGGTCGCCAGGTTGGGGGTCATCTAGGACCTGCTTGACCCATTCCTCTACCACTGTCTTGTATTCCCAGGGAGTCTGGGTGTGACCAGTGATCTACAGCGGGACCTCCGAGGACGCAGCTGGTTCCTGGGCCGGGACGTCAGTCGTTGATGATAAGGCACTTGGCGGTCTTGAGTGGGTGCGGGTTTGAGTGCGGCGGCCATCTTGGATGCTGGATCAGCAGCCGCGGAGGGATCCATTGCCTCCGGGATTGTGGCAAGAGTCGATGAGCTACTATTCCGGACTAACTTGGAAACCCGGATCTCCGGTGGGTACTTGTCGAAGACCGGTTCCCCGTTGACAACCATTTCTCCCCACTTGGGTTGTGGGAGCGCCATCTTCTCTGCTTCCTCCACCACGATCAGTGTAGGAAATGAAGGTGGAGCCCAGAGGGAGGAGTCTTCACTCCCTTGGCTCACATTGCAAAGTTCTTGTGTCACGGAAGGTGTACAGGAAACAAGACAACACAAAATGAATATATGACTCACTGGATCCAAAACTAAGGAACAAAAAGGGAGACCCCTGCATCAGACCTGGCACTCTCCCTGACTGCTCAGCCTATGCGAAAATCCCAATGGTAGATGATCGCATATCCTCGTACCTCGACTGTATAACACCTGAACACCCTATAATAGTGAGGGGACACGACCACCGGCTGCCTACACTAGACACGGAGGGAGTCAGGGTCACCTGGGATCCAGCAAACAGAAACACACAAAAGAATGCACAACACTTATCTTGTAGAAGACTGGGAAATAGGATCAGCATGCACACACACTCCAGGAAGTTGTATAAACCGCACACTAATGCACTATGGGGAGGAATTTAAAGGGATGCAATCAGTCCAACTACATGACAGCTGAGAGAGGCTAACGAGATGAGGAACTGAAAGCAAAACAAAGGAAGCTCAAGGAGGAGGTTCTGAAAGGCATCTGTCAGAGCTTCTCAGATGTCTGGTGGTGACAGTACCCCTCCCTCTACGAGTGGACTCCGGACACTCAGAGCCCACCTTCTCAGGATGGGACCTATGGAAAGCCCTGATGAGATGAGTGGCCTTAATGTCCGTCGACGGGACCCACATCCTCTCCTCAGGACCATAACCCTCCCAATGAACGAGGTACTGGAGAGAACCGCGGACAACACGAGAATCCACAATCCTAGAGACCTGAAATTCAAGATTACCATCAACCATAATCGGAGGAGGAGGCAAAGATGAGGGTACAATGGGTTGAACATAAGGTTTTAATAAGGACTTATGAAAAACATTATGGATCTTCCAAGTCTGAGGAAGATCAAGACGATAGGCAACAGGATTGATGACAGACAAGATTTTGTAAGGACCAATAAACTTAGAACCCAACTTCCAGGAGGGAACCTTCAATTTGATATTCTTGGTATAACCACACCCGATCACCAACATTCAGGTCCGGACCAGGCACACGTCTCTTATCTGCCACACGCTTATATCTCTCACTCATGCTCTTTAGATTATCCTGAATCTTTTGCCAAATAGATGACAAAGACGAGGAGAATCTGTCCTCATCAGGTAAACCAGAAGACCCCTCTCCCGAGAATGTCCCAAACTGCGGATGAAACTCATATGCACCAAAAAATGGTGACTTATTTAAAGCAAACTCAGCAAGGGACAAAAAAGAACACCAATCCTCCTGATTCTCCGCCACAAAACAGCGCAGATATGTCTCCAGATTCTGATTGACGCGCTCTGTCTGGCCATTCGACTGCGGGTGGAAAGCAGAAGAGAATGACAACCGAACCCCCAAGCGAGAACAGAAAGCCTTCCAGAATCTGGAAACAAACTGCGTGCCCCTATCAGAGACTATGTCTGAAGGAATACCATGCAATTTGACAATGTGATCAATAAATGCCTGCGCCAGCGTCTTAGCATTGGGCAAGCCAGGAAAAGGGATGAAATGCACCATTTTGCTAAAACGGTCCACCACCACCAGAATCACAGTCTTCCCCGAGGAACGAGGCTGGTCCGTTATGAAGTCCATGGACAGATGTGTCCAAGGACGGGAAGGAATGGGTAAGGGAAGGAGAGGACCTGATGGCCGTGAATGAGGGACTTTGGCACGAGCGCAAGTCTCGCAGGCTGCCACAAAACCCTCAACCGACTTACGAAGCACCGGCCACCAGAATCTCCGAGCGATGAGATCCACTGTGGCTCTTGCCCCCGGGTGCCCAGCAAGGACCGTATCGTGGTGTTCCTTAAAAATCTTGTGTCTTAAAGCGAGAGGCACAAACAACCTCCCAGGAGGACAAAGATCAGGAGCCTCTAACTGGGCTACCTGCACCTCTGCCTCCAATTCAGGATAAAGAGCAGAGACCACCACACCTTCAGCCAAAATGGGACCCGGGTCTTCAAAATTCCCACCTCCCGGAAAACAACGTGACAGGGCATCTGCCTTCACATTCTTAACCCCAGGGCGGAACGTGACAACAAAATTAAACCTTGAAAAGAACAAAGACCATCTGGCCTGTCTCGGGTTCAGACGCTTGGCTGACTCCAAGTAGGCCAGATTTTTATGGTCAGTAAACACGGTAATAGGGTGTCTGGCTCCCTCTAGCCAATGGCGCCATTCCTCAAAAGCCAACTTGATGGCCAACAACTCCCTATCTCCCACATCGTAATTTCTCTCTGCGGAGGAGAGTTTCTTCGAGAAAAAGGCACACGGTCGCCATTTGGCAGGAGAGGAACCCTGAGACAAGACCGCACCCACACCCACCTCAGAAGCATCAACCTCAACTATGAAGGGTAGAGAAATATCAGGTTGTACCAAGATGGGAGCGGAAGCAAAACTCTCCTTGATATTAGAAAAGGCCTTACGCGCCTCTACCGACCAGGAAGAAAAATCTACCCCCTTTCTGGTCATATCAGTGAGTGGTTTAACAACAGAGGAATAATTCAAAATAAACTTCCTGTAATAATTGGCAAAGCCCAAGAAACGCATCAGCGCCTTCTGATTCTCAGGAAGCTCCCACTCAATCACAGCGCGGACCTTCTCGGGGTCCATGCGAAAACCAGAAGCGGAGAGAAGAAACCTCAGAAATTGAATTTCTGGAACCACAAACACACATTTTTCCAGTTTTGCGTATAATTTATCCTCCCGCAGGATGAGCAAGACCTGACGTAAGTGTTCCTTATGAGTTTTGAAATCAGGAGAAAAAATCTAAATGTCATCCAAATACACTAATACAAATTTTCCCATTAAATGATAAAAAATGCTGTTCACGAAATGCTGAAAAACGGCTGGGGCATTCATCAAACCAAAAGGCATAACCAAATTCTCAAAATGGCCCTCAGGGGTATTGAAGGCCGTCTTCCATTCGTCTCCTTCTCTGACCCTGACCAGGTTGTATGCCCCTCTTAGATCTAATTTGGAAAAAACTTTAGCCCCAACAATCTGGTTAAACAGGTCCGGGATCAGAGGAAGCAGATAAGGGTCACGAATAGTGATACTGTTCAGCTCCCTGAAATCCAGACAAGGTCTTAAAGAACCATCTTTTTTCTTAACAAAGAAAAAACCAGCGGCAACAGGTGACTTCGAGAGTCGTATGTGTCCTTTTCTCAGACTCTCAGAGATATAAGCACGCATAGCGACCCTTTCAGGTTGGGAGAGATTGTATAAACGAGATTTAGGCAGCTTGGCGCCTGGGATGAGATTAATAGGGCAATCGTACTCCCTGTGCGGGGACAAATCCTGAACTCCACTCTCAGAGAAGACATCCGAAAATTCAGAGAGAAAAGATGGTACAGTCTTAGTAGAAACCTCAGAAACAGATGTCGTGAGGCAATTCTCTCTGCAAAAGTCACTCCAACCATTTATTTGCCTCGCTTGCCAATCAATGGTGGGGTTATGTTTAGTGAGCCAGGGTAGCCCCAACACTAGAGGAGTAGGCAATCCGCTAAGGACGAAACATGACACATCCTCAACATGAGCATCACTCACAATTAATCGGATATTGTGAACTATGCCCTTTAATGATTTCTGAGAAAGTGGAGCGGAATCAATAGCAAAAACAGGAATATCCTTTCCCAAAGTGCATACCTGGAAACCATGAGTTATCGCAAATTGATTATCAATGAGATTGACAGCTGCTCCACTATCTACAAAAATCTCACAAAAAATGTTCTTGCTCTCTAGCGCCACCCTGGCAGGCAGGACAAAAAGGGAACTACAAGCAAACGGAAAACCTTCAATTTCCGCCTCAACCCTGCCAATAGTAACAGATGGAACATTTTTAAAGGATTTTTTCCTTTTTGTTTCTTTATTACTCCCAAAAAACTGCCTGAATCTCCTAGAGGGACAAACATTTGCCAAATGATTTATACCTCCACAACAAAAACAAACCTTCCCATGCGGGCTGAATCTTCTATTGTCAGAGGCAATCAACCCCAGCTGCATGGGCTCCTGCTCAGAAGGGGTTGACAGCGACTGAGACCCCTGAGCACAAAATGAGACCGCTGCACTGTCCTGGGATTGAGTATGACAGGAAGGAGTGATCTCTCCTCTCTCTCTAAGACGCCTGTCAATACGAACGGCCTGAGACATAGCAGAGTCCAAGGAGATAGGCCTCTCATGAAAGGGAAATGCATCTTTCAATCCCTCTGAAAGACCATGGCAAAATTTACTTCGGAGTGCAGCATCATTCCAACCAGTATCAGCTGCCCATCTCCGAAATTCTGAGCAGTATATCTCTGCGGATTGTTTACCCTGGCATAACAGACGTAGTCTAGACTCAGCCAAAGCAATACGATCCGGATCATCATATATCTGACCCAGGGCTAAAAAGAATTCATCCACTGAACGGAGGGGCTGTGCCCTCACCGGCAGCGAAGAGGCCCAGGACTGAGCGTTATCCCTGAGCAGCGATATAATGATCCCCACCCTCCGTTCCTCATCACCAGAGGAATGGGGAAGAAGGCGAAAATGGAGTTTGCAAGCCTCTCTAAAACGCACAAAATTCTCACTACCCCCGGAGAACGTATCCGGGAGCGAGATCTTAGGCTCAAAACAAACTCCATGAACGCAAGCTGAACCGGTCACTTGAAACTGAGAAAGAGTCTTACGGAGATCTGCTACCTCCAATGAAAGACCCTGGAAGCGTTCAGTCAAAAGTGAATCCGGATCCATGCTTGAGACGGTTTTGGCGGTTTATAATGTCACGGAAGGTGTACAGGAAACAAGACAACACAAAATGAATATATGACTCACTGGATCCAAAACTAAGGAACAAAAAGGGAGACCCCTGCATCAGACCTGGCACTCTCCCTGACTGCTCAGCCTATGCGAAAATCCCTATGGTAGATGATCGCAAATCCTCGTACCTCGACTGTATAACACCTGAACACCCTATAATAGTGAGGGGACATGACCACCGGCTCCCTACACTAGACACGAAGGGAGTCAGGGTCACCTGGGATCCAGCAAACAGAAACACACAAAAGAATGCACAACACTTATCTTGTAGAAGACTGGGAAATAGGATCAGCATGCACACACACTCCAGGAAGTTGTATAAACCGCACACTAATGCACTATGGGGAGGAATTTAAAGGGATGCAATCAGTCCAACTACATGACAGCTGAGAGAGGCTAACGAGATGAGGAACTGAAAGCAAAACAAAGGAAGCTCAAGGAGGAGGTTCTGAAAGGCATCTGTCAGAGCTTCTCAGATGTCTGGTGGTGATATCTTGGTGGGCAGGATTGAGTTTTCCCGCTTCTAGGGGGGCGTAGTCATCATTTTCGCGCTCTTGAGAGGGCATTTTTAAGTTTTACCGCTTCCAAAGGGCATGAAGAAGCGGCGCCATTACAGGAATATGTCGGATTAACCATTGGAGTGCTTTTTGGCACTGCAATAAAGCAACAAAGTCAATTTTCAAGGCTCGATCCTGTTCGTGATGTCACTTTTGCAGTGACCAGGAACGGGTACACTGACGCTACTTATGCAGTGGGCCAGGATATGGGTTGTTAATAGTCTATAGTTTGTTTGTGACGCCAGTTGCAGCTTGCACAGGGTCTTCCGAAGGTGTTATAACGCAAGTCCCAGGTTAGGATAGCCAGAGTGGTGTAATGGCCTATAATGTCTCTGTAGAGTAATGATAATTGTGTCAACGGTGTCTCCTACCTGGGTATGGCTGGACTCCTGGCTCACTTGTAATAAATTTGAGTGTAGTGATAGTAGGAGTAATAGAGGAATTTTGCAGCAGGTATTATGTCCAGACCTTTATATGTAGTTCAAACCTTTCTTTACTGAAGATAACTTGTATCCAAGCAGTATACAGCTTTGGTCTCTAGTTCCAGCAGGTTTGGGCAATGGTTGGCAGGAATAAACACTTCTGCACTTTAAATGTGAGCTTGCAGGATAATTTGTCTGCTTGGTAGCTCTGTAACTGTGGCAGGAACTAATCTTCTGCACCTTTCTGTAGCTTTCTGTAGCTTCTGCTTTGTGGAGACAGACTAGCTGAGGAGGATATGGCTTCTCCTAGGTCTGTGGACTTGCTCTCAGATGGTTTCTCAGGGAATGCTTTCATCCTGGAACTATGGAAATTGTCTGCTTTCTTCATCCAGCAGAGGCTGAAGGTTGTCAGGCTGGGGATGTGATCAATATCTCAGCCGAGACAAGATCCTGACTTCCTTCCCTATACAGGGAATCTCCTGAAGGCTGTCACACAGCCTTCCCCTAGCAGGGGGGAGGCTACACTGACTCTAACTTCCTTCCTTTTCCATGCTGCAGGATGTGGGAACAGTCCACACCTCCACAGAGGGGAAGCTAAGCTGGAATAATCCATTCCAGCGTAGGTAAACTAAACTAGGAATAATTCCTTACCAATGCATTGCTGCCACCTGCTGGTCAACCTGGGTAATTACAGGAAAACAATTACATTTCACATAGGTTTAGATCAGGGGTAGGCAACCTCCGGCACTCCAGCTGTTGTGAAACTACAACTCCCAGCATGCATACCTGCTCTGCTCTTCTAAGAACTCACATGGAAATGAATGGAGCATGCTGGGAATTGTAGTTTCACAACACCTGGAGTGCCGAAGGTTGCTGATCCCTGGGTTTAGATGCACGTTTGTGAAGACATAATGTAAATTATATCTGATGACAGTGTAAAGGCTCTTAACAGATGTAGCGGGGTAGAGGCGTGTAGTAACACAACTCTGGGGTGTTACAGAAGGGAGACCGGATGCCCTAACTCAAGGGAGAGGGAGGAGTGGTAACCCCTAACTCACCTAGCACTGGCACGTGGCTACCCTGACATCCCTAGACAGGTTGCTCACCCGTACGACGATCACATGCCTCGTCCCTGGCTTACCCTGAAATAAGCCCTAGGTAGTGAGTGGGGCGGTGGGAGCACTAGTCCTCACCACTGACACATAGGGTAACAACAGGGAGTGGACAAACAACACAAACACCACATATAATCCCCGAAGGGAGACGACAAACAGTAGGAAATAAACTGGAGAGAACAGGAGATCCAACCGCACTGGTTCCAACAGCTTCAGCAGGCTCCACAGCAATGCCACCTGTGGTCAGAATAGATAACCTGAAAGGAAAGTCTATATCTGGCAACAACGGAAGTAGGAAGAGAGAATATATAATAGCTGGGAGTGGCAGACCAAGAACAGCTGAAAGGAAAACTACCGATACCTAGATAGGACAAAAAGGATCGGAAACCAAAACAGGAAAACCTGCACCGGAATCCATTCCCACAACTAGGTCATGGAGCGATCCCTTGAAATCTGACCCCAGGCACCACGGGGTCAGCGATTGGTCGTGACACCCTCGTGACAGGTTCCTTCTTAGATTTTTTCATATTTGTATTGCAGAGGCTTAAGACATGGTGGTGGTGGTGGGTGCCTGATAGCGTAGAGAAGCTTTGCTACCTTTACTTATTGGCCAGGATGGGTATCAGTTGCATATCTTAGGCCTCTTTAACATGAATGTGTGCCCTCCGTGGTCGTATTGCGGACCACATTTGCGGATCCGCAATACACAGGCACCGTTCCATGTGCATTCCGGATCATGGATGCGGACCCATTCACTTCCATGGGTCCGCAAATCCGGAGATGTGGAATGGTGCTGAACGGAACCCTACAGAAGCACTACGGAGTTCTTCAGTGGGGTTTCGTCCCGTGCTTCCGTTCCGCAAAAAGATAGAACATGTCCTATCTTTTTGCGGAACTGCCGGATCGCGGACACATTAAAGTGAATAGGTCGGCGATCCGCTGCCCCACAATGGGTCTTCGTGCATTGCGGCCCTCAATTTGAGGGCCGCAGCACGGCTACGTGGGACACACATTTGTGTGCAAGAGGCCTTACTCTTTCTGGAGGACTCACCCTGTCCTAGCTGGTTTATGATAGTTTGGGTATGTTTTTCTGTCCCATTTCCTCAAGGATGCTTCCCAAACTCTCACAGTCCTGTCTATTTATAATGGGTACGACATGATATTATATTCATATGTCAAGTGACTATCAAAGGCAATCAATGGCCACATTGTGATGATTCACCCATAATCACTAGTGACTGTAAAATTTCAGCATTAAAAAAGAAAAGAAAAAAAGGTCTTGATATCTATGTAAGAGGGTTGAGCCTCATCATTTCTTACAATGCGACTGTTTGCCTATATAACTGTTTTCGCTCTTTACTTTGCTGGTAAGCGCTTTGGTCTTTTTCTTGGCCACGTTTATCGGTCACATGGTCTAGGCGCAGCTCAGTCTCATTCAAGTGAATGGGGCTGAGCTGTAATGCCAAACACAGCTGCTATCAAATGGACAACCTGGGCTTGATAAGATGTGAGGAGGCTCCGATAAATGGTACAGCTACCTCAAACACCTGATTGGTGGTGGTGTCGGGAGTCAGACCCCTACCTATCTCATATTGATGAACTATCCAATCATGAAAATCCCCCCCAAAAACCTTTAACTGTTGTCACTAAATGCTTTTGTGGTACCATAGTCTGGGGGAAGATTATATAAGTAGTGTTGTAGCTTTGACTACATGGCATGCCAAGGTCCCCTGTGCTGAGCAGAGAAGAATACTGGGTCAGAGCCATGCAGTGGTTCCTAAAAAAAGGGCCTGGCAAAGGGAAACTCTCAATGGGGCCTCTTAAAGCAGCTGCAGAGAGACATTATATTGGTTATTGGAGTAGTTATCATTCTAGTCCCTGTAAGGTTCCCTGCAGACACTTAGAGATGATGCTGTAGGACACATCAGCTAAATTGTGCGAGACGTTAGAACTTTGTGGAGAGAATGTAGAAGACTTTAGCTTGGGACATGTTAGTACATGTTTTGGGAACCATTCAGCCCCAAGGATTGAATATTGAGTGCGACGTTAATGCCTGTCTATTTTAATATATTCGCCACTAGTGAATTGCCCTTGTATATTCTTTGTCTATTTTTATCTGCTTGTATATATTTGTTCTTACCTTGTATTTTTGTGGATGTGTTCATGACGTGGTATAGGGGAGGTTCTCCTGCTAATTTAAACTCTGTGGAATCCAATTACTAATCAACGCCCCAGATGAGGCATCACGGCGAAACCCGGGTCGGGCATTTCAGAGACTTTTAATATATGTTTTTTAGCTGTAATTTCTGTTTTTATTAAATATCTTTTATCTGACCCTTTGGTGCGCATTCATCCTACTTGCCAGTCTTTTTGGGAAGCTGTGGTTCACTGCCATCCAGGTGTAGAAGTGTTTCATCTGTCGGATCGATATTTGGGATTTCTCCTGCCGAAGTGTCTTGATCCTTGCCTGTTCCACTTGCCCAGCCGTCTGTGAAGACTCCGCAGGGAAATTTTCCCATGTACTTTACGAGTGATATTCTGTGAGTACAATCTTGTTGCAAGCGTGTTAAGTGTAATTACATACTACGCTATAGTTCTCTTCTTCCAACAGAGTTCTATTGAAGATACCATCCAGTTTTTTACACGCATCCATTAACCAGAAATCCTGTGAGTATAATCTATTCACATGGTGCGTCAAGTGCTTGGAATTTGCTACACCATAGTGTGCTTTTTCATTTCATAACAGGTTTCCATACCGGTGTTAGATTGTGAGGTTGGCCACATTGGTTGAGGATCTACTAAAGGAACCTTCATTCACGTAAAAGATTTCTCTCCTGCAGCGCAATCCTTCCATATAACTATATGTTAGTACATGTATTTCCTCCGGAGACTGCCTACCCATATAGAGTGTGTGATGAGAGACCACAAGCAACATCTGGAGAAACTAAAGATAGTTGGTAAAGAATAAACATAAAGTATAGGTTGGTTGTGCACACCTCATATGGAATATGTATATACAATATATACACAGAAGCTTCTTTATATACGTATTAAATATTTATTATACATATAAAACAATGTGTTAGAATGTTATATGGAATCACTGACATTCGAGATATTCATCAGGGAAGGTCTTAATATATGGTGACCGTAGTGGGATAAGACTTTAATATGGTTCGATCCTTGGGATGGTTGTCTCTTAATAGAACCTGATATTTTGCCAGTGAACTAATAATTAGGGATGAGCGAACCCGAACTGTATAGTTCGGGTTCGTACCGAATTTTGAGGCTCAGCCTGGGAACAGGTTACCTGCATGGAGCCTGTGAGAGCCCTTCAAGAGCCTTGTGTGGAAGCTGTGGTTCACTGTCATCCAGGTGTCGACGTGTTTCATCAGTCGGATCCATTTTTGGAATTTCTTCTGCTGAAGTGTTTGGATCCGTGCCTGTTCCCTTACCCAGCCGTCTGCAAAGGAACTTGTTACATGCACCTTACAATGGATATTCTGTGAGTACAATCTTGCTGCAAGCGTGTAAAGTTTTATTACATACTACGCTATAGTTCTCTTTTTCCAACAGAGATCTATTGAAGATATCATCTAGCTTTTACACGCATCCACTAATCCGAAATCCTGTGAGTATAATTCATTCACATGGTGCGTCAAGTACTTGGAATTTGCTACACCATAGTGCGCTTTTTTCATTTCACAACAGGTTTCCATACCGATGTTAGATTGTGAAGTTGGCCTATGACCACATAGGTTGAGGATCCACAAAAGGAACTTTTATTTACACAAAAGATTTCTCTCCTGCAGCGCAATCCTTCCATATAACTTTACACATTGGACTTTTCCCACATTGTCTTTGGATTTGCAGCGCTAGAGAGGACAAGTATTTTTAACAGAGACTTCATTATATTTTATTTCTAACCCTCAATGGTGTGGTTGTTTTTTGGCTAAATCCTACATCAGGGTCAAGCTGTCACACCAAGTGCATTTAACCATCAATAGTCTGGTTATTTTTTGGCCATATACTACATCAGGGTCAAGCTGTCACCAAGTGCATTTAACCCTCAATGGTGTGGTTGTATTTTGGCTAAATCCTACATCAGGGTCAAGCTGTCACACCAAGTGCATTTAACCATCAATAGTCTGGTTATTTTTTGGCCATATACTACATCAGGGGCAAGCTGAGCCGGTCACCAAGTGCATTTAACCCTCAATAGTGTGGTTGGTCAAGCTGTCACACCAAGTGCATTTAACCATCAATAGTGTGGTTATTTTTTGGCCATATCCCAGTCTAATTCTGTCAGTAAACCTATATCTGTCACCCAGCGCCTAAATAATAGGCCTCAAATTTATATCCAGCTAAATCTGTCGTTACTGCTGTGGCTGGTCAAGTTATTTAGTGTCCGTCAAAGCACAGTTTTTGTTCTAGGTTGAAATACAATTCCCAATTTAGCAATTTCCTAATTTAGTGGTTTCTGCTGTATCAGAGCTATTTTAAATCTATCCCTAAAAGGGTATATTAGATTCAAGGTGCACATAGGGTCATTCTGAATAACTTCACACACACGCTACTGTGCATTTCCAAGTCTAATTCTGTCAGTAAACCTATACCTGTCACCCAGCGCCTAAATAATAGGCCTCAAATTTATATCCAGCTAAATCTGTCGTTACTGCTGTGGCTGGTCAAGTTATTTAGTGTCCGTCAAAGCACAGTTTTTGTTCTGGGTTGAAATACAATTCCCAATTTAGCAATTTCTTAATTTAGTGGTTTCTGCTGTATCAGAGCTATTTTAAATCTATCCCTAAAAGGGTATATAAGATTCAAGGTGCACATAGGGTCATTCTGAATAACTTCACACACACGCTACTGTGCATTTCCAAGTCTAATTCTGTCAGTAAACCTATACCTGTCACCCAGCGCCTAAATACTAGGCCTCAAATTTATATCCAGCTAAATCTGTCGTTACTGCTGTGGCTGGTCAAGTTATCAAGTGTCCGTCAAAGCACAGTTTTTGTTCTGGGTTGAAATACAATTCCCAATTTAGCAATTTCCTAATTTAGTGGTTTCTGCTGTATCAGAGCTATTTTAAATCTATCCCTAAAAGGGTATATAAGATTCAAGGTGCACATAGGGTCATTCTGAATAACTTCACACACACGCTACTGTGCATTTCCAAGTCTAATTATGTCAGTAAACCTATACCTGTCACCCAGCGCCTAAATACTAGGCCTCAAATTTATATTCAGCTAAATCTGTCGTTACTGCTGTGGCTGGTCAAGTTATTTAGTGTCCGTCAAAACACAGTTTTTGTTCTGGTTTGAAATACAATTCCCAATTTAGCAATTTCCTAATTTAATGGTTTCTGCTGTATCAGAGCTATTTTAAATCTATCCCTAAAAGGGTATATAAGATTCAAGGTGCACATAGGGTCATTCTGAATAACTTCACACACACGCTACTGCGCATTTCCAAGTCTAATTCTGTCAGTAAACCTATACCTGTCACCCAGCTCCTAAAAAATAGGCCTCAAATTTATATTCATCCAAATCTGTCATTATTGCTGTAGCTGGTCAAGTTATTTAGTGTCCGTCAAAGCACAGTTTTTGTTCTGGGTTGAAATACAATTCCCAACTTTGCAATTTCCTAATTTAGTGGTTTCTGCTGTATCAGACCTACTTAAAATCTATACCTAAAAGGGTATATAAGATTCAAGGTGCACATAGGGTCATTCTCAATAACTTCACACACACGCTACTGTGAATATCCCAGTCTAATTCTGTCCGTAAACGAATACCTGTCACCCAGCGCCTAAATAATAGGCCTCAAATTTATATTCAGCTAAATCTGTCGTTACTGCTGTGCCTGTATTAGTGTAATACGGTACTTAAATAGATAGCCAGATAGTGTTAGGTGTCTGTAAAAAAAGGCCTGAATTAGAATTCAATACATTGGGCCAAATAATATATTTCTTATTGTGGTGAACGGTAACAATGAGGAAAACATCTAGTAAGGGACGCGGACGCGGACATGGTCGTGGTGGTGTTAGTGGACCCTCTGGTGCTGGGAGAGGACGTGGCCGTTCTGCCACAGCCACACGTCCTAGTGTACCAACTACCTCAGGTCCCAGTAGCGATATTTGGTGGGGCCCAAAGCCGTTCTAAGGATGGTAAGGCCTGAGCAGGTACAGGCATTAGTCAATTGGGTGGCCGACAGTGGATCCTGCACATTCACATTATCTCCCACCCAGTCTTCTACAGAAAGCGCACAGATGGCGCCTGAAAACCAAGCCCATCAGTCTGTCATATCACCCCCATGCATACCAGGGAAACCGTCTGAGCCTCAAGTTATGCAGCAGTCTCTTATGCTGTTTGAAGACTCCGCTGGCAGGGTTTCCCAAGGGCATCCACCCAGCCCTTCCCCAGCGGTGGAAGACATAGAATGCACTGACGCACAACCACTTATGTTTCCTGATGATGAGGACATGGGAATACCACCTCAGCATGTCTCTGATGATGACGAAACACAGGTGCCAACTGCTGCGTCTTTCTGCAGTGTGCAGACTGAACAGGAGGTCAGGGATCAAGACTGGGTGGAAGACGATGCAGGGGACGATGAGGTCCTAGACCCCACATGGAATGAAGGTCGTGCCACTGACCTTCACAGTTCGGAGGAAGAGGCAGTTGTGAGACCGAGCCAACAGCGTAGCAAAAGAGGGAGCAGTGGGCAAAAGCAGAACACCCGTTGCCAAGAGACTCCGCCTGCTACTGACCGCCGCCATCTGGGACCGAGCACCCCAAAGGCAGCTTCAAGGAGTTCCCTGGCATGGCACTTCTTCAAACAATGTGCTGATGACAAGACCCAAGTGGTTTGCACGCTGTGCCATCAGAGCCTGAAGCGAGGCATTAACGTTCTGAACCTTAGCACAACCTGCATGACCAGGCACCTGCATGCAAAGCATGAACTGCAGTGGAGTAAACACCTTAAAACCAAGGAAGTCACTCAGGCTCCCCCTGCTACCTCTTCTGCTTCTGCCGCCTCGGCCTCTTCTGCTGCTGCCGCCTCGACCTCTTCTGCAGCTGCCGCCTCGGCCTCTTCCTCCGCCTCTGGAGGAACGTTGGCACCTGCCGCCCAGCAAACAGGGGAAGTACCACCAACACCACCACCTCCGTTACCAAGCATCTCAACCATGTCACACGGCAGCGTTCAGCTCTCCATCTCACAAACATTTGAGAGAAAGTGTAAATTCCCACCTAGCCACCCTCGATCCCTGGCCCTGAATGCCAGCATTTCTAAACTACTGGCCTATGAAATGCTGTCATTTAGGCTGGTGGACACAGACAGCTTTAAACAGCTCATGTCGCTTGCTTTCCCACAGTATGTTGTTCCCAGCCGGCACTACTTCACCAAGAGAGCCGTGCCTTCCCTGCACAACCAAGTATCCGATAAAATCAAGTGTGCACTGCGCAACGCCATCTGTGGCAAAGTCCACCTAACCACAGATACGTGGACCAGTAAGCACGGCCAGGGACGCTATATCTCCCTAACTGCACACTGGGTAAATGTAGTGCAGCTGGGCCCCAGGCGGAGAGCTGTTTGGCGCACGTCCTTCCGCCGCCAAGAATCGCAGGGCAACATTCTTTGCCTCCTGTTTCCACCTCCTCCTACTCAGCTTCCTCCTCCTCTTCTTCCACCTGCTCATCCAGTCAGCCACACACCTTCACCACCAACTTCAGCACAGCCCGGGGTAAATGTTAGCAGGCCATTCTGAAACTCATATGTTTGGGGGACAGGCCACACACCGCACTGGAGTTGTGGCGGGGTATAGAACAACAGACCGACGAGTGGTTGCTGCCGGTGAGCCTCAAGCCCGTCCTGGTGGTGTGCGATAATGGGCGAAATCTCGTTGCAGCTCTGCGACTAGCCGGTTTGACGCACATCCCTTGCTTGGCGCATGTGCTGAATTTGGTGGTGCAGAAGTTCATTCACAACTACCCCGACATGTCAGAGCTGCTGCATAAAGTGCGGGCCGTCTGTTCGCGCTTCCGGCGTTCACATCCTGCCGCTGCTCGCCTGTCTGCGCTACAGCGTAACTTCGGCCTTCCCGCTCACCGCGTCATATGCGACGTGCCCACCAGGTGGAACTCCACCTTGCACATGCTGGACAGACTGTGCGAGCAGCAGCAGGCCATAGTGGAGTTTCAGCTGCAGCACGCACGGGTCAGTCGCACTGCGGAACAGCACCACTTCACCACCAATGACTGGGCCTCCATGCGAGACCTGTGTGCCCTGTTGTGCTGTTTCGAGTACTCCCTATCCACATTTGTTTGCAGGGGATTTACCTACATGTTGCTGCCTTTTGCAGCCTTCTAGCTCTTTCCTGGGCTGTTTTACAGCCTTTTTAGTGCCGTAAAGTTCGGGTCCCCATTGACTTCAATGGGGTTCGGGTTCGGGACGAAGTTCGGATCGGGTTCGGATCCCGAACCTGAACATTTCCGGGAAGTTCGACCGAACTTCTCGAACCCGAACATCCAGGTGTCCGCTTAACTCTACTAATAATATATATAAATAGAATAAAGTAAAATAAATTAATAACTATAAATTAATCTATCACAGTTGATCCAAGATAACACCACAATATGATATGTGCAAAATTATGTGAAAAAATGCAAAAATATGTGAACCTGCAAAGGAAGATAGTTAAAAGACCAACCACAGTGGGACCTCGTGGATTTGGTATGTAGGATAAAAATTTTATTATCAATGGTGCAAAACTTTCATGGGTGAACACAATTATAGGCAATATATAACCACAATGGGGTGAAAACCGCAATAATACTAAAAACATGTTGCGTTATATTTCATCCAGCAGGTCCGCGATGTTCCCACTACACTATAGAGGACAATTGTATTGATGAGAAATAAAAATAAGTTCCATCCAGCAGGTCAGCGATAGTGCTACGATGAGCAATTGTATTTTATCCAGTAATAGTCAAGATTGTATTTCATCCAGCAATATTATAACTGCAAGAGTACAAGAGTTATAGTTCCTCCAGCAGTATAGTGATATTAGAAACCGCACTGTGATGTACAGGGATTATGTTTTACCCAGCAAATTTGTTCAACTTTGGTGAGAATTTAATGTCTATTGAAGTTGAATACTCCCAAATATGTTGCTATGTGTTGTTTCTCCAAATGGATTACCATACACCAGCTAGAGTGTCATATAGGTACAGGTTCCATCATGCAATCTTGCGAATTCAGTCTATAAACCGGCTTGTTAAAGGGATTCTGTCACCTGGTTTGGGGCTATAGAGATACGGCTAGATCGCCGCTAGCATGTCCGCAATATACCTGTCCTATAGGGCTGTGTGGTTTTAATTTCTTTAAAAAAGGATTTTATAGATATGTAAATGAGTGTTAAATGTGTCCAAGGGGCTGTACTAACCTTACTTGTGCCCAGCCGTGCCCAGCCACGCCCGCCTGTGAAGGAGCCCAGCACCGCCTATGTCTCCTCCTTTCATCAACGATAGATAGCTGCAATCTTGCGATGCCCGAGCTCGCGCATGCGCAGTGCCGGTATAGTGTTCCTTCCCTGTGCTGGCATCAGCCTCAGGGAAAGAACTGCGCATGCGGGAGCTCGCGCATCGCGAGATTACGGCTATCTATCGTTGATGAAAGGAGGAGACATAGGCGGTGCTGGGCTCCTTCACAGGCGGGCGTGGCTGGGCACGGCTGGGCACCAGGAAGGTTACTACAGCCCCTTGGACACATATAACACTCATTTACATATCTATAAAATCCTTTTTTAAAGAAATTAAAACCACACAGCCCTATAGGACACATATATTGCGGACATGCTAGCGGCGATCTAGCCGTGCATGTCCGTATCTCTATAGCCCCAAACCTAGTGACAGAATCCCTTTAATATTGGTTCACTTAAAGTAACTGAGTGTTATATCTGTTACTCACAGTTGGTTGTCTCCGGTTTTGGATCCTGGTATAGGCGACCTAGTAATATCGCACTGTTAGTATCTGTGGTCGCGGCGGCCCAGGTGCCCACAGAGCTCGCAGTACTTGTGCCTTCCGGACTATTCTCACGACTGCAGGATGATTACAGGGCCCAAGGTGCAGGTTAGCTTTTACGTAGCTGCAGCTGATATCAGGTGCCGCATCAGGAGAATACTTTATTAGAGCGCTCTTGAGGACATGGGGGTCGGGTGCTGATAAGTGATATTTAGCTGGGGGTCCTCTCTCACCAAACGCGTTTCGGAGATCTCAGTCTCCTTCCTCAGTGGTTAGGAGACCCCCAGATATGGCAGACCTTTTATAGTCTTATTGGGTCAGTATCCCCGGTCAGTTGGAAAACCTGGTCTGGGTCCACTCCTCTGCTGCAGATATCATGGCTTTATCAAAAATAGGTGCAGTTAGGTAAAGCACATTGCGGTTTTAGTGCGATTTTCCATATACAGTTAATTTACAATACAGAATACTATAATTGAAACAAATAACTATAGATATAGATAATTATAAAATATTCATAAAATATAAATATAAAAATATTATATTGTATGGTATTATATAATATAATATATGTTGCAAAACAGCCTGACTGCTATCTCACGTCAGCATGGAGCGTCTCACATCAATAGTAGGATTCATAGAAAGCCACAAATTTCGAGGTCGGCATTGAGTCCATTGGGGGGGGAGGGTGCCTAGTTAATAAATTCTCTTAGATTCGAGTCTAGACATTCTGAAAATATGATTGCCTCGTCTCCAATGTGTGGGGACCTTTTCAAGCGCAGTAAATATTGAACCTGTAGGATCCTGATTATGATGTGTTTTATAATGTTTAGATAGAGAATGGTTGCCATACCCTTTTTTTATATTGTTTATATGTTCGGCGATGCGTTTTTTAAGGGGCCCTTTTGTCCTTCTGCAGCCAGCCAGTAGTGCAGGGGCAACACGTGAGGTGCACAGTGGGCCAATGAGGGGCCAAATAATAACACACAGTTCATCAGTTTGCTCACGGTTAGCAGCCTCCCTGGGCTGGCAGCACAGTGTTGAGGTAGACAGCGCGAAATCCTCCGGGGCACGCTCTGTGGTAGGAAGCATCAGCCAAGATGGTGGTTGAGGTGCCCTTGATGTTAGGGGTGCTTTGGGTGCTTGTTGCGGCTGAGTCCCTTGATGTTTTTTGTTGTGACGCCAGTACCGTTAATGGTGGTACAACCAATAGTGGTAATAATGAGGTAGACAGTGGTAAGATGCAAATCACAACTTTTAGTTTTGATGTCTTTGGTTGCAGTAGTACAAAAATGCAGTTTCTTGATGGTACAGAATTGATTCTGCAAATCCTCTGTTTCTAGGCTTTTCAGGTTTTTAGTTTTGGGAGCAGTAAGTTAGGTGTACCTGGTTCTTTTTGATGTGTGGGATCCTATTCCTTGCATTTTCCCTACAAGCTGACTATTTAGACAAGAAAACTCAACTGTCTCTCAGATATTTGGTGTGGCTGCCAGAAGCTATAAATCCTCCACCATGCAAAGGTGTCTGTGGCCCTCAATAATGGCTCTTATCACAGATGATTCCTTAGGAAAGCTTGTTTCTTTTCCAGGGAGGCAAACTCTTCTCCTACTGGTCAGGGATGTAAGTCTATAGTCCGGCCACAGAAGGAAAACGCTTTTCTGCGCCTCACATCTTAGTATCACCTCCTAGAGAAGTTGGCTCCACTCACTAATCTGTGTCATGGAGTCTTCACCCTACATTTTCTCCCACTAATCTGATCTGAACTCCTCAGATCTGCTCTCTTCTGAACTACATTTTTCCAACTGCCTTCTGGTCTCAACTGACTAACTAGGCCTGACCTAGGTATATATATATGACCTGAACTTTATCTCCATCTAGTGGTGGGATGTATAAATTACACCTAATCTGCCTGGTAACAGGGATTTTGCAGATACATTAATACAAAGTTATACCATACAACCTAATACATTATTAAGATCAAAAAGTGCTTTTAAGCAGTGCCCACACACACGTAGTGGGACGCTGCACTTCCCACATATTGCAGCTTGCATGGACATTGGAACATATATATTACACTGCTAGTATCACATGTTGTAAAGTGTTTTATTTTATTTACATGACTATTTGCAGAAGATGTAATGGAGTGAGTAGTCTTTGGGAACTTCGTCAGACGACACCCTATACATCTGCCGCACCGATGAAAACCTGACAGACCCTTCCAACCTGTTTAGGTAGGTGTCTTTACATTTATGGTACTTTTCATTTTAACTGTAGGAGCTACCAATAGGTTTAAATTAGGGGCCTTGGTAAATGTGATGCTTGGTGTGTCAGGTGTTAATAGAGCTAACACCTTAAAAATTGTATACAATTAGAACAAAGTGCGGTATGCAATAAAATATATGTAACCAACAGACACACACAGGTCCACTGAGTTACCACTAAATAGGGACATGCACTATAAACCAGCATATAAAGAATCCAATAAATAACATGAGGCAAATGTAAGGTAAGGTAAGACCAGTAAAAATGGAGACAGACCATGATAAGTTCAAATATCAAGAGCCAAACCTACATCAACAGCTGGTGCAGTGGACCTGGTGCAGTGGACCTGGTGCAGTGGTTGGTATCGCTGCTGCTGCCTCATGTGTCCTCATTGCTCCCTTTATTTCCCAAATACATATATGTTGATTCCCAGGGGCGTAGCTAATGGCTCATGGGCCCTGGTGCAAGAGTTCAGCTTGGGCCCCCCCTTCCCTCAGTGCTTTGTGGCCAGGGGCAGGAAGCACAAGTGCCTTTGTGCTGCCCGAGGCAAAAATTGAAACGGCATCCCCTTGAGCCAGAGGTGTAACTTGACCTGCATGCACTTTCTATAATACTGGTTTCTTCTTATGCACCACAAGGGTCTTTGGGCCTCCTCAGGCTCCTGGGCCCGATAGAAACTGCTACCTCTGCACCCCCTATAGCTACGCCCCTGCTGTCAGCTAAAAAACGCACCATAAACCACCAGCATTCGCTGGCATATGTTCTCATTACATTTCTAAATTTAGTTTTCTCTTTGCTCTCTGATACGAGCGCGCCACAAAACTATGCGTGCTTCTGGTCCTGTTAGTGACGTATACGCGCTGCATTGTTTTGTGGTGTGCTCGTGCAAAGGTGAGCCTGCACCTGCACATTGAGCCACTTAAGACAAGTACACAGCAGCGGGGAACATTTCAGAGGCGCCGGTATCCCGACAATACAGCGCATGCGTGACATTTCAAGCTGGATTTGTACATGAAATTAGAATGGATTCCATCAATCAAATGTGAAGGGGCGTGAAGGGGGGGCGGTGAGCTGGACTTTAAGCCAGAAAGCCACAGCACCCTTGACTTCAAAAACTTCATTTGCATGTGGCCTGCATGGGAATCAAGCAGTTTTTTTCTGAGAGCAAAGAGAAAACCAAATTTAGAAACATGCTGAGAACATCTGTAAGGTAATGCTGGTGGCTTATGGTGTGTTTCTTAGCAGACAGCTTCCCTTTAATTTCTATACCCTAAATATATATTTATCTCTCTGCTATTTGTCAGTGATTAACCAGCTACTGGGAGATGCATAACAGCTTACTGCTCGCTGTCATGTATCGTTCAGTTACCAGAGCTTCACTTGTAAAACTTGCAGGGCATGCTGCAACAAGTAGTACTTCGAACAGCGGGAGAGCAACTGGTTGCTAGGGTCTCTGTCCAAAGAATGGAAGGACAGGCAAGCACATTCCTGAGTCTGCAGCAAGAGGGGAGATGAGAGGGGGCTTTACGGCGGCACATCTGTATTATAAAGTACTGTAGAGGGGCTAGAGGGCCCGGCGGCCGGCCAGAGGCTATTCAAAACTCACCTCGCGCCGCCAGCCACCGCACGTCCGCACAGTCACTGCCGCCTGCCTGCTGCTTCCGAGTGTCTGACTGGGAGGGAGCCGGAGATGCGCGGAAACCACGCCTCCGGACGGCTCCTCCTCACTCAGTCACTCAGACCTCACCTCACTCAATGTCTGCTTCCGCGGCCCCCCCCTCTGACACAGTCACGTGAGCTGCCTACTGTGCTGCGCCGTGCGCACTGCCCCCGGGCCCCGGCACTATTAGATCACATTTTGAATAGGAGGCGGTGGGGGGGGCAGTGGGCCCCCCTGGCTCAGGGGCCCGGTCGCAATTGCGACCGCTGCGACCCCTGTAGCTACGCCACTGTTGATTCCATTGTATTAAATTTCACTGTCCCCTTGTTCATCTGTGATGTGCGGCTGTGATTGGGCCGGTGGAACGCATATGCGTTCCACCTGCCGATCATGTGATTTCAACACTTCCGGTTTCCGGATTTGCACTGTTTGACATGCTTCCACACCGCCCATATCATTCCTGCTGCACAGGTGAATATAATTGTATCTCATTTACTATCCTACATTATGTGATACCCCAACATACAGCTCTTTACCCCTGAGGAAGCTGGATTGCTCCGGTAATACGCGTTGGGCGCTTCTCATGTTTCCAGGTCCACTGCACCAGCTGTTGATGTAGGTTTGGCTCTTAATATTTGACCTTATCATGGTCTGTCTCCATTTTTACTGGTCTTACCTTACCTTACATTGGCCTAATGTTATTTATTGGATTCTTTATATGCTGGTTTATAGTGCATGTCTCTATTGTTCTATTGTTGGATGTGCATTCATGGGGTGGTTCTTGTGACTCTCTCTTGGGTCAGGTGATTTGTTATATGCTCTTTTCACCACCCTTTGCACTCCTTGTATTATTTGGTGTGTCCCCTGTCTCTTTAATTAATAATGGACCTAACACCTTATCACTCTGAATAAAACGCCAGTGTTTTTGGATGATAGATTTTATTTTCTTGTATTGAGGATTGAAAGGTAAAATTAATCTGATAGTGTTATCTATAATATCAGATTGAGATTCATTAATTTTCGTTTTTTCTTCCAAAAAGGATTGTCGGTCCAACTGACGGATTCTTTCTACTGATTTGTCTAGTAGTGGTAGCGGATATTTTTTCTTCTGAAATTGATCTTTCATTCTCTATGCTTTTATCTCAAAGTTCTCGGTGTGAGTACAGTTTCTCCTAATACGCCGGGATTGTCCCTGAGGGATATTTAATAGCCATTGAGGTAAGTGACAACTATCAAAAAGTATGTAGTTGTTTTTGGAGACTTCTTTCTGATAGGTTTTGCAGTAAAGGTTGTTATTGTTAACCAAGACTTCTATATCCAAAAACACTACAGAGGTTTGACTGGTAGTTGCTGAAAAATATCAATTACACTGATTATCATTGATTTCTTTCAAAAAGGTATTTCCATATAAAAATCCCATCATCGATATACCTCCGCCAGAGCACCAGGTCCGATTCCCAGTCTTGGTTGGATGGTCTCGTCCTCCCATTGGGACATAAATAGATTAGCGTAACTGGGGGGCGAACCTGGTGCCCATGGCGGTCCCACGTATCTGTAGAAAGAAATCAGACTCATAATAAAAATAATTATGATTGAGTATGAATGATGCACATTCCGATACATACTCAATTTGTTTACTGGGTATGTGACCTTCTTTTTGTAGCTGTTTCCCCATTGATTGGATCCCAGATCGATGTTCTATGATGGTATATAATGATTGTACGTCTAACGTTCCAATAATCCAGTTGGGATCATAACTGATATTTTCTAAAATCTGGATCACTTGAGTAGTATCTTTAATGTATGACGGGGTTTTCTTAGGCCTCTTTCACACTTGCGTTGTCCGGATCCGGCGTGTACTCCACTTGCCGGAATTACACGCCGGATCCGGAAAAACGCAAGTGTACTGAAAGCATTTGAAGACGGATCCGTCTTCAAAATGCTTTCAGTGTTACTATGGCACCCAGGACGCTATTAAAGTCCTGGTTGCCATAGTAGTAGTGGGGAGCGGGGGAGCGGTATACTTACAGTCCGCGCGGCTCCCGGGGCGCTCCAGAGTGACGTCAGAGCGCCCCATGCGCATGGATCATGTGATCCATGCGATCACGTCATCCATGCGCCTGGGGCGCCCTGACGTCACTCTGGAGCGCCCCGGGAGCCGCACGGATGGTAAGTATGCTGCTCCCCGCTCCCCACTACAGTTTACCATGGCTGCCAGGACTTTAGCGTCCCGGCAGCCATGGTAACCATTGAGTAAAAGCTAAACGTCGCATCCGGCAATGCGCCGAAACGACGTTTAGCTTAAGGCCGGATCCGGATCAATGCCTTTCAATGGGCATTCATTCCGGATCCGGCCTTGCGGCAAGTGTTCCGGATTTTTGGCCGGAGCAAAAAGCGCAGCATGCTGCGCTATTTGCTGCGGCCAAAAAACGTTCCGTTCCGGAACGGAAGACATCCTGATGCATCCTGAAGGACGGACTGTCCATTCAGAATGCATTAGGAAAATCCTGATCAGTATTCTTCCGGCATAGAGCCCCGACGACGGAACTCTATGCCGGAAGACTATAACGCAGGTGTGAAAGGGCCCTTAACCGTAGGTTGGAGAAACTTATCAATATATTCAGACAAATTGGATGTAATAAACCCTATTCCAGAGACGATGGGTCGTCCTGGCGGGTTCGTGGCATCTTTATGTAGTTTAGGTAGACAGTAAAAAACTGGGATACGCTGTTGTGTGTTTTGAATGTAGTTACCTTCCTGTTCTGATAGAATGTTTAGTTGTGTATCTTTTTCACATAGTTGGATAAGTTTCTTATAATACTCTTGAGTGGGGTCAGATGTTAATTTCTTGTATGTGTCCATATCCGAGAGCTGCCTTAGACATTCACAATTGTATTTTTCATATTCCAAAATTACTGTCGCTCCTCCTTTGTCCGCCGGTCTTATGACTATATTGTTATCTTGCTGTAATTGTTTAATAGCCGCTATCTCTTTTTTGGATAGATTACACAATTGGTGTTTGTCTTTAATTTTCTTGATGTCTTTCTCTACGGATTGACGGAAGTTTGACATTTCTGTACTTATTTCATGTCTAGGATATTTTTTCATCTTAGTTTTGAGGTCTGTATGTCCAAAATTATCTTTTATATGTGGGGAATCCATTGAGATAACAGGATTTTTCATGTAATATTTTTTAAGACACAATTTTCTTATACATTTCTTATATACTTCAAATTTATTCAATTTGTTAGTTGGCGCAAATTTGAGGCCTTTATTTAACAGACTGATTTATGCAGGAGTCAAAACTTTAGAGCTCAAGTTTACAATAGAGTTTAATGATTCGTCTATAGTTTTTTTCAATAATTTCTGTCGTCTCCCTCTCCGTAATTTCTTTTTTCTCTGTGTTGTTAGGGTGAGTGATTTCTCCTTGGTGTCTGGTAGTATTTTGTCCTTGAATTCCTTGTTTCTCGAGTGGTTTTGTGTTGCTTTGTGTTGTGATAAGGGTCTGAATTGTAATGACGTTGTCTCAAATTGTATGGAGGATTGTGCCTTGGTGGTGTTTGTCGGGTTTGTGTCTGTGTTTGTGATATTGGCGACTGTCTCTGTATTTGTCGTGTCCTTGTTTTGTGATGAGGGGGAGTGTAATCTAAAAAATGAGTAATTTTATTTGAGTGATAAGATGTTAGGTCCATTAACACCTGACACACCAAGTATCACATTTACCAAGGCCCCTAATTTAAACCTATTGGTAGCTCCTACAGTTAAAATGAAAAGTACCATAAATGTAAAGACACCTACCTTAACAGGTTGGATGGGTCTGTCAGGTTCTCATCGGTGCGGCAGATGTATGGGGTGTCATCTGACAAAGTTCCCAAAGACTACTCACTTCATTACATCTTCTGCAAATAGTCATGTAAATAAAATAAAATACTTTACAACATGTGATACTAGCAGTGTAATATATATGTTCCAATGTCCATGCAAGCTGCAATATGTGGGAAGTGCAGCGTCCCACTACGTGTGTGTGGGTACTGCTTAAAAGCACTTTTTGATCTTAATAATGTATTAGGTTGTATGGTATAACTTTGTATTAATGTATCTGCAAAATCCCTGTTACCAGGCAGATTAGGTGTAATTTATACATCCCACCACTAGATGGGGATAAAGTTTAGGTCATATATATATACCTAGGTCAGGCCTAGTTAGTCAGTTGAGACCAGGAGGCAGTTGGAAAAATGTAGTTCAGAAGAGAGCAGATCTGAGGAGTTCAGATCAGATTAGTGGGAGAGAATGTAGGGTGAAGACTCCATGACACAGATTAGTGAGTGGAGCCAACTTTGCTAGGAGGTGATACTAATTTAAACCTATTGGTAGCTCCTACAGTTAAAATGAAAAGTACCATAAATGTAAAGACACCTACCATAACAGGTTGGAAGGGTCTGTCAGGTTTTCATCGGTGCGGCAGATGTATAGGGTGTCATCTGACGAAGTTCCCAAAGACTACTCACTCCATTACATCTTCTACAAATAGTCATGTACATAAAATAAAGGCCTTTACAACATGTGATACTAGCAGTGTAATATATATGTTCCAATGTCCATGCAAGCTGCAATATGTGGGAAGGAAAAAAAGACTAGTGATGAGCGGGAGGTGCCATATTTGATTTCGCGATATTTCGCGAATATTCAATTGAATATTTGTATTATATTCGTCGAAATTGAATATTCGTAATTATTTCATTTATCGCGAATAATATGCGATTAAATTAATCGTGTGATTTTTTATTTTTTTTCCCCTGTATAAGGCAATGTTCCTATGACTATGGCTAGGCTAATATGTGTATTTTACGAATATTCTTAATATTGCTCTAACTTCGTCTTTTAGAATATTCGTAATATTCTAAAAGACGAAGTTAGAGCAATATTAAGAATATTCGTAAAATACACATATAGACTGTAATTTAGCTAATATAGTGCTATAATCTTTATTTTTTTGTCAATTTTTTTTTGCCTCTTCTGAACTTCAGTTTTGGAAAATATATACACTATTAAAAAAATTACTATAGCACTATATTAGCTAAATTGCAGTCTATATGTGTATTTTCCGAATATTTGTAATATTGCTCTAACTTCGTCTTTTAGAATATTCGTTATATTCTAAAAGACGAAGTTAGAGCAATATTTCGAATATATTACTGCTATATTCCATATTAGGCTAGAATTAACGAATATGGAATAAAGCAGTACTAACTACTAAGTTGAAATCGCCATGCGATTACTTCGAGTTATATTAATCGCATTTCGATTTCAACTTGCTGCTGCTGGGTCTCAACTAAATCAGGTCCAAGTTGAAATCGCAATGCGATTAATTCAAGTTATAATAATCGAATTGCGATTTCAACTTGGACCTGGTTTACTATGGTTGGCTTGGTAGAATTAGCGAATATGACGAATGTATTCGTCATATTCCACAAAAAGAAGATAACAAAGTATTCTCCATCTTCGTTTTAGCTCCATATTCGTTAACTTCGCTAATTCTAGCAATCATATAGGAAAGTTGACTATAGAGACAGCTAAGTTTAATTCGCTATGCGATTATATTACTTTGCTTTTTTTTTATAAATAGAATAATTATAATAATTATCAGGTATTATAATTATTCTATTTATTTAAAAATAAAAAAAAGTAATTTAATCGCATAGCGAATTAAACTTAGCTGTCTCTATAGTAAACTTTCCTATATGATTGTTAGAATTAGCGAAGTTGATGAATAGGTAGCTAAAACGAAAAAATGGAGAATACCTGACGGCCCCTCCCCTTCCCCCCTCACGCCATGCCTAATTTTTTAGACCTGGTCTGAGCGGTGAAAAGTTGCAGATTGCAGTGCAACTAACCACGGCGCCACAATCTGCGCCTGAAATACACCTAATATAGGCAGATTACAGCTTCATAAATGACCGCCTAAAATTTTTTTTTTTGTTACAAAAAGTTCTTCAACATTCCAGCCTGGTGTGAGCATCCCTTCCATTTAGTTGATAATTTATGGTAGGCAGAATGATGTTTAATTCTTCCATGGATATAATCCAACAACTTTTGTGGTGTGAGGAAGAACTTTTATTTCCCACGTGTGTCAAATTTGGATTTCTACTGGATCTGAGCCAGTTAGATTGAGCTTTAATGGATAAGTGTGTTATTTAGGTACCTGTAGAAGAGGCGATGATCGGTACCATTGAGTAGTGATGGACGAACATCTGCCGGGACGGTTCGCGAACGCGATCAAATGTTCCCGAACCGCTAGTTCGCGGCGGGTCCCATTCATTTTAATGACAGGCGAACCTGAAAAACCTTCAGCTCATATTTGCAGCCAAGAAATAATTACTAGAAGTGCACAAATAGTCCCACAACATGGACAGTGACATACCAGATGTATTATTCAAATTTGTAATCTCCATTCATGATTTTTTTCAATGCAGCAATATAATTTTCACGTACGCGCATGCGCAAATACACTATACAGTACCCAAATGCACTATAAAGAAAGTATATTGGTATATACCGCACACAACTGCCACACAATACAAATGCACTATAATATACTCTCTAACGTAGAAAGTATATTATAACATTGTACACGGAAGGCAATCCATTAGAATATACATGAAGATAAAACGTAACCTTTAATAATGTTACTATGAGGGTCCATTCACATGTCCGTATATGTTTTGCGGATCCGCAAAACACAGACACCGGCAATGTGCATTCTGCAATTTGCGGACCGCACATCGCCGGCACTATAATAGAAAATGCCTAATCTTGTCTGCAATTGCGGACAAGAATAGGACATGTTCTATTTTTTTGCGGAAACGGAAGCACGGATGTGGAAGTGCGGATCCGGACAGCATATTCTGGCCCCATTAAAATTGCGGAACGGATGCGGACCTATTTTGCGGATGTGTGAATGGAAAAGATATCCCTCAAAATGAAAATAAATTTAATTTTTAAAGTTAAGCAAAAAGCATAGATGTGGTCGGCAATAACAAGTGATCGGCGGCACTAAATCAGAAACCATATGTCCTACCACAATCCGGGGGGTTCCAGTGCACATCCATGAATCCCGGAGGGAAAGCAAAAACCATCCATCCCTGGGCTAGATGATGATGTGGTATTGAAGGACAGGGTGGGCAAAGAACTGTCCCTGATATTGCCCTACAGGGGGGTGTTATTCTGGCCCTGATAGCCTAACCACAGACCACCCGCCCTGATAAGAGCGACCCCGTCCGGAACCTTACCCTATATAAAAATGTTTTTTGTAAAGAGATGGAACCGGCACTCAAAACAGTTGGTACTCACGTGGAAATGTAGTCTCTAAAATTTATTTTGTTAAAAAAAATGTTCACATGTAAATCAATAAAATCTATTAAAATACATACATAGAAAACAATAATAAAAAACTATGTATAGAAACCGCATATGCCTCACTGTGGATATGTTGCACTCAGAGTTCGCTGTATCATACAATCGGCATCCGTGTCTGCCCTGTGGGGGTGACTCGTTGGATCGCAGATGTTCTGATAGAACGATATCTCCTATTTATTCTATACAGTCAGCACTATCCTAGACTATATCATCAATACATGTATTGCTGTGCGGTGTATGTTGTTTCTTATATAAAGTGCCTGGAAGAGATGGCATCACAAAGTTATACGTATTTCTCCTTAAGCCGTGTTCAGATTGTCCATCTAATTTGATTTACTCAAGTGTTTCGATACGTCATATAGAGTTCCAGCCGTACTACTGTTCTCTTTATGCCACGTATAGCAGAGCTTTTTATCTTAATGGCTTGAGGGTATATTCTCTATACAGTCCCAATATAACGGTGTCCAGATTGTCTCTTTTACTCACTGTGTACCCGGAGGAATCGCTTTGTTCGGTACGCGGGAGTTTCTGTTGTGGCGTCCCACAGATGAACTATTCTCCGCTCCGGCGTTGCGAGTTCCGGTTTTGCCGAGGTCTCGCCTTACTTCTCGCGAGAGTCCTGTTGCGAATATTCGCTTCCGTGAGTAGGATAACACTTCTTCGATTATCGATTTTCATGCATTAGTACATGGCCATGTACAGTCGAGGCTGCTTGTTACACAGGTATTCAGCCCAGACGCGTTTCGAGAACACTTGTCTCTTCCTCAGTGGGTAACCTGTGCATTGTGTGGTCTCAGTTTTATATCCTCCTCATTATTGTTTAATTGGTTGCACTTGTTATTCAAGGCTTGGGAATTATGACGTAGTGTTCTGACCCTACATTTCTCATACAAATACTTCATGCGATTTATCGTCCTATGGTTTTTCGTCATATAGTGCTTCATCATGCGGTTTTGTAGTTCCTTCATGTGATTTTTCATCATGCGGTTTTTCAGCATCATGCCGATTTACATCATAGTGCAGTATGTCCTTCTATGGGTGTATATGAACAGGCCTCTCTCCAACATATTTTATTATATTATGTATGCCACCATCTTAATAGATATACATTTCGAATATGGCAATTTCCATACATGAAGAAAGTGTTTCATATACACAGAAAGTTTTTTCTATACGTAAAAAAAATTTCGAGAGATTTTTTCGAGAGGTCTCCTCCGGGGAAACTCTGTCGAGAAAAAATGTTTATGTATAGAATTATTTTTTTTTACGTATAGAAAAAACCAACTGTTTTGAGTGCCGTTTCCATCTCTTTACAAAGTCCTTCACTCAGAACTAGGGGTGTTTCCTTTAAACCTGAGCACCAGGCGTGGTCAACCAAAGTGAGCCAGCTGTCCATCATCTAAAAAGCCCTATATAAAAATGGCCCTAGTAAGGCCCCAGCCCCTAGGCCCCTGACTTCCAGGTGATCACTATATAGATCTATGTGTTTTTGACTCATTATAAAAGTATATTATAAGTATATCGCACCCCTCTGTGTATCACACATATAGATAGCACACCTATACCAGTCCTTAAAAGGACTTTTGTGGCCCTATTAGCTTGCGGTTGGTGTCCCTAACAGCCTGTCCCTGCTCCACACAGCAACCTCTCCCTACACTGGCAAAACACTGAATGTAAAATGGCAGCCAGATCAGGTTTATTTATAAGGTAGGGGGTACGTCCATGTGCTGAAACGTCTCAATTGGCTGTCCTGTACCACCTGATGGAGGTGTCATGGGTCAAAGTTTTTCACAATGTAAAAGAATATGGCACACGCGAAGTTCGCCACGAAACGACCGCCGGGCGAACCACAAAGCCATCTCTAACATTGAGTGATGAACGTTTCAACAATGACCCTTTAGATGCACCAATTATGGTTCACAAAATCGTAATTTCTATCGCATATTCCATCGTTTGTCTAAATCGGACTGTTGGATTATGTTGTGGACAAATGAATCGTCTGTAATCGTGCGTTCAGTGAACGATTCCTGTTTACACGTTTGAACTCGTTAACATCCAACGATGATTTTTGTGTCCACACAAACGAAAGGAATGAAATATACTGATTGTTGGTTGTCGCTCTGTCGTTCACTGCTTTTACACTGCTCGATAATCACGCAGTTTTGCTTAATTTAACGATAATGCACTTGATAATCGGCTCGTGTAAAGGTGCC
Organism: Bufo gargarizans; assembly: GCF_014858855.1. Taxonomy (NCBI): domain Eukaryota; kingdom Metazoa; phylum Chordata; class Amphibia; order Anura; family Bufonidae; genus Bufo; species Bufo gargarizans. The sequence continues at coordinate 727,316,787 of NC_058080.1, forward strand.
TTTAACCTTGGTTACTATGTATCTGTAATCTGAAGTATATTGGGGTAGAAAACACAAAAATAAGGATGAAAAACTGGAAAGAGACATAGAGCGAGAAACTAAAAATTAAGATTGACCTTTTGGTGATCACTGGATCCCAACTGAAATGTTACAGGAGGCCTGAGATGGGCAGTTTATGAAAATAACATTAAAGGAACCTGGAGGGAAGAATTTCGGGATGGGGCATGACATAGGAAAATGGGGTAAGATCAGTGGGGTACATAGAGAAGTTAGGGCCCCATAGCAAGGATCAAACCGGGCCCCCCACACAGGACAGAAGGGTTTCTGCCTAAACCCTTTTCAATGACGCTCCATTTTTCCACTGCCTCGTTTGCTAAAAGTTGTTCCTTTAGAGCAGGCATGCTCAACCTGCGCCCCTCCAGCTGTTGCAAAACTACAACTCCCATCATTCCCGGACAGCCTACAGCTTTCAGCCTACAGAAGGGCATGGTGGAAGTTGTAGTTTGACAACAGCTGGAGGGCCGCAGGTTGAGCATGCCTGCTTTAGAAGGTAGAGTCCTGATCAAGTTTTCACCTCCAGTAGAAAAGGAGATGATCCCAACTAAGACGGGACTTCCTCTTGCCCTGGGCCCCATAGCAGTCACAGGGTCTGCCGCTATGGTAGTTACCCCCCTGGGTAAGATGAAGTTTCTGGACTCAATGCAAAATCTGTAACAGGATGTCACATTATCATGTTCCATTTGCAATACCGGTGTCTACTTTTGTGGCAGAGGGACCTTTGGCATTTGGTAGGACAGCTACTTCTGTATCCTCCTCCCAACCCACCTTCTTGCACCAGGCCCTGTACTGGACTGCACTGGAGTGTTTCACAGAATAGGCGATGAGCTCCACTTCTCTAACATGACTACTGGCAGGTCGTGAGGATGTGGTCGATGCAATGCAGGATGGATGTAGAACTATGTTCACGTCTATGATGTGCTTTGGGACCTCCATGGTCTGTGCCTATAGAGCCAAATACTTACGATTTACTTTCACTATGCACAATAGAGGCTGTGGGGTAATTACCACTCCAGTACATATTGAATTAAAATGAGACTCATTCAAATACAATGATTCAGTCTAAGTTGCGGCCATAAAATGCAGAGCAGAATATGATTTCCTTTTTTTATTTTTTATTTTTATTTTTACATAAAATAACTATTTTAAAATAATAAAAATAAATAAATAAGGTTTGTAAATATATAATTTGTCTCCGGCAATTTTAATTCAATGAAAGCAAACACAAGCAATTCATTTATTTCAAAGAGCTCTCCACTGCACAGCCGATGTGCAAAAAACGGAATTCATTACGCTGGAGATGAGTCGCTCTTTTGGTCATTGTTTTTGAAGGTTTAAGTGGCTGTTGGAGTCATTTATTTTTATATAAATTGCACTTATTCATTAAAAGGGTTTTATCACTTCAGAAAATAGCATTTATTATGTAGAGAAAGTTAAGGCACTTGCTAATGTATTGTGATTGTCCATATTGCCTCCTTTGCTGACTGGGTTCATTTTTCCATCACATTATACACGGCTCATTTCCAGGGATTACGAACACCCAGCAATCCAGCAGCAGAGGCCGTGCTTACACACTATAGAAAAAGGTGCCGGACTCTGTGATGGCTGGGACCATGGGAGCAAACATAGACACATGCACAGCAGCTCCCGTCCCGAACACCTCATATCTGCACTGCAGCTGTGGACGTGATTGCACACTATAGGAAAAGGCATGCGCCTCTTTGGTGGTCGAGATTCTGGGAGCGCACATAGGCTGGTGCTTTTTCCTAGTGTGCAAGCACAGCCATTTCTACTGGATTACAGGGTGGCCATTACCTCTGGGACCAAACAGTGCATGCAGGACTTTGGTCTCTGCTACAAAAACCTTCTCCTGCACGGAAACCTAATGAACCCCATTATAGTCAATGGATTCCTTAGGTTATGTTTGCTTCTGTTAAGTGCTAAGTCCGGCACTTCCGCTAGTGTCGTTCTTCTGCTCCTCTAACATTAAGAAAGCCATCTCTACTTTACAGTGCTCCAGAGAGGAAAGAAAGAACCAAGAAGGTCCAGAATCTCCATGGCCGAGCACTGGAATCAGTCAGCGAGGTATTCGCAGTTTAAGGCCTCATGCACACGACCGTTGTTGTGTTCCGTTCCGCAAAATGGGGTTCCGTTGTTCCGTGATCCGTTTCCGTTTTTGTTTCCGTGTGTCCTTTATTTTTGGAGGATCACCAGACATGAAGGAAAGTAAAAAAAAAAAGTCTAGGTCAAGTTTGCCATGCAAATGATAGGAAAAAAACAGACGCTGACGCACTGGCGCGGATGACAATCTTGTGTGCCTCCGCATTTTTTTACGGACCCATTGACTTGAATGGGTCCGCGAACCGTTTTCCGTGAAAAAAATAGGACAGGTTATATTTTTTTGACGGACTGGAACCACGAATCACGGACGCGGATGACAAACGGAGCATTAGCCGAGTTTTTAACGGACCCATTGAATGTCAATGGGTCCGCAGAAAATCACGAAAAACTGAACAACTGACACAGAATGAAACAACGGTCGTGTGCATGAGGCCTAAAACGCTCTTGTGCCTCTGCCCATAATGGGGAATGAAGTGCGCAGGCGCGGCGAATCTGTTAATCGGCGCTGGCGCTGTATTTCTCACTAAGAGGAGGACGTAATCAGAAGAACCTAGGGCACCAGAGGGGTGAAAGGGGAGGGGTTTCGTATGAAAGGAGACGAGGGGCCTGGGCAACGGCCACATGAACACCGCCCCTGGGCACCTTCAGAAGCTAATTGTCACGGAAGGTGTACAGAAAACTAGAAGACACAAATGAAGATCCGACTGACTTGATCCAAAACTAAGGAACAGGAGGGTAAGCCCTGTAACAGCCCTAGCTCTCTCCCTTACTGCTCAGCCTATGCAAAAATCTCAATGGTAGAAAATTGCATATCCTCGTTCCTCGACTGTATGACACCTGAACACCCTATAATAGTGAGGGGACACGACCACCGGCTCCCTACACTAAATACGGAGGGAGTCAGGGTCACCTAGGATCAAGACCACAGGAAAACAGAAATAAAGAAACAGACTTATCTTGTGGATGCAGCAGTAACAGCTTCTAGCATTAGCACACTCCAGGAAGTTGTATAAACCGCAAGGTAAGGCAGTATATGGAGGAGATATATAGGGAGGCAATGACTGCTAATAGATGACAGCTGGGAGAGGGAGGAGAGATGTCAAAACGAAAGCAAAACAAAAGAAGATCATGCAGGAAGTACTGAAGAACGTCTATCAGAACTTCTCAAAGATCTCGTGGTGACACTAATTAACATATTGAATAAAAGTTTTTTTCTGAGAAAATCGGCGATGGACAGCAATATGGAAGGTAGCATTCTAAAACCGGGAATGTAATGGAGATCCTGATGTTAGTGTTCTATAATGGTGATTTTAGGTGAAAGACTCCCTTTAACTCCCTCAGCCTGGAATTTACAGTTTTGCGAAAACCTTACTGTCAGCTTTAGAATCGGCAGAGAGAGACTTAGGAGAGATAGAGGGAAGAAGTACTACAACCCCTATCTTGCTTATATTCATACATCGTTATCTGTGAAAATCTGCCCTGTGAATTATTTGGAAGTGTGTTCTGAGATGTACTACAACTCCCATTCTGCACTTTAGAAAAAAAGAGACTTGTCTATTTTGTAAAACTGGCCTGGTTACTGACTCCTGAACCATTTTCTGGCCACTGCACCTAGATCTCCAGCCTTGCACCCATGCAGCACTTATAACACCAAAGGCACCCCGACTACTGCAGTGCCCCAGATGTGGGAGTATCTGGAATAATTGTAAATAGTTATGTATGGTATATTGTTCATGTTTTTGGTTTTATGTTCCAGTAAGAAAATGGGGCTAACCACCCTGTTCCTCCCTTCTTGAGAGTAATGGACTGGTCCTTTTTCCTGCCAGAAGGGGTAGTTTCTGTTGAGATACAGGGTGGAGAGAATGCACACTGCAGATCTCCTGCTACCGCAAATAATTTTCCAGAGAGATCAACTTGATTCATCCTGAAGCAAATCCTTGAGAAGTCAGATAGCAGAGTGAACAACTAACATCTGCTTTAAAGACAATGCTTAAAGTGAAGGACTACGGTTAAGACACCCATCACCAAGACTACTACCAGACAAGTTAAAGTTCAAGTCTAGATCATATAGTGGATATCTACACCGACAACAATTAAATTGCAGCCATCCACTCTGCCTCTACATTCCTTACTGGTACCAGTGTGACACATCACTTTATGAGGGCCACTACCACCCCCATCCTCTGCATGGGGCTCGTTGCACTACCATCAGACAGGAGCTCCAACATCAGGGTGTACTCTGAGTGAAGAAAGGGTGTGTCCTCCTTTCACTCCCTGGCCCCAGAGACCACTGGTGGGAGGATTGACAATGTGAATAGCTCTTGCAGCCAGAGCCACTACCACTCCGATCTGGGGCTTGCAGCAAAATGAGCTCCATCAATAAGGGGTTGCAGGAATTTCATTGTTTTCTGAGATTTGTATATTTTGGGTACAGATAGCAACTGTTTTATCTCACAAAATCCTTTTAATTATAATCATTACAGTCATTAAATAATAACTAATGTACAAAAGATCATCATCCACTTATGAGTAAATGGCAAATGTAGTTATATGTAGAGAAATGTAATCATAGATTAAAGGCCCCATCGAGCGCTGTAATTACTGATTTCTTTGTTTTTTTCTGCACCGGGTGTATTTATAGACCACATGAATACATTATTTTGAGTAATGAGCAATATTCGCCATTATTCACTCTGGCCTAGATAATGGAATCCTGCGGACGTGGTAAACAATGGCGCTCGAAAATCCTGATTTATTGATTTCTTTATATGTTCATCTGCTAATAATCCAATTCTTCTTCTACTAATTTGACAAATCTAATATGCAGCCTTAAGACATTACTTGTAGAGTAGCGTAAATTAGGAAATAGTCACTCTGTAGGGAATGTATCGTCATATATATATTTTAAATTCTTTTTACTGTAAATGATTTTAGGGTTGGCCATATTGCCTGGGCTTCTGCTCTGAGATTTGCTTTACAACCGTCACGTGGACGTAAAGAAGCTCCGTCAGAAAATGACCTATGGGAGAATGGGGGCATGCTCTGTGACACGTGCAAAGGTCATTGTGCAAGGAGAGGGAGGAAGAGGTGAGCTGTCTCCATCACCTATCATCAGTGGCATGATCCTGTGTTGTCTGCATTCAGCTTCAGAATCTTTCATTGTATTTTTACCAGTCTTGATAATGAGATGACTGCTGAGCATAATAGAATCCTAAGGACGTGGTAAACAATGGAGCTAGAAAATGTATTATTTATTGATTTAAATATTTATCTGCTAATAATCCAATTCTTAAAAATGCATCCTTAAAGGGGTTATCCAATGAGTAATGTAAAAAATAAAAATCAGACATCATATAGGACTTGACAACCTCTTTCTAAGAAAACTAGAAACAGCCCTGTACCTCACATGGATCCAGAGATCTCCCCATTAATTGCTCTGCTATTATTTATATCAAGCTGACAGCTCAAGAGGAGTGTCTTTTCTGCTGCAGCTAAAGGGGCGTGTCCATGCTCTCCCTATCACAGCTCAGGAGGCGTGTCCATGCTCTCCCTATCACAGCTCAGGAGGCATGTCCATGCTCTCCCTATCACAGCTCAGGAGGCGTGTCCATGCTCTCCCTATCACAGCTCAGGAGGCGTGTCCATGCTCTCCCTATCACAGCTCAGGGGGCGTGTCCATGCTCTCCCTATCACAGCTCAGGAGGCGTGTCCACGCTCTCCCTATCACAACTCAGGAGGCAGTTGAAGGATGAAACTGAGCATGTGCGGCCATCTCAGTGAGACGGACAAAGAAATAAGAAAAAGACAAACAGCAGGTGGCGCTATACAGATACATTGCAGTGAATAACGCAGTGGCCATAATACATTTTAAATTACATGAAATCACAAAAGTATTCAGATCCAGGTGCTGGTTTGAAAACTGAAGAATATTTTTGTGGGGCAACCCCTTTAAGGCATTACATGTAGAGTAGAGTATATTAGGAAATTTAAAGGGAATCTATCAATATATGTATATAAAAAAAAAATAATCTGTACATGATTTTTGGATTGGCCATATTGCCTGAGCTTCTGCTCTGGAATTTGCTTTACACACATCACATGGACATAACAAAGCTCAGCCAGAAAATGACTTGTAGAAGAATGTGGTCTTGCTCTTCGACATGTGTAAATGTCACTGTGTAGGGAGAGGGAGGAGGATGCAAGCTGCCTACAACACCTATTATCGATGCCATGATCCTGCGTTATCTGCATCCAGTTTTAGAATAGCCATTACCTTCCATTGTATTCGTATATGTGCTGATAATGAAATGACTGCTGAGAAGTGATCTCTACAGAATAGGAAAGTGTGATTTATCTTAATATAGAAAGCGACACGGAAAATTGGAAGGGAAAAGAAACAGCACCAAAAGTTGTAAAATACAAAAAGATGATTTAGGGCACTTTCACACTTGCGGCAGAGGGTTCCGGCAGGCAGTTCCATCGCCGGAACTGCCTGCCGGATCCGGCAATCCGGACGCAAACTGATGGCATTTGTCATTTGTCTGCCAAATGCATTGAAATACCGGATCCGTCTCTCCGGCGTCATCTGCAAAAACGGATCCGGTATTATTTTTTCTCGCAGACCTAAAAGCCGGATCCGTTTTGCCGGAACACTTAATGCCGGATCCGGCACTAATACACTTCAATGTAAATTAATGCCGGCAAGTGATCAGTATTTTTGGCCGGAGAGAAAACTGCAGAATTCTGCGGTATTTTCTCTGTCCAAAAAACGTAAGAGGGACTGAACTGATGATCATTTTTTTCCGGTATTGAGCCCCTGTGACTGAACTCAATACCGGAAAACAAAAACGCCAGTGTGAATGTACCCTTAGCCAATAGAGAAATTTCTGATGATAGATTTTATTCATTGAGGAGGAAGGAGGCAGCCTCCCTGCTGACACTTGCATGCACATAGAGGCTGAATTCTTCTGCTAAATAGATCATTTTCGAGTATCTTACACCAGTGCTTGATTAAAAGCAGTACTGCTCATTTCAGTGTGCTTATAATGGGCTAACCAGTTTGCTGCTGCTGTGGGAGCAGACGGAGGGAGGATCTGCAGACTGCCAGCAGCTATTGATTAATCACAGCATTGAGCCTGAAAGAAAATGTGGAGCTCACCTAGAACACCGATCAGGACCCTCTGCTAGTTCATTAGAAGCAGATATAGATTACGTCTAGGGCTGTGATGGCTAACATCCGACACTCCAACTGTGGTGAAACTACAACTCCCAGCATGCTCCATTCATTTCTATGGACAGCCAAGCAAGTGTACATCTTGGGAGTTGTAGTTTTACCACATCTGGAGTGCCGGAGTCTAGCCATCGCAGGTCTAGGGCATCATCCATGTTATGTCAGACATGTTGCCGTTTCTTGCTGTATATGTTGTGCATCATTACATTTTCCTATATTTTCAAGACTGTCCCTTTAAAAGAAAGGTACTAGTGATGCCGGTAAGTACTGTGCTTTGTGTGTTCAGTTTTCGTGCTCACTGTATTACCCTGCTTTCACACCTGAGCGTTTCTCAAACGCGCGTTTTACGCGCGTTTTTGTCGCGCGTTTTTATGCGCGTTTTTTGTAATAGTAAACGCACGTTTGACGCGCGTTTGTGTGATTGACTGCAGTGTCCTATGGCCACAAAAGCGCGTCAAAACGCCCCAAAGAAGCTCAAGTACTTGATTATGCGTCAGGCGTTTTACAGCGCGATCGTACGCGCTGTAAAACGCCCAGGTGAGAACCATTCCCATAGGGAAGCATTGGTTTTCGTGTGTTGAGCGTTTTACAGCGCGTTTGAACGCGCTGTAAAACGCTCAGGTGTGAACAGGGTTATATTGAACTGAGCTGTGTCATAGTGCCCCACACTGTCCGCATGGAACTTCGAAGAGCTTGTGTCAAGGAACAGACAGGAGAGTGTAGCTGAAGCCACATGGTGTGACAGAGGAAGCTGCTGAAATCATCTGCTGGTCCTTACTAAGGAAACAGATTAGTTGAGACATCAATTAGTTGGCCAGGGAGCTAGCTAATAAAGAGAGGACAGAAGATCGCAATGTGTGATTTAGTGATTTTGAACTGGCCTGCTTCAATAAAGAGCTAATAAACTAATACTGTGCTACATATTGTGGTTATGAGTTATGACTAAATAATCTTGACTGCGAGATAAAGTAATATTCCCCCGTGGTACAGGCTTTAGTGGAGATTGTATGTGTCTTAAAGGAGAGCAGGCCACAAATTTGTACAGGCTGTGAAAAGCTGCCTTGTGACATTGATAGGCATTGACGCCTTACATCAAGAGTAAGGCCCCTTTCACACCGGCGAGTATTCCGCGCGGATGCGATGCGTGAGTTGAACGCATTGCACCCGCACTCAATCCGGACCCATTCATTTCTATGGGGCTGTTCACATGAGCGGTGATTTTCACGCATCACTTGTGAGTTGCGTGAAAATCGCAGCAATCTCTATTTTGTGCGTTTTTCACACAACGCAGGCCCCATAGAAGTGAATGGGGCTGCGTGAAAATCGCAAGCATCCGAAAGCAAGTGCGGATGCGGTGCGATTTTCACGCACGGTTGCTAGGAGACGATCGGGATGGAGACCCGATCATTATTATTTTCCCTTATAACATGGTTATAAGGGAAAATAATAGCATTCTAAATACAGAATGCATAGTACAATAGCGCTGGAGGGGAAAAGGACCTGTGGTGACGTCACTTCGGTCATCACATGATCCATCATCATGGTAAAAGATCATGTGACGGACCATGTGATGACCGGAGTGACGTCTCCACAGGTCCTTTTCCTGCACACAGCAAAGGAGCCAGTAGGAGATGCCGGCTGCGCGATCAAGTGGATTAAGGTGAGTTAATTTTTTTTTATTTTTTTTAACCCCTCCAGCGCTATTGTACTATGCATTCTGTATTCAGAATGCTATTATTTTCCCTTATAACCATGTTATAAGGGAAAATAATACAATCTACAGAACACTGATCCCAGACCCGAACTTCTGTGAAGAAGTTCGGGTTTGGGTACCAAACATGCTGATTTTTCTCACACGCGTGCAAAACGCATTACAATGTTTTGCACTCGCGCGGAAAAATCGTGCATGTTCCCGCAACGCACCGGCACCTTTTCCCGCAACGCCCGTGTGAAAGAGGCCTAACAGTGTCTGGATTGTGTAACCATAAAGACTGTGCCTCCTTGGAGGAGAGCTTCAGTGTGTTGCATTTTACAACTAAATACTTTGTACTCCTTACCATATTGCCTACCACATGGACATATTACACAGACACAGAGCTGTAGGCTGGGAGACACACAATGCAGCGCTCCTGAGTGTGGGAGAACATCACAGCAATTAGAACTCACTCCTTCTGGAGCTGAGACACTGTGCCCACCAGAGGAAATTGTTCTCGGGGTCCACCCCCCCATTGATCAATAAAGTCTAATAGGTTTTTATTCAAAGAAATAGAAAATAGGGGCAATTTATTGTCTCTAAAGGTAGCTCCAAATGTTTTTTTTCTCTAGACCTCTGGGGCCCACTATGGTCACAGAGCTGGGTCCATGGAGGATCGTCTGGTTCTCTGGTGGGCCAATCTGAAGCTGAACGGAGGTACAGGTGGCAGTGGAGCATCATAGCAAATACTGCCCACCCCTTCTACAGCTGAGGTACAGGGTGCAATGCCACTGAGTGCAGTGGAGCATCATAGCAAATACTGCCCACCCCTTCTACAGCTGAGGTACAGGGTGCAATGCCACTGAGTGCAGTGGAGCATCATAGCAAATACTGCCCACCCCTTCTGCAGCTGAGGTACAGGGTGCAATGCCACTGAGTGCAGTGGAGCATCATAGCAAATACTGCCCACCCCTTCTACAGCTGAGGTACAGGGTGCAATGCCACTGAGTGCAGTGGAGCATCATAGCAAATACTGCCCACCCCTTCTGCAGCTGAGGTACAGGGTGCAATGTCACTGAGTGCAGTGGAGCATCATAGCAAATACTGCCCACCCCTTCTACAGCTGAGGTACAGGGTGCAATGTCACTGAGTGCAGTGGAGCATCATAGCAAATACTGCCCACCCCTTCTGCAGCTGAGGTACAGGGTGCAATGCCACTGAGTGCAGTGGAGCATCATAGCAAATACTGCCCACCCCTTCTACAGCTGAGGTACAGGGTGCAATGTCACTGAGTGCAGTGGAGCATCATAGCAAATACTGCCCACCCCTTCTACAGCTGAGGTACAGGGTGCAATGTCACTGAGTGCAGTGGAACATCATAGCAAATACTGCCCACCCCTTCTGCAGCTGAGGTACAGGGTGCAATGTCACTGAGTGCAGTGGAACATCATAGCAGTTAGTGTCTGGAGGTGAGTTACAAAGTGCAGTGCTCTTGTCTTGAGTGCAGGTGGACATCATAGCAAGTACTTCCCACCCTTTCTGCATCTGCAGTGCAGGGAGAAGTGCTCTTAATTGCAGGGGAGCTTCATAGTAGGTACTGCCCACTAGTGTTGATCGTGAATATTCTAATCGCAAATTTTTATCGCAAATATCAGCACTTTGAGAATTCGCAAAAATCTAGAATATAGTGCTATATATTCGTAATAGCGAATATTCTAGATTTTTTTTTCATCAGTACCCTTCTGCTTCTTGCTTGTGGGCCAATGAGAAGGCTGCAATGTCTTTGTCAGAGCTTAGCAACATCCCTAGCAACCAATAGGAAAGTTGCCTGCCCCTTACTATATAAGAACCTCCCCAGCAGCTATTTTCTGCTGTTCTTTTGTGCAGTTCTGAGAGAGAGAGCAGTGACATTGCTGTGCTCTGTGCTTTTATGAGTCATCTGGATTCTTATTCAATTACATTAGATAGTTAGCTCATATATATAATACAGATAGTCAGTAATAATCAGTATTATCTAATCAGACCTGATAAAATGTGAAGTTGCACGTATTGCGCCAAAAAATATGTGCATCACTAGTGCCGATTTGCACAATCGCGAATATATTGGAGCACTCTATCTGCATATAAAGCTGCCATGTATGCGAAGTGTAATCAAAAAACAGTGCTGTAATGTAAAATTACTTACAGTGATCAGGAGTTCTTCCTCACAGTCACGAAAGTTGCTGCCAACCATTTTCTCCAGTCTCGGGAAACTTTCTAGCAGCTTGAAAAATGTCGCAAAAGTGAGCCACGCCTGTATTGCGCGCGCAATACGCGCATATTACATTGCCGATTTTCGCAATCAAGAAAATAATGACTGGAGATCACGAATTCTAGAATTTGCGAATTTAAGGCAAATATTAGGCCAAAAATTTGTGAAATATCGCAAAAACGAATATTGCCTATGCTGCTCATCACTACTGCCCACCCCTTCTGGAGCTGAGGTACAGGGTGCAGTGCTTCTGAGTGCAGGGGAACATCATAGCCGGTAGTGCTTGCCATGGTGGAGTTGATTTTAGATGACTCCTGAATATATTGACATTCCTCCATGACACAAGCATGGCTTTTTCTGAAAATTCACCTAGCATGATAGGGGCACTTTAAGGTTTACTGTCTCTAAGTTTCTTATTAAATGGTTTTGGGTCTTCATGGGTCGATGACAAGGCTTCATTGGCTGCTCTGTAAGAAGCAATGCTACTATCACTCTTCACCACACAAATCCATAACATATTTATGGTAAATACTTCAGAGAAATATCAGGGAGGCAATAACATCTATCAACTTTTATTACTCAATGCTAGAATCTTGTCACATTATGAAACAAGCCTTAAATCTCAGGTATTTCACAAGCCTGTTGTAGGAGGAGACTGACAGATATACTGTGTATTGCTAAGATTTTATCTTCGACCATACATCAATAAAGTCCTATGGAGCCTATAAGTTTGGTGATGTTCTGGGACTAGAATGAGCATATACAAAGCATGAAAGGCTCTGTTCAGATGGGACAGTTCTGCAGGGAATTTCCCAAATGTCTAATTTAAAAAAAAAAATAAATTTACTGCTTTACATTCGCACATTCTTAATTATAGGTGCTTTGCCCTAGGCTAGGTCATTGATATCAGACCTGTGAGAGTCTTACTCCCAGCCACCATGAAATGTACGGAGTTGGGCCTGGGAAACAATGAAAAGGGGCATTGCTTCAGTCACCATGAATGAGCATGTGCAACCAACCACACTGCACACATGCTCAGTAGCTCAGTTCCACCTCCCGAAATATCTTGGGTAAAGTGATCTCTACTGTAGTGCAGCCAATTCATGCCTGGAACCCTGAAAGGCCACAATCTAAAATTAGCCTACAAGTTGAAGGCTGGTCCTCCTGAGTGATGGTGGTGTAAGCCCCCTAGAGACATGGCTCGTATGGCCTCACCATAATCCTGGCCCCAACCCCAATCAATTATTGAGTGAAGGCTCTCTAGATCTCCGCAAAGAAGGGTGTAATGATATGAAAGAGGACCCCTGGTAGGACACAAACTTAAATTAGCCTACTAAATGAAGGCTCCTTTTGACCTACCAAACAATGGTTGGGCCTCCTGCATGGACACAGAAAGTTGGTTATGGATGCTCCTTGTTTGTCCTCTTTATAATCCTACCCTGACTATTATACATCCATATCTACCATTTTTGGCAATCCAAATTCTAGTAAGAAAAGACTTAGATTTCCTGAGCAGTAAGTAATTTCTAAGTATTTCATCTTGGCACAGAGTCTAATTAGAAGCAATGGGGCATTCCCTATGAATGTTTCCTCGAGTCATCTGTAGTATGTAGGAATGATATATTTGCATAAAACTATTATTCTGCATGAAAGGATTTCATTGCCTGTGCTTGGGTTCACACTTTTGCTTAGTCGGTAACTTGGCTTTACCTTTTTATGCACTTTTTTTTTAATATGAGCTTAATGAAGACTTTCTGTAGAGCATTAATGTGAACAACAAAGAAAAAACTCCACCTTTTATGGCTGCAGAAAACTGACTGCATATTAAGGGCAACATCATATTACAAACCACCTGACCCAAAAAAACACTTTTTCTTAATTACATTTGTCTCAAGCATAGTTACCAACTCTCCTAATTCTCTGGCAAATGGAGACCTCTTCAAAAAGTTCTCAAGTCTTTTGAGTGCCGCATCCTGACTGCAGATCGTTAACTTCCCTCATTCCTTCTCTTCCCACTTCCCACTGCCACTGACAATGCCCTGCTCGGAGCAAAAAGGAATGTAAGCTGCAGGAAAGAAGGATGTAGGTACCTGGAGTCTGGTCTCAGGTCTATATTAGTCTAGGTTGGTTGGTCTGAAGAAAGTATTAATCTTGGAGTCTGGTTTGGGGGTCTGTGTTTGTTTTGGAGACTGGTCTGGGGTCTGTATTTATTTAGGAGTCTGGCCTCGGGTCTGAATATGTTTAGCAGTCTGGTTTGGGGTCTGTGTTTGTTTTGGAGACTGTAGTCATCAAGACTATAGTTTGAAACATTTTCCCACTTACTAGTAGCATAAAACTTAACTTTTATTAGATTTTTAACATAACAGTTTGGTTAGGTAATAGGTTTAAAACTCTCAGTATGAGACACAGAATTACGGCATAGATATAATGACTAGTGTTGAGCGAGCATGCTGGGCCAAACTGCTGTTCGGCTCAAGCATCGCTATGCTCGGCACATTCGAGTGCTCGGCCAAATACTTTGGGTGCTTGAGTACAATTTAATACAATAAAGGTCAATGGGAGACCCGAGCATCAAACCAGGCACCCCGTGCTCTAAAGAAAAGAGGGTGTCTGGTTCACAAAAATAGGTTAGAAATTGATGGAAACCCCATCAAAATGGTTTGGAAACTGCATTAAGAGGATGGCTGGATGCATCTTAGACTCCTATTATGTACAACATACAATAGACAACCACACAAAGGCTATATGCCAAAAGACAGGTATGTGCAAGCCATCAATCTATCCAATACAATGGCAGCCTTGTGCACTATGAGATATTCCAAACCAACTCTCATCTGACTGAGAACCAGTAAACCTGTTGGATGGCTTGGGTGGACCTGCATACCTAGATCAATATCATTAGGGCAACAAAAAGTTTTCTGATTGTCCTAACATAATATTCAATAACCTTTTTTATACAGTTTTGTAATGTAAAAACACATTTGCATAAACATTCGCATATGGGAAAGACATGCAAATGAGCAGAATCTGCCTTGTTTTTCAGCTGTCATAAGACTATGAAAACCAATAGATGGCGCTATGGAGTTATGAACAGCGCCATCTATTGGTTTCACAGTCTTATGAGTAGACTAATAGTTTTGTCAGAAGACTATGAAACCAATAGATGGCGCTGTTCATAACTCAATAGCGCCATCTATTGGTTTCATAGTCTTCTGACAAGAATATTAGACTATGAGCTTATTAGTGTAGCCTTTTGCATGGAAAATTCGCAATAAAAATGAGTTTTTACATGACAAAACTGTATAGAAAGGTTATTGAATATTATGTTAGGACAATCAGAAAACTTTTTGTCGCCCTAAGGATATTTATCTAGGTGTGCAGGTCCACCCAAGCCATCCAACAGATGCAAAATAACTGGTTTGGAATGTCTCACATACCTGGGTTTTTGGCATATAGCCTTTGTATGGTTGTCTATTGTATGTCGTACATAATAGGCGTCTAAGACGCATCTAGCCATCCCCTAATGCTGTTTCCAAACCATTTTGATGGGGTTTCCATGAATTTATATCCTTTTTTAATGAACAAGACACCCTCTTCTCTTGCGAGCAGGGGGTGCATCGGGTTCTCCCATCGACTTCCATTGTGCTCGGGTGCTCGGTAGAACACACAAGCATACCGATGTGTTCGGCCAGAGCACACAAGGACTTTGATGCTCTCTCAACACTAATAATGACTAGTGTGTGCTGATTTATATCACAGCAGCAGAAAAAGAAACTCCCTAGGTTGCACCAGTGCTAGCGCGCCCACACAGGCACATCTAATATCAGAGTGGTATTCACATCTATTTGCTATTTGCCTTACTGTGCCCCTATACTGTGTAATTAAAATGCCTAACGCTGCACCCTACATGTTTTACCGGATCACCAGCGTCTTCATGGGATCGGGCACTGCCTTTTGAACCCTTTCAGGCTACAAGGTAACTAACTACAGCTGTAGTACTCAAGAGCAGGCACTACCATTTCTACACCTAGCTACTGTCTCTAATGGCTAACAAATAATATAATCTTTGTATTTGATTCCAGGTCCTTTGATACTCTGCCTTAATAATATTGCTATGTAACTTATGTATTGTATTTCATGCACTGTGCCTGTTTGACCAGCAGGTGGCAGTGTATCTGGAAGAGAGAGATATATTTAGATAGAATGGAACTTACCATTCCATTCTCCCCCTTTTGGGCAGTCCTGCTTCCTACCAAAGATCAGTTAGCAGGAAACTAGAGTAAATTGAGAGTTGGAAGGAGACAATATGTGGCGCAGTGAGTCTTCCAGGCAAAGCAGCTCGTAGAGCACCACGACTCCTTGCAGTTTATAGACTGAGTATTATGAGATGGCCAATGGACGAAGGCATCCCACTCAAAGGTACCAGAACTGCTAGAAAGTCCAGTAACCAGACTGTACCATACCATATAATGCACAAATAAAGTTGCCATAAACTGTTCAAATAATACTGCAAACATTGCTTAAAGGGTTTTTTCTAGTTATATAGAAACTTGGACAACACCTTTAAATAACAGTCCAATTGGTAAGCCAGGGAATGTAGCTGCTGCATTCAAGTGTGGAGTCAAGAGAGAAACTTTATGTTCGCAGACCTATAGGTCCACACACACTTGGCCGGACCTGTACAGGTAGGATTACTTACCTTCTTCCCAGCGGTAGCTCCCCGTTCCTTCTCCTCCCGACCTGCGATGCCTAACTGGGCTCCCGCTCTATAAATATTTATATGTTTGACATTGCCACAGCCAATCACTGTCCGGGGCAGAGTTCGGTTCCTCGTGCATCATGCGACCATTTTTCAGGACATAAGGGGAGTCAGTCACCGGTGCAACAATCTCGAACCTGATGTTTATAGTGAAGGAGCCCAGTGGAGCATTGCAGTCAAGAATAAGATGGAGCCAGCACCAGAAAGCAGGTAAGTAATCTTTCCTTTACAGATCCGTTCAAGTGTGTGTGTGTGTGTGTGTGGGATGGAAGTGAGAACCTCAACCCCCATCCCATTCTTTCACAACCCCGTTAAGTTAGTCATACAGCATGTGTTGGACCATGCTATGATCAAATGACCCTCTTTCACACAGAAAGAAATTGCATATGATTGGTTGGGGGCCCTGTTACATTTTTTGTATTGGGGCCCAGAAGCTTCAGACAACACCTCCTCATGAGCCACAGATGCTCATGCTTAATTTTTAGAACCATCTGAGGTCAGGGCTTTAGTGACAAGTTGTCCAGGCCTCACCGAGAAGTCACAATACCGCTGTGACAAGCTTAATCTCATGTTTTCGGCACCTGTCTCCTTTCCATTTTCAGCACCAGAGACTTTGCGCCTTATAATTTGCTTTTTAAAGTGGATGCAATGAATCATATAATTCAGACTGGTTATATTGACATTGTTCTGAATCATTCCTGAAACCTGTTTACTGTTTGCGAACGGCGTCCTTAGCTAAATGACTACGTGTAAGCGTCTTTGTCACCGAGCTGTTTTGCATTTGGATCAAAGAATAGAGGAAATTTCAGATGTGAACTGAATATTATAGCGCTTTATTGTTTGCTATGTTGCTTCTACCGATTTGAGCTATGTTTAGAAGAGCAGTATTTTTTATGTCGCTGATATTACTGGAGGGGGGGGGGGCAGGAAGCTTTTTCCTTCGGGCAACTAGGACTCTCATGTTACAACCCCTAGCTTGTTTATTAGCTACATCTAAGGCACCATTCGGCCAACACTTACTCTGCTGATGACTGATGAGGGGCAAAAAGCCTGAAACAGCACTCTCTACAGATGGATGTCTCTGGTTTGGATGTTATGAAATAATTTGCATACTTTTTTCCATGAAGCATTGACTGAAAGATAACTGAAAAATAATTGAAGAACTGAGTCTCTTCAATGAGAAATAGTACCCCCTTGAGACAAACTTTTATGAAGTTTTGATTGTTACACCCCCCCCCCCCCAGGATATATTTGAGTAAATTGATCCTACACTAATCAAATTTGATTAGATTTCCAAGAATATTCTAGTTTCAGCAAATCCAAAACTTTTGTGATTGATCCCACACAAATCACTCGAAATGGGGTCCATCATTTTACAGGTCAGAAGATGGAGAAGAAGACACCTGCCACCAAAAAGGGATAATTTTTTGGAGTGTTTTTAATTTAAAAAAAACATTTAAAAATCCGATAGCGAGATGTTTTTATTAAACATGCTGTTTGTTACCACCGGCTACCATCCATTTATATATGTCAATGTCACTTTGACATTACCAATGTGGCATTGGCGCATGCGCAGTAAAACAGGGCATACTCGTTCCAGCTTCAGTTCCTCAATGCACATGAACTTCATTTCACATGAAATTCACATGTATCAAGAAATTTGAAATGAATACACCCAGCCAACGGCATTGTTAGAAGGCCAGGAGAGATGTTAGGAGTGAAAGAGGATGATGTCCCCACCATTGAAGATGTCGGTCAGAGGAGAAGGGACAGAGGTCAGGAGGAGTTAGCTGGAATCTTTGACTTTAAATGGCTCATTAGCATACGAGAGAAGAAAGTTTTTTGGTGCACTCAGAAGTCAGAAGATAGGGACACCATTGAGGACCACATCATGGAATGATAAAGGTATTCCAGTTGGTTTAAAGGGCAAAAAGAGGTTGCCTTTAAGGGCCTAGGCTTCTAATTTCTATTTTCCTTTTGCAGACAGGGCAGTGGGGAAGGGCTCCTGCATCAGCTAGCTGCCTTACAGCGAGAGACCGGTCTGGCCTGAGGAATTTGAGGACTGAAGGAAGAGAAGTGGCTGATCATCTAGGACACTTGTATAAGAGATCTTTATATATTTCTCTCAGTCTTGTTTGTGATATCAAAAAGAATCAGTGAGGAGAAGGAGATAAGTGAACAATGAGTTTTTCTGTGGGTAGGTAGCTATATTTTACGTTTCGACTTTCTTTAAAAAAATGTATGTCATTCTGTACAGACTCTGTACCTTTTGTAAATGCTGGTCATTATTTTTTCAGTGTTGTCCATGGAACCTGATGCTGTCTCTTCATTTACACTGCAGCTTTCAGATTGCCTGTTGTGTATTGTCAAATGTATACTACACTATAGATTACAAGGAAATCGGTACCGGAAAGCCAGGCGTAGAAAATTTTAAATAAGATGGGCCTTTCGACCCGTTCCCTTCCCCACCCAGGCCACTTCCACGTTTTTAGACGTGGCGTGAGCAGGGAGAAGTCGCAGATCACAATCTGCGCCAGAAATACACCTAATATAGGAATATTTCAGTTTAATAAATGACCCCTATTAGGTAGCATTTGACAGGTCCATGACTGAGGAAGTATGTGCCCTAGGTGCTGAGCACCATGTGGCACCAGCATGTCACTTTTGCCCAGAGTATATAGATACAAGTGTCATGCCCTGCTCAGGTTATGTGCGGAGGTCTGCCAGGTTAGCAGCACGTGTGTAGTTTTTTGTTTGTTTTGGGTTTGCAGTTGAGCTGTATCCGCCTCCCTTCAGGTGCACTGGGTGGGGTCGTTTGTGTGAGTTTAAATTATGCCCCTTCCCAATATTCTGTGCGGGTTATAGCTTCTATCTTGCTCTGAGGAAAGGTGGATTTGTTGTTTCTGCTCTGCTGCAAGATAAGTTGGTTTTGGTTTCCTTTTTGTGTTCTGTCTAGGCTGTTAGAGAGACACCTGCCTCCTCCAGGACCTGAGGAGGCAGGCTGCCTCTTTTACCCTTTCCCCTATCTTAGGGACTTTAGGGAATCTTCAGACTTAGGCACGGGGGCACGTTGATTCCCACCTTAAGGGTCTGAACGTGGGCACAGAAGTCCAGGGAGAGCTGGTAGGGAAATGTCAGGAGGTAACCTTTATCCCCAGCTTCTGGCCTAGACGCCTGTTTTGAGGTTTTCTGTGTGTTTATTGTATCTTGTATCCTACCCACCGTGACAACAAGTCTATGGCAAAAAACTAAAACCTCTCTCCAGCAGAGGCTCTGTAGTAGTACCAGTTCTCATTGAGGAGACTTATTTACAAGCAATGCTACATGGGAAAAAGTATGTAAATTAGCTTTCCTCCAGAATGAAGAAAACTACATCCGAACAGTCAAACCAAAGGCTCCTCCAAAAGAAGACACATATATGTAGACAGCTGTTTTGGGGGTTCTTGGCCATCATTAGTACAGCTCTGGGGTGGAGTAATTTTGAGACAACATCCCCCAAAAATTATTGCTTTCTTGAGTAAAATGATCCAGTAGGTTTTTCAGCCTGTGAGGTGAGCAGCAGCCGAATCTTCCTGCGTCTAATTAATAGTGGTAAGCCAATACCAGGATGACTTATTACATAATTCCTGCTTTAGTGACAAATATAATGACAACATATTATTTACTCTGGGGCCAAGTCCTCTGCTTGTCCTTTAAACTGGCATTATATCATGTTCGTCAACACACCCAATAATTTCCAGCCTGCCAAGTGAAAATGTTAAGCAGCCCCTTTTCAGATGATGTGCCAAGGATCACAAATTTATTGTTAGCAATTAATATAAATTGAACTGTGGAAGGCGAGCATTAGCAGAATAGGATTTGACTGCACAGGATTTCAGTTCCAAGGAAAGGTTGGTTTCTATGTTACTGTAGTGAAAATGAAGATATGTGTATGTATTGTCACCTATTCATGCTTCATTCTTGTAGCCATAGATGCTTAAAGAGGACCTGTCCCTTCTCCTGACATGTCTGTTTTAGGAATAACTAGCATTCCCCATTATAGATGGCCTTGTGGTTCGCATGGCGGTCGTTTTGCAGCAAACTTTGCTTATTTACGATTCGCCGAACATGCAAACATATGGCGATGTCCGCCTGCGCCATATTCTTTTGCATTGCGCAGAACTTTGACCCATGACACATCCATCAGGTGGGAGAGGACAGCCAATTAAGATGTTTCAGCACATGGACATACCCCCACCCTATAACAGAACCAGATCTGGCAGCCATTTTACATTCAGTGTTTTGCCAGTGTAGGGAGAGGTTGCTGTGTGGAGCAGGGACAGGCTGTTAGAGGAGCTAATAGGGCCACAAAAGTCCTTTTAAGGACTGGTATAGGTGTGCTATCGATAGGTGTGATATACTGAGGGGTGTGATATGCTTATAATATACTTTTTAACACAGAAAGTATATTATTATGCATTTGTATTGTGCAGCAGTTGTGTGCGGTTCTGCTGCAATACTGCAGGTATATAGAGGGACAAGCGTTATTGGAACAACTATTTGCAATCGGTGTGACATATCTGTTGCCCCAAAAAAAACTGATTGAGGGGTGCGACATACCTGCTTCCACAAAATACTGATTAAGGGGCTTGATATGCCTGCTTCCAAAAAATATTGATTGAGGGGTGCGAGATACCTGCTTCCACCAAATATTGATTCAGGGGTTCTATATACCTGTTTCCACAAAATACTGATTGAGGGGGCGATATACTTGCTTCTACAAAATACCTATTAAAGGGTTCTATATACCTGATTTCACAAAATACTGATTCAGGGGTGTGATATACCTGCTTCCACCAAATATTGATTGAGGCCTGCGACACACCGGCTTCCACAAAATACTGATTGAGGGGTGCGATATACCTGCTTCTAAAAAATATTTATTTAGGCCTGCGATACACCAGCTTCCACAAAATACTGATTGAGGGGTGCGATATACCTGCTTTCCAAGAATATTCTAGTTTCAGCGAATCCAAAACTTTTGTGATTGATTCCACTCAAATCACTCAAAATGGTATCCATCAGTTTACAAGTCAGAAGACGGAGAAGAAGACACCTGCCACCAAAAAGAGATAACTTTTTGGAGTGTTTTTCATTTTAAAAAACATTAAAAAATCTGACAGTGAGATGTGTTATTAAACATGCTGTTTGTTACCACCGGCTACTATCCATTTACCCATCCATTTAATTTCTCAACGTCAGTTTGACATTACCAATGTGGCATTGGCGCATGCACAGTGAACCAGGGCATGCTCGCTCCAGCTTCAGTTACTCAATGCACATGAACTTCATTTCACATGAAATTGACATGTATCAAGAAATTTGAAATTAATACACTCAGCCAACGGCATTTTTATTACAACCGGCTTCTGCAAAATACTGATTGAGGGGTGCGATATACCTGCGTCCACCAAATATTGATTTAGGGGTTCTATATTCCTGTTTCCACAAAATACTGATTGAGAGGTGTGATATACCTGTTTCTACAAAATATTGATTAAGGGGTTCTATATACCTGCTTCCACTAAATACTGATTAAGGGGTGTGATATACCTGCTTCCACCAAATATTGATTGAGGCCTGCGACACACCGGCTTCCACAAAATACTGATTGAGGGGTGCGATATACATGCTTCCACCAAATATTGATTCAGGTGTTCAATATACCTGTTTCCACAAAATACTGATTGAGGGGTGCAATATACCTGCTTCCATTAAACCTTGAGTGAGGCTGCGATACACCGGCTTCCACAAAATACTGATTCAGGTGTTCTATATACCTGTTTCCGCAAAATACTGATTGAGGGGTGCTATATACCTGCTTCTACAAAATACTGATTGACGGGTTCTATATACCTGCTTCCACAAAATACTGATTAAGGGGTTCTATATACCTGCTGCCACAAAATACTGATTGAAGAGTGCGATATACCTGCTTCCACCAAATATTGATTGAGGCCTGCGATACACTGGCTTCCACAAAATACTGATTGAGGGGTGCGATATACCTGCTTCCACAAAATATTGATTGAGGCCTGCGATACACCGACTTCCACAAAATACTGATTGAGGGGTGCGATATACATACTTCCACCAAATATTGATTCAGGCCTTCCATCACTGAGCCCAGTGGGAGAAACACCGTCAAAACCCACAAAGCCACACTCCCGGCGCTTCACGTCTTGCCTCTTCTCCTCCACCTATTTATCCTCCAGTCCACCATCTACTATGCTGTCGTCGCATCCATCTGGGAAAAGGCAGGCTTCCGTAGCCCAAATGTACGAAATTAAAAAGTTGATGACGCCGGATAGCCCTCTTGCCCAACGGCCGACGGCTGGCTTGTCGGAACTGCTAGCCCGCCAATTACTGCCATTTAAACTGGAGGTCTTTCAAAAATTTGTGGCCATTAGCACACCGCAATGAAGGTCCCCGGAAGGAAATATTTCTCCCAGAAGGGCATCCCAGAGCTATATGGCCACGTTCAGCGGCAAGTGACTGTATCTTTGGCACACAGTGTCGGTGCCAAGATACATTTGACCACAGACACATGGTCTAGCAAACACGGGCAGGGAAGGTACATAACTTTTATTTCCCACTGGGTAAACCTTCTGACGGCTGTCAAGCATGCAACCCGTGGCACCCGTGTGAATTTGGTTTTACCGCCACAGATTGCATACAGGCAAGCCTCTTCTTCCTCCTACTACTCCATTCTCCGTCTCCTCTTTGGCTGACTCCTCCTTTTCCACTGCTACCGCCTCTTCCGCTACACCCCCCAAGCTCCCCAGAACCTATTCGACATGCCAGGTGAGACGTTGCCATGCTGTACTGTGGCTGTTGTGCCTGGAAGACAAGAGCCACATCGGTCCTGCACTGCTTTCAGCTGTGCAGTCACAGGCTCATTAGCAGCTAACCCCGCTCAATTTGACAGTTGGTAAAGTGGTGTGCGACAATGGTGCCAATCTGCTGAGCGCGCTGAAACAGGGCAAAATGACACAATGTGCATGGCACACGTCCTGAACTTAGTCGTGCAGCGATTCGTTGCCAAATACCCCGGAGTCCTGGACGTCTTGCGTCCTCTGGCCATTTTAGAATATCTTACATGGCCATGGCTCGCCTTGCTGACGTTCAGCGGCGACACAACCTGACCATCAGACGTCTGATTTGTGACCGCCCGATGCGCTGGAACTCTACTTTGTATATGCTTGATAGGTTGCTCCAGCATCAACGTGCCATTAATGACTACCTGTATGAACTCTGCAACAGGACAGGTTCTGGGGAGCTTGGTTTCTTTTTACCGAGCCAGTGGCTGCTCATGCGCAACGCATGCAGACTTCTGCGGCCATTTGATGAGATCACCAAACTGGTCAGTCGCAGCCAGGGTGCCATCAGTGACATCGTACCTTACGCCTTCTTTCTGGAGCGTTCATTGCGTCGTGTCCTTGAGGAGAAGGAGCTGGAAGATGAGGAAGTTGCAATGCTAAATGAATTCCCGGGTGGGCTACTTCATCTGAGACAAGTCAGCAGGATTCTGAAGAGGAGTCAGAGGAGGATGGTGGCTGGGGGAAGGAGGAGCAAGAAGAGCAGGTTTTGAGGGAGACTTTAAACTTTTCGGGGATCCCTGGTGCTGTCCGTGGCTGGGGGGAGACTGAGGATGACATTCTCCTGGATGATGAGCAGGAGCCAGGGCGCTACACCACTTCCAATTAAGTGCAAATTGGGGCCTTCATGCTCCAGTGTTTGAAGAGGGACCCCCGTATAAAAAGCATAAAGGGCAAGGACCAGTATTGGGTGGCAACGTACTTAGACCCCCAGTACAAGCACAAAATGGCAGACATGTTACCAGCATCACAGAGGGCTGTCAGAATGCAGCATTTCCAGACCTTACTGTGAGAGATGCTGCATTCTTCTGTTGCGGGCGCTGGCAGAGGAATTTCCACCCACAGCAAAACAGGTGCGGGTACCAATCCTACCGCGCCAGCAAGAAGAGGGCGGTTTGAAGATGTGTTGGTCACTTCGGATATGAGATCATTCTTGCAGCCAACCCATCGACAGCTGTCCTCTGGATCCAGCCTCAGGGAACGCCTAGAAAGACAGGTGTCCAACTACATCGGGTTAACGACCAATGTGGATGCTCTTAGAAGCAAGGAACCCCTAGATTACTGGGTGTGCAGGCTTGACCTGTGGCCAGAGCTGGCACAATTTGCCATGGAACTCTTGGCTTGCCCCTCGTTGAGTGTCCGATCTTGACCGATAAATGCACTCCCCTAGCTCACGACAGTGTGGACTACCGCACATTTCTTTCTCAGAGGAATAACAGACTAGATGGGCCAAATGGTTCTTATCTGCCTACACATTCTATGTTTCTATGTTTCAAATTCAAAACCTGTGACGACCACGTGTCAATGAATTTCCTTTTGCCAGTCCACACATATCCGACACCACCCAGAACTAAGATTGGTCCTTTTCTTATGTATATACAGCGGCATAAAAGGCCTTTTCTGTCAGGTGAATGCCTAATTATTGGAGCCTGTGCTCCACTGGCCTACAGTAAAATTGTTATTCAGTGACCACCTAATGTACCTCCAGCCACATAATAACTTGTTCTTTTCTGTCCAGTGAATGCCTAATTTTTGGGGCCTGTACTGGCCAGCAGTAAAATTGTTATCCAGTGACCATCTAATATACCTCCAGCCACATAATTACTTGTTCTTTTCTGTCACTTGAATGTCTAATTTTTGGGGCCTGTACTTGCCTACAGTAAAATTGTTATCCAGTGACTGTTTAATATACCTCCAGCCAAATAATCACTTGTTCTTTTCTGTCCGGTGTTTGGGGGCCGTACTACCGTGGCTTAAAAAAACATTTTTCTAGGATCCAGCAGGGCACATTTTGAGAGTTTCCCTTTAAGACGCATAAAAATGGCCTCTGATTAAAATACATATTTTTGTGGGAATTTTTGCCAGTGATCCTCCTCTGGTATTCCACTGTCCATGTTGTGGGACTATTTTCGCACTTCTAGTGAGTATTTGGTGGCTGAAAATATGACCTGAAGGTTTTTCAGGTTCGCCTGCCATTAAAGTGAATGCGACTCGCCGCAAACGCGCGTTCACAAAATGTCCCGGGTGATGTTTGTCCATCACTGTTCCCCATGTTATAACATCTCTAGAGCAATTGTCTTCTTATTGGCGCAGTGCAAATGTGTCTTAACTCTTAAGCCTATCTGATGCCAGTAGACATAAGATATGCTAATTTGCATATATTTCTCTTAGAAATTCTGAGCAGCTTCAGCTGGACTAAAATACTCCTCATGCATACTACATGGTCTCCCTAATGAGCAGGATCCCCCCTCCCCTTTTCCTTTCCCCAGAGTACACCAAAGGCCTCTCAGCTAATCAGAGCAATTTTCTTTTGAAACACTCAGTACTCTTGTCCTTTGGGAAGGAGAATTGCTTTCCACGTCTCACACAGAGAAGTGTTACACATGGTTCTCACTATTATTTGCCCCAAAAAATCTCAAAAATTTCTGGTTTGTTAGAATTGAATTTTTTGAGACATTCCGGACCAATTTCAAATTGGTCGAATCAGTTTGTTCACCTCTAGTACAGACCTGTTTACTGCATTCAGCTGATTTTATTGTATTTTTCCCCAACATACAAGGCAATATCACACCTAATTCATTAACTGCAGTGTCCCGTGGCAATTATTTCTTTATTTTTACATTTGGGTTGCACTTAAGTCAATATACTGTTGACACATTGGGATTTTGTTCTTAGATCCCACACTGACTTTTATGCAGCAGCATTGCAATGGATATGATGAAATGATGACATGAGGTCAGGTATCTAATTGCTTATCACCTGTGTCGGTATATATGTATTTTACAATAATATCGCAGTACTGTAGGTGTGCAATTGTTTGACAATGCTTAACTTACCATAGGAATTGACATTGCTAGGAGGGATGGTGCTTTTTTGTACTTGTCGCAGTATCCTCCTGCTCTACTACTACTATATGAAATCACATTTTTTGTATTATGTATGAATTTATTCTCTTTTAATTAATAAAGATTGAGTTATACTATATGTGTGTGATTTAATGGGTTTTATTTATTTTTACATGTACAGCAGATGTTTCATTCAATATATTGGACATAGGACGAGGTTAAAAAATAACTTTACAAACCGTACACAAGTGTTTCCATTAACAGCGTGATGTACAGATGTAGTAGAGTTAACACACATGCTTTGAGACGTGTTATGTAAACTAAATGCGTTAAGCAAACACATTCAATTGCTTTTCAATGGCTTTTGTTTCAAGATAACGCAATGAGTTAAGAAATTTGAGTTAAGAGTTTGTGTGTTAATCCTGCTACATCTGTATATTTTATTGATTTGCAATTGGTAATTAAGATATAAGAACATAACATGTTACCAAGGACAATGAGGGGAAGTAATGCAGTAACATCATCTATTTATCTATCTATCTAAACTATCTATATATCTATCTATTATATATCCATCTGTCTCATATCTCTCTGTCTATTTATTTATCTATCTAAACCAAAAATAAAAAAATCAACAGTACCAATAAAAAAGAGTGATGGGTAAAAAAAATGCTCAAAAGATTGGTTCAAACTGTGCTATAAGTATAAATTGGAGGTATTTACTCATACAAAAAGTGCATAGACTTAATGCAATAATTAATCAATATATAATAAAGTGCAAAGCAGTACATAAGAAAGTGGATAAATAATAAAAAATGGATGTCTCTTTATACTACAGTGGTAAGTAGTGTGGTCTCCACCGCTGTAACTAGAAAGTGCTCAAAGTGCATGTATATAGATAACAAGTATAATTTCATTAAAGGACAGAGACATGCAATGCGACAATAAACTGCAATATAAAGTACAAAATTGCATAATAATAACAAGTGCTACACTGTAAGTGCGAGATACTTGGCAAATCGTTTTGTACAAAATTATTTGAGCCCGTCTGCCGAGCGTCAAGGCGATCTCTGTTAGACGGGTTCCTACGCTAAATTCTACCTGTTAGGTGCCATGACGGCTACATCATCATGGTGCATAAAGTGCTCCTGTTGAGGAAAACTGCATAACATAAGATTTAAAAGTAACAAGACCGACCATAGTGGACTTCATATCAAAATGGCGCCATAGATTGGCATCTTCCATATTCCAGAGAAACTAATTTCTCACATCTATCTATCTATCTATCTATCTATCTATCTATCTATCTATCTATCATGTCTGTTTCATATCTTTCTATCTATCTCCTTCTATCTATCCATCTATCCAATATCCATGGGCTCTGGCACAGTAGAAAAAAAAAATCCTAGTGTGGATTTTTTTTTTTTACATTTTTGCAAGTTTGTTAGAAACTTTTTTTCCCCAAAAGGAAACAATGCAGTCGCCCACAAGCCATGGACTCTGTGTCGCTGTCCTGTTCTAGCAGCATGCAGCAGTTGGAAGTGCAGCAACCCTAGAGTAGCCGGAGCAAG
The DNA here is from genome assembly GCF_014858855.1 of Bufo gargarizans. NCBI lineage: Eukaryota > Metazoa > Chordata > Amphibia > Anura > Bufonidae > Bufo > Bufo gargarizans. Next base: position 727,344,451 of record NC_058080.1, read on the forward strand.
GGATGGGAGTGGTAGTGGCCCTGATGAAGTGTTTTGTCATGGTGTACTCCCTCAGGTCGTTGCTCCCTGGGGATTGGATACATGTAGTATTGAAGAATGAGGCCAAAATTTTATGTTATAAAGCTTCTTTACTAAGTGCAAGATAGAACGTCAAATACATTCAATAGCAGCAGAATTTGAGTGCAATCTTTTCTGGTAGCAGTAAGTATATGGAGGCAGGTTGGATGCACTAAGGTAGTACTGGCCTAGTAATGTTCTGGGTGATGGGTATCTTAGCTGTAGTCCTTCACCTCACAGCATTTGTTGTCAAATGCTAGATTTAACTGTTCTCCCTAATGTATCTCTTCTCAAGGAATTCACTTATGTACTTGATCATGTAAATTTTACTGGAGAACCTCTTTAGGAGCAGGAGCTCTGACTTGTGCTCCCTCTCCACACTAGTTTAACAGGAACATCCCCTCCTGGCAAGAAGCAGGACTAGCCTACTCCTACCAAGAGGGGAGGAACTGGGAGATTAGCCTTGTTCCTTGCCACCTTTGCCATCCACATACCTTATTGGTAACGGCCAAATACAGAAAAACAATACATAACATTATAATACAAAACTATTTACAAATCGAGTACCCCCCGGTCTGGGATACAGCAGGACTAACATTGCTACTATTTTGCTTTACTGTTTTAGTATAAATTGACTTGTTCATCCATAGTCTGATGGCAAGCTGAGAGAGGTAACGAATTAAAACTAAATCAATTGCTTAACTTGTTTTTAAAAAGGATTAAAAGGGCATTGCATCAACACACATACACTGACACTAAAAATGTCCTATTGTTGGGTACCTGACTGCAGGAACCTCCAGAAATCGGAAGGATGGTGGTTCTGTGTCCACATTGCTACCAAGAGGCCCAGCAAAAACAGTAAGATCGTATGGGATGTTCCCAAGCCGAATTTCCGATGTGGATTTTGCTGTGATTGCGCTGCAGTTAGCTGCGGATGTGCCACCCATTTCACCCTGTACCTTGCAGCAAACCCTTAACCTTTTACAATACCAGCCACATGAACAAGATGGGAAGAAACCGTGTCCTCAGGGGAAAAAAAACACAGCATAAACTGACCTGCAACGTGAATTTAAAATCTGCAGAAGGTCAATTTATGTCGCACATTTCCACTGTGAATTTCACCATTTGCAACACAGAGGTCAAAAACCACAGCAGATCTGCAGTAAAAATCTGCAAGGTGCAGCCATACGCCAAATTGAAACGCCATGTGTACTCAAAATTGCGATTGCAGTACAATTTTTTCAATAAAGCGTGTGAATGTGATTTGTTTACATCGCGTCCACTTTACTACTACTGTAAAATGCTGCAGATTTTCCAACCGCAATTCTGCTGCAGAAAAAAAAAATCTTTTTATTTTTCTGTAAAGCCACTTAGGTGACATGGTCATATCCTAAAGAGGTTGTGTAGGGTGAGACAAGCTCTTTAATCCCCATTTACATTTAATTTGGATGAACCCTCACAAAAATATAACTTTTTTTTTTGCAGATTTTGAGTTTTCGATTCAAGTACATATAGTGCCGGTGAACGCTGTGTCCTCCTCACAGATGATCAAGTAGAGCATTGTCCCATTGGATGGTGGCTGTGCTTGGTAATGCAGCTCTGCCCATTCACTGATGGAGTTGCGCCTAGGCCATGTGACCAATGAACGTGATGTCACTAGCCTAGGAAGAGACCGCAGTGCACAACTGAGAAGCAGAGGTGCCAGGAGTCAGAACCCCTCCAATCTCATATTGATGACCTATTCTGAGGATAGGCCACCAATATCCAAATATCAGGCAACCCCCTCAAGAACCAATAACATTTTCTCCTGTGTGTTCCAGTGTTTTTTTCTTAAAGGGGTTGTCCGGGTTCAGAGCTGAACCAGGACATATCCCATTTTTCACCCAAGTAGGCCCACTGATATGCATATCAGAGCACTTCATGCTCCGATGCTCTCCCTTGCCCTGCGCAGGATCGCGCAGAGAATGGGCTGTTTGTTTATATTTTTACACTGCTAGGTGGAGGCTTCCGCCTAGCAGTGTTCCCGTTTACATCACCAGCTCTGATGGGTGGGCTTTAGCGCTGCCCTAGCCGTTTTACAGGCTAGGGCAGAATCAAACCCCCGCCCATTAGTGTCGGTGACGTCACCGGGCTCACTGCTAGGCTGAAGCCTCTGCCTAGCATTTCCATGGAGAGCCCAGTACATCACCGGATCTGCGCGATTCAGGTCAAAGGAGCGCATCGGAGCATGAAATGTCAGAGTGGGTGAAAATGGGGATATGTCCAGGTTCAGAGCTGAACCTCTTTAAATGTAGCAGTTTGAGACCTTAAATTGTGCAGGAAGATTTTAAGTTTTAACAGGAACCATTTTGGAACATATATTAAATATATTTTTTATTTCTATATTTTTTTTTTAAACCCCAGCAATTTCAACATTGTTTTTTGAGATGTCTTTTTCAACTTCCTAATTCTGGTACCAATAACATGATGCATTTAATCTGTTGGTTTGTATGATTGCGATGATTCTAAATTTATAGATATTTTACTCTCATACTGGCACAATAAAAACACTCCACATTCGCCACATTCCAACGCCCAGAACATTTTAATTTGTCCATCAGTATAACTTTGTCAGGGATTAATGGCGGTTTTTATTGGTACCATTTTTAATTGCTTTTTATTCTGTTTTTAGTAGTGGAGGTGCAGTTCTAATATCGGCTTTTAGTTATTTTTTACCATGGTTTCTATGACCGACAAATAAAGCATTTATTTTATAGTACAGGTCATTATGGATGCAACATATATTTTTATTAATAGAAATAACAAAAAATAATTATAGAGATCCGCTCACCTCTGTTCCTCCACGGTAGGTGCACCAACCACGGTTTGAGTACACCCCTCAAAAAAATTGGTTTGAAATAGAATAAATGTGGGTGGGCACTCTATATGAAGGTAAATAGGACGTGATTTATTAATAAAATTTCATAAAATGCAAACAATATACACCAAAATAAATTAAAATGGATATGGTATACACACTCTGTATCAAAATGTATAAAAATGTATAAAAATATGGAAAGAGATCAAACCATCAAGCTGCTTCCCAAATCTGGGGCTGATACCCAATATAGATCTCTCCTTTTGGCAGAACCAATTTGCTCTGGAAGTGAGACCTTATATTGGATAGAATTGGTCGGACACCGTTGTATATGATGGTGTCTGTCCAAATAAGCATACACAAGTTAAAATGACATATATAGTAAATACAAATATATGGTCCTATTAAATATAGCCACTTAATTTTCTTGTTTAGAGTCCTTGATGTGTTTTAAATGCTAACCGTAGCAAAGTCCTGTTCAAATTGAGACTCTTTGTGAATGATGAACAGTCTCCTTTTGTATCCACATGGAGTTTGCTACACACATATATATCCGGTCTTTCTGTTATTAATCTTTAGGATAACGGCATCCAAGTTTAATCGCTATGGTGAAAGTCCTTGTTGGTACATTGAATCTTTCTTCCTCAATTGGTAATAGGTATTACGTCAAGAAAAGTTTTTTTTACCCACTATGTGGGCTTACCTTTGCCTGTGGTTTACGGGAACTTGCGACTCAGTTTATTCTCCACAAAGTGCGCCGGCGTCCCGGCTGCAGAGTTGCTCGCGTCCCACGTGTCTCTGCTGCTGATTAGCAGAAACTGGTCCAGTATAGAGAACACGTCTTTTTTCGGCGCAGGTAGATGACGTCTTTTCAATCCGTTCAAATGGGTTCGAGATATTCCTTTTCCTAGTGCACTTAGGTTCTTTAAGATCGGGGTATCTTTCAAAGTCCTACGCCAGACGCGTTTCGGGGAGACGCTATCCCCTTCCTCAGTGGCATACCCCAATCCTTTAAGTCCTCGTCTTTTATACCAATTTTCAGGTATTCCTCAAAGTCCGTTCTGGATTTATGTTCTGTGCCAAAAAACGGACTGGATCTGTTCCTTTTGTAAGGTTCTGACTTGGTTGCGATTTTAGTGCGGTAAAGGTGCGTTTTTTTCAATATAAATGCGTTTTTTTCACATTATTTGCAGTTTGTTATATATTATTAAATCCAGTGGAAAAAACTGTTTTTAGATGTTTTGTTTTCGCATTATTTGTAAATATGTCACTATCTTGTCTGTAAATAGTTTTTCCAGCGGTTTTTTTATTATAAATTTCCACAATATTAGAAACATAAAATATTTTAATACAGTATATAAGAGTGGATTCAAAAAATAGAGTTAAAACAAACTAAAAATATAAATACATTTTCATATAGATTTTCATACACATGTTTACAGCCTTCATGGTTGGGATCATTTCTCCCTAAAGTGGGGTCTAATATGGGGTTATATGCGAATTTCATTAGTATTCCTACAAATTCTTAGGACCCATTGAAGTATTTCACCTACGGACAAATGCTTCTGATTCTAATTTAGTAGGTGGTGTAGAGAAAGGGGGGGCACATGTGGGGTAGAGGGAGAGTTGTAGTGCTGGAAAAAACAGCCTGACATACAACTCTACATCGACACCCCCATGGACCACCCAGATTTTATAAGAAGCCAAATATTTCAAGTTCTGCATTAAGGCCCTTTGGTAACATACTACCAAATTCATAAATTTTTCGGGATTCTGCCCTTGACAGTCTCTCAATTTGATTGCCTCCCCGCCAATGTCTTTCAACTTTTTCCAGTGCCATGAAGGAAAGGCCCATCGGATTTTGATTGTGTGCTTCCTTGAAATGTCTGGATAGCGAATGTTTGTCATAGCCTTTAACAATATTGTTTAGGTGTTCCGCTATCCTGACTTTCAAGGTGCGCTTAGTTCGGCCAATATATTGTTTCCGACATGGACACTGGATCAAGTATATAACATTGTTGGAATTGCAGGTGAGGAAATGTTTAATCATCATTGAGTGAGAATTTTGTGTGGAAGTTACTGATAATGTTTTTCTAGGGAATTTAGTTTTTCTACATCCTTGACATTTCCCACATCTAAAGAAGCCCTTTGGCTGAAGCCAATTTGTTATTGGGCCTTTCTTGGATTTCTCCTTTACTGAAGGGGCCACTTGAATTCCAAGATTTGGTGCTTTTGAGTATGTTATTTTGGGGGTAGGTGGCAGAAATGTTCCTATAATTTTATCATTGTGCAGGTGGTGCCAATGTGACCTTATAATCCGCTCAATTTGTCTTGCCTGAATGTTATATGGTAAAATAATCCGAAAGTTTAAATATTCTTCCTGTTTTTGTGTTTTTTCTATGGGTTCGAAAAAGGTCTTCCTATCTAATTTCTTTACTTTTTCAAGTGCATCATTTATGATAGGTTCCGGATAATTTTTATCCTTGAATTGTTTTTTCATCGCACTGGCCTCCTCCTCAAACTTATTTTCTTCCGTGCAGTTTCGTTTCAATCTACGAAACTGCCCGAAAGGGATATTTGTTAACCACCTTGGTAGGTGGCAGCTTGTGAAGGGAATATATCCATTTTTAGCCGTGGGTTTGTGGAATGTATTGCACATATATTTATTCTCTACCCGTACAATTTCAATATCCAAGAACTCAATTTTCTCATTCCCAAAGTTGGAAGTAAATTTCAGATTATTTTTATTATCATTAATTTCTTTAATAAAGTTTTCAAGATTTTCTTTTGTTCCGCCCCAAATAAAAATGATATCGTCTATATATCTCCGCCATAGTACCAGGTCTGCCCCCAGCTTGGGATTGATGTTCGTTAATTCCCAATGTGCCAAAAAAAGATTGGCATAGCTGGGGGCAAACCTGGTACCCATGGCGGTCCCCCTCTTCTGTAAATAAAATTGTTCAGAAAAAAGAAAGTAATTGTGGTGTAGAATATGATCTACTCCCTCCAATACATAATTGATCTGATCTATGTTCCATAATTCATTTCGGGATAATTGTTCTCTCAGGGCTAGTATGCCCTGGTCGTGATCTATAATGGTATAGAGGGACTGGACGTCCAGAGTACCCATAATCCAATGGTTCTGGGCGTCCAGGCCCTCCAGAACACTCACGATTTCGGTTGTGTCGCGTACATAGGATTTAATTTTTTTCACTTCAGGTTGGAGTAGAGTGTCTATGTATTGCGACAAATTGACTGTTAGAGATCCAATGCCCGAAATTATAGGACGTCCTGGTGGGTCTACAATATTCTTATGGACTTTTGGTAAACAATAAAAAATGGGCAATCTACCTGGTGTATTTGTGATGAAATTGTATTCTTGTTGTGTCAGAATTCCCATTTGTAGTCCTTTTTTACAGAAAAGACTAAGAGACTGTCTATAGGTCTCTGTTGGATCTTTACTTAGGGGGGTATATGTAGTTTGGTCTGTTAGTTGTCTGAGGCATTCAATATTATATTGATCCTCTCCCCAGACAACAATAGCCCCCCCTTTATCTGCTGGGCGAATCACTACTTTTTTATTTTTTTGTAGTTCTCTTATAGCTTTTATCTCCCCACTGGGGAGATAAAAGCTATAAGAGAACTACAAAAAAATAAAAAAGTAGTGATTCGCCCAGCAGATAAAGGGGGGGCTATTGTTGTCTGGGGAGAGGATCAATATAATATTGAATGCCTCAGACAACTAACAGACCAAACTACATATACCCCCTAAGTAAAGATCCAACAGAGACCTATAGACAGTCTCTTAGTCTTTTCTGTAAAAAAGGACTACAAATGGGAATTCTGACACAACAAGAATACAATTTCATCACAAATACACCAGGTAGATTGCCCATTTTTTATTGTTTACCAAAAGTCCATAAGAATATTGTAGACCCACCAGGACGTCCTATAATTTCGGGCATTGGATCTCTAACAGTCAATTTGTCGCAATACATAGACACTCTACTCCAACCTGAAGTGAAAAAAATTAAATCCTATGTACGCGACACAACCGAAATCGTGAGTGTTCTGGAGGGCCTGGACGCCCAGAACCATTGGATTATGGGTACTCTGGACGTCCAGTCCCTCTATACCATTATAGATCACGACCAGGGCATACTAGCCCTGAGAGAACAATTATCCCGAAATGAATTATGGAACATAGATCAGATCAATTATGTATTGGAGGGAGTAGATCATATTCTACACCACAATTACTTTCTTTTTTCTGAACAATTTTATTTACAGAAGAGGGGGACCGCCATGGGTACCAGGTTTGCCCCCAGCTATGCCAATCTTTTTTGGCACATTGGGAATTAACGAACATCAATCCCAAGCTGGGGGCAGACCTGGTACTATGGCGGAGATATATAGACGATATCATTTTTATTTGGGGCGGAACAAAAGAAAATCTTGAAAACTTTATTAAAGAAATTAATGATAATAAAAATAATCTGAAATTTACTTCCAACTTTGGGAATGAGAAAATTGAGTTCTTGGATATTGAAATTGTACGGGTAGAGAATAAATATATGTGCAATACATTCCACAAACCCACGGCTAAAAATGGATATATTCCCTTCACAAGCTGCCACCTACCAAGGTGGTTAACCAATATTCCTTTCGGGCAGTTTCGTAGACTGAAACGAAACTGCACGGAAGAAAATAAGTTTGAAGAAGAGGCTAATGCGATGAAAAATCAATTTAAAGAAAAAAATTATCCGGAACCTATCATAAACAACGCATTTGAAAAAGTAAAAAATTTGGATAGGAAGACCTTTTTTGAACCCATAGAAAAAACACAAAAACAGGAAGAATATCTAAATTTTCGGATTATTCTACAATATAATACCCAGGCAAGACAAATTGAGCGGATTATAAAGTTACATTGGCATCACCTGCACAATGATAAAATTATAGGGACATTCCTGCCACCTACCCCTAAAATAACATACTCAAAAGCACCAAATCTTGGAATCCAAGTGGCCCCTTCAGTAAAGGAGAAATCTAAGAAAGGCCCAACAACAAATTGGCTCCAGCCAAAGGGTTTCTTTAGATGTGGGAAATGTCAAGGATGTAGAAAAACTAAATTCCCAAGAAAAACACTATCAGTAACCTCCACACAAAATTCTCACTCAATGATGATTAAACATTTCCTCACCTGCAATTCCAACAACTGTTATATACTTGATCCAGTGTCCATGTCGGAAACAATATATTGGCCGAACTAAGCGCACCTTGAAAGTCAGGATAGCGGAACACCTAAACAATATTGTTAAAGGCTATGACAAACATTCGCTAGTCCAGACATTTCAAGGAAGCACACAATCAAAATCCGATGGGCCTCTCCTTCATGGCACTGGAAAAAGTTCGAAAGACATTGGCGGGGAGGCAATCCAGATTGAGAGACTGTCAAGGGCAGAATCCAGAAAAATCTACTGAATTTGGCAGTATGTTACCAAAGGGCCTTAATGCAGAACTTGAAATATTTGGCTTCTTATAGAATTGGGTGGTCCATGGGGGTGTCGATGTAGAGTTGTATGTCAGGCTGTTTTTTCCAGCACTACAACTCTCCCTCTACCCCACATGTGCCCCCCCTTTCTCTACACCACCTACCAAATTAGAATTAGAAGCATCTGTCTGTAGGTGGAATACTACAATGGGTCCCAACAATCTGTAGGAATATCAATGAAAATATATGTATGAATAAAATGTATAAAATCCGCATATAACCCCATATTAGACCCCACTATAGGGAGAAATGATCCCAACCATGAAGGCTGTGAATATTTGTATGAAAATTTATATGAAAATGTATTTATATTTTTAGTCTGTTTTAATCCTATTTTTGAATCCACTCTTTTATATTGCATTAGAATAGTTTATGTTTTTAATATTGTGGAGATTTATAACAAAAAGATTGCTGGAAAAACTATCTACAAACAAGATAGAGACATATTATTACAAATAATGTGAAAACAAAACATCTAAAAACAGTTCTTTTCACTGGATTTAATAATATATAACAAACTGCAAATAATGTGAAAAAAACGCATCTATATTGAAAAAAACGCACCTTTACCGCATCGAAATCGCAATTAAGCCAGAATCCTATAAAAGGAACAGATCTAGTCCGTCTTTTGGTACATAACACAAATCCAGAACGGACTTTGAGAAATACCTAAAATTGGTATAAAAGACGAGGACTTAAAGGATTGGGGTATGCCACTGAGGAAGGGGATAGCATCTCCCCGAAACGCGTCTGGCGTAGGACCTTGAAAGATACCCCGATCTCAAAGAACCTAAGTGCACTAAGAAGAAAAGGAATATTTGAACCCATTTGAACGGATTGAAAAGACGTCATCTACCTGCGCCGAAAAAAGACGTGTTCTCTATACTAAACCAGCTTCCTGCTAATCAGCAGCAGAGACACGTGGGACGCGATCAACTCTGCAGCCGGGACGCCGGCGCACTATGTGGAGAACGAACTGAGTCGCAAGTTCCCGCAAACCATAGGCAAAGGTAAGCCCACATAGTGGGTAAAAAAAACTTTTCTTGACGCAATACATATTACCAATTGAGGAAAGAAAGATTCACTGTATCATCAAGGACTTTCACCATAGCGATTCGACTCGGATGCCGTTATTTTAAAGATTAACACTAGAAAGACTGGTCATATTTGTAGCGAACTCCATGTGGATACAAAAGGAGACTGTTCATTATTCACAAAGAGTCTCAATTTGAGCAGGACTTTGCTACGTATAGCATTTAAAACATACCAAGGACTCCAAACAAGAAATTCAAGTGGCTTTATTTAATAGGACCATATATTTGTACTAATGAAATTATATATGTCATCTTAACTTGTTTATGTATATTTGGACAGACACTATTACATGCAACGGAGACTGAGTGTCCGATCAATTCCATCCAATATAAAACCTCATTTCCAGAACAAACTGGTCCTGTTAAAAAGTGAGATTTATATTGGGTATCAGCCCCAGTTTCAGGAAGCAGCATGATAAATTGATCTGTTTTCAAATTTTTATAGAGTTTGATACAGAGTGTGTATATTATATATTATATTTTAATTTATTTTGGTGTATATTGTTTGCATTTTATGAAATTTTATTAATAAATCACGTCCTATTTACCTTCATATAGAGTGCCCACCCACATTTATTCTATATATTTTTATTATGTCGAAGGGACAAAAATTATTTTTTTAATTTTATTTTTATGTAAAACTACTTAGGTGCCATGATCAGCATTGACCGCAGCATCTGAGGGGTCAAACTGTTAATTAGTTACAGAGAGGTCACTAGATGAGAAAAAAAAGACCACCTTCCTCCCATATGTGACAATCAGAAAGCAAGTAATGTTCTCTGATTGATATGGAGGGAGATACCAATCCATACAGGGACAGGAGGAAGGTCTGAGAGCTTCCTCCTCTCCCTCCACACTGCCCGTTATCCCACTTCACTCCCTCTACTCCTCCAAACAGTTTTTGTAAGCCACTTTTTTATCTAAAAACTTTTTGTTAGACCAGTTTGCCCTTTTAGGGCATGGAAAGAGAACAGAGAGCGGCTTATTACACTGGTTATTTGGATAAGCCCATCATATTTGACAGAGACGTTACCTGATGGGGGTATTTGTTCCTTGCTTTTCCTGCCTTGTCTTCTCTCACCCCCACGGTCCAGCCTGGATATAAACACTTTTCATTTTGCAAGTATTTGAGAATTCCCCATTGCTTTGCAGGTTAAGCCAGCTCGAGCCCCCTGCCATTACTTATGCATAAGTGGAAGTATAATGGTATGCAGGCAAAATCTTCTTGAGTGAAAAATAGTAGTTGTTCCCGAAGAGAAATTATTTACAGCAAAGAAATCTCAAGGTCATACTTCTGAATACACATGAATTTTTGCACAACAATTATGGGTTGTTCTGTAGAGCGGAGCTCTGCATTATAATGAAGCTTTTCTAGGCAAGTAAATTCTGCACAATTTAACAGGCTGGATTTTGATTTAATTCAACCAAAATAAATAAATAAATAAAACCATTAATAAAAGCAAATCTTTCACCAGCGGCCTCCCTATCAACTGTTTGCATAGACACATCGCTGTGGTTCAGCTGATTAATACACTGTTTTTCTTTTGTTGATCTGAGATTCTGTTCCTGAGTTATGATGCTTTTTATTGATATGCAAATTAGGCTTTTGGTGCAATGAGGGCATCACCCTTGCTCTTGTTGCACCCAAGGGGAGGATTGGAAACTTAAAGTGGCCCTGGAAAAAAAAACACTAAAAGTGGCCCCATGTTGTAGGTGGGTCCAAATTGACAGAAGACGAGACAAAACAAGTAGGCAGAGACAACAAGTACACAAGGCCAGCAATACCGTAGGGCATCTTCTAGTCTGAAGGAGATCCAGTGATGATGATCGAATACACAGAGTTATGGAGACTTGTTGTAGCCATCTAGTGCAGTCTTGGATTGCAAATAAAGAAGTGTCCTTCCTCACCTTGGCTCAACATATTCCAAGTTGTGTGGCTTAACATAACCAGCTTAAAAAAAATTGGATTTTTTTATATTGTGTTATGAGAGGTCTATCCCATATGTTTCTCTGTGTTGCCACTTAGTGGTTGTCTTGTGAATTCCAGTCTGCCAACGGTTTGCTAGTAAGTAGGAATATTGTATTGAGAGAAATTGGAGTTCTTAGTCAAATTCGAGATAAGGATGGACACATCTGTACATAGGTCACAGAAAAGTAGATTGTACTTAACCTTATCTGTAACATGGTGTTCAAAGGTGGACATACAGTATTTATTATCACGTTAAGGTTGCACCTAATTTCACCCTGACGGAAGCAGTAGGAGTCATCTCTGATGGCATCTATTGCAGCATCATTTTGACTATCATGGATGACTTCTGATGGTGTTGGCACAGCAGGGGTGCACCACCAATGAGGCCAGGTGAGGCGATCGTCTCAGGCAGCACCAGGTAGGGGCAAGAGGGGGGAAGCGAAAGGGCCATGGGCAATAAGAGCTTTCATTGTGGCACATGGGTTAGGTTAAGAAATTGGCATTGGGGGTGGGGGGCCACCATTTTATTTTTTACCTCAGGCAGCAGAAAGGCTAGGTGCAGCACAGTTTCTTAATATGACACTACCATTATTTTAAAGTATTTTAGATGAGTTTGGGTTTCATGATAGAATATTTACTTCCATATAAGTAAACTGGCAGATTAGTGGGACTTCATACTTACGAAAGCTAAGACAACACATTAAGCACTGGGGTCATATGAAACTTTGCACCGCTTTGCCCAGCATGGAGTCACTTTCCCTAATTGCTTTCTCATAGTAGTAAATGAAGGGACTCCTCACGATACAGGGATACTAATGCTGGAGACTAGAGATGAGTGAATTTTTCCCAAAAAATTATTTGCGGCGAATCGCGTTAAAAAAAGGCTATTTCCTGGCTGCAGAGAGCCTGAATAGTGGTGTAGAACACTGTGCCTTGCAGTAACACGCATAGGGAGTCTGCTGTGGTAGTGAAATAATACTGTGAGTCAGTATGACATGCAGATGACAGGCGTCGCTCTTAGAATCACTGCACACTATACGTATATGGGCAGTTACGGGGCCAAAACTGACCAAATAACTCAAGTATGAACTCAGCCTTACAGGTCGATGTTAGCGCCAAGAAGAAGCGCACTCCTTTTACACCGTCATCAGCTGATTCCACATAGATGTCTACAGAACCTGTTTTTTTAACCCTTTTACAAGTAGAGCCCCCGACAGAGTGGAGAAGGTGTCAGCAGTAAGTTTGTGTTGACGTCACTGATTATTTTGCCTTTTCTCTGACCCGTCAGAACAATAACCCTCAAAAAACTGATCCTGTCTGTTGAGCATCTGCCTTCACTCAGTCAGCATTTGATCAGTAATCCATCAGTATTGCTAATGCCAAAAAAAACAGGAGTGGATCCAAAACAGAGATGACCGAGTCAACCATTCAAGAACCGCTGGGTTGCTGGTCAAGACACGACCGCTAGATGACACCAGGAGCTCAGGCCTCTCACTGCGACTCCGGCTGCCCCTTACTCTGCTGTGACCTGTGCCTGCGCCAGAAACATTTAGGCCTCTGCCCCTCCCCTGTGCAGGGCCTGGCACTTCTCACTGACATACTGTTAGATCAAATAAATAAATAAAAAGGAAATTAAAACACCCCCAAAAAAGTCTGTAATTTTCTCACTTCACCACACAACGGCTAATAAGCCCTCCCCCCCAACTAATACACACAAAAAAGGGCTTTAGAACATATAACTGCACCGCTGAATGGCAAATATAATTTTATTTTGCCATTAATACATGAGAAAAAGGGCTGTATTTTTTCGCACTTCATCACACAATATTTCCTTGTAATAAACCCTGTTAATGGCTGTATCACACAGAACTTGCACCCCAATAACAAGAACGGTTTGCTGGAATTACAGAGCTGTATAACGGCAGTTTAGTTCCCCAGACAGTGCAGCAAGGTGTAATAGGAATGTTCCTTTCACCAGGGCTGTAACCTCCCCTACTGAACCCTGTTCTGCATAAATGCTGCGCAATGATTCCTCCCTATCCTTTCCCTACACCTTGAATAATCTTTCCCTGCACTTGTAAATCGTTTTTTGAGCACAATGAAGTATTTCCTAGCACTGTCCCTAGCGCCTGCTGCGTCTCTCCCTGCACTAAGTAGACTGGAAAATGGCAGAATCCAAGATGGCTGAGGCTATTTATAGGGCTGTGACATCACAGGGCTGGCTGCTGATTGGCTGCATGCATGGCATTGTGGGTGATCCCACCTTCCCAGAGATCCTTGCTCCATGTCCTCACACGTGCAGCAGCTGTTTTAGGAAAAAATTTGATTTGTTACCACGAAGCGTGAGGAAATTTGGATTCGGTGCGAATCAAATTTTTCCTGAAATTCGGATCGAATTCCACTTTGTCAACTTCGATTCGCTCCTCTCTACTGGAGACCTTTAAATAAAGTGGCACAGATCACTCGAAAGCCCAATGTATTTTTATCCTGCACTTTTCTCAGCACGAAAGAAGAAATTTTACCCCAAAGAGAAATTCTACCATTGAAAGACTGGGAATAGAATGTTAATTCTGTGAACACCGCCTGCCTCAATTATGTAATTACACATTTGATATCCTGTAATTATAGGCCAAGGAAAGTTGTTATTATGCTGAATATCAATACTGAAATCGTTAAAACAATACATGAAAATTTAAATTAAAATACATGAAAATATAGTAATTAAAACTATTCAGTCAAGAGAATGTGCTTGCTAATCACACAGGCTGATCCTAATAACAGATATTTAAAGGGGTTTTCCAAGTTAATATCAAATGTAAATGTAATGTAAAATATAGAAAAATACCTATATTTGTGATCATCAAATGAATGCTCTGTGCTGCACCTTTGTTTTGATGCTACCAGGGCTTTCTGTGGGCAGAATTCCTCTCACAGATATTGGGATAGATTTATCATATATTCACTGGCACCATACTGTCTAAACAGAGTGCAGTGTCAACACATTACGCCAGACTATGATACCCAGGGGCGCTGCTAAATGCTGCACCTAATTTATGACAAGGCATACGCATGGGCGTCCGCAGGGCCCTGGAAATCTGTGAACTGAGTTCTGCCCCTGCTCTGCAGCTGCTGCACTGCGCAGCGCCGCAGAGTGAGGAGCGGTATCTATCAGGAGCATGCACGCTCCCTGATGAATCACCAGGGCCGGGCACGCACGGCAAGACGAAGCTCCGCCCACCTTCCGGGCGGGAAGACATTGCGGAGCCGGAGCAAGAAGAAGAGCCGTCCGTAGTGTGCCGGCCGCTTCAGGACTCCACAACCACAGGCAGCCTGAATAAATGAGCGAGAGCGACACTAACACAGTGAGTGACTGACAGTCAGTGTCACAGACCAGTCAGTGTGACAGTACTCCCTGAGTGTTAGGTGTGGGGTGACCAGGCGGTATATAAAGGGGCAATACTGCCTGGTATTATATGGACAGTAGATATGGCATCCTCTGTGCATTACTGTCTATGGTCAATTCATCCTTCACAAGCACCCTGACTGCCACCTACTTGGCTATCAGTGAGTGACAGTCAGTCAGTGTCACATTGTGACTACAGAGTCACTCCCTTACCCTGAGTGTTAGGTGTGGGGTGAGTCACTGATAGCCAAGCAGCAGGCAGCGAAGTGCCATGAGAGCCAGGCCAAGCAGGTGGCAGTCAGGGTGCTGGTGAAGTATGACCATAGACAGTACTGCCCAGAGGATGCCATCTCTGCTGTCCATATACCAGGCAGTATTGCCCCTTCAATCATATACCGCCTGCCTGCCTGGTCACAGTATATGAAGGAGTAATACTGGTGGTAGGCCTGGTATTCTGCAGACCATCTGCTTGTAAGTTGCATATGACAAAAGCCTGGAAGCGTTCAGGTACAGAACACAACATTTAATTTGTTGGCGACAAAATGCAAATGAACATATTGCTGAATGCTGAGACTATAACAAAGGGGTGCAAAAATAATATAGAATTAATAGACATTCAAGTGAAATAAGAAGAATTGGTCTTTCCTTTTGTGGTGGCTTCCTATTTTAAAGTTTAGTCCCTGTACACAAACGGGGTTCCGTTCCACCCTCTTATATCTGCAGTTAGGCTTCATACACGTGCCCGTTTCAATGTCAATAAAATTATGCCCCCCTGGAAAAATTTCTGCGGACGCCCATGGGCATACGCCTTGTAATAAAATAGGCATAGCATCATGTAGTCCCCTGGCTGGTGTAGATTTTAGTGTTCTTCTATGCCAGAAAACTGATGTAGAAGATGATAAATGTGGCAGAACTGCTATCCCTGTCCTGCCCTCACCATGCTCCTTTTCAGGAAAGTGTTGATGCCAGTGTAGAAATGCTGCTTACGCAAAATATTTTGCGCAAGTGCTGTCGAAAAAGTCGCAAACATGCAGTTTGCGACTTTTTCTCACCACAAATGTGGCGTATCCTAATGGTAAATCTGGCCTACTGTCTCTATATACAGTTTGTGTGCATGCCTCTCAAATCTGTAATTGCTCACTATCTTCACAAACAGTACAGCTGTGCTACTGAGAAACTATTCTGCTGCCCAGCATGAGAAACGTGATCCCTACAGACAGGGGCATAGCTAAAGGCTCATGGGCCCTGGTGCAAGAGTTCAGCTTGGGCCCCCTTCCCTCAGTGCTTTGTGGCCAGGGGCAGGTAAGCACATAGTCTTTGTGCAGCCTGAGTAAAAAATGTAAATGGCACCCTCCCCTTATGCCAAATTCTTGACATAACCCTTTCCCTCCAGCCAGAGGTGTAACTTGACCTACATGCTTTTTCTATAATATTGGTGTCTTCTTATGCAGCACAAGGGTCTTTGGGCCCCCTCAGGCTCCTGGGCCCGGTGGCGACTGCTACCTCTGCACCCCCTATAGCTACGCCCCTGTCTACAGAGAGGGAGGGGAAAAAGCAGAGAAGGATGTAGATAAAAGGCATGTGATATATCATATCCCATACATCAGGGACACAGGAGAATGCAAATAATAGTGTGTACATTGTACAGGAGATCAAGCAGGAGATCAACACCAGGAGCATGGCCATATGGCTGCATGTGAGACTTGCTTACAGAAGCATTCCAGCTATAGACAACCCCTTATGGAGGTGACTTTGGCGCCATCGCTTACCATTAGAGTCTTTTTTTTATCATTTTTGTCTGCAAAAGCTGTCTAAACCACAGCAATTTGAGAAGGTCTCCCATATGGCAGACAGGGCAGAGAAGACAAAGTTAAAGGCAAGAATCAAGAGGGGAGAACCAGAAGAGTTACACAGTTTCTACAATTCCAAAGAGATTACGACACAGCGTATATGTGTCTAGAGATCCTCCCAATCTAATACTATGTCCATATGTAAAAACACATCCAATTCAATGCGTATTCTTTTATATCCAAAAGAAATAAAGCCATACAAAACAGTTACTTCTATTAATCTTAAAGGCTATGTACACCTTTTGGGGGCATTTCTTTTTATTATTGCATTGTACTAATTTTGAGCTAAAAATATTTTTTTCTATCGGGCTTAATTCAAAATATGGCATCCTTTTTTCTGTACAGAGTCAAGATTCTGTAATAGCAGCCTCTGGATTTTCAGTTTTTTCCATCAGTTGGGGAGCTGACGGGCTCCTTATCTCTGCTCTCTGACATTATAAACACTCATTATAGCTCAGTTCTTATCTTACTAATACAAATGTGGCTTAAATAAGTGTGTATGACTTCTCAGTAGTTTAGAGATAAGGGTTATTAGACCAGCAAAAAGTGAAAGTAGGATGTACGTGGCTAGAAAAACTCTTTGAGACAAAATGGCTCAATATTTTTAATAAAGGCCATTTGAGAAAACTATTTTAGCCAAAAGTAAGTAAAATGCAATCGTAAACAAAAATTGCCTCTGAAGGTGTTCATAGCCTTTAAGCATCCAAAGCTAGAAAACAGTGCCTATATTGTAGCATTAAAAGTCCACACTTTTCGGTCCAAAATCCATAAGGACGCCAAAAGGAGTCGTAAGATCAATAGGATGTGGCACAAGAAACATGCACTAAAGTAAGTTATCGAGAGCTTGGAAATGTTTTGCTCAAGCTAATCCAGGTGAATGTGGCATCACTGAATGGAAACACTGCCCACTGGCCCTTTAAATTGAAGAGGGCGTATATACACTTAACTTGACCAGCAGATGGCAGCAAAAAGGAACATCAAGACCTAGCATGAGGAAGCAGACATGCACCATATGGCAGACAAACAAACAAGCAAAAACACTGATGTCAGCTTATCAGCAGCCAGCAGGTACAAGTAGCAATGGAGCTTGCTTGTTATTACACAAATTACAGAAAATAAATCTCACATGACAGCTGACAATTCTATTCAGTGGCTGTATTATGGTAATTAAAGTCAGGGATTCATAGTTTTCCTAGGTCCAGACGGCACTGCCTGTACATGTTGGTGACTGAATTAAAGAGTATTTTGCATGAGTGTTTTGTTTGACAAAGACTCGATTACAGAGTTGAAACGCGTCACTTACTTGGTTCCTCCATGTGGCAATAAAAAGAAGCATTGCATCTAGTGTTGAGCGAACATGCTCGGCCGAACTGCTGTTCTGCTCGAGCATCGCTATGCTCGGCACATTGCAGTGCTCGGCCGAATACTGCGGGTGCTCGAGTACAATTTAATGCAATGAAAGTCAATGGGAGACCCGAGCATCAAACCAGGCACCCCCTGCTCGGAAGAGAAGAGAGGATATCTGGTTCACAAAAAAAGGTTAGAAATTGATGGAAACCCCATCAAAATAGTTTGGAAACAGCATTAAGAGGATAGCTGGATGAGTCTTAGACTCCTATTATGTACAATATACAATAGACAACCACACAAAGGCTATATGCCAAAAGCCAGGTATATGCAAGCCATCAATCTATCCATGAGACAGATAGCAGCCAGCATACCTTACAATGGCAGCCTTCTGCAATATGAGATATTCCAAACCAGCTCTCATCTGACTGAGAACCAATAAGCCTCAAAGTTTTGCTATCATTGCTGCTATCATTCACACATCTTCTAGAACAGGCATCCTCAAACTGCGGCCCTCCAGCTGTTGCAAAACTACAACTCCCAGCCTACAGGTATCAGCCTACAGCAGGGCATTGTGGGAGTTGTAGTTTTACAACAGCTGGAGGGCCGCAGTTTGAGGATGCCTGTTCTAGAACTATATCTGCGGTAATATAAGCTTGCTAGGGTGTATCTAAGGACTATTGTAATGGCTCATGAACAGCACTATCCATTGGTTTCATAGTCTTTTTACAAGACTATGAATCCAATAGATGGCGCTGTTCATGATTAGTGAAGATCGCAAATTTTCCATGCAAATGGTTTTTCAGCTGAAAAACAAGGCAGATTCTGCTCATTTGCATATGTTTTCCATTTGCCCATGTTTATGCAAATGAGTTTTTACATGACAAAACTGTATAGAAAGGTTATTGAATTTTATGTTAGGACAATCAGAAAACTTTTTGTCACCCTAATGATATTGATCTAGGTGCGCAGGTCCACCCAAGCCATCCAACAGATGTGAAGCAACTTACTGGCTCTCAATCAGATGAGAGCTGGTTTGGAATATCTCATAGTGCACAAGGCTGCCATTGTAAGGTATGCTGACTGCTATCTGTTTCATGGATAGATTGTTGGCTTCGACATACCCGGCTTTTGGCATATAGCCTTTGCGTGGTTGTCTATTGTATGTCACAGATAATAGGAGTCCAAGATGCATCCAGCCATCCTCTTAATGCTGTTTCTTAACCATTTTGAGGGGGTTTCCATCAATTTCTAACCTTTTTTTTGTGAACCTGGCTGTTTCACTTTGTGAATTAAAGAGTAGTGTTGGGTGCGATTATTTGAATCGCGAATTTTAATTGTGAATATCGCCACCTCGAGAATTCACGAAGATTTAGAATATAGTGCTATATATTTGTATTCGCAAATAATCTAGATTTTTTTTTCATCGGAACCCATGATCCCTCCCTGCTTCTTGCTTGTGAGCCAATGAGAAGGCTGCAATGTCTTTGTCTGAGCTTAGCAACATCCCTAGCAACCAATAGGAAAGTTGCCTACCCCTTACTATATAAGGACCTCCCCAGCAGCCATTTTCTGCAGTTTTTTGCAGTTCTGATAGAGACAGCAGTGACATTGCTGTGTAATACATTAGATAGTTAGTTAGCTCATATATAATACAGATAGTTGTTGGGAGATAGTCAGTGTAGGTTAGATAGTTATATAGTGTAGCTGATAGGTTCTGCTGTCCATACATACATGCTACAGACATAGTGCTGTGATGTCACAACAATACTCAGTGCACCAATCAGTAATATGTAATCAGACCTGCTAAAATGTGAAGTTGCACGTATTGCGCCAAAATATGAGCATCATTAATTGCCGATTTGCACAATCGTGAATATATTGGAGCACTCTATCTGCATATAAAGCTACCGTATTGTAATGTTCTGCCGTGCCAACCATTTTCTCCAGTCTCAGGAAACTTCTAGCAGCTTGAAAAATGTAGCAAAATTGACCCACGCCTGTATTGCGCGCGCAATATGCTCATATTACATTGCTGATTTTCGCAATCAAGAAAATAATGCCAAATTCGCTAATTTATGACGAATATTCACCCAAATATTTGCGAAATATTGCGCATTCGAATATTCTTCCTGCCGCTCATCACTATTAAGGCTCATGCCCACGACCGTTGTTGTTTTGCGGTCCGTTTTTCATTGATCCATTGTTCCATATCTGAGGCTTTTTCTTTAAGTCCTCTTCCGTTCCGTTATCGCACAAAGCAGTATGGTTTCTGTATTTGATCTGTTTTTTGAGGATCGTATACAGAAACAGTAATTTATTAATCACCAAACACATGAGCAATATGGGCTGGGCATAGCATTTCTACAGTATGGGTCCGCAAAATACGGATGAAATACGGATGACATATGGATGTGTTCTGTGTGCGTTCCATATTTTTTGCGGGCCCATCGGACCGTGTTGTGCGGACAATAGCAGGACATGCACTACTTTTTTGTAGAACGGCAATGCGGACAAACGGAATGTAACTTCTGTATTTTCTACAGCCCCATTGGTCCACAAAAAAAAAACCTAACGAAAGCGGAAAGAAAATACATTTGTGTGCATGAGCTGATATGTCTGTATTAGGAAATGTATGCATTCTTCGTGAAATAACAGTCCCGAAACATATTTTCTTATAACTGCCAGCAATGATTAATACTGAAGAGGGAGGGGGGATTGAGGGCGCACTGCCAGCAATGATTAATATGGGGGGGGATTGAGGGCGCACTGCCAGCAATGATTAATATGGGGGGGGATTGAGGGCGCACTGCCAGCAATGATTAATACGGGGGGGAGGGGGGTTTGAGGGCGCACTGCCAGCAATGATTAATACGGGGGGGGGGGGGGGGGGATTGAGGGCGCACTGCCAGCAATGATTAATACGGGGGGGGGGGATTGAGGGCGCACTGCCAGCAATGATTAATACAGGGGGGGGGGAGGGGGGATTGAGGGTGCACTGCCACCAATGATTAATACTGGGGAGGGAGGGGGGATTGAGGGTGCACTGCCACCAATGATTGATACGGGGGAGGGAGGGGGGATTGAGGGTGCACTGCCACCAATGATTGATACGGGGGGAGGGATTGTCAGCTCACTGCCAGCAATGATGTTTAATACGGAGGGGGGGGGATCAGCACTGGCCACCAATGATTGTAATACTGGTGAGGGGGGGGGGATTAGGGCGCACTGCCAGCAATGATTAATACGGGGGGGGGGAGGGGGGATTGAGGGCGCACTGCCAGCAATGATTAATACGGGGGGGGGGGGGATTGAGGGTGCACTGCCACCAATGATTAATACGGGGGGGAGGGATTGTCAGCGCACTGCCAGCAATGATGTTTAATACAGAGGGGGGGATCAGCACTGGCCACCAATGATTGTAATACTGGTGAGGGGGGGGGGATTAGGGCGCACTGCCCATGAATGATTTTAATAGTGGGGGGAGGGGCGCAATGCAATTAATTGTGTGGATCACAGTGCCCTGTCAGAGGTCAGGGGCCGCCAGGCAGCAGGGGGACAGTATTTATGCGCCTGTTGGTATACTCTAACTTCAAGCGAGGGAACGCCTCTGTGTTAGGCCGAATGCACACGGCCGTTTTTCATGGCTGTGAGCGATCCGTGGAACCGCGGCCTGGATTCCTGCTGAGAGCAGGAGCGCACGGCGTCATTGGTTGCTATGACGCCGTGCGCTCCCTGCTGCCGCCACAATACAGTAATACACTGGTATAGATCATACCAGTGTATTACTGTATTGTGGCGGCACCAGGGAGCGCACGGCGTCATAGCAACCAATGACGCCGTGCGCTCCTGCTCTCAGCAGGAATCCAGGCCGCGGTTCCACGGACCGCTCACGGCCATGAAAAACGGCCGTGTGCATTCGGCCTTAGAATGTACCATCGGATTTGAGTTTTCACGATCTAACTCAGATCCGATAGTACATTCTAACTACCAGGCGTTCCCATGGTGACGGGGATGCTTGTGGGGAGGAGTATGCCTGACTTATTGACCACAAGCATTTTAAGCAGGCAGGAATCATTTGTTCAGATGTAAAAAATGACGAATATTCAATATAATGAATATATAGCAGTATATTTGTAATATTCGTGAATTATCGAAGTTGCAATATTCGCGATTAATATTCGCTATTCGAATATTCGCGCTTAACACTAATCACAGCTCATGGGGCATGTCCTTTTGTCTGCAGTTTTCTTCCGATCACAGCTCAGTGTGTGTATCTTTTCTGCTGCAGCTCTCTCCATATCACAGCTCAGTGCTCACGTCCTTTCTGCTCCAGATATCTCCCTATCACAGCTCAGGAGGCATGTCCTTTCTGCTGAAGCTCTCTTTCTATCAAAGCTCAGGGTATGTGTCCTTTCTGCAGCAGCTCTCTCCCTATCTCTGTTCTAGAGGTGTGTCCTTTCTGCTCCAGCTCTCTACCTATTACAGCTCAGGGACCATGTATTTTGTGCTGTAGCTCTCTCCCTGTAACTGTTACAGCTTATAACTGGCTGGTTGCAGTTGAAGAATGAAACCGAGTGTAACGGATCTCCTGGCACCCCGACTGGGTACCTCCGTTGATGGATGCTCCTAGTCCTTCCCGAGGGCTCCAAGCACTCTGATTGACACCGTAAGCACTGACGACACCATGAACCGCCATAGCTTGGTTGGGATCTCACCGTCTTCTACCCACCCTGGACCTACGACAAGTTTCCAGGTTCCAGTGGGTGACCCTCTCTTCCATCAGAGAGCAATGCAGGAACAAGCTCCTAAAAGAGCTCAGTGATTATAGCCAGGGGAGTATACAGCATATAGCATTCCCCAGTGTAGATGCAGCCTTTTCCCCACACACATGAGACGAGGCTCTATGTTAAGGGTAAACAGGAACACTTTAATGGGGCTACATGTCAGCCTTTTATACAGGTCTTCCAGCAAGGGACACTCCCCTGGGGAGTTTTTACATTAGCCAATCACATGCATTTACAGTATGGAAACACTCCCAGCAATTGTACACAACCCCCCCTCTGCCTGTGATACAATTAACAAACACATTGGGCTCTGCCTATGATACAATTAACAAACACAATGGGCTCTGACTGTGATATAATTGACAAACACAATGAGCTCCTAATTACTGCCCGGCAGAAAACACTAATTTTTCACAAAACACAGAAAACACCCCAAACCCTCACATATCCCTATAAATTATACATCCCTGGATAGCTCTCATCTGGGCGAACCACATAGTAAAAAGGCAAGCCTTTTTACTGAGAGAAAACAAAGTTTTATTATTTGGTCCATAATCGGCCATAATCCTGAGGCAAAAGGCTGGCAAACAGGTCCCTCCAAAACCCAGTGGCGAGGTTAGTTTCGCCACACCGAGCATGTGCGTCCACCTCAGTTATGTTACTGATGTGGACAGAGAAATAAGGGAAAAAAAGCAGGTGGCGCTATATAGATACATTTTATTTAATAACTCAGTGGCTATAGTACATTTTTAATTACATGCAGTTACAAAAGGCTTTTACTAAACTTGGCTATGGAATCTGAGAAACCCTCCGATTCATTGCTGTTGGCCCTCTCACGGTGGTATGTTTTTTTCTAATTGTGGCCACAGAAGCAGTCACCATTTGGTGGCGGGTGCACTAGAGAGGGTGTCAATCATGAAAGTGGTCTACAGCAGAATAAGGTTCAGTATCAGGACTCAAGGTCCTTCTTAGAGTGTTCAAAAAAAGTATTAGTTTTTAACTTAAGGCTCGAAGTCTGAACATGGCCAGAATAAATTGACACAAAACAAAGTTAATTCTAGAGGTCACTAATGCAAAATTCAGTGATGGACTGAAGCCCCGGTCGATTTTCACGGTAACAAGAAGCCACCATAAGCAGAGATCTGGAAGGCACCACTAGAGGGCAGTAGAGCTGGCCAATAAGCCAAGAGTGAGAAGAAGGTTATAAAGAGAGACGAGCAAATTGATTCAAAACAAATTGGATTTATTACAAATTTCTACAAAAAGTTGTCTGCCAAACGAGTCCGAAGCTTTTGGATTTCATTTTGGATGAGCACCATTTTACTGTAAATATTAGCGGGGAAAACCATGAGGGGGGAATAAGATGGTGGATTACATAACACTGGGAGGAAGTGTGGGACAGGGGTTGTCCTGATTGGCTCAGATGCTGGCTGACAGGCAGAATTCAGGAAGGTCCTTTGCTGAGAACATCAAAAAGAATGCCATTCTATGTTCATCTTCTGACCTAAAAGAGCAATTGCAGACACAAGCCATTAATCTAGCTACATTGAGGTTGCTATAGGGAGCAAATATGAAGATATAATTGGGTACATTTTAGGGAATTTGATCAGTGAAAGCTTTGAGGGAGTGAGGGACTGGTCACCCAGTTGTGCGTTTCATACAGCTGTAGATGAGCAAAGAGCCAGCTTTTTTAAAAAAAACTTACATTTTTACAATTCATAGGCTTATTTTGAGCAATCCATTAGCATTATGCTGCAAACACTGAGCAATTGCACACTTTTGTTTTTACTTCTATAAATCATTTTAATGCATTATACTAGTGTTATCAAACACGTTAGATAACATTTAATTATAGCAAAAACATTTTAAACCAACAACACCATAGTTATACGTGTGTTTGTAGAAGATCCTACTATAGGCGGTGCTCTTCTGGATCTAGTAATTTCTAACAATGCAGAGCTTGTGAGAAATGTCACTGTCCATGAAAACCTTCGCAACAGGGACCACAATATATTTATATTCCAACTAAGGCTACTTTCACACTTGCGTTCGGGGTTCCGCTTGTGAGTTCCGTTTGAAGGCTCTCACAAGCGGCCCCGAACGGATCCGTACAGCCCCAATGCATTCTGAGTGCATCAGTCTGTCCTCCGCTCCGCTCAGCAGGCGGACACCCGAACGCAGCTTGCAGCGTTTTGGTGTCCGCCTGGCCGTGCGGAGCCAAACGGATCCGTCCTGACTTACAATGCAAGTCAATGGGGACGGATCCATTTGACGTTGACACAATATGGTGCAATTGCAAACGGATCTGTCCCCCATTGACTTTCAATGTAAAGTCAGGAGTCCCTATTAATATACCATCGGATCTGAGTTTTCTCCAATCCGATGGTATATTTTAACTTGAAGCGTCCCCATCACCATGGGAACACCTCTATGTTAGAATATACCATCGGATTTCAGTTAGATCGTGAAAACTTAGATCCGACAGTATATTCTAACACAGAGGCGTTCCCATGGTGATGGAGACGCTTCAAGTTAGAATATACTAAGAACTGTGTACATGACTGCCCCCTGCTGCCTGGCAGCACCCGATCTCTTACAGGGGGCCGTGATCAGCACAAGTAACGCCTCAGGTGCCGCACAGACCTTTCACTTACCAGTAAGAGGAGCGACCGGCCGCCAACAGACAGCGCAGGTAAGTATAATGCTTCTAAAATTGCTAAGTAACCATGGCAGCCAGGACTGCAGTAGCGTCCTGGTTGCCATGGTAACCGATCGGAGCCCCAGCGATTAAACTGGGACTCCGATCGGAACTCTCCGCTGCCACCAATGATGGGGGTGATTTTAATTAGGGGGGGGAGAGGGGAGGGAGGGGCGCCGCACTGGCCACCAATGAATTTAATACTGGGGAGGGTGGCGGGCCGCACTGGCCACCAATGAATTTAATACTGGGGAGGGAGGGGGGCCGCACTGGCCACCAATGAATTTAATACAGGGGAGGGAGGGGGGCCGCACTGGCCACCAATGAATTTAATACTGGGGAGGAAGGGAGGGAGGGGGGCCGCACTGGCCACCAATGAATTTAATACTGGGGAGGAAGGGGGGGGCTGCACTGGCCACCAATGAATTTAATACTGGGGAGGAAGGGGGGTCTGGCCCCTGCTGCCTGGCAGAACCTGATCTCTTACAGGGGGCTATGATACGCACAATTAACCCCTCAGGTGCGGCATCTGAGGGGTTAATTGTGCTGATCACAGCCCCCTGTAAGAGATCGGGTGCTGCCAGGCAGCAGGGGGCAGTCATGTACACAGTTCTTAGTATATTCTAACTTGAAGCGTCCCCATCACCATGGGAACGACTCTGTGTTAGAATGTACTGTCGGATCTGAGTTTTCACGATGTGAAAACTCAGATCTGAAAAAGCTGTTATGCAGACGGATCCGTTCTGAATGGATGCAAGTGTTTGCATTATAGGTGCGGATCCGTCTGTGCAGATACCAAACGGATCCGCACCGAACGCAAGTGTGAAAGTAGCCTAAACTGTGAACAGAGCTTAGCCCCGCCCAGGCCATTGATACTAATCATGACGTCACTAGTCCTGCGGTAAACAGCGAGAAGGGCGCAGCACTACTGCAGGCACCACTGCCTTCTCAAACAGCTGATCAGCAGGGATCCCGGGTGTCGGACCCCCGCCGGTCAGATGCTGATGATCTATCCAGAGGAAAGATCATCAGTTTAAAAAACTGCAGAACCCCTTTAAATCTACTCTGGATAAGTATATTGTTAAATACATTCCTAGAGGTGAAAAGTACAAGTGAATAAAATTAAACCCCATCTGGCTTACAAATAGTGTAAAAAGGGTAATAAATGACAAAGAGGGCCTTTAAAGCCCCTTTCAGACGGGCAAATTTTCCACGCCAGTGCAATGCATGACGTAAAGGCATAGCACCCGCACTGAATCCTGACCCATTCATTTCAATGGGTCTGAGTACATGACCGTTGTTTTTCACGCATCAGTTCTGCGTTGCGTGAAAATCGCAGCATGTTCTATATTCTGAATTTTTCATGCAGCCCTGGCCCCATAGAAGTGAATGGATCTGCGTGAAAAACGCATTGCATCCGCAAGCAAGTGCGGATGCAATGCGTTTCTTACTGATGATTGCTAGGAGATGTTATTTGTAAACCTTCAGTTTTTTAGCACGCGTGTGAAAAACGCATGAAAACGCATTGCACCCGCGCGCAAAAAACTGAACAACTGAACGCAGTTACAGACAAAACTGACCAAACTTGCTTGCAAAATGGTGCGAGTTTCACTGAATGCATCCGGACTTAATCTGGACCTAATCCGTATCATTCGTGTGAAAGAGGCCTAAGAAATACAAATATGAGGGGTCAGCTGTAGCTTTTCAAAATTATAAAGACTTAAATAAATTATGTAAGGGGCTAATAAAATTAGCGAAAAAACATAATCAAATACAGGTGGCCAAAAAAAGTAAGAACAACCCCCATAACACTGTGTGTTTAAACATAATTTTCTCCCAATAAGGAACCATTTTTGAAAGCTTTCTAATATGAAAAATTCTAAAACATGTGACTGTGCAATGTGTTAACACCATCAAGCATGCATTTACTCATAGCAGTCCAACATTATTAACCTGATAAATCACTTTTTTTGGTAGAAGGGATATTTCTACATAGCAAATAATTTACTTGTAAGTGTAGTAAAGTAATAGAAAAAAAAACCAGACCCAACAATTAGGACGGGCATGCCGCTCACTTTGAGTAATGGAATCATTGATTGAAAGGTGCATGCTCAAGATAATAGCAGTGAGGAGTTGGTGAGGTAATTCATTATGTGGAATAACAGGTCTCAATTTTGGCTCTTATTTAAGGTAGGGGGATGGCAAATGTTGCACATGTTGGCTATAGTGCATTTCCTACTGAAATACTGGGGAAAATGGGTCATTCCAGACATCGTTCTGATGAAGAACAGAATGCGCCTATGGAGTTGAGGATAGGAGTGGTAGTGGCCCTGATAAGTTGTTGTGTCACGGTTTACTCCCACAGGCTATTTCTTTCTAGAGATCGGTGAGATGGAAACTTAAAAAAACCTCTGTATACTGCAAAATATAAATTATGGTACATAAAGTAGCAGTAAACACAAAGTGCCGTTTCTGGCACCAGATGAGGAGGTATGGTGGCTGGTTGGATGACAATTAGAAACATAGAAACATAGAATGTGTCGGCAGATAAGAACCATTTGGCCCATCTAGTCTTCCCAATATACTAAATACTATGGATAGCCCCTGGCCCTATCTTATATGAAGGATGGCCTTATGCCTATCCCATGCATGCTTAAACTCCTTCACTGTATTTGCAGCTGCCACTTCTGCAGGAAGGCTATTCCATGCATCCACTACTCTCTCAGTAAAGTAATACTTCCTGATATTACTTTTAAACCTTTGCCCCTCTAATTTAAAACTATGTCCTCTTGTAGCCGTTTTTCTTCTTTTAAATATTCTTTCCTCTTTTACCTTGTTGATTCCCTTTATGTATTTAAAAGTTTCTATCATACCTTTCTTGTGAATGGGCACAACATTTGCTAATTTCCAATCTTCTGGGACGACTCCTGTTGCCAGTGATTGGTTAAATAAATCTGTTAATGGTTTTGCTAGTTCACCGCTGAGCTCTTTTAATAGCGTTGGGTGTATCCCATCAGGCCCCTGTGACTTATTTGACTTAATTTTAGACAGCTGACTTAGAACCTCTTCCTCTGTAAAGACACATGTGTCAAAAGATTCATTAGTCTTCTTTCCTAACTGAGGTCCTTCTCCTTCATTTTCCTTTGTAAAAACTGAACAGAAGTATTCATTGAGGCAGTCAGCTAGTTCTTTATCTTCTTCCATATACCTTCCTTCTTTAGTTTTTAATTTGGTAATTCCTTGTTTTAGTTTCCTTTTTTCATTTATGTATCTGAAGAATGCCTTATCGCCTTTTTCCCCTGACTGAGCTAATTTCTCTTCTGCCTGTGCTTTAGAAGCTCTTATAACTTGTTTGGCCTCTCTCTGCCTAATCTTATAAATTTGTCTGTCATCCTCATTTATTTATTTTTTATAATTCCTAAATGCTATCCTTTTGTTTTTAATGATTTTGGCCACTTCTGCTGAGTACCACAGTGGTCTCTTTCTTTTTTTGCTTTTACTGACAAGCCTAATGCAATTTTCTGTTGCCTTCAATAGTGCCACTTTTAAGTAGTCCCATTTCTCCTGGACTCCAATGAAACTGTTCCAGTCTGATAGGGACTCGTGTACCACTAATCTAATTTTAGAAAAGTCAGTTCTTCTAAAATCTAAAACTTTTGTTTTTGTGTGGTGTGACTCAGTCACTGTACTTATAGTAAACCACACTGACTGGTGATCACTAGATCCCAAGCTTTTCCCTACAGTAATATCAGATACCAAATTCCCATTTGTGAATACTAAATCTAAAATGGCCTCCTTCCGGGTTGGCTCCTCCACTACTTGCTGTAGAGATAATCCCAGTAGGGAATTTAGAATATCTGTACTCCTGGCAGAACTAGATATTTTGGTTTTCCAGTTTACATCTGGAAGATTGAAGTCTCCCATAATGATAACATCCCCCTTCAATGTCATTTTAGCTATTTCCTCAACTAGTAGATCATCTAATTCTTTGACTTGGCTAGGTGGTCTATATATCACACCTACACGAGTTACCTTATGATTATCAAGCTGCAAGGCAACCCAAACTGACTCCATATTGTTCTCGCTAACTTGTATCAAATTAGATTTTATGCTATCTTTCACATACAGGGCCACCCCTCCCCCCTTCTTGCCTACTCTGTCTTTCCTGTATAGAGAGAACCCTGGTATTGATGTATCCCAGTCATTACTCCCCTTGAACCACGTCTCAGTAACAGCCACTACATCTATATTCTCAGATGCCATTATAGCCTCAAGTTCATTGATCTTATTCCCTAGACTGCGAGCATTTGTAGACAAGACTCTGAGCTTGTCATTTCTTAACCTTTGTGCTACTGGCCTCTTCTGGCATTGTTCCGGGGGGCAGTCGGACTGCTGGATTATCACTCTTTTTCCCCCCTTTCCTAGTTTAAATGCTTCTTAGCAAATACTTGGAACTGTTCACCGAGGACATTCGTTCCCTTGAGAGAAAGATGCAAACCATCTTTCTTGTACAGTTCTTTTCCATTCCAACAAGAGCTAACATGAGACACAAAGCCAAACCCTTGGTTCAGACACCATTCACCAAGCCATACATTGAATTCCTTAATGCGCATCTTCCTGTCATGCTGAAGGTTCTGCACAGGCAAAACTGCAGAGAATGAAACAGTTGATGCAACCTCCCGTATATCCTTTACAAGTGTGTGAAAAGCTTCCTTCACCTTTGAAACCTCATTGCAAGCCAGATCGTTTGTCCCAAGATGGAGAATAACATCCACTTCCCTTTCCTGCTTTGCTTGCCTAACAATATTTAGGATCCGTTGTCTATCCCTGCTAGCGGTAGCACCAAGGAGACATCTCACAACACCATTCTCCTCAAACTTCACACCTCTTATGATGGAATCGCCCACCAACAGCTGCTTACTATCAATTCTCACCTTCTCCTTTTTGTCTTTGGCTGCAGTCTTGCATACTTTAGGCATGGGAGATGATTGTTTCTCACCCACTGTGCTTGAGCCATCCTCCATGTTGCTCTTGCACTCTGAAAGTGCTGCAAATGAATTATGGAGAGCCACAGACTGTGGGACATGCCTTCTATCCACAACTCTCAGTCTATCAGAACCTACAGTAACCCATCTTCCATTTCTAGGGGGCCTCTGTGGCAGTGGCATTGCAATGTTCTCAGCCTGAGTTTGCTTAGTGGTTAATTTAAAAATCTCATATTTCAAAAAGGTAATTTCCTGCTGCATTATGGAGAGCTGTCTACAGATCAGACAGTATCCAAACCTCTGAAGAGTGGAACCTGAAATAAAAGCATAACAATTCCTGCACAGAACCAGGTCTGCCATTGTAAAGAGGGGAAAGATTTTAAACAAACAAATCTTACTTGTTTAGACTGTATCCACCTCCAGATTACCTCCTGAGTATCTCCTGAATATCTCTAATGCACTTAGACAAGCAGCACTTGAATTAGCAGCAAGCTTAATTGCAATTAGCAGACACTTGTGGATATACAGTACAGACCAAAAGTTTGGACACACCTTCTCATTCAAAGAGTTTTCTTTATTTTCATGACTATGAAAATTGTAGATTCACACTGAAGGCATCAAAACTATGAATTAACACATGTGGAATTATATACATAACAGAAAAGTGTGAAACAACTGAAAATATGTCATATTCTAGGTTCTTCAAAGTAGCCACCTTTTGCTTTGATTATTGCTTTGCACACTCTTGGCATTCTCTTGATGAGCTTCAAGAGGTAGTCACCTGAAATGGTTTTCACTTCACAGGTGTGCCCTGTCGGGTTTAATAAGTGGGATTTCTTGCCTTATAAATGGGGTTGAGACCATCAGTTGCCTTGTGGAGAAGTCAGGTAAATACACAGCTGATAGTCCTACTGAATAGACTGTTAGAATTTGTATTATGGCAAAAAAAAAGAAGCTAAGTAAAGAAAAACGAGTGGCCATCATTACTTTAAGAAATGAAGGTCAGTCAGTCCGAAAAATTGGGGAAACTTTAAAAGTATCCCTAAGTGCAGTCACAAAAACCATCAAGCGCTACAAAGAAACTGGCTCACATGCGGACGGCCCCAGGAAAGGAAGACCAAGAGTCACCTCTGCTGCGGAGGATAAGTTCATCCGAGTCACCAGCAGCTCAAATTAGAGACCAGGTCAATGCCACACAGAGTTCTAGCAGCAGACACATCTCTAGAACAACTGTTAAGAGGAGACTGTGTGAATCAGGCCTTCATGGTAGAATATCTGCTAGGAAACCACTTCTAAGGACAGGCAACAAGCAGAAGAGACTTGTTTGGGCTAAAGAACACAAGGAATGGACATTAGACCAGTGGAAATCTGTGCTTTGGTCTGATGAGTCCAAATTTGAGATCTTTGGTTCCAACCACTGTGTCTTTGTGCGACACAGAAAAGGTGAACGGATGGACTCTACATGCCTGGTTCCCACCGTGAAGCATGGAGGAGGAGGTGTGATGGTGTGGGGGTGCTTTGCTGGTGACACTGTTGGGGATTTATTCAAAATTGAAGGCATACTGAACCAGCATGGCTACCACAGCTTCTTGCAGCGGCATGCTATTCCATCTGGTTTGCGTTTAGTTGGACCATCATTTATTTTTCAACAGGACAATAACCCCAAACACACCTCCAGGCTGTGTAAGGGCTATTTGACCATGAAGGAGAGTGATGGGCTGCTGCGCCAGATGACCTGGCCTCCACAGTCATCGGACCTGAACCCAATTGAGATGGTTTGGGGTGAGCTGGACCGCAGAGTGAAGGCAAAAGGGCCAACAAGTGCTAAGCATCTCTGGGAACTCCTTCAAGACTGTTGGAAGACCATTCCAGGTGACTACCTCTTAAAGCTCATCAAGAGAATGCCAAGAGTGTGCAAAGCAGTAATCAAAGCAAAAGGTGGTGTCAAGGAACCATGAACCAGACGTACAACAAGAGATACGTGGAAATAAGAAGGCTTTATTGAAAATAAAGCTGTAAGGCGAAAGTCCAAGCGGATGGCTAAACCGAAGCAGGGTCTTGCGAAGCCAGAAGTCGGGAACCAGAAGGGTAGTCAGACGAAGCCTGGATCAGGAACCAGCAGGGTAGTCAGACGAACCCAGGATCAGGAACCAGAAGGGTAGTCAGACGAAGCCAGGATCAGGAACCAGAAGCAGCAGCAGTCTTAGAAGCATGTGAACACAGGAGGACCAAGCAGGGAACTGAAGCCACAGACCTCCTATATATATGAACTAGGCATCCAGCTCCTCCCAGTGGGAAGGAGAAGCCGCAGGGTGGGAGGCTACAAGAAACCCAGAAACCAAGATGGCCGCCAGCACATGTCAAACGAAGGAGGACAGCAAGAAGGTAAGACCATGACAGTACCTCCCCCTCAAGGGCCCCTCCTCCGCGGAGTAAAGAACGGTTTCTGAGGGAAGCGTGCGTGGAAGGCTCGGAGCAAGGCAGGAGCATGGACATCTGCGGAGGGAACCCAGGAACGCTCCTCTGGACCATAACCACGCCAATGGACCAAAAACTGCACCCGACCGCGGACCAGGCGTGAGTCCAGGATATTGCTCACCTCATACTCCTCACGATTGCCCACTTGGACCGGACGAGGCCGAGGAACCGAGGAAGTGAAGCGATTACACACCAGTGGCTTCAACAGGGAGACATGAAACACGTTGGAGATCCGCATGCCAGGAGGAAGCGCGAGGGCATAGGCTACCGGGTTTACCCTGCGAAGCACTCGGAAGGGACCAACAAAGCGAGGCGCCAGCTTGGGAGTGGGCACTCGAAGGTTGAGGTTGCGGGTGGACAACCATACGCGGTCTCCGACCTGGTAGGAAGGAGCGGGCGCTCGTCTGCGATCAGCCTGGAGTCTCTGGCGCTGCGCAGAGACCTCAAGGGACCTCTGGATCTGTACCCAAGAAGCACGTAGGACGGAAAGGTGATCCTCCACAGCCGGAATATCCTGGGGAGAGAATACCTCCGGTAACACGGCAGGTTGAAACCCATAATTGGCCATGAAGGGAGACGTCCCAGAGGAAGAGTTCACCGCCGTGTTCCTGGCAAACTCAGCCCAAGGCAGGAGGTCAACCCAATTGTCTTGGTGATCGGAGACATAGCAACGAAGGAATTGCTCCAAGGCCTGATTGGATCGTTCTGCGGCCCCATTGGACTGAGGGTGGTAGGCCGAGGAGAAGGAGAGATGAATCCCCAACTGGGAGCAAAAGGCGCGCCAGAACCTGGACACAAACTGACTCCCCCGATCCGACACAATCTCCTTGGGCAAACCGTGCAACCGGAAGACCTCCCTGGCAAAAATCGAGGCCAACTCTTGTGCAGAGGGTAACTTCTTGAGAGGAACACAGTGGCACATTTTGGAAAACCGATCCACAATCATGAGAATGACCGTATGGCCTCGGGATGCAGGGAGGTCCACAATGAAATCCATCCCCAGGTGTGACCAATGGACGCTCCCCGGTGGCTATGGGTTGCAAAAGGCCCAACGGAAGGTGCCGAGGGGACTTACTCTGGGCACAAACGGAGCATGCCGCTACATATGCGGCGATGTCGGAACGTAGAGAAGGCCACCAGAACAGACGTGAAACAGCCCAGGACAGCTGATTCTTTCCAGGATGCCCCGCGGCCTTGGAGTTATGGTAGGTTCGCAACAACCGAGTGCGCAACTCCTCAGGCACAAAACATCTGCCGTTGGGTCTCCCAGAGGGAGCACCAGATTGAGCCGCCAAAATCTGCTCACCCAGGG
Organism: Bufo gargarizans; assembly: GCF_014858855.1. Classification (NCBI taxonomy): domain Eukaryota; kingdom Metazoa; phylum Chordata; class Amphibia; order Anura; family Bufonidae; genus Bufo; species Bufo gargarizans. The sequence continues at coordinate 727,378,842 of NC_058080.1, forward strand.
GAGAGGTCAGGCTGGTGCGAATAGCGGCCAGGATCTGATTCGGAGGTATGACCGAAGTCGGAATCGACTCCTCCCCGGACAGCTCGGAGTACTGCCGTGATAAGGCATCCGCTCTGATGTTCTTGGAACCGGGTAGGTAGGAGACCACGTAATTAAAACGTGACAAGAACAGAGCCCATCTGGCCTGACGTGGTGTCAATCTCTTGGCCTCAGAGAGGTAGGTCAGATTCTTGTGGTCCGTCAGGATGAGAACCGGAACCACCGAGCCCTCGAGCAAGTGCCTCCATTCTTTAAGGGCCTGCACGATGGCCAATAACTCCCTGTCACCAATCTGATAGTTGCACTCCGCGGAAGACAGTTTCCGGGAGTAAAACCCACAAGGAAGCAGAGGACCCTCTGGTGTTCTACGCTGAGACAGGAGGGCGCCTACTCCCGTCTCAGACGCGTCCACCTCGAGGACAAAAGGCAACCCAGGGTTGGGATGCGACAGAATCGGAGCCGACACAAAGGCGGACTTTAGAGCCTCAAAAGCTCGGATGGCCTCGAGCGGCCAGACCTGGGGATTACTGCCCTTCCTGGTCAGATCCGTGAGAGGCTTGGCTAGCATGGAAAAGTCCCTGATGAACTTCCGATAATAATTGGCGAAGCCCAAAAAGCGCTGCAGGGCACGAAGACCACTGGGCTGGGGCCACTGTAAGACAGCCGAAACCTTCTCAGGATCCATGGAGAACCCCTCAGCGGAAATGATGTAACCTAAGAAGGTTACCTGGGATCGGTGAAATTCGCATTTCTCAAGCTTACCGAAGCAGCTTGTTCTCTCGTAAGCGTTGCAACACTCGTCTGACATCCAGAATGTGGGCCTCCATGGATTCAGAATATACCAAGATGTCATCCAAATAGACCACCACACACTGCTGCAACAGGTCACGGAAAACATCGTTGATGAATTCCTGGAAGACTGCGGGCGCATTGCACAACCCAAAGGGCATAACCAAGGATTCATAATGACCGGTCCTGGTGTTAAACGCGGTCTTCCACTCATCGCCCGCCTTGATCCTTACCAGGTTATATGCCGCCCTCAGGTCGAGTTTGGTAAAGACCGTGGCCCCTTTGAGGCGATCGAACAGCTCGGAAATCAAGGGTATCGGGTAAGCGTTCTTGATCGTGATGCGATTGAGACCCCTGTAGTCGATGCAAGGCCTCAACTCACCGCCCTTCTTTTTCACAAAGAAAAATCCAGCCCCTGCCGGGGACGAGGATTTGCGAATGTGTCCGCGTGAAAGCGCCTCCCTCACGTACTCCTCCATGGCCTCATTCTCCGCTACCGACAGTGGATAGACTTTGCCACGAGGAGGAACGGCACCAGATTGTAACTCTATGGCACAATCGTATGGGCGGTGCGGAGGTAGGGCAACCGCACGCACCTTATCGAATACATTCCCGGTACTCCTCGTATTCAGGAGGCAACAGAGAGTCCGAGGAAGTACACAGCAACTTGACAGGCCCATGGATGCAACTAGCCCCACACTGCGGTGACCACGAGAGGATCTCGGCCGATCTCCAATCGAAAGTCGGATTATGCTTCTGGAGCCAGGGGTACCCCAAGACCACCGAGTAGTGTGGAGACGAAATAACCTGGAGACAGACCGACTCTCTGTGAACGGCACCAATGGCCATCCCCACTGGAAGGGTCTCCTGAGTCACGTGTGGCGGCAGAAGGGGTCTGCCGTCTATCGCCTCAAGAGCCAGTGGGGAACCTCGAGGCTGCAGAGGAATGGAATTGGCGGCAGCGAACACACTATCAATGAACAAACCACCAGCACCAGAGTCCACCAACGCCTGGGTCGTCACCGAGCCCCCGACCCAGGAGAGTAATCAGTGGTTTGTCAACACGGGAAACCGGGGACGAGGAGACTCCACCCAAGATCTGCCCCCGACAGGATCTCAGGTGCGAGCGTTTCCCGGACGGTTCGGGCATGCCAACCGAAAATGCCCACCGAGACCACAGTACATGCATCGGCCCTCGCGTCTCCGGAGTACCCTCTCCCCCTCGGACAGGCGAGCAAACCCCAGCTGCATGGGTTCACCCCCAGACAAGTCATCCCCAGGAGGCGTGGGAGGAGAGGGAGGCACGGGTGGGACAGCAAACGTAGGCGCCAATCTGTTAGAAGACCTCCGCAGGCTCTCCTTAAAGGAAGGTCTCTCCCTGAGTCTGGTGTCAATCAAAATCAGGAAAGAAATAAGGGACTCGAGCTCCACTGGTAGGTCCTTAGCTGCAACCTCATCCTTCAAGGCATCCGAGAGACCATGAGAGAAAGCAGCGACCAGAGCCTCATTATTCCAGCCCACCTCTGCTGCCAGGGTACGAAACTCAATGGCGTATTCAGCTACGGATCGTGAACCCTGTCTGATGGACATAAGGAGCTTCGCAGCAGAGGCAGCACGAGCCGGCACATCGAATACCTTCCGAAGAGAAGCAACAAAACCGGAAAACTCGGCAACCACCGGATTGTTGTTCTCCCATAAAGGGCTGGCCCAGGCCAAGGCCTTGTCCGAGAGCAGCGAGATCAAGAAGCCCACCTTTGATCTCTCAGTAGGAAAGGCATGTGGCAGCAACTCGAAATAAATGCCCACCTGGTTAAGGAAACCTCGGCACTGAGTTGGCTCTCCCCCAAAGCGCTGTGGAAGGGGGGCAGAACCGGTCATACCCCGAAACACCGCAGGCGCAGCAACAGGTGTCGGGGTAGACTCTGGCGCAACAACCGGAGCGGCAGTAGGAGCGGGCCCAGGAGCGACAACCGACCCATCGGCAACGGAAGCTAAATGAGCCGTGCGTTCAAGCAGGGTTTGCAACGCCACAGCGAACCGACCCAACAGGTGATCCTGCTGATCAAGTCTGGCAACCAGCGTAGGTAGCGAGGATGGCCCTGTACCGTCAGAATTCATGGCTTGGTCCTAATGTCAAGGAACCATGAACCAGACGTACAACAAGAGATACGTGGAAATAAGAAGGCTTTATTGAAAATAAAGCTGTAAGGCGAAAGTCCAAGCGGATGGCTAAACCGAAGCAGGGTCTTGCGAAGCCAGAAGTCAGGAACCAGAAGGGTAGTCAGACGAAGCCTGGATCAGGAACCAGCAGGGTAGTCAGACGAAGCCAGGATCAGGAACCAGAAGGGTAGTCAGACGAAGCCAGGATCAGGAACCAGAAGCAGCAGCAGTCTTAGAAGCATGTGAACACAGGAGGACCAAGCAGGGAACTGAAGCCACAGACCTCCTATATATATGAGCTAGGCATCCAGCTCCTCCCAGTGGGAAGGAGAAGCCGCAGTGTGGGAGGCTACAAGAAACCCAGAAACCAAGATGGCCGCCAGCACATGTCAAACGAAGGAGGACAGCAAGAAGGTAAGACCATGACAGGTGGTTACTTTGAAGAACCTAGAATATGACATATTTTCAGTTGTTTCACACTTTTTTGTTATGTATATAATTCCACATGTGTTAATTCATAGTTTTGATGCCTTCAGTGTGAATCTACAATTTTCATAGTCATGTACTGTAGGTGTCCACTAAAACATAGGCTTGATGTTAGTTTGGCTTAGGGGTGACTTGGGTGATGGGTGTCTGATCTGTAGCCCCTCATTTGCAGCAGTGTCTGTAAAGCTGTAATTTTGATGATCACTCTGCTGGCTCATCACACTGATGCTTTCTTGCAGCTTAATTCTGAAAGTCTCTAGAGTGTTGGTCTCACAGGAGAACTAAATCCGGTTTCTGAATATCTCTCTGTAGTGTTGGTCTCACAGGAGAATTGGATACGGTTCCTAAGAGTAGGAGCTCTGCAGTGTGCTTCCTCACTCCTTGCTTTCTGGACTGGAACTCCACCTCCTAGCAGGAAGTAGGACCAGCTCACTCCTACCAAGAGGGGAGGAACAGGGTGGTTGCCCCTGTTCCTACCAACCACTGCCAACCATTTCTCCTGTTGCTGGAACACAGGCATAAACATATGAATATACATAACATGCCAATACACAATAAACATTTGCAGATACCCTCAGGTCTAAGTTGCTGCACATACTTTTATCAAAAATGGTGATTTGAGAGGGAAAACATATAGAGAAGTGCAGCAAATTCTAGACTGCTCAGCTAAAATGATGTCAAATGCCTGAAGTGGCAACCAAAACCTGAAAGACATGGAAGGAAACAGGAAATTACTGTTAGAATGGATCAAAGAATAGCCAAAAGGACAATGGCTCAGCCAATGATTACCTCCAGAAAGATGAAAGATCTGAAGTTACCAGTGAGTCCTGCTACAAGCAGAAGACTAATAAGAACTAATTAAAGCATAATTGTTCTTCTTGGGTCTAGTGGCCACTGACCATATGTCATGTCACTCCGAGCACTGAATTTGAACCACAGTAGGTAGATTCTATCCCATAGATATAATGTGAGATAGATAGATAAATAGATAGATAGATAGATAGATAGGCAGATATAGTATGTTATAAACATAACCCATCCCTCCAGCAGACATGATTCTCCTGTGTATTCCTTTGTAGTTCAATATGGTGCAGAGAGTCAATGTCTATTTACGGAATCCATATCCTCCCTTGTGGAGTTTATATTGAATGGGAAACCCATGGTGGTCAAATTATTCAATCCCGCGACCATCCTGACTTTCCCAACTCCATGTTATATGGTTGCTTTGGTTTCATGACTTTTACATGGACAGAAAATCTATAGTAAATTAAAGTATTGATGCTCAGCTATGCATGCCCACTGTTTAAGTTGACCTGTGTGTTGGATGGGATGCATCACTTTTAGAATAATCCTTAAGAAAGCTTAGGGATGTTCTCTGATGGATATGGATAAGGGTCGTCAACTTTTTTTTTATTTTTTGGCTTAGGCAGTGTTGGGATTCAACAACAGGTTCTCTACTGAACTGGCAAAGGCATGAGAATCACCATAAATTATTACAATACATCTAATAAATCAGCTACACATGGTAGACATCTTGTAGACTTTTCCTCTACCTAAGCAAAGTCACTTAGACCAATTACGAACCAAGTACTGTATCCTAAAGGCTACAGTACAATCTGTTGGGGTTGCGAAAATATTGCTGACACCATTTCACCGTGATGTGGATTTTACCACCATATAATGCCAAATGGATTCCCCTAACAAAATGCGTACATAGATATGCAGTGTACCCCAATCAGTCATAGCATTTAGAGATGAGCAAATAAAAATAAAAATTTGATTCGGTCGGTTAGCCGAATTTTTGGAAAACATTTGGTTCGATCCCAATTTAATCGCACTGAATCACGTTAAAAAATCTATTTCCTGGCTGCAGAGAGCCTTTATAGTGATGTAGAACACTGTGCCTTGCAGTAACATGCATAGGGAGTCTGCTGTGGTAGTAAAATAATACTGTGAGTCCGTGTGACATGCAGATGACAGGCGTCGCTCTTAGAATCACTGCACACTTAACTTATTTGGACAGTCACGGGGCCAAAACTGACCAAATAACTATGAACTCAGCCTTACAGGTCGATGTTGACATCAAGAAGAAGTGCACTCCTTTTACACTGTTGTCAGCTGATTCCACATAGATGTCTACAGAACCTGTTCTATTAAATGCTTATACAAGTAGAGCCCCCGACAGTGTCGAGAGGGTGTCAGCAGTAAGTTTGTGTTGACGTCACAGATTATTTTGCCCTTTCTCTGATCCGTCAGAACAATAACCCAAAAAAACGGATCCTGTCTGTTGAGCATCCACCTTCACTCGGTCAGCATTTGGTAAGTAATCCATCAACATTGCTAATGCCCAAAAAAACACGAGTAGATCCAAAACAGAGATGGAATATTTGCATATCTTCTGTGTTTTGTAGCCACTCCTGCTTTTGGCTACCAAATCATAAGCTAATTCTGATGGGACCATGCAGACCTTAGAACTGATACACAGACAGGATCCGCTGTGCGTCTAATTTTTCCTTCCTTCTGAGAGATCAGAAGAAGGGTCAAATAAATGATGATGTCAGCCAGACTGAAAGGCAAAATAGTGGCCCAGTCATGAAGTGGGGAGGGTGGGAACAGCATGAGAAGTCCACAGAGTTGCCCAATGACAGATTCTGGAGGGGGCTACAACATCAGGTGGAGGCCACAGAGCGGCACAATGACAGAGTGTGGAGGTGGAAGCAGCAGCATCAGAAGGCCACAGAGTGGCACAATGACAGAGTGTGGGGGTGTCCACTATACTTAATCATGTGATGCAACCATTGTCTCAGGATCCTTTGTGGCCTCCAGGTTGCTGATGGCTGCAGATGCTGGTCTTTGGGAGAGTCATAACCTGAGAGCTTTATTGTGATAATCTACAGATATAAGCCTCTGGCGGTGTTGCTTAGAAGCCATGCGTGATGCTGAGTTTAAAAGGACCTTCTACTAATTTGTAGCCAGTGCCATGCATCACAGAATGAGCCAGGTGTGTAGAAACCAGAATGAGAAGTCTTCTACTGTTGGGTCTGCTCTCTTCTTTTAGGGGATAGGTTAAGCAATGTATTAGATATATCTTTGATATTAGAGACTTACTGGAATCTGCAATGCCTTTTTGGTTAAAGGGGTTTTACGATACTTTATAACTGCATCTGATCAATGGGGGTTCAACACCTGATCAGCTGTTTGAGAAGGTACTGGCGCTTGCAGTAGCGCTGTGGCCTTCTCTCAGCTTTTCCTAAGTCAGTGACATCACGTTCATCGGTCACGTGGGCTAGGCACAGCTCAGCCCTATAGAAGTGAATGGGGCTGAGCGCAATACCAATACCCACTGGCCAGGTCAAGGGCGGACAACGACTCCTCAATCCGCGGACGGTTTGGGCATTCAGCTTCCGATAATCCACACAGAACCGGAGACTTCCATCTTTCTTCCGCACCAAGACTCCTGGAGCAGCCCAAGGACTTTGACTCTCCTGGATCACCCGGTTTTCCAACATGCTGGCCACGATGTCCTTCGTCTCTTGGTACATTTTAGGCGGGATTTGTCGGTAAAGTTCCCGGACGCCTGTTGGTATTTTGTGTTTGATGGCGGAAGCACACCCGAAGTCCTCATCGTGTCTCGAGAATGCCTCCTGAAATTCCCAAAGGGTGTCTTCCAGCAACTTCTGTCGTTCTGGAGTCATGGTACTGCAGTCCACCCCATCACTCAACCGTTCCACTCCGCTGTTGGGGTCTCCCTTTGATGGTTCTCTACAACATAGGTCCAGGCTGATATCCTATCTGGCTGTAGTGTGAAGCCCCTTCGTCGAGGGATGTCCCCTTCGGACATATAAACTTTGGCCAGCATGGTATTCCCAGGAACAGTTAACTCGCAGTATTCAATGTTGAGGCAGCTTACAGGCACACATCCATTCTTCACAATAGCGAGGGCCTGGGCTACCAGTGGGCGAGTCTGTGCTTCCTCTTGGTAAACAGGCTCGATCAGGACTTCCGGTCCATTCAGTTGTCGTCCAGCCCCCACCGGCAGCATCAATATTTGTTCTTGTTGAGGTGGGATCTTTACCGGGGTCCTCCGCGGCGCCCTCACGTGTCCAATGAGCCAAACGGACATGTTGTAGGACTGCCTGCCTGTTTGCTGTAGAACCTTCTGGGTTGGCCAGTGTGTGATGGCCAATACTTTGGCCTTTCTTTGGCATAGAGTTGATGGTCTAGGTCTCTCAGCACGTTCATACCTAGCGCCACGTCCATCACTCTCAGCGACGAATGGTCCACCAGCACGAACCCCTTCTTGCCGACATCTTGCCCAAACAGCTGGACCCGCATCCAGCGGTGGTCTGAAGTTTAACGTTGGCTCGAACTTCCTCTGTTCTGGGCACTCTCTGGCCATATGGCTGTACTGTCAACAAGCCCAACAGAGGGGTCCCCCTTTGACGTGCCCCCGCGCCTGACTTATCCTGGGTGGAGTGGCACGGGGTGCTGGGGTTATTTCCGGAGGCCGGGGAGATTCTGCCTTTATCTTGGACACTTCCAACTGAAGTTCTCTCAATTCTGTCCACAGGGCCTGGACCACACACTTTAAGGACTCTGAGTCTTCAGATGCAGACCAACCTCCTGTAGCATGGGTACTACTTACTACTCTCGCCACCACAAGCATGTACTCTTCTTCTCTCTCCACAGCGGCTAGGTAGACGCTGTAGAATGATAAGAAGAGGGATTGCGCTGCAGGAGAAGATTCTTTTCTGTTTCTTTTCTTTCTCTTATATTCGTAAAAATCTTCAGTCAAAAGGACCACATACAATCGGTAACTCTCAACAATGGCATGGAAACCTGAAATGTAGTAACAAGACGCACTATGGTGTAGTATGCTCTGAACACCTATCGCACCGGGTGAATGCAGTATACTCACAAGACTCCACTTGCAAGGACGCATAGATAGAGACCTCGTATGTATCTTCAATAGGAGAGCTTTACTCGTGGAGCGGGCGTGGACCAGGAGCCGTAAGTTCACCTTCAGCAGATCTTTATCCAAACCGCGATCCCACCAGCAGAGCACCACTTCAAGAAGATATCACCCAACTCACACTTCCATAGATCTCAAAGGAAGGAGGGCGCAGGGATAGTGAAGTACGTACCAGTTATTTCAGATAAAAATTGTTTAATATACTCACAAAAGTACAAAGGTAAAATCGTATTAAAAACGGTCTGTGCTGCCCGACCCGGGTTTCGCCATAATGCTTCGTCTGGGGCGTTGATTACTAAGTGGGAACCACTGAGTTTAAGTTCATGGGGAAAACCTTCCCTATTACATACGTCATAGTGACATCTAAATCTATTTAAAACATTTCATTATTATGAAAGGGAACGAAAACCACAAAAATTGACGATGTTCCGACTACACATAAAAGCAACAGGTAAAAACAACTTGAGAAATAAACTTTGCGGAAAAAAGTAACCTGGTTATGGGGATAAGGTGTAAATATGTAATGAACCTACGTCTCCTCCTATTTCTTGATACTAACCCCTAACGTCGTTCCTAGACTATGCAGGCATTGACATCGCATTCAATGTTTAACCCCTGAGGTTGGATCGTATTCAGAAGGTACATCCACTCTACCTCCCTTTATTCAAAATCGCAATGAAGTCTCCTCCACGTATAGGAGTATGTACCATCTCAATCCCAGTGAAACGCAGACCCCTGGGATTTTTTGGTGATGGATCTTAAAATGTAAAGAGACACTGTGCGTCTCAAGCCCTTTTTTAATATTGCAAATATGCTCCTGTACTCGGGTCTTGAGGCTCCGTGTAGTTCTTCCCACATATTGGAGGCCACACGGGCACTCCAATAAAGTATATAACACCCACATTGTTAGCAAGAAATATTGCCTCTTATTTTAAAAGTTCTCTCCTTTCTTTTATTAGATTGTATAGTGTCCACAGACCTCACCCGATCCTTTTGAATGCGGTTTCTGCATGGTATGCAAAAACCGCACCATGTGAATTTGCCCTTGTTGGCAACTGTGCGTTTTTTGTTGGTTGCAAAGCTAGCGCTATGAACCAATCTATCAGTGAGATTACTTGCTCTCTTGAAAACTACAGGGGGTTTGTCTGGTATATCCTTGCTAAGAACGGGGTCATTCTTTAGTATATGCCAATTTTTGTTAATCATGTTCTTGATATGACCCACTTTGGTGTTATACTGGGTTAGAAACATATATCTAAAATAATTTTTTTGCTGGTCTTTCTTTTTACTTATTAGGGACTTATTTACGTCGCGTTTTTCTTCTATCTCTTTTCTACAATGGTCCAAATACTCTTCCTCATACCCTTTTTCTAAAAATCTTTCTTTTACCATCTGACCCTGTTCTCTATAGTCTTCTATTTTAGTACTGTTTTTGGAAATACGCTGAAACTGACTTTTAAGTACATTCTTAAGCCAGGATGGATGATGGCAACTGTTTAATTCGATATATGTGTTCACATCCACAGTTTTAAAAAAGGTCTTAGTTTTCAGTCTATTGTCCTCTACAAAAATAACCAAATCAAGAAAATCTACAGAGGTGGCACTTATGTGGCTAGTGAACTTTAGATTGAAATGATTATTATTAATGTCCGCTATGAAGGTTTCTAGACCCTCCTTCTCACCTTGCCAGATGAGGAGGCAATCGTCTATGTACCTTCGCCATACTATTAGTTGACCCCTTCCTACATTTTTGTTAAGGACCGTGTCGATTCTCTCTCTCCCCCACATGGTCATAAAAAGGTTAGCGAGGCTGGGGGCAAATTTCGCCCCCATCGCCACGCCAGAGTGCTGAAGATAAAAAGAATCACTATAAAGAAAATAATTGTGGGTGAGACAAAAAACCACACAGTCCAGAACAAAGCTTTTTTGATCTATGCCCATTTGAGGGTCACTATCTAGGGCTTCTTGAACCCCTCTAATTCCCAAATATTTTGGTATACAAGTGTAAAGGGAGGACACATCCACTGTGGCTAACCACATGGTTCCCTGGATTTCTCCAATCTCCTCTATGAGATCAATAACACTAGAGGAATTTTTTAAATAGGAGGGGGCCACCGTCACATATTTCTGCAAGAAGTAATCAATATATTCGGAGACTCTACTGGTCAGGGAGTTGATCCCTGACACAATAGGTCTCCCAGGGGGATGTATTGGATTCTTATGTATCTTTGGCAGAAAATATATGACAGGGGTAACCGGATTTTTTAGAGAAAGGTAATCAAACTCTTTCTTGTTCAAAACGCCATTCTGTAAACCCTTCTTCAGGATCACTTCTAGTTGTTTTTTATATTCATTTAGCGGATTATTCTTCAACAATGAGTAAGTATCCTTGTCGGAGAGCAATCTCTCCATTTCTAATGTGTACTGCTCCACATCCATTAGCACAACCCCCCCCCCCCCCCTTATCAGCTGGTTTTATAACTATTTTTTCATTCTTTTCCAACCTTTTTAATGCCTCTTTTTCTTCACTAGATAGATTATGTTTTGTTGGTTTACTATCTATTTTCTCTAATTCATTGAGTAAACTTCTTTTGAAGGCATCAATACATTCATTATTTTTATTTTTGGGACAGAATTTAGATTTATTACGGAGAGCGGTGTGCATAACTCCTGTTGTTGCTACTATATTTGCCGGCGATGGTTGTTGCATGTTTAAATAATATTTTGCCATATTTAATTTTCTAACATATCTATGGATGTCAAGGAATTAAGTAAATTTATTAAATTCCATTGCTCGGAGCGAACTTAAGTCCTTTTTGCAAAATCTGTTCCTCCTCTTTGGAGAGGGGATACTTGCTCAGGTTGAAAATTCCTATTGATTCCCCTTGCTTTTCTTTTCTACCGGAATTTGATTTTTGTCCCCTGCCTCTTTGTCCTTGATGTAACTTCTTTTTTGGGGCGTTCTCGTGGTCTCCTTCGTTACCTTTTTTTGAAAAAAGTCCCTTTGTACCCCCCCGTATACCCTGATGAGGAAAATTTTGACTCAGATCTGTTCCCTGCCTTTCTGCAATCACTTTTTCCTTATCCTTGCTATCTTCTATCACCCTATGTTCGATCTGTTGTGGAAAATTTGGTTCCCCTCTATTTTCACTAAGGTTAACCTTACCTGCTTGGTTTATGTTTCCTCCACATTCTATCTTAATTTTCTGTGGATTCTTGCAGTTGTTAAGTCTTAGTTGGTCCCAGTTTGCCCCCAGCCTCGCTAACCTTTTTATGACCATGTGGGAGAGAGAGAGAATCGACACGGTCCTTAAAAAAAATCTAGGAAGGGGTCAAGTAATATTATGGCGAAGGTACATAGATGATTGCCTCCTCATCTGGCAAGGTGAGAAGGAGGGTGTAGAGACCTTCATAGCGGACATCAATAAAAACCATTTCAATCTAAAGTTTACCAGCCACATAAGTGCCACCTCTGTAGATTTCCTTGATTTAGTTATTTTTGTAGAAGACAGTAGGCTGAAAACCAAGACCTTTTTTAAAACTGTGGATGTGAACACATATGTCGAATTAAACAGTTGCCATCATCCATCCTGGCTTAAGAATGTACTTAAAAGTCAGTTTCAGCGTATTTCCAAAAACAGTACTAAAATAGAAGACTATAGAGAACAGGGTCAGATGGTAAAAGAAAGATTTTTAGAAAAAGGGTATGAGGAAGAGTATTTGGACCATTGTAGAAAAGAGAAGAAAAACGCGATGTAAATAAGCCCCTAATAAGTAAAAAGAAAGACCAGCAAAAAAATGATTTTAGATATATGTTTCTAACCCAGTATAACACCAAAGTGGGTCATATCAAGAACATGATTAACAAAAATTGGCATATACTAAAGAATGATCCCGTTCTTAGCAAGGATATACCAGACAAACCCCCTGTAGTTTTCAAGAGAGCAAGTAATCTCACTAATAGATTGGTTCATAGCGCTAGCTTTGCAACCAACAAAAAACGCACAGTTGATAACAAGGGCAAATTCACATGGTGCGGTTTTTGCATACCATGCAGAAACCGCATTCAAAAGGATCGGGTGAGGTCTGTGGACACTATACAATCCAATAAAAGAAAAGGAGGAACTTTTAAAATAAGAGGCAATATTTCTTGCAACAATGTGGGTGTTATTTATTTATTGGAGTGCCCGTGTGGCCTCCAATACGTGAGAAGAACTACACGGAGCCTCAAGACCCGAGTTCAGGAGCATATCTGCAATATTAAAAAAGGGCTTGAGACGCACAGTGTCTCTTTACATTTTAAGATCCATCACCAAAAAAATCCCAGGGGTCTGCGTTTCACTGGGATTGAGATGGTAATATACTCCCATACGTGGAGGAGACTTTATTGCGATTTTGAATAAGAGGGAGGTAGAGTGGATGTACCTTCTGAATACGATCCAACCTCAGGGGTTAAACATTGAATGTGATGTCAATGCCTGCATAGTCTAGGAACGAGTTTAGGGGTTAGTATCAAGAAATAGGAGGAGACATAGGTCCATCTACTTATCTATAATCTATCCCCATAACCAAGTTTATGTGGTTGGAATACCATAAATTTTGTGGTTTTCGTTCCCTTTTATAATAATGAAATGTTTTAAATAGATCTGGGTGTCACTATGACGTATACAAGAGGGGAGGTTTCCCCGTGAACTTAAACTCAGTGGTTTCCACTTAGTAATTAACGCCCCAGACGAAGCATTATGGCAAAACCCGGGTCGGACAGCACAGATTGTTCTTAATACGATTTTATCTTTGTACTTTTGTGAGTATATTAAACCATTTTTATCTGAAATAATTGGTACGTACTTCACTATTCCTGCGCCCTCCTTCCTTTGAGATCTATGGAAGTGTGAGTCGGGTGATATCTTCTTGAAGTGGCACTCTGCTGGTGGGATCGCGGTTTGGATAAAGATCTGCTGAATCGACGGCTCCTGGCTCATGCCTGCTCCACGAATAGAGCTCTCCTATTGAAGATACATACGAGGTCTCTATCTATGCGTCTTGCAAGTGGAGTCTTGTGAGCAGGGGCGTACCTAGAGCATTTGGCACCCGGGGCGAACCCTTTGTTTGGCACCCCCCCCCCCCCCCCCAAGAAAGTTAAGAAAACATGCACAAACTTTTTTCAATGTTTTCAATAACATTTTTACTAATTTTCGGATCCGCAAAACACATGTGGACATCTGAATGGAGCCTTACAGGGGGGTGATCAATGACAGAGGGTTGATCACCCATATAGACTACCTGATCACCTCCGTCATGGATCACCCCCCTGTAAGGCTCCATTCAGACGTCCGCATGTGTTTTGCGGATCCGATCCATGTATCAGTGGATCCGTAAAAATCATACGGACGTCTGAATGGAGCCTTACAGGGGGGTGATCAATGACGGAGGTGATCAGGGAGTCTATATGGGTGATCACCCCCCTGTAAGGCTCCATTCAGACGTCCGTATGATTTTTACGGATCTATGGATACATGGATCGGATCCGCAAAACACATACGGACGTCTGAATGGAGCCTTACAGGGGGGTGATCAATGACAGGGGGTGATCAGGGAGTGTATATGGGTGATCACCCCTCTGTCATTGATCACCCCCCTGTAAGGCTCCATTCAGACATCCGCATGTGTTTTGCGGATCCAATCCATGTATCAGTGGATCCGCAAAAATCATACGGACCTCTGAATGGAGCCTTACAGGGGGGTGATCAATGACAGGGGGGTGATCAGGGAGTCTATATGGGGTGATCAGGGGTGATCAGTGGTTCAAAAGGGGTTAATAAGTGACAGGGGGGTGTAGTGTAGTGTAGTGGTGTTTTGTTGTACTTTACAGAGCTGCCTGTGTCCTCTGGTGGTCGATCCAAACAAAAGGGACCACCAGAGGACCAGGTAGCAGGTATATTAGACGCTGTTATCAAAACAGCGTCTAATATACCTGTTAGGGGTTAAAAAAATCACATCTCCAGCATGCCAGCGAACGATCGCCGCTGGCAGGCTGGAGATCCACTCGCTTACCTTCCGTTGTAATTAAGGGGGGGTGTTATTAAGGGAGGGGGTGTAATTAAGGGGAGAAGAGAGGGTGTAATTAAGGGGGGGGGGTGCAGGATTTGTTCATTTTATTGATGGGGATTTGGATTTTTTTTCTTTTTGGTGCAGATGGAAAGTGATTTTTTTTAAGGGGGTGCAGGCTGCACCCCCTTAAAAAAAATCACTTTCCATCTGCACCAAAAAGAAAAAAAATCCAAATCCCCATCAATAAAATGAACAAATCCTGCACCCCCCCCTTAATTACACCCTCTCTTCTCCCCTTAATAACAAACCCCCCCCCTTAATTACACCCCCTCCCTCCCCACCTTAATTACACGGTACACCCCGACCCCGACCCCCCCCCCTTAATTACACAATTATTTACTTAACTTTACTTGTGTGTGTGTCTCACATTTATTTTGATGATGCCCCCCGCCGTCCGGCCGTCCGACCGCTGCGCTGGTATAATAGATGGATCATGGATGGGATCCTTCTGATCCGTGAAGGCGGCGGCGCGGCGTCAGCGTCGTGACGTCGTCACGTCATGTTGCGCGCCGCCTGCCGCCGCAATAATCCTTCTTCCACTGGACCGAAGCCGGCGCCTAGCGCCGAGTCGCGTCGCACGCTCGTCGCAGTGGATGGAGCCGGGGGCGGGTGACTCCGGCGTCAGCACCCCCCTTGTGAGTGGCACCCGGGGCGGCCCGCCCCCCCCGCCCCCCCCTTAGTACGCCACTGCTTGTGAGTATACTGCATTCACCCGCTGCGATAGGTGTTCAGAGCATACTACACCATAGTGCGTCTTGTTACTACATTTCAGGTTTCCATGCCATTGTTGAGAGTTACCGATTGTATGTGGTCCATTTAACTGAAGATTTTTACGAATATAAGAGAAAGAAAAGAAACAGAAAAGAATCTTCTCCTGCAGCGCAATTCCTCTTCTTATCATTATATTTAGCAGACTTTTTACCCACATTGTCCTAGGATTTGCAGCGCTGGAGGGGAAAAATATACTGTACAGAGACTTTACTTTTTATTGAGACCCTGTAGAATGTCATGTCGGGCGTCGTCAGGGTCATCTCTTGCAATTTGTCCTGTAAGAATTTGTTGGAGAGCCCCACTATGAACTGGTCTCGTAGTAGCAGTCCACCTCCCTGAAAGCTCCCATGGCCTCTGGATCTCGCCGCTGTATTTCATTTAGCGTCGCTCTCGCTGTGGTTAGTTGAAAAAGTGGCTGCGCCGCTGCACTACTATAGCATGCCCCCCTTGACCTCTCTCCAGGAGGGAGAATTTTTTTACTCTAGGCCAGTGATGGCGAACCTATGGCACGGGTGCCAGAGGCGGCACTCAGAGACCTCTCTGTGGGCACCCACGCCCTGGAAACAGTCTATGGTGTACCAATATGTCTTAGACTTTTCCTGCCATTCATCAGCGCAGGGCGCACTATGAGCAGCACTGGCAGTGCATTGAATGTAGGCAGGCTATTATAGCTAAGTGATAAAGTACATGGAAGATACACTATACTGGACTGTAGTATTCAGGTTAAATTGCTGTGTTGGCACTTTGAGATAAATATGTGGGTTTTGGGTTACAGTTTGGGCACTCAGTCTGTAAAAGGTTCGCCATCACTGCTCTAGGCTGTCTCTCTCGGATTCGGGCCTTACCATTACTGTCCGTCTGACGTCACCCTCTAGAGCCCCCAATGCAACCTCTGCCCGCAGCTCAGGGGTCAGGTTACACATTCTAACCACACTTTGCGCTCTTTTAGTCCAGTCCTGCAATGTCATATTTATCAGGGGTGTTGGGGCAAGTTGGTTTTGCACTGGCGCACCCTGAGCTGGGTCCTGGACCGGCGCCATTGTCGTCGGGGAAAGATCTCCTGCCGCATTCCCGTCCATAATGGTCGCTGTATCCTGCCGACTAGACCAAGATGCAAGCCGTATACCGGGGTGGGCTCCCCAGGATACAGTGAAGTCACGAACAAGGAAAGCAATCCCAACACCAGCTTTTGCCAAAACAGAATTTTACTTAAATATGGAAATAAGCACAACCACAAATGCTGGGAACATACAATCAATTTACATACACCCAGCCCGAAAGCTGAGGCCCTTGTGCTGCACAACACGGTGGCCTCTGATGGATGCAGGGAGAAAGTGAAGTAGTTTACCTACTGGCAGGCACAACTAAGCTGCCACACCTTGCCTTTTATTACCTTAAAAACAAGAACCACTGTATGGGTGTGTGTCATGGCGCAGTGTGGGAGGTAAACTCCACACCAAACACAGGAGGGAAGGAAAGAGGTACTAGGTCTGGAAACTAGGGAAAGGGGAAAAGGTCACCACCTAGTTAATCCCTAAACTGAGCCCTGACTACTATCAGTATGAACAGGCCTCAATGGTAGGAATGTTCATACGCTGGAACCTAGAGCCCTATCTGACCCTAAAGGGCTCTGGATATAGTGTCAGGGGAAAATATGACCTGTTCCTTTTCAGCTGAAAAAACAGGAGATCCTCTCATACCTAATACCAAAAGATAGGGGAATACAACAAAGAAAAAATAAGAAAAGGACACTTAACCCCAAAGTATGCAGACGAGCAGGAACTCTATGGAGAACCGAACACCAGCGCTTCCACAAACAGAAAGGAGCTATCAACCGCATAGCATGATGGGTGAGACCAGGCTAAATAGAGGAGTTGGAATGACCACTTAAGCTACACCTGAGACGAGAGGTGTTGTCATAACCAGCAACAACACAAAA
The DNA here is from genome assembly GCF_014858855.1 of Bufo gargarizans. NCBI lineage: Eukaryota > Metazoa > Chordata > Amphibia > Anura > Bufonidae > Bufo > Bufo gargarizans. Next base: position 727,396,109 of record NC_058080.1, read on the forward strand.
ACAAATGAAAACATAGAGGCTGTCAGATCACATCACGTGCAGCCAGTCTCTTAGATCTTCTGACCCCTGTCACGGGAGAGACCATGACAGTGTGTGGTACAGGCTAGCCTGCGGTGCAGCACAACAGTTTACAATCTTAAAAAGTTCTACATTATTCCGCCTCCCATAACTGGTCCTGTAGCATGTGCCTGAGTATTCCTCCTGAGCAAAAACGCCAGCCTGGCTTGAGTTTGTGAGAATTTTATCAGCTCTCCAATGTGAAATGTCACTTTAAGGCCTCATGCACACGACCGTTTTTTTTCATGGTCCGAAAAAACGGGGTCCGTGGGTCCGTGATCCGTGACCGTTTTTTCGTCCGTGGGTCTTCCTTGATTTTTGGAGGATCCACGGACATGAAAAAAAAGTCGTTTTGGCGTCCGCCTGGCCGTGCTGAATTACAATGCAAGTCAATGGGAACGGATCCGTTTGAAAATTGAGCCACAGTGTGTCATCTTCAAACGGATCCGTCCCCATTGACTTACATTATAAGTCTGGACGGATCCGCTTGCCTCCGCACGGCCAGGCGGACACCCGAACATAACTTGAAGCGTCCCCATCACCATGGGAACGCCTCTACGTTAGAATATACTGTCGGATATGAGCTACTTCGTGAAACTCATTTCCGACAGTATATTCTAACACAGAGGCGTTCCCATGGTGATGGGGACGCTTCAGGTTAGAATACACTGCAAACTTGGTACAAGACTGCCCCCTGCTGCCTGGCACCACCCGATCTCTTACAGGGGGATATGATAGCACAATTAACCTCTTCAGGTGCGGCACCTAAAGGGGTTAATTGTACTATCATATTCTCCTGTAAGAGATCAGGGCTGCCAGGCAGCAGGGGGCAGACCCCCCCCTCCCCAGTTTGAATATCGTTGGTGGCACAGTGTGTGCCCATCGCCCCCCCCTTCCTCCCTCTATAGTTAAAAATCGTTGGTGGCACAGTGTGTGCCCATCGCCCCCCCCTTCCTCCCTCTATAGTTAAAAATCGTTGGTGGCACAGTGTGTGCCCACCATCGCCCCCCTCCATCTCCCCCCCCCCATCATTGGTGGCAGCGGAGTTCCGATCGGAGTCCCAGATTAATCGCTGGGGCTCCGATCGGTAACCATGGCAACCAGGAAGCTACTGCATCCCTGGTTGCCATGGTTACTTAGCAATAGTACAATTGTAGAAGATTCATACTTACCTGCCTGCTGCTGCGATGTCTGTGACCGGCCGGGAGCTCCACCTACTGGTAAGTGAAAGGTCTGTGCGGTGCATTGCTAAAGAACTGTCACTTACCAGTAGGAGGAGCTCCCGGCCGGTCACAGACATCGCAGCAGCAAGCAGGTAAGTATGATTTTTAACTATAGAGGGAGGAAGGGGGGGGCGATGGGCACACACTGTGCCACCAACGATTTTTAACTATAGAGGGAGGAAGGGGGGGGGGGCGATGGGCACACACTGTGCCACCAACGATTTTTAACTATAGAGGGAGGAAGGGGGGGCGATGGGCACACACTGTGCCACCAACGATTTTTAACTATAGAGGGAGGAAGGGGGGGGCGATGGGCACACACTGTGCCACCAACGATATTCAAACTGGGGAGGGGGGGGTCTGCCCCCTGCTGCCTGGCAGCCCTGATCTCTTACAGGAGAATATGATAGTACAATTAACCCCTTTAGGTGCCGCACCTGAAGAGGTTAATTGTGCTATCATATCCCCCTGTAAGAGATCGGGTGGTGCCAGGCAGCAGGGGGCAGTCTTGTACCAAGTTTGCAGTGTATTCTAACTAGAAGCGTCCCCATCACCATGGGAACGCTTCTGTGTTAGAATATACTGTCGGAAATGAGTTTTCACGAAGTGAAAACTTAGATCAGAAAAAGCTTTTATGCAGACGGATCTTCGGATCCGTCTGTATGAAAGCAACCTACGGCCACGGATCACGGACACGGATGCCAATCTTGTGTGCATCCGTGTTCTTTCACGGACCCATTGACTTGAATGGGTCCGTGAACCGTTGTCCGTCAAAAAAATAGGACAGGTCATATTTTTTTGACGGACAGGATACACGGATCACGGCCTCGGCTGCAAAACGGTGCATTTTCCGATTTTTCCACGGACCCATTGAAAGTCAATGGGTCCGCGAAAAAAAATGGAAAACGGCACAACGGCCACGGATGCACACAACGGTCGTGTGCATGAGGCCTAAGTTATAGAGTCCTTGCAATGAACAGTAGTAACACTTGTGGCCTGTCACAAACAAAAACCCTAACTAACTAACTACAGGCCTGGTCTCAGTCTCTAGGCACCAACACTGTAAGGAGGTGCTTGCACGATCTTACAGACCCGAGTCTGCTTTGCATCCGCTGGTGACTCTGAACAGAACAAATGTCTCTCCAACATGCGGTACCGCAGTGTATGTTGCTTTGTTCCGCTGCTCTCATTAGCATTCCTGCCAGCAATCTTCCTTCCTCTGGACAGGATTAGGGTCTTGAACATGATCACTTAGCTGCAGCTCTAGTCACTGAGGGTTGCTCTCACACCTGGATGCCATAAGATTCTCTGCTCACTCAGCTCCTTAATTTCACCTCCTTCTAAGATGGCTCCTCTCTCCTTTCTCTTCCTCACCAGGCTCTGAGTAAAACCCCACCTCTCATGAACATGGAGATATATGTGCAGTCTGTAGCCGTGTTAGGAAACAGTGGCATATTGTGGCCAAACAGCGGAATGTCAGTCCAGAACATTTATTTAATTACACAAACAGTGTTCAAATAATGAGAGCTGTTTCCCCATCTCACATTTGCTCCCAGTAATCAGCCCGAAATTGTGCAGTATAATAGGGGCTTAAAGGGGTTGTCCGAGTTATGGGAAAAAAAGATATAGCACTGTAAATCTGATGGTCAGCGATATATAACTAAGATAAGCAAGTTTTAGGCAAAAAAATATCTATTTCCTCATTTCCCTGGTTCTCTTCTGGCCCTTTGTTTACTTGCAATAGAGACATGTTTGCCTGCTGGGAGACTCAGCAGTATGTTGTACGTGTAGGACTATAAGTCCCAGATGTATAATGACACTGCTAAGGGCGTGAATACAAGTGCTGCCCTGAGTGACATGTCTGCCTGCAGGGAGACTCAGCAGCATGTTGTATGTATAGAACTACAAGTCCCAGCTGTACAATGACACTGCTAATACACACAGGATCTTCCCCTATCTACAGTGCTCTGCAGAACTTCTCTTTCAGCTCCTGTGCCCAGCATTTGTCTCCTCACTGCCTGCAGCTACACAGTAAACACTTCAGCCATGAGCCTGTGCAGCTGAAGAGGTTAAGAATCCTGGGAGAGAGCAATAAGTAGCAGCCGGCAGTGCAGGGGGGCGTGGCCAGCACAGTGAGGTCTCTCAGGCTTGTGCACTAACATTATCAGAGCAGGGAGAGAAGCTGACATCACAGGTCATGTGACCCTCAGTGAAATTTGAGAAACCAGGCATTGAGTGAATTGGAAAGCTGTTACATTTGCCTAGTTAGAAACATAGAAAGAATAAAAAAATAACTCGGACAACCCCTTTAAGTGGCCAAATTTCCTTCCATTCTGCCTCTTATTCATAAATGAGCGCTTTCCTTCACTGCATCGGACGGACCTCACTGGTTATTACCTACCCCCCCAATTATAGGTTATATCTGTGTGACCAGTGCCCTGCATTAACTAGTAAGCACTTTCCCTTACTAGAGGGGAAATAGGTTATTGCTTAACCCTTTAATAACCAGTTCTGCAAATGCATCAACCCTTTGATGACATCTGCTGTACATGTAAAGATGGTGCCCGCTCCAAGCGCCATAACAGCTGGGTGCCTGCTGTTTCACAGAAAACCGGGGATAATGTCTGCCATCGGCAAAAATGCCAATCGCAGAAATTTAACCCTTCAGATGCTGTAGTCAAATATGACCACGGTATCTGAATTTTGAAAACCCGGGAGCCTTGTGCTCCCAGGGATGGAATGGCTCCCCCTATTGTCTACTGGAGATGCCGTTCCTTCCTTGTGTCAGGCTTGGTCCGTCTGATGAATCTGAGGCCACAGCCTGTAACAGCTCCATAGGACCATAGCAAATTTTTCATAGAAATCAAGGCCACTGCATTGAAGTCTATGACAAAAGCGATCAAATTTCCCTACGAGAACTTTTAAAAAAGTATTAAAAAAATATATACTTGAATGAGGTGATAATGCCAACAATTGGCTTGGGCATTTTTATTTATGTCTTTTATTTGTATTTTATTTTTCATCATATTTTTTAATTATTTTTGAATATACTTTTGCCACAAATATCTCCCAAGAAGTCAATAAAGGACCTCTGGGGGACACTAACACTTAGTATTTTGTAATTGGTTAACACGCACTCATATCATTCAGAGCTGCATTAAAAAACAAAATATATTGAATTTGATAAACTTAAATACAAATAAAAGTACATGTCCCATTGATAGAATAATTCATCACCCCTAATAATTCATCAAAGATTATAACAATCCCAATACATATAATACATCATTTTATATATAGAAAATAAAAAAATATTAAAATATTAAAAATGAAAAAAAAAAGGAAAATACTGTATATCATCTACAATGGACCAATTCCCCACTTGATATCCTTTCTATTGTCCCATGATTTTACCTAAATGGAAGCAAGAATTTATGTTGCACATGATTAGTCCAGAAAAAAAAAAAATAGTCCAAAGATACATAAAAATATATATATATATATAATGTCAATAGTGCACTATAAAAAACACGAAATATAATGAAAGTGGCTTAAAAGATTATGACTTCAATTCACCCTTAGTACTCCGTGATTTGTGTATCAAATTAATTGTATTTATTTCATTTAGTGTCCTTTTTACTTTGTCTTATTGATCGTAGTCTCACTTGATTTTCAGAAAAGCGTGCCCGTTAGTAAATAATGTATCTTTAGTACTTTACTCAATAATGGTGCCTCTTATTAAAATACGGTCGAATGTTCATTCAGACTTAATATGAAACATTGGATTTATATTGCTACCATGTAGCTACGTTACCGTCTTGACGATTGTAGCGAGAGCAGTTTGTATGGGAACCACTTTACCTGTATCGAGCGCTGTAGCCGCAGAGATACTGCTTCAGACTTGGCGTCCCACGTGTTCTTGGTTGCGCCTGTCTTTTGAGTTACGGAGTCACTGCTGTTTCTTAGGTCACTGATCTTTGACTCCAATCGAGTATTATCGATGTTTCTTTCTTTGCCTTTGATTTAGCCATCTCCTTGTTTTGTTCCAATTCTTACTGTGGCTATAGGTTTTTCAGAAGATCTTCCTGAATTGCATTTCTTTCACTCCCAGACGCGTTTCGGAGCTTGCATGCTCCTTCATCAGTGGCATGAAGAAATGCAATCTATAGAATCCTTTTAAACTCTTTCTCCCTAAGTGAGGTCACTCATTAACACTTGGAAAGTCTGGAAATGGATTGTTTCTTTTGTGTCTCCTAATACCAATCCAGCATTTTGCTCTATATATAGTTCTTTTCATAAAATAAATAAAATATTGTAGGGATTTGCTCTGGTAGGCAGGGTAAGCGGACGCAATACAGAGGCAAAACCAAGTCTGAAAAGCAAAAGTCAGTGTTTATTCACACAAAAAGGCAGAAAAGAAACACAATACTTGGCAGGGCCCTGGTGTTAATTCACACCGCAGGAATCCTCGTGTTAATTCACACAGCAAAAGTTCACAGAAAAAACACGTCACCTGGCAGTGCACAGCAGGCTTTAGGGCGCCTGGCTTCCAGCTGGCAGCTCTCATGCGGCTCTCAGCCTTGCAGTATGGCAGAACTCCTCGGCTCCCAAAACACAGAGCTCCACTATCACCTGGAGGTTCATTCCACACCCAGCTGATCTGCTGGCTGGGCTTTTAAACCCCAGCCCAAAACCTGGCCTGGACGTGGGGAACAGCCACCCACTCTGCTCTTTGGCTGCTCCCAATAAGAACCGGCCCGGATTGGCTTTACAGCCACACTAAGTAAAACAGTGTCAGCGAGCACTAGCTGCCACTGACACACAAAATTATCGGTTCTTATCTCACCGAGGTCAGGAACCTCGGTGACACGTACCTTCCGTCAATGATGGACCCCTGTGCCTTACTACAATAGTTAAAAAATAGTATAATAGTTAAAAATGTCACAGGCAAGTCATATTAGTATACATCTGAATCAAATTGCAGATTCACATATAAGATCACTCCAAAATATCTTCTGAAAAATCTGAAATTGATTATTTATTATCCCTATGTTTTGGAAACTATAGCATATTACCATATGCATTATACCATAATGTTTATCCTTTATCTAACGTATTAATACACATCGATATTGAATTATATATATCTATTTTATTTAAAAAAAACAACGCGTGTGTTTTTGATGTGTTTTTTTTATAAATGTGTTTGTGAGGAATATGGATTAATATTTACTGTCAGCCATGTCCTCGCACCCACTATTTGCTGAAAGATGGCAGAGGAAATCAAGCTCCACAGGGGGGCCCTGCTTCAAAGCCGAAGCCAGTTAGTAGATAACTCCTAGCAGGCCACCTTTTGTTACATTTCACACCTCCAGTCAGACAGCATGGATCCTGAAGGAAAACCCCCAGCAGGAGGTATCATCCCTTGCCAGGATCAATGCTACCTCCCAGGCATGTTGGCACCTACATTTCATAAGGAAATATGAATCGCTCGGCTATCGCAGGTGCAAACCGGAAACATATTTGTGTTCCGGTGGCCACGAGGAACATGCCCATGTTCTTGGTTTGATGGTGGGAAACCAACTAACAGTACAATGTTTGGGCTCTGGTTTTAGCTGCAACCCAGGCAGATCCGTTGGTCCCAGAACCATCTCCCTGTGACCTTCTGGACTGGAGCTATGACCCCTTAGGGGTTTTGTGGGTCATTTGCAGCCAGTCCAGCAGAGGGGGGGTGGACCCCTCCCAAAGGCCGGGAGGGGAGTGGCCAGCTACAAGTTAAAAGGCTTGTGCCAGCAAGCGGGCATGTCTTTTCTCTGAAGAAGTGTCACATCGTGTAATGTGTTTAGGGGGACCCAGTAACTAGCTGAGATCACTGCCCTTCATGTGACTACAGCAATGAACACACCACAACCGAAAGGAACCTTCATCTACCTGGTAATTGACCTTTGACTGTTTGTACTTTATCACCTGTATATGTAACCTCACACCACTGTATATATTCTCTGTGTAAAGTGTTATATCTAGTGTGCCCTTAAAACGATTAAATATATAATTTAATCTTGTGCTATCTTGTATCTCGATCACGAATCCCCACGTCTGTGATTTCGGCCTAGTTATAAGCTACCCCGGGTTGGTTTCTCACCCTATATAATCCCGTTAGCAAACCAGGCTTATATCAAACGAGAAGCTGGTGGCAGTGCTGTTTTCACTGTGGCAGTGAAAAGGCTCTCTCAGCTTGTTGTTTCTCTGTGCCCACGTGGACAGGAGGTGTCTGTGTAAACTGTACCAAGCTGACCTTACCTGCTTCTCTGGAGGGTGTAACATCACACTTTGGTAACCTGTGACCTTACCGCGTCTTGTGAGCTCGACGTAGGTGACGTCAAGCAGGCACGAGGCGTGATATTCGTCATAGTGTTTTTATTTTCGTTCTGCTTATTGTTTTTTGTCTAATTATTATTTTTCATATTGAAATGCTACTGTATATCTCTTTGTTTTAGATATAGAAATTCAAATGGAAATAAAACCTTGCTCCATTCTACAGATAGGGGGTGGAGACATATGCATTTTTTTATTGCATTTTTAATACATTTTTCTTATAGGTGTATTTTTATTTTCACTTTGACTGTGTTTTTTTTTTCTATATTGAAATAACTCTTTATGTTAGATAAAAATAAGTATTCAAATGAAGATGATAATGGCACCTTCCTCCATTCTACAAATGAATAGGGGTGGGGGCCTCCCCCGGAGGAGGGATCGAGGTGCTGGTAGCACAGCCTGACCCCGATTCCTCATCCACGAAGGGCACCCACCCCGTCTCTACAGAAATCCGAAAATTTCAATTTCTGCATTGAGTCCATTGGGTAGTAAGGTATTGAATTCAAAAATTCTCCTTTATTCCAGTCTTGACATATGTGCAATGTGATTCCCTCCTCTCCATTGTTTTTTAACTTTTTCTAAAGCTGCAAAAATAAGTCTTTATGGATCTTTATTGTGGTGTTCTTTAAAATGTTTCGATAGGGAATGCTGTTCAAAGCCCTTTCTTATATTATTGATATGTGCAGGTATTCTCTTTTTTAGAACATGTTTTGGTCTTCCAATATATTGTTTGTCATATGGGCACTGTATGACACAAATCACATCTGTTGAGTTACATGTCAGATTCTCCTTTATGTCTAGGTTAAAGGAATTATTCATAGACTGGATACTAGTATAAAATGTCCAAGAAAAACTACTAATATCCAGTCTATAAATAATTCCTTTAATCTAGACATAAAAGAGAATCTGACATGTAACTCAATAGATGTGATTATTTACTCATTATTGAGTAAAGTACTAAGGATACATTATTCAGTCACGGCACTCTTTCTCACAATCGTGTGACTAATTATTACTAAGACAAAGTAAGTGCTCATGCACACGAACGTATTTTCTTTCCGTGTCCGTTCCGTTTTTTTTTGCGGACCGCATGCGGAACCATTCACTTCAATGGGTCTGCAAAAAAAACAACTTGTTACTCCATGTGCATTCCGTTTCCGTATGTCCGTATTTCCGTTCCGCCAAAAAATAGAACATGTCCTATTATTGTCCGCATTATGGAAAAGGATAGTACTGTTCTATGAAGGGCTAGCTGTTCTGTTCCGCAAAATACAAAATGCACACGGATGTCATCCATAGTTTTTGTGGATCCGTTTTTTGCGGACTGCAAAATACATACTGTCGTGTGCCTGAGCCCTAAAAAAGATACTAAATTAAATAAATACAATTAATTTGATACACAAATCACGAAGTACAAAGGATGAATTGAAGTCATAATCTATCAAGACACTTTCATTATATTTTGTGTTTTTTATAGTGCAGTATCGACATTACCGTATTTTTCGCCGTATAAGACGCACCGGCCTATAAGACGCACCTAGGTTTTTGAGGAGGAAAATAAGAAAAAAAATATTTTGAACCAAAAGGTGTGCTTTTGGTGGGTTTTGAACTAATTGTGGTCTGTGGATGGCTGTCACAACCAGACAGCTGAGAAGCTCTGACAGAGTGTCACAACCAGACAGCTGAGAAGCTCTGACAGAGGCCTTTCAGAACCTCCTCCTTGAGTTTCTGTGTTGTGGTATTCAGCTCCTCCTCTCGTTAGCCTCTCTCAGCTGTCATGTGTTGGACTAATTGCTTCCCTTTAAATTCTTCCCCAGAAGGCTTTTCTGGGCGGCTTATACTACTTCCTGGAGTGTGTGTGCACGCTGACTCTGTCCTCCTGTTTGCTTCAAAGCTAAGTGTTGTACCTTTATCTGTTATTTTCTGTTTGCTGGATCCCAGGTGACCCTGACTCCCTCCGTATCTTGTGTAGGGAGCCGGTGGTCGTGTCCCCTCACTATTGTAGGGTGCTCAGGGCTTTATAGTCAAGGTTCGTGGATATGCAAACCTCCACCATTCGGATCTTTGCATAGGCTGAGCAGCCAGGGAAAGTGCCAGTGTAATGACCGGCGTCACACACAGGGAGGAAAACAGGGAAAGCCCTGCCCAAGGGAGAGGGAAAGGTGGTGACCCCTAACTCACCTTGCGTCTGGCACCTGACTGCCCTGACGTCCCTAGACGGGTTCCTCACCCGTGCGGCGATCACGTGCCTAAACCCTGGCTTTCCCTGAAATGAGCCCTGGATAGTGGAATCACTAGTCCGCACCACTGCACTAAGAGGGAAACACCAGGGAGAGGACAGACAAATACAAACAAACACAAACACCCAGGTGGGCGACCACAGCAGTCCACAAAAGGTCCAACAGGGATCCGGAGGGTAGCGTTCTGAAACAACCATATGAGAACGCAGCAACACAGCTCCAGTGGGTCAGAGTAGATGTCCAGGCAGGAAGCTCTATCTCTGGCAACCAGAGAAGTGTGAGAGAGGAATATAAGGAGGTTTGGGAGTGCTGGACAAGGAACAGCTGAGGAGAAGGACTACGGATCCCTGAGTGAGCCAAAAGGGTTTGCAAAGCAAACCCAGAAAGCTACCATAAGGAAAACAGCCCTATCTTAAATAGAGCGTGCAGCCAACCGCTGCGACTTCCTGACCCCGGGTATAACGGAGTCAGGCGTGGTTCTCGATACCCTCGTGACAGTACCCCCCTCTCTACGAGGGGCCTCCGGACACTCAGGACCAGGTCTCTCAGGATGAGAGGCATGAAAAACCCGAACTAACCTGTCGGCATTTACCTCAGACGCAGGGACCCACATTCTTTCCTCGGGACCGTAACCTCTCCAATGCACCAGATATTGAAGAGAGCGGCGGACCCAACGAGAATTAACAATTTGGGATATCTGAAATTCTAGATTACCATCCACGACAACAGGAGGGGGTGGCAGCGGTGATGGTTCTAGAGGTGGAACATATGAAAAACATTAAACATTATGAATTTTAAAAGTCTGAGCTAACTCCAGGCGAAAAGCCACGGGGTTGATGATGGCTACAATTTTGTAAGGGCCAATAAACCTAGGACCCAGTTTCCAAGAGGGAACCTTCAATTTAATATTCCTAGTAGACAACCACACATAGTCATTCACTCCTAGGTCCGGACCTGGCGACCGTCTCTTATCAGCCATGCATTTGTATTTACCTCCCATATTTTTCAAGTTAGCTTGCACCGTCTGCCATACCGATGAAAGAGATGACGAAAAACGTTCCTCTTCGGGAACCCCAGAAGACCCCCCCTCTTTGAAAGTACAGAATTGGGGATGAAAACCATATGCACCAAGAAATGGTGACTTGCCAGTGGATTCCTGACGGCGATTATTTATGGCAAACTCAGCTAACGGTAAATATGATGACCACAACTCTTGGTTTTCAGATACAAAACATCTTAGATATGTCTCAAGGTTTTGGTTGGTACGCTCAGTCTGTCCATTCGACTGAGGATGGAAAGCTGAGGAAAAGGACAAGTGTACCCCCAAACGGGAACAAAAAGCTTTCCAAAATTTAGAAATAAACTGGGTACCCCGATCCGAAACAACATCGGAGGGGACCCCGTGAAGCTTCACGATTTCACTGACGAATACCTGAGCAAGAGTCTTAGCATTAGGTAGTGCGGGTAACGCAATGAAGTGTGCCATTTTGCTAAACCTGTCCACTACTACAAAAATAACTGTTTTACCCGCAGACAAAGGTAAGTCAGTGATAAAATCCATTGACAGATGTGTCCACGGTCTACTGGGAATGACGAGTGGTAATAGAGACCCTGCAGGACGTGTATGTGAAACTTTTGCGCGCGCACAGGTAGAACAAGAAGACACAAAATCTAATACATCCTGACGCAACCTTGGCCACCAAAAACGACAAGACAATAGCTCCAAGGTTGCTTTACTACCCGGGTGCCCAGCAAGTGCCGAATTATGATGTTCCTTTAATAATTCGAAACGTAGGTTCAACGGTACAAACAATTTCTCTGAGGGGCAAGAGACCGGGGCGTCCCCCTGGGCCTCTAGCACCTTCCCCTCCAAAACCGAGTGTACCGCAGAGACAACCACTCCTCTTTTAGAATGGGCACCGGATCACTCACAGTACCCCCTCCAGGGAAACAACGAGATAATGCGTCTGCCTTGGTGTTCTTTGCCCCAGGACGATAGGTAATCACAAAGTTAAACCTGGTAAAAAATAGCGACCACCTAGCCTGTCTAGGGGTGAGACGCTTAGCTGATTCGAGGTACAGGAGATTTTTGTGGTCCGTAATCACAGTGACGGGGTGGACTGCCCCCTCTAAGAAAGTGACGCCACTCCTCAAACGCAAGTTTAATAGCTAATAGTTCCCTATTGCCAATATCGTAGTTCTTTTCTGCTGTAGATAGTTTTTTAGAAAAGAAAGCACAAGGACGCCATTTGCCAGGAGACGGACCCTGAGACAGCACAGCCCCCACTCCCACCTCTGACGCATCGACTTCAACAATAAAAGGCTGAGAGACATCAGGTTGGACTAGTACAGGTGCTGAGGTAAACCTCTCTTTTAGAGAGGAAAAAGCAACTTTAGCGGCGTCAGACCATATAGAAAAATCAGTCCCCTTCCTAGTCATATCAGTAAGCGGTTTTACAATAAGTGAATAATCTTTAATGAATTTCCTATAGAAATTCGCGAAGCCCAAGAACCGTTGTAGTGCTTTGAGGTTCTCAGGAAGATCCCAATCTAAAATTGCCTGGACCTTCCTAGGATCCATACGGAAACCTGACGCAGATAAAAAATAACCCAGGAATTGTATCTCCTGAACGGCGAAGACACATTTTTCAATCTTAGCATATAATTCATTCGTCCGTAGGACCTGCAGTACTTGTCTGACATGCACCTCATGTGTTTTCAGATCAGACGAATAAATTAAAATATCATCTAGGTATATTACCACAAACCTGCCGATTAGATGACTAAAAATGTCATTAACAAAATGTTGGAAGACGGCAGGAGCATTGGTCAGACCGAAAGGCATAACTAGATTTTCATAATGCCCCTCAGGGGTGTTAAACGCTGTCTTCCACTCATCCCCCTCCTTAATACGAATCAGATTGTAGGCCCCCCTAAGATCAAGTTTGGAGAACCACCTAGCACCCGCAATCTGATTAAACAGGTCAGGAATGAGAGGAAGAGGGTATGGGTCTCGGATGGTTATCCGATTTAATTCGCGAAAATCTAAGCAAGGACGCAGGCCCCCATCTTTCTTTTTAACGAAGAAAAACCCTGCAGCCACGGGTGAAGAAGAGGGTCTGATGTGTCCCTTAGCCAAGCTCTCGGAGATATAATCTTTCATGGCTTGTCTCTCTGGACCCGAAAGATTATATAACCTGGTCTTGGGTAATTTTGCGCCGGGAATAAGGTTAACCGGGCAATCATAAGGACGATGAGGTGGTAACTTCTGACAACCTTTTTCAGAAAAAACATCCTCAAAATCCGAAATAAATGTAGGTAGGGTAGTTATGGAGGCGACTAAGCAATTGCTATTTAAGCAATTTTCTCTGCACTGCTCACTCCACTCCAATATCTCCCTGGCCTGCCAATCCACCACTGGATTGTGCGCTACCAACCAGGGAAGGCCCAGCACCACCGGAGTGGGAAGCCCCTCCAGAACATAACCTGAAAGCATCTCGTTATGTTGGTCCCCTACCCGAAGGTGTAAATTATGAACGATGTGGGTGAGGTTTCTCTGAGACAGGGGAGCAGAATCAATAGCGAATATGGGAATGGGTCTCTGTAACGTACAGAGAGACAAACCCAAAGAGCGGGCAAAATTGGCATCTATCAAATTTACCCCTGCTCCACTGTCTAGAAAGAAAGAAATAGTCTCCGTCTTATCACCAAAAATAATAACCGCTGGCAACACAAATTGCGATGTACGTATGGAGGAGACGTATACCCCCCGGCTGACATCCTCCACACAGCCTGGGGTTAGTAGTTTTTCCGACGGTCTTTTGTTTCTGAGGAAAGAAGGACAGACATTAATGAAATGACCCCTCTCCCCACAAAAAAAACAAACCCCACGCCTACGGCGAGCCTCAGGAGGACGGACCTGATGAGTAGTTCCTCCTAGCTGCATAGGCTCGTTTAAGTCCGTACAGACTAACTGCTGCTTGGGAGGGGTTACCAATTTCTCCGGTTCTTTCAACCTGTCCCTAAGGCGTCTCTCTATACGGATAGAAAGGGACATAACCGCATCAAGGGAAACGGGGGTCTCATATAATGCAAGCGCATCCTTAACCCTTTCGGATAACCCAGAGCAGAACTGACTCCTGAGAGCCGGGTCGTTCCATTGGGTATCCGTAGCCCACCTACGGAATTCAGAGCAATACTCCTCTACCGGCCGCTCTCCTTGTAAGAGTCTCCGTAATCTTGATTCAGCCAGTGCTACTCGGTCAGGGTCGTCATATATGAGACCCAAGGCCCCGAAAAACTCATCCACTGACCGAAGAGCCTGGGAATCAGTAGGTAAAGCGAAAGCCCAGGACTGCGGGTCCCCCTGCAGCAGGGAAATAACAACCCCCACCCGCTGATCTTCATTACCAGAGGAGTAAGGGCGCAGTTTAAAGTATAATTTACAGGCCTCACGGAACGTCAAAAACTTGTCCCTTCCCTCAGAAAATCTGTCAGGGAGAGGGACCTTGGGTTCCGCAACAACCTGGTTACCAGTAGCAACCGCTGGGCTTGCGGTCAGTTGTAATTGCTGCTGTTGCTGGAGGACCGACGCCTTCAATTCTACCACCTCCAAAGACAGGCCACGAAATTGTTTGGACAGAGCAGCAATTTGATCCATACTGGATTCTAAGTAGGTAAATTTTTTTTTTTTTTACCTACACAAAATAAGGGCCAGAGATAATGTAATGACCGGCGTCACACACAGGGAGGAAAACAGGGAAAGCCCTGCCCAAGGGAGAGGGAAAGGTGGTGACCCCTAACTCACCTTGCGTCTGGCACCTGACTGCCCTGACGTCCCTAGACGGGTTCCTCACCCGTGCGGCGATCACGTGCCTAAACCCTGGCTTTCCCTGAAATGAGCCCTGGATAGTGAACGGGCCGGTGGGATCACTAGTCCGCACCACTGCACTAAGAGGGAAACACCAGGGAGAGGACAGACAAATACAAACAAACACAAACACCCAGGTGGGCGACCACAGCAGTCCACAAAGGTCCAACAGGGATCCGGAGGGTAGCGTTCTGAAACAACCATATGAGAACGCAGCAACACAGCTCCAGTGGGTCAGAGTAGATGTCCAGGCAGGAAGCTCTATCTCTGGCAACCAGAGAAGTGTGAGAGAGGAATATAAGGAGGTTTGGGAGTGCTGGACAAGGAACAGCTGAGGAGAAGGACTACGGATCCCTGAGTGAGCCAAAAGGGTTTGCAAAGCAAACCCAGAAAGCTACCATAAGGAAAACAGCCCTATCTTAAATAGAGCGTGCAGCCAACCGCTGCGACTTCCTGACCCCGGGTATAACGGAGTCAGGCGTGGTTCTCGATACCCTCGTGACAGCCAGGTCTTCTGCAGGGGTCTCCCTTGGTTCCTTAGTTTTTGGATCCAGCGAGTCATTTATACATGTTGCTTTGCCTTGTTTCCTGTACACCGTCCGTGACATTATAAGCCGCCATAACCGTCTCAAGCATGGATCCGGTTTCACTTTTGGCTGAACGCTTCCAGGGTCTTTCATTGGAGGTAGCTGATCTCCGTAAGACTTTTTCTCAGCTTCAAGTGACCGGTTCAGCTTGCGTTCATGGAGTTTGTTCTGAGCCTAAGATCTCGCTCCCGGATACGTTCTCCGGGGGTAGTGAGAATTTTGTGCGTTTTAGAGAGGCTTGCAAACTCCATTTTCGCCTTCTTCCCCACTCCTCTGGTGATGAGGAACGGAGGGTGGGGATCATTATATCGCTGCTCAGAGGTAACGCTCAGTCCTGGGCCTTTTCGCTGCCGGAGGGGGCACGGCCTCTCCGTTCAGTGGATGAATTCTTTTTAGCCCTGGGTCAGATATATGATGATCCGGATCGTATTGCTCTGGCTGAGTCTAAACTACGTCTATTATGCCAGGGTAAACAATCCGCAGAAATATACTGCTCAGAATTTCGGAGATGGGCAGTTGATACTGGTTGGAATGATGCTGCGCTCCGAAGTCAATTTTGCCATGGTCTTTCAGAGGGATTGAAAGATGCATTTGCCTTTCATGAGAGGCCTAGTTCTTTGGACTCTGCTATGTCTCAGGCCGTTCGTATTGACAGGCGTCTTAGAGAGAGAGGAGAGATCTCCCCTTCCTGTCATACTCGGTCCCAGGACTGTGCAGCGGTCCCGTTCTGTGCGCAGGGGTCTCAGTCGCCGTCAGCCCCTTCTGAGCAGGAGCCCATGCAGCTGGGGTTGATTGCTTCTGACAATAGAAGATTCAGCCCGCATGGGAGGGTTTGTTTTTGTTGTGGAGGTATAAATCATTTGGCAAATATTTGTCCCTCTAGGAGATTCAGGCAGTTTTCTGGGAGTAATAAAGAAACAAACAGGAAAAAATCTTTTAAAAATGTTCCGTCTGTTACTATTGGCAGGGTTGAGGCGGAAATTGAAGGTTTTCCATTTGCTTGTAGTTCCCGTTTTGTCCTGCCGGCTAGGGTGGCGCTAGAGAGCAAGAACATTTTTTGTGAGATTTTTGTGGATAGTGGAGCAGCGGTTAATCTCATTGATAATCAATTTGCGATAACTCATGGTTTCCAGGTGCGCACTTTGGGAAAGGATATTCCTGTTTTTGCTATCGATTCCGCTCCACTTTCTCAAAAATCATTAAAGGGCATAGTTCACAATATCCGTTTAATTGTGAGTGATGCTCATGTTGAGGATGTGTCATGTTTCGTCCTTAGCGGTTTACCCACCCCTCTGGTGTTGGGGCTGCCCTGGCTCACTAAGCATAACCCCACCATTGATTGGCAAGCGAGGCAAATAAATGGTTGGAGTGACTTTTGCAGAGAGAATTGCCTCATGACATCTGTTTCTGAGGTTGCTACTAAGACTGTACCATCTTTTCTCTCTGAATTTTCGGATGTCTTCTCTGAGAGTGGAGTTCAGGATTTGCCCCCGCACAGGGAGTACGATTGCCCTATTAATCTCATCCCAGACGCCAAGCTGCCTAAATCTCGTTTATACAATCTTTCCCAACCTGAGAGGATCGCTATGCGTGCTTATATCTCTGAGAGTCTGAGAAAGGGACACATACGACCCTCGAAGTCACCTGTTGCCGCTGGTTTTTTTCTTTGTTAAGAAAAAAGATGGTTCTTTAAGACCTTGTCTGGATTTCAGGGAGCTGAACAATATCACAATTCGTGACCCTTATCCGCTTCCTCTGATCCCGGACCTATTTAACCAGGTTGTTGGGGCTAAAGTCTTTTCCAAATTAGATTTAAGAGGGGCATACAACCTGGTCAGGGTCAGAGAAGGGGACGAATGGAAGACGGCCTTCAATACCCCTGAGGGCCATTTTGAAAATTTGGTTATGCCTTTTGGTTTGATGAATGCCCCAGCCGTTTTTCAGCATTTCGTGAACAGCATTTTTATCATTTGATGGGAAAATTTGTATTGGTGTATTTGGATGACATTTTGATTTTTTCTCCCGATTTCAAAACTCATAAGGAACATTTACGTCAGGTCTTGCTCATTCTGCGGGAGAATAAATTATATGCGAAACTGGAAAAATGTGTGTTTGCGGTTCCAGAAATTCAATTTCTGGGGTTTCTTCTCTCCGCTTCTGGTTTTCGCATGGACCCCGAGAAGGTCCGCGCTGTGCTTGAGTGGGAGCTTCCTGAGAATCAAAAGGCGCTGATGCGTTTTTTGGGCTTTGCCAATTATTACAGGAAGTTCATTTTGAATTATTCTTCTATTGTTAAACCACTCACTGATATGACCAGAAAGGGGGTAGATTTTTCTTCTTGGTCAGTAGAGGCGAGTAAGGCTTTTTCTGATATCAAGGAGAGTTTTGCTTCCGCTCCCATCTTGGTGCAACCTGATGTTTCTTTACCCTTCATAGTTGAGGTTGATGCTTCTGAGGTGGGTGTGGGGGCGGTCTTGTCTCAGGGTTCCTCTCCTGCCAATTGGCGACCGTGTGCCTTTTTCTCAAGAAAACTCTCCTCCGCAGAGAGAAATTACGATGTGGGAGATAGGGAATTGTTGGCCATCAAGTTGGCTTTTGAGGAATGGCGCCATTGGCTAGAGGGAGCCAGACACCCTATTACCGTATTTACTGACCATAAAAATCTGGCCTACTTGGAGTCAGCCAAGCGTCTGAACCCGAGACAGGCCAGATGGTCGTTGTTCTTTTCTAGGTTTAATTTTGTTGTCACGTTCCGCCCTGGAGTTAAGAATGTGAAGGCAGATGCCCTGTCACGTTGTTTTCCGGGAGGCGGGAATTTTGAAGACCCGGGTCCCATTTTGGCTGAAGGTGTGGTGGTCTCTGCTCTTTTTCCTGAATTGGAGGCAGAGGTGCAGGCAGCCCAGTCAGAGGCTCCTGATCTTTGTCCTCCTGGGAGGTTGTTTGTGCCTCTCGCTTTAAGACACAAGATTTTTAAAGAACACCACGATACGGTCCTTGCTGGGCACCCGGGGGTAAGAGCCACACTGGATCTCATCGCTCGGAGATTCTGGTGGCCTGCGCTTCGTAAGTCGGTTGAGGGTTTTGTGGCAGCCTGCGAGACTTGCGCTCGTGCCAAAGTCCCTCATTCACGGCCATCAGGTCCTCTCCTTCCCATACCCATTCCTTCCCGTCCTTGGACACATCTGTCCATGGACTTCATAACGGACCTGCCTCGTTCCTCGGGGAAGACTGTGATTCTGGTGGTGGTGGACCGTTTTAGCAAAATGGTGCATTTCATCCCTTTTCCTGGTTTGCCCAATGCTAAGACGCTGGCGCAGGCATTTGTTGATCACATTGTCAAATTGCACGGTATTCCTTCAGACATAGTCTCTGATAGGGGCACGCAGTTTGTTTCCAGATTCTGGAAGGCTTTCTGTTCTCGCTTGGGGGTTCGGTTGTCATTCTCTTCTGCTTTCCACCCGCAGTCGAATGGCCAGACAGAGCGCGTCAATCAGAATCTGGAGACATATCTGCGTTGTTTTGTGGCGGAGAATCAAGAGGATTGGTGTTCTTTTTTGTCCCTTGCTGAGTTTGCTTTAAATAACCGTCGTCAGGAGTCCTCTGATAAGTCACCATTTTTTGGTGCATATGGGTTTCATCCACAGTTTGGGACTTTCTCGGGAGAGGGGTCTTCTGGTTTACCTGATGAGGACAGATTCTCCTCGTCTTTGTCATCTATTTGGCAAAAGATTCAAGATAATCTAAAGAGCATGAGTGAGAGATATAAGCGTGTGGCTGATAAGAGACGTGTGCTTGGTCCGGACCTGAATGTTGGTGATCTGGTGTGGTTGTCTACCAAGAATATCAAATTGAAGGTTCCCTCCTGGAAGTTGGGTCCTAGGTTTATTGGGCCTTACAAAATCCTGTCTGTCATCAATCCTGTTGCATACCGTCTTGATCTTCCTCAGACTTGGAAGATCCATAATGTTTTTCATAAGTCCTTATTGAAACCTTATGTTCAACCCATTGTACCCTCGCCTTTGCCTCCTCCTCCGATTATGGTTGATGGGAATCTTGAATTTCAGGTCTCTAGGATTGTGGATTCTCGTCTTGTCCGCGGTTCTCTTCAGTACCTTGTTCAGTGGGAGGGGTATGGTCCTGAGGAGAGGATGTGGGTCCCAGTGACGGACATTAAGGCCTCTCGTCTCATCAGGGCTTTCCATAGGTCCCATCCTGAGAAGGTGGGTTCTGAGTGTCCGGAGTCCACTCGTAGAGGGAGGGGTACTGTCACAACCAGACAGCTGAGAAGCTCTGACAGAGTGTCACAACCAGACAACTGAGAAGCTCTGACAGAGGCCTTTCAGAACCTCCTCCTTGAGTTTCTGTGTTGTGGTATTCAGCTCCTCCTCTCGTTAGCCTCTCTCAGCTGTCATGTGTTGGACTAATTGCTTCCCTTTAAATTCTTCCCCAGAAGGCTTTTCTGGGCGGCTTATACTACTTCCTGGAGTGTGTGTGCACGCTGACTCTGTCCTCCTGTTTGCTTCAAAGCTAAGTGTTGCACCTTTATCTGTTATTTTCTGTTTGCTGGATCCCAGGTGACCCTGACTCCCTCCGTATCTTGTGTAGGGAGCAGGTGGTCGTGTCCCCTCACTATTGTAGGGTGCTCAGGGCTTTATAGTCAAGGTTCGTGGATATGCAAACCTCCACCATTCGGATCTTTGCATAGGCTGAGCAGCCAGGGAAAGTGCCAGGTCTTCTGCAGGGGTCTCCCTTGGTTCCTTAGTTTTTGGATCCAGCGAGTCGTTTATACATGTTGCTTTGCCTTGTTTCCTGTACACCGTCCGTGACAATGGCACTGTTATGTGGGATCTGTGGGTGACGCACTGTTATGGGGGATCTGTGGGTGACGCACTGTTATGGGGGATCTGTGGGTGACACTTATGGGGGATCTGTGAGTGACGCACTGTTATGGGGGATCTGTGGGTGACACTTATGGGGGATCTGTCGGTGACGCACTGTTATGGGGGGGATCTGTGGGTGACACTTATGGGGGATCTGTGGGTGACACTTATGTGGGATCTGTGGGTGACACTTATGGGGGATCTGTGGGTGACACTTATGGGGGATCTGTGGGTGACACTTATGGGGGATCTGTGGGTGACACTTATGGGGGATCTGTGGGTGGCTCTTATTGGGCTCTCTGGATGGCACTGTTATGAGGATCTGTGTATGACAGTTATGGGGGGGATCTGTGGATGACACAAATATAGCATCTTATGCTATGTGTCATCCACAGATCCCCTCCATAAGTGTCCCTGTAGTGAATGACCCTCAATACAGGGCTGGGGGCCAGCATCTGGTTTTATAATGACAGCGGGGCCCGTGCAGTGACTGTATTCTACTACACGGGCCCCGCTCACTGTATAATTGTATCTCTAATAGTAAATTGTTATGTTCATAATCGCATAATGAGCGCAGTGTATTACTTACAACTACAAGCGCTCGCCAGGAGGAGGGAGGAGGCAGGAGGCAGGCCGGGAGGACGGGCGCTGGCAGTGTGAGTCATACGTCACTTTTGCAGGTACCTCCTGGTTCGCCTGGACCAACTGCTACTGACTCTGGGAGTGCTCTGGAGTGGTACCTGGCAACTACCCTAACGGCAAAGTCTATCCTCACCATCAGAGGCTCTAGCGAAAACCAGGTAGCTGCTTAGTCACGCCCCTCTAGGGTACAGTCAGTCCGTAGTACAGTGGGTTCACATCCGCTGCCCGTGATATTAATATTTTATGAATTGTTTAATTTTTTTATATATAAAATGACGTATTATATGTATTGGAATTGTTGTAATCTTTGATTAATTATTAGGGGTGATGAATTATTCTATCAGGGGTACATGTACTTTTATTTGTATTTAAGTTTATCAAATTTAATATATTTAGTTTTTTTATGCGGCTCCAAATGATTAGAGTGCGTTAACCAATTATAAATATATATAATATATATAACAGAGCACCCCAATCCAGATATCACAACAGGTGAGCCATCACACATAGCATATCAATCTCTTTTTACTTTGCACTATTCAAAAGAGCCCCAGTTGCAGGGGGAAACAGCCTCTGTGGAGGCATTTTACAAAGCAGAGCTGATTAGAGTCTGCTAAGACCCTGAAGCTCTACTCTGTCTTCCAGACACCCAGCGATCACATGATCACCAAGTCCAGGGCCTTTAAAAGTGGCTATGCACCCCACATGCTGCCCATGGGCTGCGGGTTGTGCACCCCTGCAATAGTGAATGCAGATATAGATGTGCTCGTTGGGCCCTTCTGCCACATAAGAAGACACCAGTGTTATAAATGGCACCTAGTAGGAGGGGGCTTGGTACAAGTTTTGTATTGAGGCCCAGGACCAGGGTCAGACTGAAGTCAAAATTTTGCTCCTACATTCTTGAAGCTTCCCTAGTGGATATAAGAATTCAAAGTAATATTCACACAAACTATAAACGCTGACAAGGTCCTTAGATCACCTTTCAGGTCGGCTTTACAGGAGGAGAAATCTAATCTGCTTCCTCCCAAGCGGGTGGTGAACCAGAATGGCAAGTTGATAAGATTTATCACCACCTACGATAAGGCCACCACACAGATATAGGAGATTGTAAACAAACACTGGGAAATTCTCACTATGGATCCCGACTTGAAAGAAGTTGGTGGAGATCACCCGCACATTACTTATCGTTGGGGCAGGAGTCTACAAGATAGACTAGTACAGAGTGAATTTGCACCACCAACACCATCAGGCAGCTCCTGACTCCAGATGAGAGCCAGGGGTTGCTATAGGTGTGGTGGTTGCATAGCATCCAAACATATTCACACTGGTAAAACTTTCAAAAGTAATGTAACTGGAAGGGAGTATGTTATTCATGACTAGAGAGGGGTCGTTGATCCAGGGAGTTATTCTGATTGCCTGATTGGAGTCAGGAAGGAATTTTTATTCCCCTAAAGTGAGGAAAATTGGCTTCTACCTCACAGGTTTTTTTTTGCCTTCCTCTGGATCAACTTGCAGGATGACAGGCCGAACTGGATGAACAAATGTCTTTTTTCGGCCTTATGTACTATGTTATGTACTATGTTACTACATCAATCGTAAAACACGGGGAGTCATTTACCGTTTCATGTGAGAAAAAATATATTGGCAAAACTATCGCAAATTTCGCAGAGGGTGAACATCTCAATGATATTGCTAATATGAAAGACGCACCCATACCCAAACACATTCACTGTTTTCACTATGGTAGAGCCTGTGTTTCTTTCATGGGCATTGACAAAGTTAAACCACCCTCGAGGGGTGGCAACTGGGATAGGGATATTCTTCAGAGAGAGGCCCGCTGGATTTATTATCTCAAAACTACAGCTCCACTGGGTCTTAATGAGCAACTCAACTTTAGTTGTTTTATTTGAAGGTATTCATTTGGCTCTGTATAATTGACATCTATTCCCCCAATTTTTGAACTGTATATCATCTCCATTGAGGTCTCAGGGCCTTTTGTCTATCAATATCTATTTTGTTCCTTTTACTTTATTTGATTCGGGTTCTAATTTTTTCTTCCCCTTTTCTTTCCCTTTCCTATATTGTATTATATTTGTGTACTTTTTCACCTGTGGTTACTTTTATTAGATCTGGATATATCTATCTCACATGTTGTTTCTTTTTTATGGCACCATTGGTAAGTTACCATAGATTGCGGACTGCCTAAAAAGCTCCTCTTATTTATCTTCTGTTGAAGACTATTTCGATAATAAGGCGCGTACCATACACATATGCCCATTTGAAGCAACTGGGATTCCTCTGGGTGTTTCCGGGCATCCTGGTTGCTAGGCACCAGGCCCGCCTCGCCCCACATTTGATGTTCCGCTTTACGTGACCTTGCGCTGCTTTCTATGTGGTGCCGCATTGCGCCTTATGTGATGCGATGCAGAGGTCACGTGTCCCGTTAACATGATCGGGAAGGCAGCCCTCGGGATTAGGCTCGCCTGGCATGGCCCTTTAAATAGCTGTACCATACGCCAAACATGGCGAATAGATGTATGGCAGCCAGTACCCACTGGTGGGCGCACTTTAGATGAGGGGCGCATTTTTTCTCCCTACACTTTTATCAGACGAAACGTGGCACGTCAGGAATTGTTTATAGGGTCTGTTAGGGATACCGCCCGGGTTTAGGGTCAGGTATCCGAATGGGGTCGCCCCTTTTGGTTCAAGTGCTCTGTATAGATAGGCAGGATATTCCTAGTCCTTTTCCTCAATCTAGGGTTTACTAGGGTCAGTTGTTCCCGCTGCCTTAGCTATACAAGAGGCTAATAGCCACCCAAATATGCAGTTGAACCCAGGGGCGGACCCAGGCGGCAAAGGGCCCCTGTGCAAAGGATGTACCTGCCCCTCCCATCCCCAAACCACACATACAAATATAAACGTATATGTGCAAATAAAAAACATCTTGTGAATATGTTTACAATATGTATTTATATTCTTTTCATACTAGGTCACTCCTCTAACTCTGCCCAAAGCATAACTATACACACCAGTCTCCTTAATGCCCCCACATAGTAATTATTTACCCTTTGTGCCAGTACATAGTAGTTATGTCCAGATATGTGCCCCCTCACAGTGGTAATAGTCAGATATGTGCCCCCTCACAGTGGTAATGGTCAGATATGTGCCCCCTCACAGTGGTAATGGTCAGATATGTGCCCCCTCACAGTGGTAATGGTCAGATATGTGCCCCCTCACAGTGGTAATGGTCAGATATGTGCCCCCTCACAGTGGTAATGGTCAGATATGTGCCCCCTTTACAGGAAGTAAAAGAATATACTCCCCTAGCTCCTCATGATGACAGTTCAGCCACTGGCGCTCCACAGCAGTAGCAGGATGTAGTGTCACACATAGGAGGAGGAGCACAGCAGATTCCCGGCTGCACCGCTCCTTCTCCTACACAGACCAGCAGTGTGATGTGTGACACTACATCCTGCTACTGCTGTGTGTGGCGAAACCAACCTCGCCACTGTGTTTTGGAGGGGGCTGTTTACCAGCCTCCTGCCCTGGGATTATGGTCCCTTAAGTTATTGGGTCTTAAGGCACTTGGGACGGAGCCCTCTGTCCCTGGATTGCATCCTTTGCCTTACTTGCTTGGATGAAGCACATGGTGAGAACAATAGATAGCGGCCATTTTAACTCACAGACACTGTTCTGACTTTTCAACACGGTGCTATCTTGCCTGTATTTGGTGCACAGAGACATCATTCAGTAGTTTGAAACTACCAAACAGGGGACACATTTATTAGTGACTATTTTCGGTATAACTTGTATATTTTCAGTGTAACTGTATCTTCCAAACTACTGAACGGATGTGGGTGAATTTTGGACATGTGGTTCACCCAGATCCCCCGGTTCCGAGGATATATTGGTTATGGGGTTATTGCATGTTTTGGGGTTCCTGTGATATGTTTTATAAAACTGTATTTCTCTGCCTTTGATAATTATATTCGCCCTTGTGTTCAAATAATCATCATCGGCAGAGGGGAGGATTTTGTGTGGGTGTGTTTCTATTGTCCCATTGTGTGTTTAAATGGTGATGTCTGTCCTGTTGTCTCCACATGTGTATTGGTGACCTCCCTTTGTCCTGATAGATAATTGGATTGCCCTCGGTTGTCTCCCAGGCAGAGAGGAGGAAACCATGATGCATTGTGGGGATATGTTGTATCTGTTCTGTGTCGCAGTCTCCCTTCTGGTCCTCTAGGGGGCGGGAACGATTGGTTGCTGTACTTGCATTGTGTGTGTTGTAAGGTATTGATTGGTTGGATTTCAAAACCCTGTGGGCAGTACTATGTATGTTTCTTATGAATAAAAGAGGCTGTACTTGAAGTACAGTCAGACCACTGCTGACCCTCAAGACGGAGCCTTGTCTCGTTATTGGGGGGATTCCCTGTATGCTGTTAGAGACTGATTGCCAGGAGTGTAAGCGGACTGTACGCTTTTCCTGTTCGTCTGCTGGCATCTATTTGCGAGGTTCCAGTTTGGAGTGCTATTTTGTATCCAGTTCGGGAGTTTGGTGTTCTGCAGTAGCTGTGCCTGTCTCCCAGAAAGGGGCACATAGCCTAAAGGGATTTTAACCCCTTGTCTGCTGAAACGGTCCGTTACACTGTGGAGCCAGGGCCATATTTAGATTTGATGCTGCCCCGAGGCACTTTAGTGCCAGCTTTCTCCCCCTAATGAAGTCCATAGCTGATGGTAAACTGCTCCCTAGGCCTTCAGCTATCCCTCAGGACTTCCTCATACACTTGGACAATTAAAGGACTGACCTGTTACATGTGCGCTTGGCAGCTGAAGGCATCTGTGTTGGTAACATGTTCTTATGTGCCTGCATTGCTGAGAAAAATTATGTTTTATTATATACAAACGGAGGCGTTACCGTTACACCTAGAGGCTTCGCTCTCTCTGTAACTGCCGCTCCCTCTACACTATAACGCGGCCCGGTGGGGTGACATTTTCACTGCCAGGCCCTGTCAAAGTAGAGAGAGCAAAGCCCCCGTTGCTCCTAGAGGATCATTTGTATATATTCAAATATTCATTTTTTTTCTCAACAATGCGGGCACATATGAACATGGGCCCAACACAGACCGGCACTGATGGGTGGCTTTAGCGCTGCCCTAGCCATTTTACAGGCTAAGGCAGCGCTGAAGCATGTCCATTAGTGCCCGTGACATCACCGGGCTCACTGCCAGGCGGAAGCCACCCCCAAATAGTATTCCCAGTGTTAATAAGGCTCCCTACAGTGCCCTCCATACTAATAAGGTCTCTCTATAGGGCACCTCTTATAATCTATAAGGCACTTCTATAGAGCCCTCAGTAGTAGTAATGCCCTCCACCACTGCCCACAGTACAAACCGGATTCCCAAAAAGTTGGGACACTAAACAAATTGTGAATAAAAACTGAATGCAATGATGTGGAGATGGCAAATGTCAATATTTTATTTGTAATAGAACGTAGATGACAGATCAAACGTTTAATCCGAGTAAATGTATCATTTTAAAGGAAAAATACGTTGATTCAAATTTTCACGGTGTCAACAAATCCCAAAAAAGTTGGGACAAGTAGCAATAAGAGGCTGGAAAAAGTAAATTTGAGCATAACGAAGAGCTGGAAGACCAATTAACACTAATTAGGTCAATTGGCAACATGATTGGGTATAAAAAGAGCTTCTCAGAGTGGCAGTGTCTCTCAGAAGCCAAGATGGGTAGAGGATCACCAATTCCCACAATGTTGCGCAGAAAGATAGTGGAGCAATATCAGAAAGGTGTTACCCAGCGAAAAATTGCAAAGACTTTGCATCTATCATCATCGACTGTGCAAAACATCATCCGAAGATTCAGAGAATCTGGAACAATCTCTGTGCGTAAGGGTCAAGGCCGTAAAACCATACTGGATGCCCGTGATCTCCGGGCCCTTAAACAACACTGCACCACAAACAGGAATGCTACTGTAAAGGAAATCACAGAATGGGCTCAGGAATACTTCCAGAAACCATTGTCAGTGAACACAATCCACCGTGCCATCCGCCGTTGCCAGCTGAAACTCCACAGTGCAAAGAAGAAGCCATTTCTAAGCAAGATCCACAAGCTCAGGCGTTTTCACTGGGCCAGGGATCATTTAAAATGGAGTGTGGCTAAATGGAAGACTGTTCTGTGGTCAGACGAGTCACGATTCAAAGTTCTTTTTGGAAATCTGGGACGCAATGTCATCTGGACCAAAGAGGACAAGGACAACCCAAGTTGTTATCAACGCTCAGTTCAGAAGCCTGCATCTCTGATGGTATGGGGTTGCATGAGTGCGTGTGGCATGGGCAGCTTGCATGTCTGGAAAGGCACCATCAATGCAGAAAAATATATTCAGGTTCTAGAACAACGTATGCTCCCATCCAGACGTCACCTCTTTCAGGGAAGACCCTGCATTTTTCAACAAGATAATGCCAGACCACATTCTGCATCAATCACAACATCTTGGCTGCGTAGGAGAAGGATCCGGGTACTGAAATGGCCAGTCTGCAGTCCAGATCTTTCACCTATAGAGAACATTTGGTGCATCATAAAGAGGAAGGTGCAACAAAGAAGGCCCAAGACGATTGAACAGTTAGAGGCCTGTATTAGACAAGAATGGGAGAGCATTCCTATTTCTAATCTTCAGAAACTGGTCTCCTCGGTCCCCAGACGTCTGTTGAGTGTTGTAAGAAGAAGGGGAGATGCCACACAGTGGTGAAAATGGCCTTGTCCCAACTTTTTGGGGATTTGTTGACACCATGAAATTCTGATTCAACATATTTTTCCCTTAAAATGGTACATTTTCTCAGTTTAAACTTTTGTTCCGTGATTTATGTTCTATTCTGAATAAAATCTTAGAAGTTGGCACCTCCACATCATTGCATTCAGTTTTTATTCACGATTTGTATAGTGTCCCAACTTTTTGGGAATCCGGTTTGTATTTATAATGTTCCCTGCAGTGCCTCCTGTAATTATTAAACCTTCTGCCGTACCGCCTGGAGTTATAATCATCTCTGCAGTGCCCCCATAAATTTATAATGCCTGTCCTCTCCCTCCAGTCTTCTATACCATGCAGTCCTAGGTAAATAACACCAGTTGTCTCCCACCAGTCTTCTATATGATACAATCCCATGTAAATAACCTATCTTCCTTTCAGTCTTCTATACCATACAGTCCCATATAAATAATTTAAATCCCCTCCTTCAACCCCCTCCAACACATAGTCCCATATAAATAACATCACTACTTACCCTCCAGTCTTCTAAAATATCCAGTTCCATGTAAATAACACCAGTCATCTCCCTCCAATCTTCTATAACATACAGTCCCATGTAAAAAACATATCTTTCCTATAGTCTTCTATAACATACAGTCCTATGTAACCCCTCCCCTCCCTTTAGCCACTCTAACATACAGTCCCAGTTAAATAACATATTTCCCTCCCATTAAGCAGGGAGGAAGTATAATGGGGAGAACCACATCACATCTCCCAGCATTTCTCTGCACTTGCATTCATTCCATGGCATCACAGGCCTCCACTGCTGGTCACATGATGGTGACCTCATCACAGGTCCTACGTGTGTGGAGAGAAGTGCACGGCGGCACTGGCTGTACTGATATAGCCTGTAGTAATGAGAAACCGCTGATGTGGTACGATGTACTCCACTCTGTGGTGCTCAGCGACACAGAAGTTAAGACGAAGTATGCAATGGGTAGGGAGAAGAGGAAGAAGTCGCGGCACTCACCGGAGTAGATAAGTAGTGGTTACTTTATTCAAGCTTCCTTAGAAGACGATACATAAAGGATCCAGGGGCGGACACATTGTTGTAAGCGGCGACGGCCGTTTCGCGCGTGGGATAGCGCTTCCTCGGGCCGCTGTGTACGTCATTGCGCAAGCTTGCACTTTATACAGGCGGACTTAGGAGCGGCCGGCACCATCAGCCACAGCTGTGCGCCCGTGAATCAATGACATAGGTTAAAAACATATCGACAGCAGGTGCCAATGTGGATGCTGGAAACCAAATGTTAAACATAAATAAAATGCAGATTGCACAACAATGCCCCTATCGATCGGTTTGCAGCCGCAGTCTCATGCATGGATACCGGAGAGGGTAAAGACACAGCGTCTTACGTATACCACGTAAGATGTGCGGCAGTTAATAAATTCACGTACAGTATGCTTTATTCCCCCTATCTGTAGGTCTTTGCTGCAGTTGTTCAATGCACAAAATGAACAGTGGCCACATTTGAAGTTGCCTTGGGGCTTCTTGAGCCAGGTCTCGTCCTTGGGCATATTAAATGCGCTCCTGACGAGCTTATCCTTAAGCGTGGGGCACTTTCTGAATGTGACCAACGGTTTATTATTTGTGAGATTGCTGAGAGAAAGATCCCCCTTCAATAGATCCCAATTTTGATTGATTGCTTGTCTGATTACTTCAGCGGCAGGGCTGTATTGGAAGGAGAACGCAAAGCGTAAGGGTTTGGCATCAAATCTTCCATCCATGAGCAGGGAATTACGATCTAATTTCGCAGCCTTATGAAGGGCTGCTGAGACACTTCTCGACGGATAACCCCTATCCAGGACCCTACCCCTAAGCTCTCCCGCCTGCTTGTAAAAACCCTCATCGGTATCGTTTATCCTACGTAATCGGACAAATTGTCCGTACGGGACTGCACGCTTAACCGATGGTGGATGGAAGCTGGTCTGGTGGAGGAGGGAGTTGGTCGCCGTCGGCTTACGATAGCCACTAGTATGTACAGTGCCATCACAGGTCCTACCTCGACTCCCACTGCTGAAAAGATCACATCACTATGATGTCATCGAAGGTCCTTCAGCTATGGAGTGTAGACACAAACGGGCAGCAGATTTGCAGTAAGTGCTAATCAGGCACCCCCCAAAAACTCCACCCCTTCCCGACCTCCACACCAAGGTGCCCAAGTTACCCTGTTGGCAGAGGTAGGGAACGAAAAATATTATAAGATAAAAAAAAATAAACGCCTCTGCTGGCACTGGGATAGGCCCCCTCACTTGCTGGGCCCCTGTGCAGCTGAACCAGCTGCACAGGCGATATGTCCGCCCCTGGTTGAACCGTACCTTTATAGGCACTTCAAGATCGGTAAGAACATTCCAATTTTTACATTTCCATATGACTGTGCCCTGTGACTGGTCATCCACTGGCTCACTGGGTTCGCTGCATTACACTTTAGGGTATGTCATTTTGGTTTGCTTATTTAATGTTTTTCTTCTTGGTACAATGCATCAATTTTATTGATTGCCAGTAAAAGTTTTATCTCTCTTTTTTCCCCTCTTGGTCATCCACACAAACTATAACTGGAAAGGTTTGTTCACTTTGGATAGGTGGATAATCCTTTGTTCAGTTTCCCTACAGCACCACCACAGGAAAAAAGTAGCATTACACTGTTCTACATTAAATCAATCTGATGTCATTGCAATCTACTGATGTGCAAAGTCCTCCACAACTTGAGTCACTTGGTCCTCAATGAGAAAATGTCAAACTTTTCAAATTTCCTAACAAATTGTTAGATTTTTTTTTTCACCTTTAATTTTAGAAATAAAGTAAATTGACAGAAAGAATTAGACAAAAAAAGAAGCATTCTTTGTCCCTCATGTGCACCGGCCTCTACATAACGTAGGCAGACTTTACGCTTTGCTACCATAGATTTAGACCATTTTCTATGCCTAAAACAAGTGCAGAAAATGATAAATGAGACTGCTGGCCGCCCTTTTTCTCACCCATACCACACTCCCTTTTGTAGACCTGGCGTGAGCAGCGGAAAAGATGACAACTATATACCAAAAATGACCCCCCCAAAGTGTCTACATTGTACACACATATCTTACCAGAATACTGCCACCTTTTTTCTGAAACATATGCCCTTATCCACTGCATACACCAGACTGAAAAGAAAACATTCCGCCTGCCTGCGGCCACCATTAGGGGGAGATCAAGAGATTCCTGCATACTGTTTATACATTAAATTCAGTAATAACACAGTATGCAGTAAACTTCTGAGCTCCCCCTTGTGTTGATTGCAGGAAACTATTATTATATCTTTTAACACTGTGTGTCAGAAAAAAACAGAGCTCTGACTGCTAAAGATGGCAGCCCATATAAAAATTTCACATTAAAGGGTTTCTACCACCACATTTTGACCTAATTAGCTGTCAGACACTAGTGATCTGCTAGTGTCTGCTGTACCTAACCATGCTATGGTAATCCCTTTCTCTGCAGCGGTTACCCTAAAAAACGAACTTTTATTGCTATGCAAATGAGCCTCTAGGTGCTATGGGGGCGTCTTTTCAGCACCTAGAGGCTCCGTCTACTCACCATGACTGCCGCCCAGCTCGTCCCTCCCATCTCTAGATTGACAGCCTCCATCATGGCCGAATTCTCACGCCTGCGCCATGTGCGTCTGTATTCCGCGCAGGCGCAGTGACTGTCGGGCCGCTCACTGCGCCGGCATCTCCACCTGCGCCGATGACGTCAGAGTGCTCCCAGAGAAAGGGATTACAATAGCATGGTTAGGTAGAGCAGACACTAGCAGATCGCTAGTGTCTGATAGCTAATTAGGTCAAAATGTGGTGGTAGAAACCCTTTAAGTGGGTTATTAGAGAGTATCACATGGTGCCTTCTATTTCACCTATGGAGCTGCAGCTCTGCCGATCCCCAGGTCACTTTTTTGCCACCTAAGATAAAGACAGAAATTCTCAGACAACAAGATTGTCCCTGCCCATCTGTAGTCCCTCTGCTCTCAAATCGACCAGTGCTGTGCCAATCTAATGCTGGGCAAGCAGGAAGTGTCTAGGTCAGGACCACCAATGTGTGTAGGTCAGGACCACCAGTGTACTCTCCATTCCCCAGCTAGTATTATATTTTTATCTTGAAATAGAGGATTGTTTGAAGTTAATCATTCACCCTAAGACATACAGTAAATGTCTGCTTTCTTCCATCAACAGCGCCACCCCTGTCCATGGGTTGTGTCTGGTATTAGAGTTCAGCTCCACTGAAGTGAATGTGACTGATCTGCAATACCACACACCACCTATAGACAGGTATGGCACCACCTATAGACAGGTGTGGCACCACCTATAGACAGGTGTGGCACCACCTATAGACAGGTGTGGCACCACCTATAGACAGGTGTGGCACCAACTATAGACAGGTGTGGCACAGTTTTTATTATTTTGGTTCCTTTAAGTACCTTTTTAACATATCTTCTTAAACTGTTCTTTGTTAGGAATGTTTCTTTGTAATGAAAAGAAAATTGCTCAGTACATCTTATGTTTCTGTCTTTGAGTTTCCAGGTAACCACGGTGGCATTTTACAGTCTTGGCTTTAAATGTGTTGAACGCAACTACTCCTTTATTTATTAATGATTCTGTCTGTGGCGTCAGGCTCTTATTTGTGTTCTGCTCTGCTGGGAATCAATAGCTCTTTACTTTCTCCACAATCATCGGCAGAGTGATGTCCTCTTGAGCGAGGAGCCAATTATATCACCGTGATTATACAAATAGGAAGGAGGTTGTGCTACACTGGGATGTTACTTATTAAGGGCAAA
The DNA here is from genome assembly GCF_014858855.1 of Bufo gargarizans. NCBI lineage: Eukaryota > Metazoa > Chordata > Amphibia > Anura > Bufonidae > Bufo > Bufo gargarizans. Next base: position 727,428,605 of record NC_058080.1, read on the forward strand.
TATCACTCTAGCAGTCAAGCTTTGAAAAAGTCCAAATTATAGGGATGAGCGAACTCGAACTGTATAGTTCGGGTTCGTACCGAATTTTGGGGTGTCCGTGACACGGACCCGAACCCGGACATTTTCGTAAAAGTCCGGGTTCGGGTTCGGTGTTCGTCGCTTTCTTCGCGCTTTTGTGACGCTTTCTTGGCGCTTTTTGAAAGGCTGCAAAGCAGCCAATCAACAAGCGTCATACTACTTGCCCCAAGAGGCCATCACAGCCATGCCTACTATTGGCATGGCTGTGATTGGCCAGAGCACCATGTGACCCAGCCTCTATTTAAGCTGGAGTCACATAGCGCCGCCCGTCACTCTGCTCTGATTAGCGTAGGGAGAGGTTGCGGCTGCGACAGTAGGGCGAGATTAGGCAGATTAACTCCTCCAAAGGACTTGATTAACTGATCGATCTGCAGCTGTGGATCATTGAGCTGCTGATCCTCAATTGCTCACTGTTTTTAGGCTGCACAGACCGTTTGTCAGTCTCATTTTTCTGGGGTGATCGGCGGCCATTTTGTGTCTTGTGGTGCGCCAGCACAAGCTGCGACCAAGTGCATTTAACCCTCAATGGTGTGGTTGTTTTTTGGCTAAAGCCTACATCAGGGTGAAGCTGTCACACCAAGTGCATTTAACCAGCAATAGTCTGTTCATTTTTTGGCCATATACAAAATCAGGGGCAAGCTGCGCCTGTCACCAAGTGCATTTAACCCTCAATGGTGTGGTTGTTTTTTGGCTAAAGCCTACATCAGGGTGAAGCTGTCACACCAAGTGCATTTAACCAGCAATAGTCTGTTCATTTTTTGGCCATATACAAAATCAGGGGCAAGCTGCGCCTGTCACCAAGTGCATTTAACCCTCAATGGTGTGGTTGTTTTTTGGCTAAAGCCTACATCAGGGTGAAGCTGTCACACCAAGTGCATTTAACCAGCAATAGTCTGTTCATTTTTTGGCCATATACAAAATCAGGGGCAAGCTGCGCCTGTCACCAAGTGCATTTAACCCTCAATGGTGTGGTTGTTTTTTGGCTAAAGCCTACATCAGGGTGAAGCTGTCACACCAAGTGCATTTAACCAGCAATAGTCTGTTCATTTTTTGGCCATATCCCAGTCTAATTCTGTCACTAAATCCATACCGGTCACCCAGCGCCTAAATACTAGGCCTCAAATTTATATCCAGCTAAATCTGTCCCTAGTGCTGTAGCTGGGCGAGTTATTTAGTGTCCGTTCAAGCACATTTCTTGTTCTGGGTTGAAATACAATTCTCAATTTAGCAATTTCATAATTTAGTGGTTCCTGCTATATCAGAGCTCTTTGAAATCTATCCCAAAAAGGGTATATAATATTGAAGGTGCACATAGGGTCATTCAGAGTAACTTCACACACACCCGCTACTGTGTATTTCCAAGTCTAATTCTGTCACTAAATCCATACCGGTGACCCAGCGCCTAAATACTAGGCCTCAAATTTAATTCCCTCTAAATCTCTCGTTACCCACCGCTGTACTGTTGTTGCTGGGCAAGATATTTAGTGTCCGTCAAAGCACATTTTTTGTTCTGGGTTGAAGTACAATTCCCAATTTAGCAATTTCATAATTTAGTGGTTTCTGCTATATCAGAGCTATTTGAAATCTATCCCTAAAAGGGTATATAATATTGAAGGTGCACATAGGGTCATTCAGAATAACTTCACACACACGCTTCTGTGCATTTCCAAGTCTAATTCTGTCACTAAATCCATACCGGTGACCCAGCGCCTAAATACTAGGCCTCAAATTTAAATCCCTCTAAATCTCTCGTTACCCACCGGTGTACTGTTGTTGCTGGGCAAGATATTTAGTGTCCGTCAAAGCACATTTTTTGTTCTGGGTTGAAGTACAATTCCCAATTTAGCAATTTCATAATTTAGTGGTTTCTGCTATATCAGAGCTATTTGAAATCTATCCCTAAAAGGGTATATAATATTGAAGGTGCACATAGGGTCATTCAGAATAACTTCACACACACGCTTCTGTGCATTTCCAAGTCTAATTCTGTCACTAAATCCATACCGGTGACCCAGCGCCTAAATACTAGGCCTCAAATTTAAATCCCTCTAAATCTCTCGTTACCCACCGCTGTACTGTTGTTGCTGGGCAAGATATTTAGTGTCCGTCAAAGCACATTTTTTGTTCTGGGTTGAAGTACAATTCCCAATTTAGCAATTTCATAATTTAGTGGTTTCTGCTATATCAGAGCTATTTGAAATCTATCCCTAAAAGGGTATATAATATTGAAGGTGCACATAGGGTCATTCAGAATAACTTCACACACACCCGCTACTGTGTATTTCCAAGTCTAATTCTGTCACTAAATCCATACCGGTGACCCAGCGCCTAAATACTAGGCCTCAAATTTAATTCCCTCTAAATCTCTCGTTACCCACCGGTGTACTGTTGTTGCTGGGCAAGATATTTAGTGTCCGTCAAAGCACATTTTTTGTTCTGGGTTGAAGTACAATTCCCAATTTAGCAATTTCATAATTTAGTGGTTTCTGCTATATCAGAGCTATTTGAAATCTATCCCTAAAAGGGTATATAATATTGAAGGTGCACATAGGGTCATTCAGAATAACTTCACACACACGCTTCTGTGCATTTCCAAGTCTAATTCTGTCACTAAATCCATACCGGTGACCCAGCGCCTAAATACTAGGCCTCAAATTTAAATCCCTCTAAATCTCTCGTTACCCACCGGTGTACTGTTGTTGCTGGGCAAGATATTTAGTGTCCGTCAAAGCACATTTTTTGTTCTGGGTTGAAGTACAATTCCCAATTTAGCAATTTCATAATTTAGTGGTTTCTGCTATATCAGAGCTATTTGAAATCTATCCCTAAAAGGGTATATAATATTGAAGGTGCACATAGGGTCATTCAGAATAACTTCACACACACGCTTCTGTGCATTTCCAAGTCTAATTCTGTCACTAAATCCATACCGGTGACCCAGCGCCTAAATACTAGGCCTCAAATTTAAATCCCTCTAAATCTCTCGTTACCCACCGCTGTACTGTTGTTGCTGGGCAAGATATTTAGTGTCCGTCAAAGCACATTTTTTGTTCTGGGTTGAAGTACAATTCCCAATTTAGCAATTTCATAATTTAGTGGTTTCTGCTATATCAGAGCTATTTGAAATCTATCCCTAAAAGGGTATATAATATTGAAGGTGCACATAGGGTCATTCAGAATAACTTCACACACACGCTTCTGTGCATTTCCAAGTCTAATTCTGTCACTAAATCCATACCGGTGACCCAGCGCCTAAATACTAGGCCTCAAATTTAAATCCCTCTAAATCTCTCGTTACCCACCACTGTACTGTTGTTGCTGGGCAAGATATTTAGTGTCCGTCAAAGCACATTTTTTGTTCTGGGTTGAAGTACAATTCCCAATTTAGCAATTTCATAATTTAGTGGTTTCTGCTATATCAGAGCTATTTGAAATCTATCCCTAAAAGGGTATATAATATTGAAGGTGCACATAGGGTCATTCAGAATAACTTCACACACACCCGCTACTGTGTATTTCCAAGTCTAATTCTGTCACTAAATCCATACCGGTGACCCAGCGCCTAAATACTAGGCCTCAAATTTAATTCCCTCTAAATCTCTCGTTACCCACCGGTGTACTGTTGTTGCTGGGCAAGATATTTAGTGTCCGTCAAAGCACATTTTTTGTTCTGGGTTGAAGTACAATTCCCAATTTAGCAATTTCATAATTTAGTGGTTTCTGCTATATCAGAGCTATTTGAAATCTATCCCTAAAAGGGTATATAATATTGAAGGTGCACATAGGGTCATTCAGAATAACTTCACACACACGCTTCTGTGCATTTCCAAGTCTAATTCTGTCACTAAATCCATACCGGTGACCCAGCGCCTAAATACTAGGCCTCAAATTTAAATCCCTCTAAATCTCTCGTTACCCACCGGTGTACTGTTGTTGCTGGGCAAGATATTTAGTGTCCGTCAAAGCACATTTTTTGTTCTGGGTTGAAGTACAATTCCCAATTTAGCAATTTCATAATTTAGTGGTTTCTGCTATATCAGAGCTATTTGAAATCTATCCCTAAAAGGGTATATAATATTGAAGGTGCACATAGGGTCATTCAGAATAACTTCACACACACGCTTCTGTGCATTTCCAAGTCTAATTCTGTCACTAAATCCATACCGGTGACCCAGCGCCTAAATACTAGGCCTCAAATTTAAATCCCTCTAAATCTCTCGTTACCCACCGCTGTACTGTTGTTGCTGGGCAAGATATTTAGTGTCCGTCAAAGCACATTTTTTGTTCTGGGTTGAAGTACAATTCCCAATTTAGCAATTTCATAATTTAGTGGTTTCTGCTATATCAGAGCTATTTGAAATCTATCCCTAAAAGGGTATATAATATTGAAGGTGCACATAGGGTCATTCAGAATAACTTCACACACACGCTTCTGTGCATTTCCAAGTCTAATTCTGTCACTAAATCCATACCGGTCACCCAGCGCCTAAATACTAGGCCTCAAATTTAAATCCCTCTAAATCTCTCGTTACCCACCGCTGTACTGTTGTTGCTGGGCAAGATATTTAGTGTCCGTCAAAGCACATTTTTTGTTCTGGGTTGAAGTACAATTCCCAATTTAGCAATTTCATAATTTAGTGGTTTCTGCTATATCAGAGCTATTTGAAATCTATCCCTAAAAGGGTATATAATATTGAAGGTGCACATAGGGTCATTCAGAATAACTTCACACACACGCTTCTGTGCATTTCCAAGTCTAATTCTGTCACTAAATCCATACCGGTCACCCAGCGCCTAAATACTAGGCCTCAAATTTAAATCCCTCTAAATCTCTCGTTACCCACCGCTGTACTGTTGTTGCTGGGCAAGATATTTAGTGTCCGTCAAAGCACATTTTTTGTTCTGGGTTGAAGTACAATTCCCAATTTAGCAATTTCATAATTTAGTGGTTTCTGCTATATCAGAGCTATTTGAAATCTATCCCTAAAAGGGTATATAATATTGAAGGTGCACATAGGGTCATTCAGAATAACTTCACACACACGCTTCTGTGCATTTCCAAGTCTAATTCTGTCACTAAATCCATACCGGTCACCCAGCGCCTAAATACTAGGCCTCAAATTTATATCCCGCTGAATTTGAATACAATACATTGGGCCAAATAATATATTTGTTGTTGTGGTGAACCATAACAATGAGAAAAACATCTAGTAAGGGACGCGGACGTGGACATGGTCGTGGTGGTGTTAGTGGACCCTCTGGTGCTGGGAGAGGACGTGGCCGTTCTGCCACATCCACACGTCCTAGTGTACCAACTACCTCAGGTCCCAGTAGCTGCCAGAATTTACAGCGATATATGGTGGGGCCCAATGCCGTTCTAAGGATGGTAAGGCCTGAGCAGGTACAGGCATTAGTCAATTGGGTGGCCGACAGTGGATCCAGCACGTTCACATTATCTCCCACCCAGTCTTCTGCAGAAAGCGCACAGATGGCGCCTGAAAACCAACCCCATCAGTCTGTCACATCACCCCCATGCATACCAGGGAAACTGTCTCAGCCTCAAGTTATGCAGCAGTCTCTTATGCTGTTTGAAGACTCCGCTGGCAGGGTTTCCCAAGGGCATCCACCTAGCCCTTCCCCAGCGGTGAAAGACATAGAATGCACTGACGCACAACCACTTATGTTTCCTGATGATGAGGACATGGGAATACCACCTCAGCATGTCTCTGATGATGACGAAACACAGGTGCCAACTGCTGCGTCTTTCTGCAGTGTGCAGACTGAACAGGAGGTCAGGGATCAAGACTGGGTGGAAGACGATGCAGGGGACGATGAGGTCCTAGACCCCACATGGAATGAAGGTCGTGCCACTGACTTTCACAGTTCGGAGGAAGAGGCAGTGGTGAGACCGAGCCAACAGCGTAGCAAAAGAGGGAGCAGTGGGCAAAAGCAGAACACCCGCCGCCAAGAGACTCCGCCTGCTACTGACCGCCGCCATCTGGGACCGAGCACCCCAAAGGCAGCTTCAAGGAGTTCCCTGGCATGGCACTTCTTCAAACAATGTGCTGACGACAAGACCCGAGTGGTTTGCACGCTGTGCCATCAGAGCCTGAAGCGAGGCATTAACGTTCTGAACCTGAGCACAACCTGCATGACCAGGCACCTGCATGCAAAGCATGAACTGCAGTGGAGTAAACACCTTAAAACCAAGGAAGTCACTCAGGCTCCCCCTGCTACCTCTTCTGCTGCTGCCGCCTCGGCCTATTCTGCTGCTGCCGCCTCGGCCTCTTCCTCCGCCTCTGGAGGAACGTTGGCACCTGCCGCCCAGCAAACAGGGGATGTACCACCAACACCACCACCACCACCTCCGTCACCAAGCGTCTCAACCATGTCACACGCCAGCGTTCAGCTCTCCATCTCACAAACATTTGATAGAAAGCGTAAATTCCCACCTAGCCACCCTCGATCCCTGGCCCTGAATGCCAGCATTTCTAAACTACTGGCCTATGAAATGCTGTCATTTAGGCTGGTGGACACAGACAGCTTCAAACAGCTCATGTCGCTTGCTGTCCCACAGTATGTTGTTCCCAGCCGCCACTACTTCTCCAAGAGAGCCGTGCCTTCCCTGCACAACCAAGTATCCGATAAAATCAAGTGTGCACTGCGCAACGCCATCTGTGGCAAGGTCCACCTAACCACAGATACGTGGACCAGTAAGCACGGCCAGGGACGCTATATCTCCCTAACTGCACACTGGGTAAATGTAGTGGCAGCTGGGCCCCAGGCGGAGAGCTGTTTGGCGCACGTCCTTCCGCCGCCAAGGATCGCAGGGCAACATTCTTTGCCTCCTGTTGCCACCTCCTCCTTCTCGGCTTCCTCCTCCTCTTCTTCCACCTGCTCATCCAGTCAGCCACACACCTTCACCACCAACTTCAGCACAGCCCGGGGTAAACGTCAGCAGGCCATTCTGAAACTCATATGTTTGGGGGACAGGCCCCACACCGCACAGGAGTTGTGGCGGGGTATTGAACAACAGACCGACGAGTGGTTGCTGCCGGTGAGCCTCAAGCCCGGCCTGGTGGTGTGTGATAATGGGCGAAATCTCGTTGCAGCTCTGGGACTAGCCAATTTGACGCACATCCCTTGCTTGGCGCATGTGCTGAATTTGGTGGTGCAGAAGTTCATTCACAACTACCCCGACATGTCAGAGCTGCTGCATAAAGTGCGGGCCGTCTGTTCGCGCTTCCGGCGTTCACATCCTGCTGCTGCTCGCCTGTCTGCGCTACAGCGTAACTTCGGCCTTCCCGCTCACCGCCTCATATGCGACGTGCCCACCAGGTGGAACTCCACCTTGCACATGCTGGACAGACTGTGCGAGCAGCAGCAGGCCATAGTGGAGTTTCAGCTGCAGCACGCACGGGTCAGTCGCACTACAGAACAGCACCACTTCACCACCAATGACTGGGCCTCCATGCGAGACCTGTGTGCCCTGTTGCGCTGTTTCGAGTACTCCACCAACATGGCCAGTGGCGATGACACCGTTATCAGCGTTACAATACCACTTCTATGTCTCCTTGAGAAAACACTTAGGGCGATGATGGAAGAGGAGGTGGCCCAGGAGGAGGAGGAGGAGGAGGAGGAGGAAGAGGGGTCATTTTTAGCACTTTCTGGCCAGTCTCTTCGAAGTGACTCAGAGGGAGGTTTTTGGCAACAGCAGAGGCCAGGTACAAATGTGGCCAGCCAGGGCCCACTACTGGAGGACGAGGAGGACGAGGATGAGGAGGAGGTGGAGGAGGATGAGGATGAAGCATGGTCACAGCGGGGTGGCACCCAACGCAGCTCGGGTCCATCACTGGTGCGTGGCTGGGGGGAAAGGCAGGACGATGACGATACGCCTCCCACAGAGGATAGCTTGTCCTTACCCCTGGGCAGCCTGGCACACATGAGCGACTACATGCTGCAGTGCCTGCGCAACGACAGCAGAGTTGCCCACATTTTAACCTGTGCGGACTACTGGGTTGCCACCCTGCTGGATCCACGCTACAAAGACAATGTGCCCACCTTACTTCCTGCACTGGAGCGTGATAGGAAGATGCGCGAGTACAAGCGCACGTTGGTAGACGCGCTACTGAGAGCATTCCCAAATGTCACAGGGGAACAAGTGGAAGCCCAAGGCCAAGGCAGAGGAGGAGCAAGAGGTCGCCAAGGCAGCTGTGTCACGGCCAGCTCCTCTGAGGGCAGGGTTAGCATGGCAGAGATGTGGAAAACTTTTGTCAACACGCCACAGCTAACTGCACCACCACCTGATACGCAACGTGTTAGCAGGAGGCAACATTTCACTAACATGGTGGAACAGTACGTGTGCACACCCCTCCACGTACTGACTGATGGTTCGGCCCCATTCAACTTCTGGGTCTCTAAATTGTCCACGTGGCCAGAGCTAGCCTTTTATGCCTTGGAGGTGCTGGCCTGCCCGGCAGCCAGCGTTTTGTCTGAACGTGTATTCAGCACGGCAGGGGGCGTCATTACAGACAAACGCAGCCGCCTGTCTACAGCCAATGTGGACAAGCTGACGTTCATAAAAATGAACCAGGCATGGATCCCACAGGACCTGTCCGTCCCTTGTCCAGATTAGACATTAACTACCTCCCCATAACCATATATTATTGGACTCCAGGGCACTTCCTCATTCAATCCTATTTTTATTTTCATTTTACCATTATATTGCGAGGCTACCCAAAGTTGAATGAACCTCTCCTCTGCCTGTGTGCTAGGCCTAAATATATGCCAATGGACTGTTGCAGTGGTGGCTGACGTGAAGCCTCATTCTCTGCTATGACATGCAGACTGATTCTCTGCTGTCATGAAGCCAGATTGTCTGTTACGGGACCTCTCTGCTCTGCCTGTGTGCTAGGCCTAAATATATGCCAATGGACTGTTGCAGTGGTGGGTGACGTGAAGCCTCATTCTCTGCTATGACATGCAGACTGATTCTCTGCTGACATGAAGCCAGATTGTCTGTTACGGGACCTCTCTGCTCTGCCTGTGTGCTAGGCCTAAATATATGCCAATGGACTGTTGCAGTGGTGGGTGACGTGAAGCCTCATTCTCTGCTATGACATGCAGACTGATTCTCTGCTGACATGAAGCCAGATCCTCTTTTACGGGACCTCTCTCCTCTGCCTGGGTGCTGGGCCTAAATTTATGACAATGGACTGTTGCAGTGGTGGCTGACGTGAAGCCTGATTCTCTGCTATGACATGCAGACTGATTCTCTGCTGACATGAAGCCAGATCCTCTGTTACGGGACCTCTCTCCTCTGCCTGTGTGTGTGCTGGGCCTAAATATATGCCAATGGACTGTTGCAGTGGTGGCTGACGTGAAGCCTCATTCTCTGCTATGACATGCAGACTGATTCTCTGCTGACATGAAGCCAGATTCTCTGTTACGGGACCTCTCTCCTCTGCCTGTGTGTGTGCTGGGCCTAAATATATGCCAATGGACTGTTGCAGTGGTGGCTGACGTGAAGCCTCATTCTCTGCTATGACATGCAGACTAATTCTCTGCTGACATGAAGACAGATTCTCTGTTACGGGACCTCCCTCCTCTGCCTGGGTGCTGGGCCTAAATATATGCCAATGGACTGTTGCAGTGGTGGCTGACGTGAAGCCTCATTCTCTGCTATGACATGCAGACTAATTCTCTGCTGACATGAAGACAGATTCTCTGTTACGGGACCTCCCTCCTCTGCCTGGGTGCTGGGCCTAAATATATGCCAATGGACTGTTGCAGTGGTGGCTGACGTGAAGCCTCATTCTCTGCTATGACATGCAGACTGATTCTCTGCTGACATGAAGCCAGATTGTCTGTTACGGGACCTCTCTCCTCTGCCTGTGTGTGTGCTGGGCCTAAATATATGCCAATGGACTGTTGCAGTGGTGGCTGACGTGAAGCCTCATTCTCTGCTATGACATGCAGACTAATTCTCTGCTGACATGAAGCCAGATTCTCTGTTACGGGACCTCTCTCCTCTGCCTGTGTGTGTGCTGGGCCTAAATATATGCCAATGGACTGTTGCAGTGGTGGCTGACGTGAAGCCTCATTCTCTGCTATGACATGCAGACTAATTCTCTGCTGACATGAAGACAGATTCTCTGTTACGGGACCTCCCTCCTCTGCCTGGGTGCTGGGCCTAAATATATGCCAATGGACTGTTGCAGTGGTGGCTGACGTGAAGCCTCATTCTCTGCTATGACATGCAGACTGATTCTCTGCTGACATGAAGCCAGATTGTCTGTTACGGGACCTCTCTCCTCTGCCTGGGTGCTGGGTAGTGTTGAGCGCGAATATTCGAAAAGCAAATTTTTTTCGCGAATATCGCAACTTCGCGATTTCGCGAATATTTCGAATATAGTGCTATATATTCGTAAAAACGAATATTCGTTTTTTGTTTTTCCCCCCCCCCCCCACAAAATTACAGTACACATATAATTGATTGTTTCCCAAAGGTCCAACAGCTCAGATCTTACTCACATTGCCTAGAAAGTGATTGAGGCGCGAATCTTCGTAAGGCGATTTTATTAGCGCACATGCGAATATCGGCACGTCCCAGAACAGAGGCAAAGGGCTTTGCATTCATACATTAGTGAATTGAGTTGCGAATCTTCGTAAGGCGATTTTATTAGCGCACATGCGAATATCTACACTTGTCCCAGAACAGAGGCAAAGGGCTTTGCATTCATACATTAGTGATTGAATTGAGCTGCGAATCTTCGTAAGGCGATTTTATTAACGCAAATGCAAATATCTACACTTGTCCCCAGAACAGAGAGGCAAAGGCCTGTGCATTCATATAGTATAGCACCATATTCGCGAATACGTAGAACTTCGTAAAATTCGATTAACGAAAATTCGTATTTTTTATTTTACTTTCCACCTTACAGATTACATTGATCTGTACTCTGTCAACTACTGTCATCACCCCCCACTGTATCTCGATTGATTCCCAAAAGTCTCACATTCCCTAGAAAGTGATTGAGGTGCGAATCTTCGTAAGGCGATTTTATTAGCGCACATGCGAATATCTACACTTGTCCCAGAACAGAGGCAAAGGGCATTGCATTCATACATTAGTGATTGAATTGAGTTGCGAATCTTCGTAAGGCGATTTCATTAGCGCACATGTGAATTTTGCATAGCATATGTATTATGCGATGCGAAAATTCGAATTATCGCATATGCGAAATAATAACGAATTTGAATAATCGCGAATATTTTACGAATATTCTTTCGAATATTCACAAAATTTCGCGAATTCGAATATGGGACATGCCGCTCAACACTAGTGCTGGGCCTAAATTTATGACAATGGACTGTTGCAGTGGTGGGTGATGTGAAGCCTGATTCTCTGCTATGACATGCAGACTGATTCTCTGCTGACATGAAGCCAGATTGTCTGTTACGGGACCTCTCTCCTCTGCCTGGGTGCTGGGCCTAAATATATGCCAATGGACTGTTGCAGTGGTGGCTGACGTGAAGCCTCATTCTCTGCTATGACATGCAGACTAATTCTCTGCTGACATGAAGACAGATTCTCTGTTACGGGACCTCTCTCCTCTGCCTGGGTGCCGGGGCCTAAATATCTGAGAATGGACTGTTCCAGTGGTGGGTGACGGGAAGCCAGATTCTCTGCTATGGAACCTCTCTCCAATTGATTTTGGTTAATTTTTATTTATTTAATTTTTATTTTAATTCATTTCCCTATCCACATTTGTTTGCAGGGGATTTACCTACATGTTGCTGCCTTTTGCAGCCCTCTAGCTCTTTCCTGGGCTGTTTTACAGCCTTTTTAGTGCCGAAAAGTTCGGGTCCCCATTGACTTCAATGGGGTTCGGGTTCGGGACGAAGTTCGGATCGGGTTCGGATCCCGAACCCGAACATTTCCGGGATGTTCGGCCGAACTTCTCGAACCCGAACATCCAGGTGTTCGCTCAACTCTACCAAATTATTTAACCTTTTTTTTATTTTTTTATTTCTGTTTATTTTTTTATTATTTTTACTCATTTTTAGTTTTAGTGCATTTTTTCTTACTATTTCTATGTATTCCCATTGTAACGGGGAGCCGGCAAAGCGCTCGCTCCCTGCAGCGCCGCCGGCATCCCATTCCTGAGGAGGAGCTAGGACGCGGCCAGCGTCCTCGTCTCTGTAGTAACAAGAGGGCGGGGAGGACCCGGCATGTGTGACTTTGTTTGTTTGACTTCGGCTTGTATTTCATTTTGACCTTGTGTTACCCCTTGTACTGACGCGATCTCTTGTCTCCTGACTTTGGCTTGTATTTGACTTTGAGCTTGTGTTACGCCTTGTACTGACGCTATCTCTTGGCTTCTTACCTCGGTTTGTATTGACATCGATTTTGTATTACCCCTTTGTGCCTGTGTTACCTCCTGGCTCTGGACCTCCGCTTCCATTGGTTCCTGTTATGGTACTTACCCAGCCTGGGAAGCTTTGCGCTTCTGTGTGTTCTGTCTTTGTCTTTTGTTTTCTCCCCTTGTTGTTCCCTTCCTTTAGGCCCCTGCACATATGTAAGCTAGGGACTGCCGCCCAGTTGTACCCCAGGAAAGAAGACGGAGGCAGCATGTCCGGTAAAAAAAACCTTTAATGGGAACCGCCAAGTGAACAAACGTGCAACAGGTTGTGACGTTTCGGCTGATCCACAGCCTTTTGATAAAGGCTGTGGATCAGCCGAAACGTCACAACCTGTTGCACGTTTGTTCACTTGGCGGTTCCCATTAAAGGTTTTTTTTACCGGACATGCTGCCTCCATCTTCTTTCCTGGGACTTGTTACGCAGGAGCCCTGATGAACCTTGGACTCCAGGTAGGCTGTTGCATACCGGACGACCTCAAGATCTGGTGAGTGTGATTCCACAACTATTTTTTGTTATGGCCCAGTTGTACCCCGTCAGTTAGGACAGACCGTGCAAATAGGTAGGGATAGAGGAGTGGGTGGAGTTTAGGGTCCACTTATCCCTACCTTTTCGTGACACCCATGCTTTGAATTTTTTTGTAATTTTTTACCTATTTTACTTTGTTTATATTGTTTTATTTATATTTCTTTTTTATATTTGTATTGAGATTTTTTCTATTTGTTTTACTTTTTATTTCTACACAAATTAGCTTAGTAATTTAGCCAAGCCAGACACCGCTCTAAAAATGAAGAGCAACCAATCTATAGACAGCCGTTTCTTTTTTTTGCCCCTGGGCATCATAGAGTAGGGTACTGGCTGTCTGACCGGATGAGAAACTTTAGACGCAGCTCAGGGATCTACTGGTTAAACTTTGGTTTGGTTGACCTTTAGCTAAATTGCAGGCTTTCCTATGAAGTATTGCTGGAAATCTCTATACATTCATGGGGGTTCCCTCATTAATGAAAACCAGTAAATGGGATGCCTATTTTCTATTTTTATTGTATTCACTGTATTTTTTTACAATTTTAAATTTTTTTATAATAATTTTTTAACTACTGTTGCTTATTTTACCATTTTTATTGTTTATTTTTTAATATGATTTTGTTCATTGTAATAAGTTCTTGAAGATTGCAGCATCCTTACTCCAATACTAAAGCACTGCAGAAAACCATTAATGCAGTCTAATTAGACATTCATGGTCATTCATGGTCTTTGGTTATTATTAGAGTCAATTGCATGTTTCTCCAAGATAACTTTGTGGCTGTAGATAACGTGAATATAGTACAAGTGAACAACTTCTTTTCTTTATTGTGTAGGAATATGGCTCGTATATATTCTTACGGACAGGCTCGTACTGGCCCACCGGGGAGGCGGGGGATTTCTTGGTGAGCCCCCAGTCTCCTGCGCCCTGAGATAAGATGGAGGAGTAATTATTTCTCCTCTCTCAGGAGAGATAATTATTGTAACCATTAGGTGGCAGTATCGCAAAGTTATGCAGCCTCCTACTGGTGTACATTGTACAGGAGGCCCCCAGTATCTTCTAGACTTCTGGGGCTGCTGGCAGTGAAGGAGTAGAGAAGGTGTCTGCCTCCTCCTGCCCTCCCTACTGTCAGGAAACTGTGGCTGCTGGAGAGAAGGACTTCTCTGTGGTGCTGGGTTGATTTCTCAGGGGTGTGACAGATGCCCCCCCAATGCCCCCACCCCAAAAGCCGCCCTAATATTGAATCTTCTCCAGTTGCCCCTCTAATACCCATGCAGCTGCTCCAGGATCGGATCCCCACTATTACCCTGCCTCAGGTGACCCTAATGCCTCTGCTTTAGGTGCACCCCCATAAGTGCCCCAGCTCCAGATGCCCCCACTCTAAATTCACCGCTAATATTGCCTCTTCTCCAGTTACCCCTGCTCCAGGATCCTCACAATTAGACCTAATGCACACAACCGTGGTGTGTTTTGCGGTCTGCAAATCGGGGATCCGCAAAACACGGATGGCGTCTGTGCGCTTTCCGCAATTTGCTTAACGGCACGGACAGCCTTCAATATAAATGCCTTTTCTTGTCCGCAAAGCGCGGACAAGAATAGGACATGTTATATTTTTTTAGCGGGGTCACGGAACGGAGCAACGGATGCGGACAGCACACAGAGTGCTGTCCACATCTTTTGCGGTCCCATTGAAGTGAATGGGCGGCTTGGATGCGGACCAAAACAACGGCCGTGTGCATGAGGCCTTACCCTGCCTCAGGTGACCCTAACGTCTCTGCTTCAGTTATGACCCTCCATTTGTGCCCTTTGCTCACGTTGCTCCTCTAGCACCTTTGCTTGGGCTTTGTTAAAGGTTGTGACCTGCAAAGGGGGTTGGACTTATGCCCGAAAAATTCTGCACAGTGCATCACATTCTCCAGTATTGACACGTATGGTTTACATGGCGGTAGTGATGATATTCCGTATTTACAGGCATCATTGCTGCCATGTAAAGAGATACTGGTGGAGCGGTGGAGGATTTAAAGGGGTTGTGCAGGTTTTCAAGTTATCCTCTCCACACCAAAGAGCATAACTATATGAATAGTGGGGTCCGATTCTGCGACCCCCCCACTGATTCCAGGAACAGGTCCTGTTCCCCCTTTTTATGGTGTGACAGGCCACACATACGCCCTGCTGCTCCATTCATTCTCTTTGGGACCACTGTAATTAGCCAGCACTGTACTCCGCCATCTCCGGCGACCCCATAGAGAATGGATGGAGAGGCAGGGCATATGCTCGACCTGCCACTCAATCAAGAAGGGGGATTATTGGGGGCTCCAGCGTTCAGACCCCCACGGATCACTTAGTTATCCCCGATCCTGTGGATAGAGGATAACTAGAAAAGTGGACACAGGCCCTTTAACAGGCGAACATTTCTATTTTAGTTTGACTCATATTTTAGGCCGGATTATTATTATTTTTTTACACCCAAAGAAAACCTTTAAGGATAGGGAATGTGAAAAGGTGAAACAACTATAACACGACAGGTGAAAAGGGTGTGACTGCTGGGACCCCCATGATCAAGGGAACGTGGTTTAAAAGGTGTTGTCTCACTTCAGTAAGTCAGATTTATCATGTAGAGAAAGTTAATACAAGCCACTTACCAATGTATTGTTATTATCCATATTGCTTTCTTTGCTGGCTGGGTTTATTTTTCCATCACATTATACAGTCGTGGCCAAAAGTTTTGAGAATTACATAAATATTGGAAATTGGAAAAGTTGCTGCTTAAGTTTTTATAATAGCAATTTGCATATACTCCAGAATGTTATGAAGAGTGATCAGATGAATTGCATAGTCCTTCTTTGCCATGAAAATTAACTTAATCCCAAAAAAACCTTTCCACTGCATTTCATTGCTGTCATTAAATGACCTGCTGAGATCAATTCAGTAATCGTCTTGTTAACTCAGGTGAGAATGTTGACGAGCACAAGGCTGGAGATCATTATGTCAGGCTGATTGGGTTAAAATGGCAGGCTTGACCTGTTAGAAGAAAGGTGATGCTTGAAATCATTGTTCTTCCATTGTTAACCATGGTGACCTGCAAAGAAACACGTGCAGCTATCATTGCGTTGCATAAAAATGGCTTCACAGGCAAGGATATTGTGGCTACTAAGATTGCACCTCAATCAACAATTTATAGGATCATCAAGAACTTCAAGGAAAGAGGTTCAATTCTTGTTAAGAAGGCTTCAGGGCGTCCAAGAAAGTCCAGCAAGCGCCAGGATCGTCTCCTAAAGAGGATTCAGCTGCGGGATCGGAGTGCCACCAGTGCAGAGCTTGCTCAGGAATGGCAGCAGGCAGGTGTGAGCGCATCTGCACGCACAGTGAGGCGAAGACTTTTGGAAGATGGCCTGGTGTCAAGAAGGGCAGCAAAGAAGCCACTTCTCTCCAAAAAAACATCAGGGACAGATTGATCTTCTGCAGAAAATATGGTGAATGGACTGCTGAGGACTGGGGCAAAGTCATATTCTCCGATGAAGCCTCTTTCCGATTGTTTGGGGCATCAGGAAAAAGGCTTGTCCGGAGAAGAAAAGGTGAGCGCTACCATCAGTCCTGTGTCATGCCAACAGTAAAGCATCCTGAGACCATTCATGTGTGGGGTTGCTTCTCATCCAAGGGAGTGGGCTCACTCACAATTTTGCCCAAAACACAGCCATGAATAAAGAATGGTACCAAAACACCCTCCAACAGCAACTTCTTCCAACAATCCAACAACAGTTTGGTGAAGAACAATGCATTTTCCAGCACGATGGAGCACCGTGCCATAAGGCAAAAGTGATAACTAAGTGGCTCGGGGACCAAAACGTTGACATTTTGGGTCCATGGCCTGGAAACTCCCCAGATCTTAATCCCATTGAGAACTTGTGGTCAATCCTCAAGAGGCGGGTGGACAAACAAAAACCCACTAATTCTGACAAACTCCAAGAAGTGATTATGAAAGAATGGGTTGCTATCAGTCAGGAATTGGCCCAGAAGTTGATTGAGAGCATGCCCAGTCGAATTGCAGAGGTCCTGAAAAAGAAGGGCCAACACTGCAAATACTGACTCTTTGCATAAATGTCATGTAATTGTCGATAAAAGCCTTTGAAACGTATGAAGTGCGTGTAATTATATTTCACTACATCACAGAAACAACTGAAACAAAGATCTAAAAGCAGTTTAGCAGCAAACTTTGTGAAAACTAATATTTGTGTCATTCTCAAAACTTTTGGCCACGACTGTACACTGCTCATTTACATGGTTATGACAACCCTATAATCCATCAGTGGTGGTCGTGCTTGCACATTATAGGATAAAGCACTAGCCTATGTGTGCTTCCATGGTCCTGTCCACCAGAGAGGCTGACGTTTTGCCTATAGTGTGCAAGCACGACCACCACTGATGGATTATAGGGTTGTCTGTAACCATGGAAATGAGTATAATGTAAATGCCACTTACTGAAGTGAGACAACCCCTTTAAGACCCTTGTGTACATAGATTGGCGATAATGTAATTAAATGTCTCAGGACCCCTTTTTTCATGATCAGTGGGTGTTCCAGCAGTCAGACCCCCAGCAATCTGATATTTATCACTGATCCTGTAGATGGGCGATTGGTCATTATGGTAGGACAACCCTTTTAAATATACTGTGCAATCTGAGGAGGTTACGATTTGGTAAATTTCATGGCAGACATTTATGCTTAAAGTGGTTAAAGGGTTTGTCTCACTTCAGTAAATGGCATTTATCATGTAGAGAAAGTTAATATAAGGCACTTACTAATGTATTCTTATTCTCCATATTGTCTCCTTTCCATCACATTATACACAGCAGGTATCCGTGGTTATTACCACCATGTAATCCAGTGGCGGTGGCCGTGCTTACACACTATAGGGAAAGGCTGGAAGTGCGCATAGTCCAACACCTTTTCCTATAGTGTGCAAGCACGACCACCGCTGCTGGATTGCAGAGTGGGCAAAACCACGGATACGAGCTGTGTATAATGTGATGGCAAAGAGCCAATATGGAGAATCAGAATACATTGTAAGTGCCTTGTATTAACTTTCTCTACATAATAAATGCCATTTGTGGAAGTGAGGCCGCCCCTTTACATGTGCTACACATAATAGGGTTAGGCATAAATGTCTTGGTGCGTGTATTGCATATTTCCTATGTGTGATAGGAACGGCATGTGTCTTGTTTCTGACTGACTTAAGAGCAGGATATCCATATATGTGTAAGGGTCCATTTACACGTCCTTAGTGTATTGCGGATCCGCAATACACCCGGCTGGCACCCCCATAGAACTGCCTATTCTTGTCTGCAACATGTTCTATTTTTCGGGGCCGCACTCCGGAAATGCGGATGCGGACAGCACACTGTGTGCTGTCTGCATCTCTTCTGCCCCTATAGAGAATAAATGGGCCCGTATTCGGACCCATTCTACGGACGTGGGACGGGCTACTTTCACACTCGTGGCAGCAGGGTCCTGCAGGCTATTCCAGTGGGGGAACAGCCTGCCAGACCCGTGCTTACGCTAGCCCACCGTGCCGCCGGAGGTCCGCTCCGGCCCCATTCACTATAATGGGGGCGGGCTGGAGGTCCGGCCACAGCACGGCAAACAAAAACTACAGCGGACTTCCGGCGGCATGGTAAGCTAGCGTTAGCACAGATGCGGCAGGCTGTTCCCACGCCGGAACATCCTGCCGGACCCCGCTACTGCAAGTGTGAAAGTAGCCTAAATTCTGCCACATGTATGTTTGTGCATTTTGCTGTGAGTGTCCGCCATCACACTTTATCTTTAATATTTCTGTTATCACTGTAAAGGCTCATGGACACGACCGTTGGATGTTTTGCAGTCCGCAAATTGCGGATCCGCAAAACATGAATACCGGGTGTGCGCATTCCACATTATACGGAACAGAACAGCCGGCCTCTAACAGAACAGTCCTATCCTTGTCTGTAATGCCGACAATAATAGGACATGTTCTATCATTTTGCGGAACGGCCATGCGGACATACAGACACGGAATGCACATGGAGTCATTTCCGTTTTTTGCGGCCCCATTGAAGTGAAGGGTTTCACATACAGGCCACAGAAAAAAAAGGTACGGACAAAGAAAAAAAATAAGTTTGTGTGCAGGAGCCCTAAGTTGGACCCCCAGAATCAGTTAAACTGGTGGGCCCTAGGTACCCCAGTCCGACACTGCTTCCGGATTTATTCGAAGACATAGGGAAGTGGATAGTTGAAAGGTTTATTCCCGCAAAAGAAGGTTATTGTTGGCTGTTTTGCTGCTGATAATTTGTGCTGCTGCGATCGGAGTTTAATCAGTCTCCTTCCCCCTATGGCATCTGACCCTTTCTTATTCCTCTGCATAAGTCATGTGCGATCCAAAGCAAAGCTCCCTCTAAGTTTTTGTGACTAGCGAGTGGGGCAGTTGGGCACTTGTACTCTGCCCTCTCTATACAGAATGCATTCAATAAAATTGTACAGCACCCCAGTAAATAACTACAAAGTAGCCAAATATACAGAGACGCATAACAACAAGGCAAACAGCATTAAATAGAATCCAGCATCCAGAAGGTTTTTAACTGGATCCCAGGTGGTCTAGGGTTGTGAAGGGGTCAATATCTGCATTTCTGGTGGTCTAGGGCAGCGAATGGGTTAATGCCAGCATACTTGTATCTAGTCATCTATAGCAGCATCTGGGTATGTTCCAGTAGACCTGCTGGTCAAGGGAAGTAAATAAGTTAATGCAACATCCCCAGTGGTCTAGGGCAGGAAACAAGTTAATTTCAGAGTCCCTGATGGTCTAGGGTAGCAATAGGGTTAATGTAAGTATCCCTGGACCTCTAGGCTGGTCAGGTGAACCTGAACATATCCCCTTCTTCTCCCACATTTCATGCTCTGATGCTCTCCCTTTCCCTACGCTGAGTCGCGCAGGGTAAGAGCTGTTTGTTTACATTTTTACACTGCTAGGCGGAGGCAGCGTTCCCGTGACGTCACTGGCACTAATAGGCGGGCTTAAGTGCTGCCCTAGCCATTTTACAGGCCTGTCCATTAGTGCCGGTGACATCACCAGGCTCACTGCTAGGCAGAAGCCTCTGTCTAGCATTCCCCATGGAGAGCCTGGTACGTCACCGGATCTCCAGAATAAGTCATTTCCCTGCGCGATTCAGCACAGGGCAAAGGAAAGCATTGGAGCATGAAATGCTCAGATGCTCCACTCAGAGGTACTGCCTGGGAAAAGAAGGGGATATGTCCGGATTCAGCTCTGAACCCGGACAACCCCTTTAATGCTGAATATCTGGGGTGTGGTGGTCACTCACCCCTCCATGTTCCAATGATGTTTTGGCAATAACATAAGAGTTGTAAAATAACAATATGCATTTTGAACATAAAAAACAAGTGAAGCTTGGAGTTGCCTAAAACTAAAGGAATCCTTGGTGCTCCACTTCACGTGCAATTGATGACCTACCTAAAACACAGCAACAGTCAGAGCAGTCTTAATGAAACCAATGCAAAAGAGTATAGATCTCCTAGTGTGGACAGAGACATATGAGAGCAGTTTTATGCCAGAGTCTCATCATACCGTATTAGCTGTGATGTTGTAGGCCACATAAAGCTATTGTATTAAGCCCATGTCTGCAGTGCACATTGGTATGCAACACTCGCAAGGATCGCTCTGCTAATCTCCCCCTTCTTGCACAAGTATAGGAGGCAAACGGCCTGAAGATGCCTCTTTTTTGTGTTTCCAAGACCTACTGCATGTGAATAATAGGATTGACAAAAAGAATATCATGTGTGGGACCCAAGTTAGCGGGGCTCACAGGCTTCCACTTAGCTAACATGGAGAAGGGGGCATAGAGGGCACGACTACTGGCAGGCAGAACAAGCTCGGTTTACAGAGTAAAGCTTGCTGGGTTTGGCTAGAAAAGGCAGGAGCTTTCTGCAAAATGATTTAGGGGAAATCTCCCTGGGGAGGGATAGATTCTGAACTAGAGTGAACAGTGTTCCAGAGCAGTGAATATACTGTGTGGCACGATTAAGCATCCATGTCCACCAGAATTCAGTTCAGGAGGTGGACGTGCACATCGCTATACATTTTGAACACAAGGTGGCGCCAAACTAGGTAAGTAAATATCATAATGGTTCACAGGATAATTTTTAACAGCATGTAAATGGAAATGATGCTTCATTTCTTATGATCTATAAAAAAGGGTTTCCAACCTAATTATTTCTTTTTTTTCTGGAAAGTCATCCAAAAGTCACATCAAAAGTCAGACAAATTAGGAAGCCATGATAAATCATAAAGATTACTACCAATCTATGTCAATAGGTGAGAAAGCTAATATTAACACTTGGCTGCATCCAGTGTGAAATGTAAGGTAATGATAATTAGAGATGGCCTTGAGGTTCGCCTAGCGGTCGTTTCGCGGCGAACTTTGCTAGTTTGCGATTCGCCAAACATGCAAACATAAGGCGATATTCGCACGCGCCATATATTTTTGCATAGCCCTGAACTCTGACCCATGACACATCCACCAGGTGGGACAGGACAGCCAATTGAGACGTTTCAGCACATGGACACCCCCAACCCTATAACAGAACCCGATCTGGCAGCCATTTTACATTATGTGTTTTGCCAGAGTAGGGAGAGGTTGCATTTTGGAGCAGGGACAGTTAGGGACACCAAACGCTATCTAATAGGGCCAAAAAAGTCCTTTTAAGGACTGGTATAGGTGTGCTATTAATAGGTGTGATATAGAGGGGTGCGATATACTTATAATATACTAACATAAAAATTATATTATAGTGTATTTGTATTGTGCAGCAGTTGTGTGCGGTTCTGCTGCGATACTGCAGCTATATAGAGGGACAAACACTATTGGAGTAACTAATTGCAATGGGTGTGATATACCTGTTGCTCAAAAAAAAACTGCTTGAGGGCTGCGATATACCTTCTTCCACAAAATCCTGATTGAGGGGTGCTATATACCTGTTTCTGCCAAATACTGATTGAGGGGTGCTATATACCAGTCTCCGCCAAATACTGATTGACGGGTGCTATATACCTGTTTCCGCCAAATACTGATTGAGGAGTGCCATATACCTTCTTCCACCAAATACTGATTGAGGGCTGCGATGATACACCTGCTTCCACAAAATACTGATTGAGGGGTGCAATATACCTGTTTCCGCCAAATACTGATTGAGGGGTTCCATATACCTTCTTTCAACAAATACTGACTGAGGGGTGCCATATACCTGTTTCCACCAAATACCGATTGAGGGGTGCTAAATACCTTCTTCCACTAAATACTGATTGAGGGGTGCTATATACCTGTTTCCGCCAAATACTGATTGAGGGGTGCTATATACCTGTTTCCTCCAAATACTGATTGAGGGGTGCCATATACCTTCTTCCACGAAATACTGATTTAGGGGTGCTATTGCTATATACCGTCTTCCACAAAATCCTGATTGAGGGATGCTATATACCTGTTTCCGCCAAATACTGATTGAGAGGTGCTATATACCAGTTTCCACCAAATACTATAAAATAAGATAAAATGAGTCACTAGGTTTTAATGGTACTCGTGCTGCTGGTCTTCCGAAACGAAGTGGGTTCTTCACAAATGTAAAATGTTAATATAGTGGGACCGCGCTGCTCCTTATTCACACACAAAGCGTTTTTCCAGGAATGCAGGTATTCACTTTATCTGGCTCAAGACAGACACCCTTCAGTTGGATCGCAGTGTGCTTCAACACAGATTGAAACTCATCAAATCTATGTGGTAGATTCTCGCCCCTGACGAAGCTATATGCGAAACCCGGGTCGGGCTGTGCGGAAAGAATATTGCTATATTGATATGCTGAAAAATCATTTTACTTCTGTGAGTATTATAAAGCAGAATCTTTTAACTGTGCCGGAGGTACTCTCACTATTGTGCGGTTTATGACATCTTGCAGAGGAGCCTACGACGATCCAGGATAGATCCACCAAATACTGATTGAGTTACCTGTATGAACTCTGTGGCAGGACAGGTTCTGGGAGCTTGTTTTTTTTTCCACCTTGCCAGTGGCTGCTCATGCGCGACGCATGTGCAATGAGCCGGACCATGGTACGGTTACACGGACATTAATTATGCAGTGGGTCAGGATATGGGTATAATAGTCTATGGTTTGTTAGTGACACCAATTGCAGCGTGCGCAGGGTACTAACACAGGGCCCTTTAAGGTGTTGCAACTCACGTACCAGGTTAGGAATGCCAGAGTGGTATAATGTCTCTGTGTGGTAATAGTAATAGTGTCAACGGTGTCTCCTACCTGGGTATGGCTGGACTCCTGGATCCTGGCTAACTTATAAAATTAGTGTGTTGCTAGTAGGAGTAATTGAGGGATTTGCAGCAATAATTGAGATCCAGATTTGGAATAGAGCTCAAACTGGTCTTTACTATATGCAGCTTTCATCCAAGTGAGATACAGCAATAGTCTTGGGTCGCAGCAGGTATTGGCAATGTGTGACAGGGATCTGTCTTCTTGTTTTATCATGTGCCTGGAGCTCTCTGCAGGATAAGTACGTCTGCTTGTGGCTCTCTAACGTGGCAGGAATTTATATCTTCTGCTGTATTGGGGACTGACTAGCTGAGGAGGAATTTAGCTTCTCCTGGTCTCTGGACGGTACTCACAGTTGTGCTCACAGGGTATGTTTCTTCCTGGAATACTGGAGGTGGCTGCTTGCTTTCTCACCAGCTGAGGCTGAAGATTCTGGCTTGGATCCCTAGAACTGGGAGCTCCTACACATACAGCCTTCCCCATGCAGGGAGAGCTGGAACACTAACTCTAACTTCCTTCTCTCCCCATGAGGCAGGATGTGGGAACATTCCACACCTCCTCACAGAGGGGGAGCTAAACTGGAATGTACTATTCCAGTCTAGAAACAGAACTAAGTCTCTGCTAAACACATTGCTGCCACCTGCTGGTGAACATAGAAATTACAGCAATTACATTTAACAAGGATTTGAATGCACATTTTTGAGGAAATTACATGAAATTACACAAGATGACAATGTAGATGCCCTTAACAGGTTGTAGCGGGGTAAAAGTGTTTCGTAACATAACTCTGGGATGTTACACATGCAGACTTCTGCAGCCATTTGATAAGATCACCAAACTGGTCAGTCTCAGCCAGGGCGCCATCAGTAACATCGTACCATACGCCTTCTTTCTAGAGCGTGCATTGCGTGGTGTCATTGATCAAGCCGTCGAGGAGCAAGAGCCGGAAGATGAGGAAGTCGCAATGCTGAATGAATTCCCAGGGGGGGCTACTCCATCTGAGACAAGTCAGCAGGAGTCTGAAGAGAAGTTAGAGGAGGATGGTAGCTGGGGGGAGGAGGAGGAGGAGGAGCAAGAAGAGCAGAACTTTTCAAGGATCCCTGGTGTTGTCAGTGGCTGGGGGAAGGAGACCAAGGAAGACATTTTCTTGGGCGATGAGCAGGAGAAAGGCACTCCACCACCTTCAAGTTAGTGCAAATGGAGACCTTCATGCTCCAGTGTTTGAAGAGGTACCCCCATATAAAAAGTATAAAGGTCAAGGACCTGTACTGGGTTGCAACAAACTTAAACCCCCGGAACAAACACAAAATTGAAGACATGGTACCAGCATCACTGTGGGATGTCAGAATGCAGAATTTCCAGGCGTTGCTGCAAGAGATGCTGCATTCTGCTGTTTCGGGAACTGGCAGAGAAATTTCCACCCATCAATTCTACCGCGCCTGCAAAAAGAGGGCGGTTTGAAGATGTGTTAGTCACTTCGTATATGAGATCATTCTTGCAGCCAACCCATCGACAGCCGCCCTCCGGATCCAGCCTCAGGGAATCCCTTAACCGTCAGGTGTCCGACTACATCAGGTTGAAGCCCGATGTGGATGCTCTGAGAAGCGAGGAACCCCTTGACTACTGGGTGTACAGGCTTGACCTGTGGCCAGAGCTGGCACAATTTGCCATTGAACTCTTGGCTTGCCCCTCGTTGAGTGTCCTGTCCAAAAGGACATTCAGTGCAGCAGGGGGGATCGTGACCGATAAACGCACTCGCCTAGCTCACAATTTTTAAAAATCATTGAGGCATGGATCTCGAAGGAATTCAACACCTGTGATAACCACGTGTAATTGAATTTCCTCATGCCAGCCCACACATATCCGCCACCACACAGAACAAAAAATGGTCCTTGCCTAATGTATATACAGCGGCATAAAAGGCCTTTTATGTCAGATGAATGCCTAAGTTTTGCGGCCTGTACTGGCCGACAGTTACATATTTTTTATTTTTTTTATAAATTCTTTATTTATAAGTTTCAAGAGTATGACAATGCTTGTAACATGTTAAATCACATATCACAAAATGGCACAGCCGAAACCAGTCCGGCATACAGACATGAGTAACATATTGATATTCTGACAATAGAATCTGAATATACATAGCATATGATAACCATGATAGTGACTGAACAAAATAATATTGATCATGGCAGACAGAAAGAAAAACTACTCTCTAAAAGTGGCCAATCACGAAGTATTCTTATCAAGATACCAATAACAGCAATAAGACTGACAGAGGGAAAAGACACATCACAGAAGGGGGGGGGGGGGACAAATCCAGTGAGAGAAGACTTAATAGGCGGGTTAAGCACAAGGGACACTTCAGGTAAGCAAGGATTGATACTCTGTTGAATCTTGGAAGGTGAACCAAGGAGTCCAAGTCGTAACAAAAGTTTTGTTGTTGCACTTCAAGGATGCCGTTAGTTCCTCCATTCTCCGGATCTCTTCCACTTTTTGAATCCACATTCCAGTGGATGGTGGAACAGAGGATTTCCACTTCATCGGGACGCAAGACCTAGCCGCAATGACCATATGACGCAAACAGGAGCGTCGGAGTAAGCTCATGGGCAAATCCGAGTGGAGCAGTAAGAAAAAACCTGGCGAATTTGGAATAGTGAAAGGGAAAACGGACGATAAAGCCCTGTGAATTGAGTCCCAGAAATGCCTGATTTTGTCATATTGCCAGAAAATATGGAGAAGCGAACCCTGAGACGATTCACAACGCCAGCACAGAGGGGACGCTGTTGGAAACATTCTTTGGAGACGGGTCGGAACATAGTACCACCTTGACAATATTTTGTAACTAGCCTCTTGATACTTACTGGCAATGGAAGACTTATGAGCTAATAGGAATATTTTAAGCCATTGGTCAGAGGAGATATCCAGTCGTAGATCCTGAGTCCACTTGTTTACGTAAGAAGGGTAGAAATCTTTGTCAGGTATTACCAGTGTTTTATATAGCTCTGCGAGAGAATGGCGATATACACCTGAACCTATGCATATTTTTTCAAAGGGAGTGAGGGCTCTATCAAAATCTGGGGAAGAGGGAATAGAGGAAAGGAAGTGATGCAGTTGCCTAGTTCTCCATGGACCGAGAGTACATGGCTCAGACTGCTCTAGTAGTTTGGCGTGAGTAAGCCAACGTCCTGCTATTCTAAAGAAAGGCGCACGACACCTCCCACTCCGTCTCCACTGCACAAATGGGCCTCCCGAAATACTCGCCGGGAAGTCCGGGTGTCCCAAAATTTGGAACATTGGGGATGGTGTAGGTGAGACTGTAGGAATATGTTGATATTTGCCAAATTGGAGTAGAATAGGGCCTATGATACGGTGTGAGGAGATTGCAGTCGGAGTCTTCCTAGCAACCCACGGTAGTAAAGCCAACGGGGTACGGGAAGAGAGTTGCTCAATAGAAATCCATTGTTTAAAAGGGACGTGTCGGCACCAGTCTAACACACGTTGAAACATGGAGGCCGCATGATATTTCCTTAAGTCCGGTATCCCCAGACCCCCCCCCTATCCTTCGGGACATGTAGCAAGGATCTAGAAATTCTTGGATGTCTTCCCGCCCAAATAAATTTGAAGAGGTCACGATGAGCAGAATTGAAAAAACTAGCTGGTATGTGGATAGGGAGGGTTTGGAATAAGTATAACAGGCGTGGGAGGACATTCATTTTGAATATAGCGCACCTGCCAAACCAAGTATATAGGCCTTTGGACCATCTCTTTAGATCCACCCTGATCCGACTCAATAGGGGAATGTAATTTCTAGAGAACACTTCCTTCAGATCCTTGGGGATCATCGTGCCCAGGTATTTGATGGCATCTTTCGTCCACCTGAAAGGTAAGGAGCCCGCCAGTTCCGCCTCTAGGGAGTTTGGAATGGATATATTAAGAGCCTCGGATTTTTGTAAGTTAATCTTCAAATTGGACAAGTTGTGGAACTTCTGAAATTCCGCAATAAGGTTGGGGAAGGTGATCCTGGGATCTGTAATCATAAACAACAGATCATCTGCGTAAGCTGCTATTTTAAATTCCTGACTCCCCGCTACCAGACCAGAGATGTCAGGGTTTTTCCTAATTGATCTCAGAAGAGGCTCTAAAGTAAGGATGAAAATTAAAGGTGATAGGGGGCAACCTTGACGGGTGCCATTCCTAATTTCAAAGGGAGGCGAGAGCACTCCATTCACCTTTGTGGATGCCGAGGGGGAGGAGTAGAGAGAGCGTATCCATGATAACAGAGGACCCTCGATACCCACATGGCTAATTACTGCATATAACCAAGGCCAACCCACCCTGTCAAACGCCTTTTCGGCGTCAGTAGATAGGAGACATAGGGGGGAGCGTTGTAATTTGGCATAATGAATCAAGTTCAGCACTTTCGTGGTATTGTCTCTCGCCTCCCTTGAAGGGACAAACTTGATCCGTATCCAACTTGATCCGTATGTATGAGATCAGATAGGAAAGGGGACAAACGTGTAGCCAAAATTTTTGCAAACAGCTTGATGTCCACATTAAGCAGAGATATAGGTCGGTAACTAGCGCAGGCGGTCGGGTCCTTACCTTCCTTGTGGATCACTGTAATGTGAGCGTGCAACATATCTCTAGGGAGGGGAGTACCAGAGCTCACACTGTTCAGGGCATTAGTAAGAGGTGTTTGAAGAAGGGGGAGATATCTCTTATAGTATGAGGCCGGAAGTCCATCAGGACCCGGGGCCTTACTAGGTTACATTGACTTTAGGGCTACACCTATCTCCTCAGTAGTAATCTGGATACTCAAACCCTCAAGGGCCTCACTGGGTAGTTTAGGTAAACCTGAAGCAGACAGGTATGTACTCATGACTGAATCCAAGGATGAACTAGCTTGGGTAGACTGTGGGAGATTATAAAGGTTTTGATAAAGTGGGCAAAAGCCTCCGTTATGGAGTTGGGATTACTCAGAGCGTGACCTCTTGGAGGAGTGATACGTGGAATGTAATTCCTAGCTCTCTGTTCTCTCAATGATCTGGCTAGTAATCTACCACATTTATTACCATACTCGAAGAAATGTCTTCTACCCTTGGATAAAAGAAAGTTCGTACGGGTGTCTAACTTATCCTTGAGTTTACATCTGGCTAATATAAGAGCTGAACGAGCCGATTGCGCATGAGAGCGTTTATGCAACTGCTCCAATTCCGAAATTTCCTTCAGGATTTGAGAAATTTCTAGTGCCCTTTCCTTCTTACGCCGAGCTCCATGTCTAATGAACTCCCCTCTAATCACACACTTGTGGGCGGCCCACACCGTCAGAGGTGAGGTGTCATTAACCTGGTTTTCCTCAAAATAGTGGGAGAGAGCCAGGTCAATGTCTTGTGAGATTACCAAATCCTGCAATAACGACTCATTAAGGCACCACTGCCACGATCTAGCCATAGGAAGAGGGGATTTCAAGGAGACATGCAGCATGGCGTCGTCAGAGAAAGTGATAGGGTCAATTGAGGAAAAAGCTATTAGTGGAACAGCCGAGTGTCTAATCAGAAAATAATCCAATCTAGAGTACACATCTCTAGGGGCCGAATAAAACGTATAATCCCTAGTTTCTGGATTGACTGTTCGCCAAACATCCATCAACTGATGAGTATGGAGAAGGCTTCTAATACGGCGGATATAGGAGTAGGCCAAGTGAGAGGAACCCTTAGAAACATCTACAAGTGGATCCAGTGCGACATTCAGGTCTCCTCCGACCAATAGAGTGCCTTCCGCAAAATCATCTAATTTAGATAGAATTCCAGTCAAGGCTCTCAATTGTTTTGCGTTAGGAAGGTATATGTTAGCCAAAGTATACATCTGGCCACCTAATTTACCTTTGACAAACAGAAACCTACCGGTATCATCCGAGCTCGAATCTAGGAATTCCCATGGGGTAGATCTAGCAATAAGGATACTCACACCCCTAGATTTGGATAAGTCGTAACAGCTGTGGTAGGCATCTGGGTATCTGGGGGAACTGACTGAATTTCGGTAAAGAGTCTTTGCGAAAGTGGGTCTCCTGGATGAAGGCAATCTGTACCTTCCTACACCATAGGAGCCGGAGAATGGAGGAACGTTTCTCAGGCGTATTTAGTCCATTGGCATTGATGGACGCGAAGGTGATTTCAGACATATTCAGGATCTGTAGAAAACAAAAAATAAGGGAGAAAACAATCGGTGGGGGGGGGAGAAAAGGACGAGACGAGAAACAAAAGGTCGGACAAACAACACTAATAGATTAGATCAACAGATACAAATACGCCAGAAAAAGAAAGGCGAGAAATCAGAACTGGCTAGTCCAGTTCAGACAAAACTAATATGAACCAAAACAGTGGAAAGTGGTATCCACTATGCGACTCTTGAGAAGCCCAAAAAATGAGCGAGCCAAGACTCACGGACCTAGTAGGGGTTAAGCAGAGCAGACTATGAGACTACCCTTTCCCCAGGCCCAGAATTTTTCATCTTTTTTGTTTAAAAACAGCAATATAATGGAATCGGAAGGAGACACAGGAAGACAGTGAAAAAACAGCGATAAATCGCTACCAGTGATCCAGCCCATTTGCTGAGTGGGCCAAAACTACACTCTGTCTTCTGTGTCTGCTCCCCATCTAGAACATTTCCAAGTACTGTAGGACTTATAATAAGGGTATGGCTCCACCCCTAACAATCAGGAACAATTAGTTGAGAAAAACAGTCTCCTATCCTGGAGAGTGCGGGACCTGAGGTCGAATTCTTTGGGAACCATTATTCAGGCGTGGTGGTGGACCAGTCGTTGGGGTTGAGAAAACCGGAACATCAAGCCAGTCCGGTAGAGAGATGGGCGGACTGTCCAGAAACTGGCTAAGCTCACCCGCCTGGTCTGGGGAGTGTAAAGCAAATGTGGATCAATTTTCTCCGGATTATCAGGTGAAACGGATCGCCCCAACGGTAGGTGGCCCCAGAGTTGGTAACAATTTGCAGAAGAGGTTTGAGAGTGTGCCTCATGAGCAGAGTTCTCCTAGAAACGTCTAGTAAGATTTGGATCTGTAATCCGCAGAAGGATACGGGACCCTGTCTCCAGGCTCTTTGTAAAAGTTCCTCCTTTTCCCTGAAAAAGTGAACCCTGCATAGCACATCACGCGGAGCAAAATTTTCCGAACGCCTGGGGCCCAGGACCCTGTGTACTCTGTCCAGCTCTATTTCAGACTCCTCAGGCCTGTCAAAGAGAGAGTTGAAGATAGCGGTGACTGCTTTCCTTAAATCCGTGGCATTGATATCCTCAGGGATCCCGCGGATCTTGATATTATTTTGTCGGCCCCTGTTCTCCTGGTCATCTAACTGCAACAGTAGGTGCCTGTTTAATGCCTGTTGGGAGGCAACAGACGATTCCACGGCAGTAAGGCGGGCGTCCAGCTCGGCCGAGATTTGATTCTGCGAGGTCACTTTAGTAGAAATAGCCGTTAGGTCAGCTTTGACTTCAGCTACAGCCTGGTCATGTTTGGCTTCTACCCTCTGTAAGATCACCTCCAGATCCGATTTAGTTCGGAGCATACTGAGGAGAGACCAAATGTCCTTTTGTTTAGGTCGTTTTGCTCTTCTACCTTGAGATGAGGAGGCAGATGATGGAGCTTCAGAAAAATCTGAGGCGTCTGGAGGGTTAAAAATAGCAGGAGTGGAGGGGAGGTCCATAGACAGAGCCTGTGATGGCTGTACATCCCTTATTGCGGCCTGCGCGCCATTTTGGGCCCACTGATTAGGTGCATGTGGTTGGGATTCCCGTATGGATTTGCGTCCCCCTAGCTGTATGGTAAAGGGTTCAGGGTGTTCAGGGCGACAAGGCAGTTGAGACGGAGCCTGCAGGCCGTCGGCGGCTGGTGTAGGTGTAGTGTCACCACGCGTCTTACTCACCGGAGTAAGCTTGGGAGTCGCGCCAGAGTTCATGGGCCCGGTATCGGACGCAGAAGATTGCAGGAGTGGATCGCCACAGGTAAGAGGCACCGGGGCCTGATGCTGTGAGGCCTGCGTAGAAGAGTCCCGTGAACCATCCGGAACGGCCGTAGTGAGGGTAGCCACCATCCCTGGCGGACCCTCAGCCGCCATCTTAGACCATAAGGCCGCCTGGACATAGGACTTCTTGCCCGGTAAGTATGTGGGACCCGAGTTGGCTGCCGATACTACTGGCCAGTCTGATGATAAGGAGAGCGGTGGTGTGGAGATCACTCTCGACTGGATGGTACCATCACTCACTTGGTCAGCAGAAGGAGCCTGCAGCGCCGCGACATCCTCCACCGGCGCCATCTTTGAGGGTTCCGGAACGGGAGCCGGCGTGGCAGAGAAGAACCTCGCGATGTGGGGTTCTGAGGCTATATAAGTGGACCCACGGCGGCCCGAACGTCTGACCATCAGGTCGGATTCATTCAAATTGCTGCCCTTAATATCGTATAGAAGGGCCTGGGATCTGGGAGCTCTGAAATGTGCGTCTTCACGGCTGCATGCTCAGGCCACGCCCCCGACAGTTACATATTTATCCTGTGACCGCCTAATGTACCTCAAGCCACAGAATCCAAAGTTCTTTGCTGTCAGGTGAATGCCTATTGGCAAATTTTTGGGGCCTGTACTGTCCGACAGTTAAATTTTTATCCTGTGACCGTCTAATGTACCTCAAGCCACAGAATCCAAAGTTCTTTGCTGTCAGATGAATGCCTATTGCCTAATTTTTGGGGCCTGTACTGGCCGACAGTTAAATTTTTTTATCTCTAGCCACATAATCACACCCCTGTCTCACTCCTCTCTGCCTCTCATGGTGGCGTATGAACCCCATTCACCATAAGGACCTAATTTCACAGGGTCATGTGACTGTGCCCCCCACCCTGTACTGTTCTCTTCACCCCATACTTTGCCCCCTTATACCCTGCATTGTGCCCTCTTACCACACCCTGTGCAGTGCCCCTAGTCATTCCCTGTACTGTGCCCTCTTATACTCTTTTATCCGGCCACCGTACAGAGGTGTTATCTGGTCACTGTGCAGAGGTGTTATCCGGTCAATGTATGGCGGTGGTATCCAATATCTGGATGGCCATAACTGTATCCCTTTCCCTGCCCACGCCAGGAAAAATATGCTGAAAAATATGCAGATTGCGGTGTTAAGGACCTTTGCACCACAATCTGTGTCAGAAATACGCCTAACATAGACATTTTTCTATATAATAAATGACCACCTAATTGTATTATTATTCGGGGGTCGGGCTAATATATTTATATTATATAGATTCTAGTGTATTATACTGTGCCTTGTATTTCCCAGTAGAAAATTGGGAAACACAGTCCTTATCCCTGACCACCAGGACATAGAAACATAGAAACATAGAATGTGTCGGCAGATAAGAACCATTTGGCCCATCTAGTCTGCCCAATATACTGAATAGTATGGATAGCCCCTGGCCCTATCTTATATGAAGGATGGCCTTATGCCTATCCCATGCATGCTTAAACTCCTCCACTGTATTTGCAGCTACCACTTCTGCAGGAAGGCTATTCCATGCATCCACTACTCTCTCAGTAAAGTAATACTTCCTGATATTACTTTTAAACCTTTGCCCCTCTAATTTAAAACGATGTCCTCTTGTAGAAGTTTTTCTTCTTTTAAATATTCTCTCCTCTTTTACCTTGTTGATTCCCTTTATGTATTTAGCAGTTTCTATCATACCCCCTCTGCCTCGTCTTTCTTCCAAGCTATACATGTTAAGTTCCTTTAATCTTTCCTGGTAAGTTTTATCCTGCAATCATCATGTGACGTGCAGCCCCAAGTTTTACCGGCTAATGGCACCAGATTGGCTTCTAACTGTTGAGCTTTGTAAATGAATAGTATGCAAGCCAATAATTGTATTCCTATCTAGGGGAATATTTACACAATATTATTTTTCCTGTCAAAATCACAGCTGGAACGTTGCTTAGTGGCATTCTCCCCTGACGCTATCGAAGTAACAGAAGCTCAAGACGTTATTGACATTTATAAGTAATTCAGCAAGAAATGATAAAGAGAAGCACAAGTCCGCAGGGAATGGCAGAAGAAGACCAAGGGTCACCGTGTACCGAGGTGTGATTTGCAAACTCCATTAATACGGTGTAACAGAATTCTTCCATTTATTCAACACAACACTTCAGGCTAGCAAGCGGCTGACATCTAGAAATAAAAATGAACATGTAAATACATAATTTGATCATAGGCATTCTTAAATAGATATAAAAGAGTCTGAAGAACAGCAATTATGTCATATAGGCTTGTCAAGAGATTTATCTCGAAATATAAAAGTAACGTGTTGTTCTTATTGTTATGGTAACCAAGCGGTTTCGAGAACAGACATGTACGGTACTTAACTAATCTACCTTACAAAATTATTCGGAATATCATTTAAAGTATTATTGAATGTTTCTACTAGACATCAAGTAAAAGGTCTTGTTTTGCTTCTTGGTAAGAGTGAGATAGAAGCTTTCTCTTTGACAGGCTCCTGTCTGACACTGAGATGTCACCATGTCAGGGCTCAAATATAAGATTATCATATGCTACACTTGGGAAGGTAGACTCATCAAGTCTTTAGTGTATTGTGCAAGACTTCCCAAGAGGTTATAGGCAGGGGTATAGCTACATGGGCTGCAGAAGTAGCAGTCGTAGCCTGACTCTGGTGCTTGAGGAGACCAAGGACCTTTCTGCCATATCAGAAGACACCAGTTTGTAAATGGCACATGGTGGGTGGGGGCCCTTTTGCAAATTTAGGGCCCAAGGTATTGTTTTGTGACTTGGTTAGAGTAAATTGGAAGCTTTCTCTTTGGCTCCTGCTTGGCATTGAGGTACCACCATGTCAGACCTAGTAAATAAGTAAGAATATTGTCTGTTGCCCTTGGGAAAGTAGACTCACCAAGTCCGTAATGTATTGTGTGAGATTCCGGAGATGTTATAGGCAGGGGTATAGCTACAAGGAGTGTAGATTTAGCAATCTTACCCGGACTCTGTTGCTTGAGGGGGACCAAGGATTTCTCTGCCAAGGACCTCTCTGAGACTCTGTGGCAGAATAACACAGAGGCCCAACATCTAAGGACTAGGGTTATAGGATCTCTTGACACTACTTTGGGTCTTTTCTGTAAGGTTTTCATTTCTAATTAAACCACCATAGTAGCGTAGCATGGAACATTATTCTTGAATGCAAAACTAAAGACAAGTATCAGAGAGTTTGAGTATGGTGCAAACATAAGCATTTCATAGGGAGACAGGCCACTAATAGGAACTGTATAATGCGTAAATGGGTTTTCTGGACTATGATATTAGGATAGTATGACAGGATCCTAAACAATTAACTGACCAAGGGCCATGATGCATCACTCTGCTTTCTTTATCAGGCATAGCGCCACACATATGGTATTGGCTGCACTTGGTATTGCAACTCAATCCTTTAACCCCATTGATAAAGTTGTGCAGCCCCTCCAGTCAGCTATTCAGTGGGGTCAGACACCTTTAATTTGATATTGATATCTAATATTGATAGAACAGGCTGTCCCTTCCTGGGAAAGCTTAGTACGACACTACTTTCTAAAAAATGCACACCAATTTTCTAAAAATAAATAAATAAAAAAGTTTCCATTTGAAATGCAAATTTTTAGGAAAAAAATATATTTTGTGCCAAAATAGTATCCTTAGTTAATAAACGGGGCTTAAATATTTCAAGGGAGAAGAAAAGTTGCAAAAAAATAAATAAAAATTGTACCAAATTTGGCACAATTTCTAAAAAGAAACAGCATAAACACATTGATAAATGAGGATCTTTGATCGAATTCGAGGCCCGCACAGTAACACTGCTCACCACTGAGCCTCCATTATCTATCAGTATACGAGATCCCTCATCTGTGTCCATATAATAGACTGTATAATTAGAGGGATACAATTGTATGAGTCAATGTAGTCATACAATGCTCCAGAAACTTTTATATTACAGTGCAGCACTGTTAATATTGTGTCAGGCTTCATTAATAAAATGGATGCCCCCTTCAGCACACACCTGTGTCACGTCTACACACATAATTAGCGTACCACCGCCGCCTTAATGGGGTAATTTACCACACCTTTCAAGCCTAGGACAGCTGCTGCCATTAAAAATCACCTAAGGATTAACGTCTAAATCCTAACCTTGCGTCTTTAGGGGTTTGAGAAGTAGCCATAGCAACATAAGGAGACGAAAATGATTGCAGCTTATAATAGCTTGAAAAATGATTCTAATGTTATTGAAGCGAGGTTAACGAGAAGAATCACCAAGTTCTATCCTCTCAAGATATTCCGTAAGGGTTTTGACCAGAAAACTTTGTGGGTAGTTTTGGCCTTAAGGATGCAGAACATTTCTTCATTTTTTTTACCTCACTGCACTACAGGAGTCATCAATTTTTTAAATGTTTTCTTTCTAAGTTCTTTTTGCATTTTAGGCTATGTATTTTTTATATATTGTTTCCAATACCCCCAATTATGCTTAAAATGTATCCTATTAAGTAATATAATATGTCTTTTATCTAATGTTTTATGAGAGATTAACTTTTTTATACTTTAAAAAATGTTCATGTTTCTTCTTAATTTGTTTATTAAACTTTGTTTTGTTTTACAATTGGATTTTTACTTTTAAATTAAAGATGAAGTAATAAATTCTACCACTTTATATGCATAGTACATGTCCACAGTATTGTAAGCCACCCAATGCCCCTTTGGATTTCTGAAAAAGTTATTCAAATTAGCTTTCTTAAGCCTGCCTGACGCCAACAGATGTAAGATTAGCTAATTTTCATATATTTTGCCCAGAAACCCACAGGAGCATTGACTGGCTTACAATACTCATCATGCATATTTGTCAACATGTCCATTCGGAACTGTCCTCTCACCTCTCCTTCTGCTCCCTCTTTGACCGGCTACAATCTGGCTTCCAACCCCACCACTCGACTGAGACTGCCCTTACCAAAGTCACCAATGACCTACTAACAGCCAAAACCAAAAAACATTACTCTGTCCTCCTTCTCCTTGACCTGTCCTTCTGTTGCAAACTCTCTCATCTCTTGGCATCACTGACCTGGCCCTCTTCTGCATCACATAATACCTCACAGACTGGACGTTTAGCATCTTCCACTCTCACACCACCTCGTCTCATTCCCTCTCTGTCAGTGTCCCGCAAGGCTCTGTCCTAGGATCCCTGCTCTTCTCTATCTACATTTTCAGCCTCGGACATCTCATAGAGTCCCATGGCTTTCAGTATCACTCTTATGCTGACGACACACACATCTACCTCTCTGGTCCAGACATCACCACCATATTATCTAGAATCCCACAATGCCCATCTTCCATATTATCCTCCTCTCTATTTTGAAAAATGAACATGGATAAAACCGAATTCATCATCTTTCCCCCATCTTGCTCAACCCCTCAGCTGACCTATCTATCACGATCAATTGCTGCACACTCTCCCCGGTCAACCAAGTCCGCTGCCTTGGAGTTACCTTGGATTCTGCCCTCTACTTCCGACCGCACATTCAAGCACTTTCCACCATCTACCGCCTCCAACTTAAAAACATCTACCGCATCAGAGCTTTCCTCAACTTTGAATCTGCGAAAATGCTTGTACATGCTCTCATCATCTCCCGCCTAGACTACTGCAACATTCTCCTCTGTGGCCTTCCAGCTAGCACTCTCGCACCCCTCCAATCTATCCTCCACTCTGCTGCCTGACCAATCCACCTCTCACCCTGTTACTCCTCTGCCTCTCCCCTCTGCCAATCCCTTCACTGGCTCCCCATTGCACAGCGAATTCAGTTCAAAATACTAACAAATACATACAAGGCCGTCCACAACCTGTCCCCTCCCTACATCTCTGAGCTACTTTCCCGATAAATCCCCACACGCAATCTCCGATCCTCACAAGACCTCCTTCTCTCCTTTTATCACATCTTCCCACAATCACCTCCAAGATATCTCCCGTGCATCCCCCACCCTCTGGAACTCGCTACCCCAACATATCAGACTCTCACCTACAGTGGAATCCTTCAAAAGAAACCTAAAAACCCAACAAGCCTACAACCAGTGACTGCTGCCTCTGTACCACCATGACCAGCTTCACCCTTACCTACTGTGTCCTTCTCCCATACCATGTAGATTGTAAGCCCTCACGGGCAGGGCCCTCTCTCCTTCTGTACCAGTTTGGAACTCGTCTTGTTTATGATTATTCAATTGTCTGTATTATGTGTGTGCACCGCTTATCATATGTACAGCGCTATGAAATGAATGGCACTTTAATAATAAATAATAATAATAATTCATATTTGGCACCCTTCATTAGGAGAAATAGTCCCAACCAAAGCCTCTAATGCAGTCACGCAAAGTTTCTTTGCTCAGCTCTGGTGTAGTTACCTAGAAAGAGCCTGATTCCTGGTATGAGACTCTATCTTTCTTTTATTTTGGAAAGGAGACTAGCTTGCACGTCTCTTTTCCAGAGAAGCATTATGTAGGTACATGAGCACAGCAATAGATAAAAAAAAATCTTAATATGAAAAAGTGCTGATTGAACAGTTTGAGGCTACCACCTAAAACGCAGTGGACGAATGGGGGGAATTGATGTATGAGGCACTCAGAGGTATGTATATAGCAAATCAATGCTATGGATTTGGAATTCATCCTGAATTTTCCATACAATATGATTCTAACAAACCCAAATAAAAGGAGATCACAAAGTGTTATATGTTAACTTCAAGGGCAATTGGGGCATATTTAATTCGGGTAGTAGTAGTAGTTTGTACTGTAATTGGATTCTGGAGCTTTGTTAGTTTTAGGGCTTACCTTTAGCCCCTTAATGCAAAATATGATACATCTAGCGATGTACAAGGATTCAATTGGTTGATATGTCAGCCTGGAGCATTGTGAAGGCTCCCTGGCCTGCCAAAGTAGACTGCCTGTTAGGCCATGCCTGCAGCAGGAAGCCTGACAAAGTCCAAGAAACTGCAATAGTTTTCTATTTTAGTCTATGATAAAAGACATCCCCTTTTTTTAAAATAACAATAAACAGCAACAAAATAAACATCATACAGTAGATTTTGCTGTGTCCAGAAATGTCCAGACTATTAAAATATTTTTCCTGTACCGCCAAATAATTTGCCATTTTTAAGTCGTCTTGCTCCCCCCTAAAAAAAAAAAAAAGTGACCGAAAAGTCATACAGTGCTGCCCATAATTATTCATACCCCTGGCAAAAATTTTTATTGTGGAGAAAAAAAAACATTTCTCAGCTTTTAGTTACATTTGAGCAAAAAGTGTCCAGTCCAAAATTATTCATACCCTTCACAAACAGTCACATTCTGTGGGAAAATGCAAAGTTCTATACCATTCCAAATAGTCAAGACTGTTCTAAAGCATCCTAATTACCCTGATTAATTGGGAACAGCAGTTTTAATCAACTCAACAGGTAAAAAACATCAGCAGTTGGTTTGTGGACAGTCATGGCTAAGACAAAGGAGCTCAGTGAGGACCTGCGGCTGCGCATTGTGGCTTCTCACAAGTCAGGAAAGGGCTACAAGGCCATTTCAGAGTGGCTTCCAGTGGCTACAGTGCAAAGTATTATTAAAAAATACAAGATGTTCCTCACTGTGGAAAATCTCAGAGGACCTGGTCGGAAGCCAAAAGTGACACCTGTGCTGGTCAGGAGGATAGTTAGAGAGGTGAAAAAGAATCCAAGGACCACCACCAAGGCCATCCTGGTGAATCTGGGCTCTGCTGGTGGCAATGTCTCAAGGCAGACAATCCAACGGACACTGTACACTGCTGGGGGTTCCACGGATGCAGACCAAGGAGGATGCCACTTCTCCAGATAAGGCACACAAAAGCTCGCTTGGCCTTTGCAAAAGCTCCTCTGGACAAAGAAGAAGACTTCTGTGTTATGGTCAGATGAAACAAAAATTGAATTGTTTGGTCACAATGATGTTTCCTTCATTTGGCGTAAAAAAGGAGAAGCCTTCAACCCAAAGAACACCATCCCCACTGTCAAACATGGTGGTGGGAACCTAATGCTTTGGGGGTGTTTTTCAGCCAATGGACCAGGGAACCTAATCACAGTAAACGGCACCATCAAAAAAGAGAAATACATGAGGATTCTCAACGACAACATCAGGCCGTCTGCAGAGAAACCTGGCCTTGGGCACCAGTGGACATTTCAGCATGACAATGACCCAAAACAGAAAAAAAATAAACGAACCAGCACCTCCATAATAAGTGAATATGAGAACGCAGGTGCACGCTACCTTGGCTGAAACACAATTGGATTAGTAGAACTACAGGTAACAGCACTCTGCTGGTCAATTGCACAAAGATATAAGCAAACACTGAAAGAATAAATACTTGGTGGTCATACTTACTGCAAATGCAGCTAGAAGCTCTTTGCGAATATAATTGATCAAAAATATTTATTTTTATATTTCATTTATTTTTCTTCCCCATTGTCACTGCCACTAGGGGGGTGGCTCCCCCTGGTGGTGAGATTGAACCGTGCACCACCAGCCCATTTACCATGTGCTTTTAATTAGATAGCTTGTACAGCTGTATTCTACTCATACTGCAGGCTCACAACCTGGGAGAGGCATGCGTAGGATACAGCTTGGTACTACTTTGCCCAGATTGTAGGCTGTAAGCCCAGGAGAGGCATGTTAGAGTAGGACCCATCTGATTAGAAGCCACCTTGTCGTCTGGTAGATGGGCCCGAAATATTTTTGATCAATTATATTCGCAAAGAGCTTCTAGCTGCATTTGCAGTAAGTATGACCACCAAGTATTTATTCTTTCAGTGTTTGCTTATATCTTTGTGCAATTGACCAGCAGAGTGCTGTTACCTATAGTTCTACTAATCCAATGACCCAAAACACACAGCAAAAGTGGCGAAGAAATGGTTAGCAGACAACAACATTAACTTTTTGGAGTGCCCCAGCCAGAGTCCAGGCATGAATCCAATTGAGAATCTGTGAAGGGAGCTAAAGATCAGGGCGATGGCAAGAAGACCCTCCAACCTGAGATTTGGAGCTCATTGCTAAAGATGAATGGGCAAAAATTCCTGTGGAGACCTGCAAAAAGCTGTTCTGCAATTATAGGAAGCGTTTGATTGCTGTAATAGCCAATAAAGGCTTTTCTATTGATTATTGTGAAGGGTATGAATAATTTTGCACCGGACACTTTTTGCTCAAATGTAAATAAAAGCTGAGAAATGTTTTTTTTCCCCCACAATAATGCCTCTTGTACATCGTCTTATTATGTCATTTCCCGCCCAAAAATTACTTGCTGGTTGAATAAAAGTAACTTTAAGTCAAAATTTGCCAGGGGTATGAATAATTATGGACAGCACTGTATGTACCCTGAAACAGAAGCAATCTATTTTAACTGCAGCCTATTCTGCAGTGTTTTACCAACATTATCATCATTCACTGTCCCCACAACCTAAGTTCCCTATCAGGGGAAAAATGCGGATGTCATCTTTGGGCCTCATGCACACGGCCGAGCCGATGCTGCCCACGTGAGTTCCGCAATTTTTGCCCATAATAGAAATGCCTATTCTTGGTAGAAAAATGGACAAGAATAGGACATGTTCTATTTTTTTTCTTTGCGGGGCCACGTAACGGAGCAAGGGATGCGGTCAGCACATGGAGTGCTGTCCGCATCTTTTGCGGCCCCATTAAAGTCAATGGCTCCACATCCGAGCCGCATTTTTTGTGGACCCAAACAACGCTTGTGTGCATGAGGCCTTGGTCAGATTAGAACCTAGGACAGCAGCATGGTAAGACAACTGAGAGATCATGCTGACTGATGAAAGCTACAATTCCACTCACTTAAAACAATCCCTTATACAGCTCTGTAGATAGAAAGATAAAAAAAAAGTTAAATATGGCGATGCAATAGTTAAACAATAGAAAATATATCAATTTGGTATTGTCATAATCATGCTGAATCTCAGAATAAGCTTGTCATGTCATAATTAGCGCATAGTGAACAGCATGAAAACAAAACCTAGTGGAACTAACTAATATGTAAAATAGCGGCTGACCCACTGATTATAGCGGAACAGGTGCTCTGTCTATATGACTTCATCCTGTCACAGTATAGTAGGTTATTTAGTATATTTGTTTATATTTGTAGAAGGCACACTTCATCTGGAATGACTCAGAGACCACACTGATCTCAAGTTATTTATTAGATATACCCCTAATAAAAATACCATAAAATATCCCAAAAAGGCCACAAATTAATAAGGAAAAATATGCAAAATATTAAGGATCAAATTATTATAGCAAAAATAAAAATAATTGTTTGATGTCCTAATGCATATTAATTTAAAATGTATCGTACATAATCACATTAACATCTCATTTTCCATCCATTTCCAACCTGACTAGATCAATGTTTATACATAAGCTTCAGTTTAAATGAACTGAGGTGTGTGTTTTCTTATAGGGTAAATTGATTGGACATATGTGATAACGAGATCGGACATATGTGGTAATACATGCTATTTATATATAATCACGAACCAAGATATCAATTCATTTTCCATCCACATCCAATATAATTAGATTGGAATCACTGTTGGTATACAAGCTAGAATGTGCGTTTCCATATAAGATGAATTAGTTGGATATTGATGGTTATAAAACACTCTTGTTTGTTTAGACAAAATGTGTCCTACTACCCAAATTCGCTAATTGAATACGCCAATATGCAATTGTCCGTATTATCAACTATATGGTGGCACTGTGTAGTTTATCCACCTCTGGGATTTGGTAGTCCACTTTGTATCGGTGTTTATATATATGATTTGCTATTCCCTAATCATAGTCTGGTGACTCTTAAGACCGGTGATATTATGTCTGTAGCTTATCTTTTATTCTTATACATCCCTTCATTGATGGTAAATTTGCGAAGTTTGTGTACTTACAGTTGGTGGGCAGTGGTATGCCAAGCGTGGCATCCTACAAGGCTGTTGCTGCCGTTCACCACTTACCTCCACCTTCTTTAATTGCAAACAGGCAGTAACGCTGTTAGGATCGGGATGTTTCGCTTAGTAGCGCAGCTCTGTGTTGGCGTCCCACGAGGTGTCCGGGATCGCGCTCAGGCTGTATGCCGACTATTAGAGTTCTTATGGTTGTAAGATGGAGTATCTGTGGAGCGATCCACTGCGACTCTATTCCTCTTTAGCCTCTGCCACGGTTTCACATTCTTTGTAAGGTCTCCTGATTACACCTTTGGACCAGACGCGTTTCGGAGTCTCTCACTCCTTCCTCAGTGGCCATGGTAATCCAGGAGATCCTGCCCTTTTTGTACTTCCATGATTACAATCCCACAGAAAACCTGTACTGGACTCTTTTTTGTATCATCTTTTTGTTTAAATATATCTTCTATATACCTTATTGATTTCAAAGTCTCACATTGTCCCATAATGTTGTCTGTTTCTTATTTCTTATCATCCTTTTGATTTCAATTCAGGAAAAAACTCATTTGTTATTCTTAATTGTATATAAAATGAATGTTTTCCAACAATCATATACACAGTACAGACCAAAAGTTTGGACACACCTTCTCATTCAAAGAGTTTTCTTTATTTTCATGACTATGAAAATTGTAGATTCACACTGAAGGCATCAAAACTATGAATTAACACATGTGGAATTATATACATAACAAAAAAGTGTGAAACAACTGAAAATATGTCACATTCTAGGTTCTTCAAAGTAGCCACCTTTTGCTTTGATTACTGCTTTGCACACTCTTGGCATTCTCTTGATGAGCTTCAAGAGGTAGTCACCTGAAATGGTCTTCCAACAGTCTTGAAGGAGTTCCCAGAGATGCTTAGCACTTGTTGGCCCTTTTGCCTTCACTCTGCGGTCCAGCTCACCCCAAACCATCTCGATTGGGTTCAGGTCCGGTGACTGTGGAGGCCAGGTCATCTGGCGCAGCACCCCATTACTCTCCTTCATGGTCAAATAGCCCTTACTTTCAAAGTTTTCCCAATTTTTCGGACTGACTGACCTTTATTTCTTAAAGTAATGATGGCCACTCGTTTTTCTTTACTTAGCTGCTTTTTTCTTGTCATAATACAAATTCTAACAGTCTATTCAGTAGGACTATCAGCTGTGTATCCACCTGACTTCTCCTCAATGCAACTCATGGTCCCAACCATATTTATAAGGCAAGAAATCCCACTTATTAAACCTGACAGGGCACACCTGTGAAGTGAAAACCATTTCAGGTGACTACCTCTTGAAGCTCATCAAGAGAATGCCAAGAGTGTGCAAAGCAGTAATCAAAGCAAAAGGTGGCTACTTTGAAGAACCTAGAATATTACATATTTTCTGTTGTTTCACACTTTCTTGTTATGTATATAATTCCACATGTGTTAATTCATAGTTTTGATGCCTTCAGTGTGAATCTACAATTTTCATAGTCATGAAAATAAAGAAAACTCTTTGAATGAGAAGGTGTGTCCAAACTTTTGGTCTGTACTGTATATATTCAGTGCTGCCCATAAATATTCATACCCCAGGCAAATTTTGACCTAAAGTTACTTTTATTCAACCAGCAAGTAATTTTTTGACGGGAAATGACATAGCTGTCTCCCAAAAGAGAATAAAACGATGTACAAGAGGCATTATTGTGGGGGCGAAAAAAACATTTTTCAGCTTTTATTTTCATTTTAGCAAAAAATACAAGATGTTCCACACTGTGGAAAATCTGAAAGGACATGGTCGGAAGCCAAAAGTGACACATGTGCTGGTCAGGAGGATAGTTAGAGGTGAAAAAGAATCAAAGGATCACCACCAAGGCCGTCCTGGTAAATCTGGGCTCTGCTGGTGGCAATGTCTCAAGGCAGATAATCCAACGGACACTGCACACTGCTGTGTTCCATGGATGCAGACCAAGGAGGATGCCACTTCTCCAGATAAGGCACACAAAAGCTTGTTTGGCCTCTGCAAAAGCTCATCTGGACAAAGAAGAAGACTTCTGGTCTTCTGTGTTATGGTCAGATGAAACAAAGATTGAATTGTTTGGTCACAATGATGTTTCCTTCATTTGGCGTAAAAAAGGAGAAGCCTTCAACCCAAAGAACACCATCCCCACTGTCAAACATGGTGGTGGGAACCTAATGCTTTGGGGGTGTTTTTCAGCCAATGGACCAGGGAACCTATTCACAGTAAATGGCACCATGAGAAAAGAGCAGT
The DNA here is from genome assembly GCF_014858855.1 of Bufo gargarizans. Taxonomy (NCBI): domain Eukaryota; kingdom Metazoa; phylum Chordata; class Amphibia; order Anura; family Bufonidae; genus Bufo; species Bufo gargarizans. The sequence continues at coordinate 727,473,282 of NC_058080.1, forward strand.
ACATGAGGATTCTCAACGACAACATCAGGCAGTCTGCAGAGAAATTTGGCCTTGGGCACCAGTGGACATTTCAGCATGACAATGACCCAAAACACACAGCAAAAGTGGCGAAGAAATGGTTAGCAGACAACAACATTAACTTTTTGGAGTGGCCCAGCCAGAGTCCAGGCTTGAATCCAATTGAGAATCTGTGGAGGGAGCTAAAGATCAGGGTGATGGCAAGAAGACCCTCCAACCTGAAAGATTTGGAGCTCATTGCTAAAGATAAATGGGCAAAAATTCCTGTGGAGACATGCAAAAATCTGGTCTACAATTATAGGAAGCGTTTGATTGCTGTAATAGCCAATAAAGGCTTTTCTATTGATTATTGTGAAGGGTATGAATAATTTTGGACTGGACACTTTTTGCTTAAATGTAAAAAAAAGCTGAGAAATGTTTTTTTCCCAAAATAATGCCTCTTGTACCTCGTCTTATTATGTCATTTCCCGTAAAAAAAATTACTTGCTGGTTGAATAAAAGTAACTTTAAGTCAAAATTTGCCAGGGGTATGAATAATTATGGACAGCACTGTATGTACCCTGAAACAGAAGCAATCTATTTTAACGGCAGCCTATTCTGCAGTGTTTTACCAACATTATCATCATTCACTGTCCCCACAACCTAAGTTCCCTATCAGGGGAAAAATGCAGATGTCATCTTTGGGCCTCATGCACACGGCCGAGCCATGTTTTGCGGTCCGAAAATTGCGGATCCGCAAAACACTGATGCTGCCCACGTGAGTTCCGCAATTTATGCCCATAATAGAAATGCCTATTCCTGGTTGAAAAATTGACAAGAATAGGACATGTTCTATTTTTTTTTTTTTGCAGGGCCATGTAACGGAGCAAGGGATGCGGTCAGCACATGGAGTGCTGTCCGCATCTTTTGTGGCCCCATTAAAGTCAATGGCTCTACATCCGAGCCGCATTTTTTGTGGACCCAAACAACGTTTGTGTGCATGAGGCCTTGGTCAGATTAGAACCTAGGACAGCAGCATGGTAAGACAACTGAGAGATCATGCTGACTGATGAAAGCTACAATTCCACTCACTTAAAACAATCCCTTATACAGCTCTGTAGATAAAAAGATAAAAAAAGTTAAATATGATGATGCAATAGTTAAACAATAGAAAATATATCAATTTGGTATTGTCATAATTAGTGTTGAGCGCGAATATTCGAAAAGCGAATTTTTTTCGCGATTTCGCGAATATTTCGAATATAGTGCTATATATTCGTAAAAACAAATATTCATTTTATTTATTTTTTTCACAAAATTACAGTACACATATAATTGATTGTTTCCCAAAGGTCCAAAAGCTCAGATCTTACTCACATTGCCTAGAAAGTGATTGAGGAGCAAATCTTCGTAAGGCGATTTTATTAGCGCACATGCGAATATTGGCACTTGTCCCAGAACAGAGGCAAAGGGCTTTGCATTCATACATTAGTGAATTGAGTTGCGAATCTTCGTAAGGCGATTTTATTAGCGCACAGGCGAATATCTACACTTGTCCCAGAACAGAGGCAAAGGGCTTTGCATTCATACATTAGTGATTGAATTGAGTTGCGAATCTTCGTAAGGCGATTTTATTAGCGCACATGCGAATATCTACACTTGTCCCCAGAACAGAGAGGCAAAGGCCTGTGCATTCATATAGTATAGCACCATATTCGCGAATACTTAGAACTTCGTAAAATTCGATTTACGAATATTCATATTTTTTATTTTACTTTCCACCTTACAGATTACATTGATCTGTACTCTGTCAACTACTGTCATCACCCCCCACTGTATCTCGATTGATTCCCAAAAGTCCAAAAGCTCAGATCTTACTCACATTGCCTAGAAAGTGATTGAGGTGCGAATCTTCGTAAGGCGATTTTATTAGCGCACATGCGAATATCTACACTTGTCCCAGAACAGAGGCAAAGGGCTTTGCATTCATACATTAGTGATTGAATTGAGTTGCGAATCTTCGTAAGGCGATTTCATTAGCCACATGCGAATTTTGCATAGCATAATATGTATTATGCGATGCGAAAATTCGAATTATCGCATATGCGAAATAATAACGAATTCGAATATTTGCGAATATTTTACGAATATTCTTTCGAATATTCGCGAAATTTCGCGAATTCGAATATGGGACATGCCGCTCAACACTAGTCATAATCATACTGAATCTCAGAATAAGCTTGTCATGTCATAATTAGCGCATAGTGAACAGCATGAAAACAAAACCTAGTGGAATTAACCAAAATGTAAAATAGCGGCTGACCCACTGATTATAGCGGAACAGGTGCTCTGTCTATATGACTTCATCCTGTCACAGTATAGTAGGCTATTTAGTATATTTGTTTATATTTGTAGAAGGCACACTTCATCTGGAATGACTCAGAGACCACACTGATCTCAAGTTATTTATTAAATATACCCCTAATAAAAATACCATAAAATATCCCAAAAAGGCTACAAATTAATAAGGAAAAATATGCAAATTATTAAGGAATAAATTATTATAGCAAAAATAAAAATAATTGTTTGATGTCCTAATGCATATTAATTTAAAATGTATCGTACATAATCATATTATCATCTCATTTTCCATCCATTTCCTACCTGACTAGATCAATGTTAATACATAAGCTTAAAGTTTAAATGAACTGTGTGTGTGTTTTCTTATAGGGTAAATTGATTGGACATATGTGATAACGAGATCGGACATATGTGGTAATACATGCTATTTATATATAATCACGAACCAAGATATCAATTCATTTTCCATCCACATCCAATATAATTAGATTGGAATCACTGTTGGTATACAAGCTAGAATGTGCGTTTCCATATAAGATGAATTAGTTGGATATTGATGGTTATAAAACACTCTTGTTTGTTTAGACAAAATGTGTCCTACTACCCAAATTCGCTAATTGAATACGCCAATATGCAACTGTCCGTATTATCAACTATATGGTGGCACTGTGTAGTTTATCCACCTCTGGGATTTGGTAGTCCACTTTGTATCGGTGTTTATATATATGATTTGCTATTCCCTAATCATAGTCTGGTGACTCTTAAGACCGGTGATATTATGTCTGTAGCTTATCTTTTATTCTTATACATCCCTTCATTGATGGTAAATTTGAGAAGTTTGTGTACTTACAGTTGGTGGGCAGTGGTATGCCAAACGTGGCATCCTACAAGGCTGTTGCTGCCGTTCACCACTTGCCTCCACCTTCTTTAATTGCAAGCAGGCAGTAACGCTGTTAGGATTGGGATGTTTTGCTTAGTAGCGCAGCTCTGTGTTGGCGTCCCACGAGGTGTCCGGGATCGCGCTCAGGCTGTATGCCGACTATTAGAGTTCTTATGGTTGTAAGATGGAGTATCTGTGGAGCGATCCACTGCGACTCTATTCCTCTTTAGCCTCTGCCACGGTTTCACATTCACGGTTTCACATTGTAAGATCTCCTGATTACACCTTTGGACCAGACGTGTTTCGGAGTCTCTCACTCCTTCCTCAGTGGCCATGTTAATCTAGGAGATACTGCCCTTTTTGTACTTCCATGATTACAATCCCATAGAAAACCTGTACTGGACTCTTTTTTGTATCATCTTTTTGTTTAAATATATCTTCTATATACCTTATTGATTTCAAAGTCCCACATTGTCCCATAATGTTGTCTGTTTCTTATTGATTATCATCCTTTTTATTTCAATTCAGGAAAAAAATCATTTGTTATTCTTAATTGTATATAAAATGTATTTTTTCCAACAATCATATGTACAGTACAGACCAAAAGTTTGGACACACCTTGATGAGCTTCAAGAGGTAGTTACCTGAAATGGTCTTCCAACAGTCTTGAAGGAGTTCCCAGAGATGCCTTCACTCTGCGGTCCAGCTCACCCCAAACCATCTCGATTGGGTTCAGGTCCGGTGACTGTGGAGGCCAGGTCATCTGGCGCAGCACCATATCACTCTCCTTCAAGGTAAAATAGCCCTTACACAGCCTGGAGGTGTGTTTGGGGTCATTGTCCTGTTGAAAAATAAATGATGGTCCAACTAAACGCAAACCGGATGGAATAGCATGCCGCTGCAAGATGCTGTGGTTGCCATGCCGGTTCAGTATTCTACCATGAAGGCCTGATTCACACAGTCTCCTCTTAACAGTTGTTCTAGAGATGTGTCTGCTGCTAGAACTCTGTGTGGCATTGACCTGGTCTCTAATCTGAGCTGCTGTTAACCTGCGATTTCTGAGGCTGGTGACTCGGATGAACTTATCCTCCGCAGCAGAGGTGACTCTTGGTCTTCCTTTCCTGGGGCATGTGAGACAGTTTCTTTCTTGATGTTTTTTGTGACTGCACTTGGGGACACTTTCAATGTTTTCCCAATTTTTCAGACTGACTGACCTTCATTTCTTAAAGTAATGATGGCCACTCGTTTTTCTTTACTTAGCTGCTTTTTTCTAGCCATAATACAAATTCTAACAGTCTATTCAGTAGGACTATCAGCTGTGTATCCACCTGACTTCTCCACAACGCAACTGATGGTCCCAACCCCATTTATAAGGCAAGAAATCCCACTTATTAAACCTGACAGGGCACACCTGTGAAGTGAAAACCATTTCAGGTGACTACCTCTTGAAGCTTATCAAGAGAATGCCAAGAGTGTGCAAAGCAGTAATCAAAGCAAAAGGTGGCTACTTTGAAGAACCTAGAATATGACATATTTTCAGTTGTTTCACACTTTTTTGTTATGTATATAATTCCACATGTGTTAATTCATAGTTTTGATGCCTTCAGTGTGAATCTACAATTTTCATAGTCATGAAAATAAAGAAAACTCTTTGAATGAGAAGGTGTGTCCAAACTTTTGGTCTGTACTGTACATAAAATTAAAATATCATCAATGTTTAAGTAATTATAATTATATAAAAATAGAAATAAAATTAAATTTAAATATATAAATAGAAGATTAGAATATATAGTGACCATTAAGATATATACTCACGTAAATAATTATTAGGAACACCTGTTCTATTTCTCATTAATGCGATTATCTAGTCAACCAATCACATGGCAGTTGCTTCAATGCATGTAGGGTTGTGGTCCTGGTCAAGACAATCTCCTGAACTCCAAACTGAATGTCAGAATGGGAAAGAAAGGTGGGCTACAACAGCAGAAGACCCCACCGGGTACCACTCATCTCCACTACAAATAGGAAAAAGAGGCTACAATTTGCACGAGCTCACCAAAATTGGACTGTTGAAGATTGGAAAAATGTTGCCTGGTCTGATGAGTCTTGATTTCTGTTGAGACATTCAAATGGTAGAGTCCGAATTTGGCGTAAACAGAATGAGAACATGTATCTATAATGCCTTGTTACCAGTGTGCAGGCTGGTGATAGTGGTGTAATGGTGTGGGGGATGTTTTCTGGGCACACTTTAGGCCCCTTAGTGCCAATTGGCCATCGTTTAAATGCCACAGGCTACCTGAGCATTGTTTCTGACCATGTCCATCCCTTCATGACCACCATGTACCCATCCTCTGATGGCTACTTCAAGCAGGATAATGCACCATGTCACAAAGCTCGAATCATTTCAAATTGGTTTCTTGAACATGACAATGAGTTCACTGTACTAAAATGGCCCCCACAGTCACCAGATCTCAACCCAATAGAGCATCTTTGGGATGAGGTGGAACGGGAGCTTCGTGCCCTGGATGTGCATCCCTCAAATCTCCATCAACTGCAAGATGCTATCCTATCAATATGGGCCAACATTTCTAAAGAATGCTATCAGCACCTTGTGGAATCAATGCCACGTAGAATTAAGGCAGTTCTAAAGGCAAAAGGGGGTCCAACACCGTATTAGTATGGTGTTCCTAATAATTCTTTAGGTAAGTGTATAATCACAATAAGTGATGTTTCCATATAGGTCCTTAACCATTTATCTATATTTTACTGAATTCTTATATTTATCCTTCTTTTTCCTTTTCTTTTTGTATACCCTTCTTCCTTACTTTATCTTACTGTATTCGTTTTTCTGTTTTTTCTTGCAAATTTCCTAAAGACTTTTTTCACATAGGTTTTTCTTACAATCACATGTTCATCAGAGGTTGGAAATTCTGCAGAGAAATTTAGAAATAATATCAGGGGGGGAACACAATGGCGAGGAACACATAGAGTGGGAAGATGGGAAGAAAAAGATAGACAAATACGAGAAAATAAAAATAAAATGTTGAGGTGAGATACACGGTACCAGTCACTAATAAATTTAAAAAATTGTCAAACCATAATTTTTTAGACAGGACTCCACCACATCACAATTCACAAAGTTGAGGGATACTGTCCCTCAATCACCCGAACAAAATTATCGTCAAATAGCACCTATGAGTAGTGATGGACGAACATTGGCCGGGACGGTTCGCAAACGCGATCAAATGTTCGCGAATTACAAGTTTGCGTCGGGCCCCATTCACTTTAATGGCAGGCGAACCTGAAAAACCGTCAGCTCATATTTGCAGCCAATAAATACTTAGTAGAAGTGTACAAATAGTCCCACAACATGGACAGTGACATACTAGAGGGGGATCAATGACAAAAATTCCAACTAAAAATATGTATCTTAATCAGGGGACATTTTTATGCGTCTTAAAGGGAAATTCTCTGAAGTGTGTCCTTCTGGAGCCTAGAATTTTTTATTTTAGGCCACAGGAGTACGGGCCTTAAAAATTAGGCAATCACCTGACGTAAAATAAATTGTGATTATGTGGCTCGAGGTACATTATACGTTCACTTAATAACAATTTTACTGTGGCCCACTTTTTTTCCCCACTTTTTCTAGGGGGCAACTGGTATATCACACCAGTAGAAATTATCTGTCCCAAAGTCGTTTGTAACTATCTGTAGCTGAGGTAACGCAGCAAAACCGCAAAAAAAATGCTGCACTACCCAAATGTACTATATAGAAAGTATATAATTGGTATATAACACCCCTGCTTCAATCAGTTTTTTCAGGGGGCAACTAGTATATCACACCAGTAGAAATTATTTGTTCCAATAGCGTTTGTTCCTCTGTCTAGCTGCAGTATCGCAGCAGAACCGCACACAACTGCTGCACAATACAAATGCACTATAATATACTTTCTATGTTAGAACGTATATTATAAGTATATCACAACTATTGATAGCACAACTAGACCAGTCCTTAAAGTACCTATTAGCTAGCGTTTGGTGTTCCTAACAGTCTGTCCCTGCTCCACACAGCAACCTCTCCCTACACTGGAAAAACACTGAATGTAAAATGGCTGCCAGATCAAGTTTATTTATAATGTAGGGGGTGCGTCCATGTGCTGAAACGTCTCAATTGGCTGTCCTGTACCATCTTATGGATGTGTAATGGGACAAAGTTCTTCACAATGTAAAAGAATATGGCGCTGGCGGGCATCGCCATATGTTCACCCGTTCGGCAAATCGCGAACGAGCAAAGTTCGCCGCAAAACGACCACCGGGCGAACCGCAAGGCCATCTCTACCTATGAGACATCAGTACAACTTGCGACACAGGTACGAGAATCACAAACGAGTAAAAAAACAGGACACATCAACAGAGAATCGCACATACGGAACACGCACCAACATTTAACACTTCATCACACACAGGGGACAACACAGAGACACTATCAACAGGAACCTTACGAAATAGGATGAAAAAGACACAGAGAGGACAGAGAAAAAAAAAACAACTACAAACAGTAGAAAAAAACAACTGAGCAGAATTCTATAGTCAACCTAAGCACTGTCACATTAACTGAGGCACAGGTAAAACTATTAAAAAAGGGATTGAAATTCGCACCTACAGTGAGATTAAATTAATTTGATACATATATATAGAAATATAAAAGTTCATCTGAAAATTATGTTTAAGGAAATATATATTTTTAAATACCATAATAATAGACAAACCGGAAAATCAACAATATAAACATACAGAGTTAAAACAAAATACTAAAATGTATCCCCGACAGGAGATAGGAGATGAAATAGCCACATTCCGTAAATGCATTAAAGATGCGCTAATAAGAAGGAATAATCTCACAATAAAAGAAGTTCAAGCCATAAAACAATTACAGAAACAAGAAAACATAATTATTCGACCAGCTATCAGATGAGACCACATATAAGAAATTAAAAGGAGAGTTTAATAAAACACTCATGGAATACTGTAATAAAGGTTTGGAGAGAAATATACTTTTGGAGAGAGAACATACCGGTAAGTTTATATTGGGAACACAACAGAGATTGCCGGTATTCTACTGCATTCATAAAAAATACATAAAAACTTGAAAGCACCACCTGGTCGACCAATTATTTCAGGCATAGGATCATTTACGTCCAATTTATCACAATATATTGATAGAATTCTACAACCAATAGTAAAGAATTGAATATAGAAGGTAGTAACTGGCACTCAACCTTTGACACAATGCATTAGTGTTCTAAGGATATAGATAATTCAATTTATTTGCAAAGTAAAACATTTCAATAAATACTAGTAATACGTGTATAATGTTTCATACAATAATGCCATGAATAAAATTGCATATAAAAAAATCGCATTGGTAAAATCGTATGAATAAAATCACAATAAAATCGCACACCAACATAAATTGTAGTTCCAATTTCTAAGGCCTATGGATGAGAATTAAATGGACCTCTCACTCGATAGTTTCCTTAGTAGAGCAGACAAAATCCATAGTTCATATGGCTACGGTAGACAGTATTGATTTGAATAGGCAGTTGTTTGAGAAAACAATATACTTTGAGAAAATTCCTTGAGTTGATATAATAGATGCTAAGGTGCTAGAAAGTAACTTGTTCGGATAATAGAAATCGATAGTAACTGACTGTCAGTCTGTACCTCTGCTACTACGTGGCGTCCCATGGAGCGGTCAGTATCCAACCTGTTTTACCTCCCTCCTGTAGATGACTCTGGCCGTGATATTTCGTCGTCCAGATACAATACCCTGCGTGATCCTGGAGGTGTCAACTCAGTATCCCACCTAATCAGATAAGTTAGTTTCCTGCTGTACGGTCGAGTCTTGGGTATCAGAGGTGGTGTAAAAGTTTGTGGAAAAGAAGCGCTTCTATTTGTTAGATGTTTTATCCATAAAAGTCGAGAGTAGGTCCTGCGATATGGGAATCGAAACCATACGCGTTTCGAAGTGTATGCTCACTCCTTCATCAGTGGTCATCTGTTTCACCATACCTTGCCTACTCTTATAGGTCGCTAATTGATCACCTGAAGTCCTGGGTGATTTATAATGTCCGTCCTGGATCACATATTTTTGTCTGAATAACTTAATTATTGTCCATATTTTAAAGTTATTTTTCAAAATTCCTCTATAGGGGGTGTAGTTCGCAATAATTGGCAGCCTCATGCAAAAAAAACGCATGGTGTGTTTTTGGTGCGTTTTCTATGCGTTTTCCCATTTTTGAATAGTTTCTTGCTTGCCAATATTATATTTACTCATTTTTCGAGAGAGAGAGTCATTATATAGACATTGATTATTACAGTATAAATATTTACAATATAACTACTCCAATCATATATAAATAATTTATAAATAATTTGGTGTGCAGTTTGTATAAATCATAAAAATATGTATGAAAATCTAATAAAGAATTGCTTGTAAAAAAAAACTTTTATAAAAAAAATTCTTTATAAAAACTTCTGTATAAAAGTAAAAATAAGAGTGAAATATAGCTATAAGAATATATAAAAAATATATTAGAATGTCTTGCTATCGTCATGGATACCCGCATGAATCTTTTCTGTATTTTTCAAAGTGATGATTTATTGAAGAAGGTATAGGGACGGCGGCCTCACTCCAAGGGAAAATCGGAGAGCTGAGTCAAACAGCTAACTGACGATTCTCCGTCGGAGTGGGGCAGCCGTCCAGATCTATAAAAAGCCAAACAGTTCAATTTCTGCGTTGAGACCTCCTGGTAAAAGTGTATTGAACTCAAATATTTTCCTAGATTCTAAATAGAACATCCGACTAATATGGTCTCCACCTCTCCAATGCTTTTTTACTTGTTTAAGTGCTGCAAAGGTCATTCCTTTTGGGTCTTGATTATGACATTGTTTAAAATGCTGAGATAATGATTATTTCTCATAACTAGGGATGAGCGAACCCGAACTGTATAGTTCGGGTTCGTACCGAATTTTGGGGTGTCCGTGACATGGACCCGAACCCGGACATTTTCGTAAAAGTCCGGGTTCGGGTTCGGTGTTCGTCGCTTTCTTGGCGCTTTTTGAAAGGCTGCAAAGCAGCCAATCAACAAGCGTCATACTACTTGCCCCAAGAGGCCGTCACAGCCATGCCTACTATTGGCATGGCTGTGATTGGCCAGTGCAGCATGTGACCCAGCCTCTATTTAAGCTGGAGTCACATAGCGCCGCACGTCACTCTGCTCTGATCAGTATAGGGAGAGGTTGCAGCTGCGACAGTAGGGCGAGATTAGGCAGTGATTAACTCCTTCAAAAGACTTCATTCATTGATCGATCTGCAGCTGTGGATGATTGAACTGCTGCTATTAAATTGCTCACTGTTTTTAGGCTGCCCAGAGCGTTTTTCATTCACTTTTTTCTGGGGTGATCGGCGGCCATTTTGTGTCTTGTGGTGCGCCAGCACAAGCTGCCACCAAGTGCATTTAACCCTCAATGATGTGGTTGTTTTTTGGCTATATCCTACATCAGGGTTAAGCTGTCACACCAAGTGCATTTAACCATCAATAGTGTGGTTATTTTTTGGCCATATACTACATCAGGGGCAAGCTGTCACCAAGTGCATTTAACCCTCAATAGTGTGGTTGTTTTTTGGCTATATCCTACATCAGGGTCAAGCTGTCACACCAAGTGCATTTAACCATCAATAGTGTGGTTATTTTTTGGCCATATACTACATCAGGGGCAAGCTGTCACCAAGTGCATTTAACCCTCAATAGTGTGGTTGTTTTTTGGCTATATCCTACATCAGGGTGAAGCTGTCACACCAAGTGCATTTAACCATCAACAGTGTGGTTATTTTTTGGCCATATACTACATCAGGGGCAAGCTGTCACCAAGTGCATTTAACCCTCAATAGTGTGGTTGTTTTTTGGCTATATCCTACATCAGGGTCAAGCTGTCACACCAAGTGCATCTAACCATCAATAGTGTGGTTATTTTTTGGCCATATACTACATCAGGGGCAAGCTGTCACCAAGTGCATTTAACCCTCAATAGTGTGGTTGTTTTTTGGCTATATCCTACATCAGGGTGAAGCTGTCACACCAAGTGCATTTAACCATTAATAGTGTGGTTATTTTTTGGCCATATACTACATCAGGGGCAAGCTGTCACCAAGTGCATTTAACCATCAATAGTGTGGTTGTTTTTTTGGCTATATCCTACATCAGGGTCAAGCTGTCACACCAAGTGCATTTAACTATCAATAGTGTGGTTATTTTTTGGCCATATCCCAGTCTAATTCTGACTGTAAATGTATACCTGTCACCCAGCGCCTAAATAATAGGCCTCAAATTTATAGTCATCCAAATCTGTCATTATTGCTGTAGCTGGTCAAGTTATTTAGTGTCCGTCAAAGCACAGTTTTTGTTCTGGGTTGAAATACAATTCCCAATTTTGCAATTTCCTAATTTAGTGGTTTCTGCTGTATCAGACCTACATTAAATCTATCCCTAAAAGGGTATATAAGATTCAAGGTGCAGATAGGGTCATTCTCAATAACTTCACACACACGCTACTGTGCATATCCCAGTCTAATTCTGTCTGTAAACGTATACCTGTCACCCAGCGCCTAAATAATAGGCCTCAAATTTATAGTCAGCTAAATCTGTGGTTACTGCTGTGCCTGTATTAGTGTAATACGGTACCTAAATAGATAGCCAGATAGTGTTAGGTGTCTGTAAAAAAAGGCCTGAATTTGAATTCAATACATTGGGCCAAATAATATTTTTGTTGTTGTGGTGAACGATAACAATGAGGAAAACATCTAGTAAAGGACGCAGACATGGTCGTGGTGGTGTTAGTGGACCCTCTGGTGCTGGGAGACGACGTGGCCGTTCTGCCACAGCCACACGTCCTAGTGTACCAACTACCTCGGGTCCCAGTAGCCGCCATAATTTACAGCGATATTTGGTGGGTCCCAATGCCGTTCTAAGGATGGTAAGGCCTGAGCAGGTACAGGCATTAGTCAATTGGGTGGCCGACAGTGGATCCAGCACGTTCACATTATCTCCCACCCAGTCTTCTGCAGAAAGCGCACAGATGGCGCCTGAAAACCAAGCCCATCAGTCTGTCACATCACCCCCATGCATACCAGGGAAACTGTCTGAGCCTCAAGTTATGCAGCAGTCTCTTATGCTGTTTGAAGACTCCGCTGGCAGGGTTTCCCAAGGGCATCCACCTAGCCCTTCCCCAGCGGTGGAAGACATAGAATGCACTGACGCACAACCACTTATGTTTCCTGATGATGAGGACATGGGAATACCACCTCAGCATGTCTCTGATGATGACGAAACACAGGTGCCAACTGCTGCGTCTTTCTGCAGTGTGCAGACTGAACAGGAGGTCAGGGATCAAGACTGGGTGAAAGACGATGCAGGGGACGATGAGGTCCTAGACCCCACATGGAATGAAGGTCGTGCCACTGACTTTCACAGTTCGGAGGAAGAGGCAGTGGTGAGACCGAGCCAACAGCGTAGCAAAAGAGGGAGCAGTGGGCAAAAGCAGAACACCCGCCGCCAAGAGACTCCGCCTGCTACTGACCGCCGCCATCTGGGACCGAGCACCCCAAAGGCAGCTTCAAGGAGTTCCCTGGCATGGCACTTCTTCAAACAATGTGCTGACGACAAGACCCGAGTAGTTTGCACGCTGTGCCATCAGAGCCTGAAAAGAGGCATTAACGTTCTGAACCTTAGCACAACCTGCATGACCAGGCACCTGCATGCAAAGCATGAACTGCAGTGGAGTAAACACCTTAAAAGCAAGGAAGTCACTCAGGCTCCCCCTGCTACCTCTTCTGCTGCTGCCGCCTCGGCCTCTTCTGCTGCTGCCGCCTCGGCCTCTTCCTCCGCCTCTGGAGGAACGTTGGCACCTGCCGCCCAGCAAACAGGGGATGTACCACCAACACCACCACCACCTCCGTCACCAAGCATCTCAACCATGTCACACGGCAGCGTTCAGCTCTCCATCTCACAAACATTTGAGAGAAAGCGTAAATTCCCACCTAGCCACCCTCGATCCCTGGCCCTGAATGCCAGCATTTCTAAACTACTGGCCTACGAAATGCTGTCATTTAGGCTAGTGGACACAGACAGCTTCAAACAGCTCATGTCGCTTGCTGTCCCACAGTATGTTGTTCCCAGCCGGCACTACTTCTCCAAGAGAGCCGTGCCTTCCCTGCACAACCAAGTATCCGATAAAATCAAGTGTGCACTGCGCAACGCCATCTGTGGCAAGGTCCACCTAACCACAGATACGTGGACTAGTAAGCACGGCCAGGGACGCTATATCTCCCTAACTGCACACTGGGTAAATGTAGTGGCAGCTGGGCCCCAGGCGGAGAGCTGTTTGGCGCACGTCCTTCCGCCGCCAAGGATCGCAGGGCAACATTCTTTGCCTCCTGTTGCCACCTCCTCCTACTCAGCTTCCTCCTCCTCTTCTTCCACCTGCTCATCCAGTCAGCCACACACCTTCACCACCAATTTCAGCACAGCCCGGGGTAAACGTCAGCAGGCCATTCTGAAACTCATATGTTTGGGGGACAGGCCCCACACCGCACAGGAGTTGTGGCGTGGTATAGAACAACAGACCGACGAGTGGTTGCTGCCGGTGAGCCTCAAGCCCGGCCTGGTGGTGTGCGATAATGGGCGAAATCTCGTTGCAGCTCCGGGACTAGCCGGTTTGACGCACATCCCTTGCTTGGCGCATGTGCTGAATTTGGTGGTGCAGAAGTTCATTCACAACTACCCTGACATGTCAGAGCTGCTGCATAAAGTGCGGGCCATCTGTTCGCGCTTCCGGCGTTCACATCCTGCCGCTGCTCGCCTGTCTGCGCTACAGCGTAACTTCGGCCTTCCAGCTCACCGCCTCATATGCGACGTGCCCACCAGGTGGAACTCCACCTTGCACATGCTGGACAGACTGTGCGAGCAGCAGCAGGCCATAGTGGAGTTTCAGCTGCAGCACGCACGGGTCAGTCGCACTGCGGAACAGCACCACTTCACCACCAATGACTGGGCCTCCATGCGAGACCTGTGTGCCCTGTTGCGCTGTTTCGAGTACTCCACCAACATGGCCAGTGGCGATGACACCGTTATCAGCGTTACAATACCACTTCTATGTCTCCTTGAGAAAACACTTAGGGCGATGATGGAAGAGGAGGTGGCCCAGGAGGAGGAGGAGGAGGAGGAAGAGGGGTCATTTTTAGCACTTTCAGGCCAGTCTCTTCGAAGTGACTCAGAGGGAGGTTTTTTGCAACAGCAGAGGCCAGGTTCAAATGTGGCCAGCCAGGGCCCACTACTGGAGGACGAGGAGGACGAGGATGAGGAGGAGGTGGAGGAGGATGAGGATGAAGCATGGTCACAGCGGGGTGGCACCCAACGCAGCTCGGGCCCATCACTGGTGCGTGGCTGGGGGGAAACGCAGGACGATGACGATACGCCTCCCACAGAGGACAGCTTGTCCTTACCCCTGGGCAGCCTGGCACACATGAGCGACTACATGCTGCAGTGCCTGCGCAACGACAGCAGAGTTGCCCACATTTTAACGTGTGTGGACTACTGGGTTGCCACCCTGCTGGATCCCCGGTACAAAGACAATGTGCCCACCTTACTTCCTGCACTGGAGCGTGATAGGAAGATGCGCGAGTACAAGCGCACGTTGGTAGACGCGCTACTGAGAGCATTCCCAAATTTCACAGGGGAACAAGTGGAAGCCCAAGGCCAAGGCAGAGGAGGAGCAAGAGGTCGCCAAGGCAGCTGTGTCACGGCCAGCTCCTCTGAGGGCAGGGTTAGCATGGCAGAGATGTGGAAACGTTTTGTCAACACGCCACAGCTAACTGCACCACCACCTGATACGCAACGTGTTAGCAGGAGGCAACATTTCACTAACATGGTGGAACAGTACGTGTGCCCACCCCTCCACGTACTGACTGATGGTTTGGACCCATTCAACTTCTGGGTCTCTAAATTGTCCACATGGCCAGAGCTAGCCTTTTATGCCTTGGAGGTGCTGGCCTGCCCGGCGGCCAGCGTTTTGTCTGAACGTGTATTCAGCACGGCAGGGGGCGTCATTACAGACAAACGCAGCCGCCTGTCTACAGCCAATGTGGACAAGCTGACGTTCATAAAAATGAACCAGGCATGGATCCCACAGGACCTGTCCATCCCTTGTGCAGATTAGACATTAACTACCTCCCCATAACCATATATTATTGTACTCCAGGGCACTTCCTCATTCAATCCTATTTTTATTTTCATTTTACCATTATATTGCGAGGCAACCCAAAGTTGAATGAACCTCTCCTCTGTCTGGGTGCCGGGGCCTAAATATATGCCAATGGACTGTTCCAATGTTGGGTGACGTGAAGCCTGATTCTCTGCTATGACATGCAAACTGATTCTCTGCTGACATGAAGCCAGATTCTCTGTTACGGGACCTCTCTCCTCTGCCTGGGTGCCTGGGCCTAAATATATGACAATGGACTGTTACAGTGGTGGCTGACGTGAAGCCTGATTCTCTGCTATGACATGCAGACTGATTCTCTGCTGACATGAAGCCAGATTCTCTGTTACGGGACCACTCTCCTCTGCCTGGGTGCCTGGGCCTAAATATATGACAATGGACTGTTACAGTGGTGGCTGACATATAGCCTGATTCTCTGCTATGACATGCAAACTGATTCTCTGCTGACATGAAGCCAGATTCTCTGTTACGGGACCTCTCTCCTCTGCCTGGGTGACTGGGCCTAAATATATGACAATGGACTGTTACAGTGGTGGCTGACGTGAAGCCTGATTCTCTGCTATGACATGCAAACTGATTCTCTGCTGACATGAAGCCAGATTCTCTGTTATGGGACCTCTCTCCTCTGCCTGGGTGCCTGGGCCTAAATATATGACAATGGACTGTTACAGTGGTGGCTGACGTGAAGCCTAATTCTCTGCTATGACATGCAGACTGATTCTCTGCTGACATGAAGCCAGATTCTCTGTTACGGGACCTCTCTCCTCTGCCTGGGTGCCTGGGCCTAAATATATGACAATGGACTGTTACAAAGGTGGCTGACGTGAAGCCTGATTCTCTGCTATGACATGCAGACTGATTCTCTGCTGACATGAAGCCAGATTCTCTGTTACGGGACCTTTCTCCTCTGCCTGGGCCTAAATATATGACAATGGACTGTTACAGTGGTGGCTGACGTGAAGCCTGATTCTCTGCTATGACATGCAGACTGATTCTCTGCTGACGTGAAGCCAGATTCTCTGCTATGGGACCTCTCTCCAATTGATATTATTTTTATTTTTATTCATTTCCCTATCCACATTTGTTTGCAGGGGATTTACCTACATGTTGCTGCCTTTTGCAGCCCTTTAGTTCTGTCCTGGGCTGTTTTACAGCCTTTTTAGTGGCAAAAAGTTCGGGTCCCCATTCACTTCAATGGGGTTCGGGTTTGGGACGAAGTTCGGGTCGGGTTCGGATCCCGAACCCGAACATTTCCGGGAAGTTCGGCCGAACTTCTCGAACCCGAACATCCAGGTGTTCGCTCAACTCTACTCATAACCCTTTTTTATGTTCGATACATGTTCTGCAATACGCTTTTTCAATGTCCGCTTAGTCCGGCCTATGTATTGTTTCCTACATGGACACTCTATAATGTAAATAACAGTCATAGAACTGCAGGTAAGGAACTCCTCAATCTCATGTATGAATCCATTTTGTGTGGACGTAATCTTAAGTGTTTTTCTTGGGAATGTTGAAATTTTGCAATTATTGCATTTTTCACATTTAAAAAACCCTTTCAAATATAACCACTTATTGATAGACTGTTTCCTTATCTGGTTGTTGGTGCTGTCTTCAAACCAAGGTTCTGAGCTTTTGTGTATGTTATTTGGGCGGTGTTTGTTAGTATGGGACCAATATATTTGTCTTTCAAAATGAGATGCCAATGTTGTTTGATAATTTGTTCGATTGTTTTATATTGTGAATTAAACGTTAAAATTATACGTATGGTTTGTGCTTCATCTGATAACTTTGCTTTAGGGGAGGCTGTTTTGAAAAAAGTCTGTCTATCCAGTTTATTCACCTTCATTAAAGATTGATCTATTATATTCAAAGGATACTCTTTCATCGAGAATTGTGCTTTCATCTTATCCGCCTCTTCTGTAAATTGTTCATCAGAGGTGCAGTTTCTTTTTAATCGACGGAACTGACCTACGGGTATATTCAAAAGCCATCTTGGCAGGTGGCAACTTGAATATAATATGTACCCGTTTTAGGCCACTGGTTTTTGATAAGTGGTACACATCAATCTATTATGTTCCACTGTAATTTGTAGGTCAAGGAATTTAATTGAGATTGACTTACATTAGCTGTGAATTGTAGGTTGTTTATATTACTATTCAGTTTGTGAAGGAATTTTTGGAGTTCAGTCTCATCATTTTGCCTAATGAACAGAATGTCATCTATATAGCGTTGCCAGAGGACCAGGTCTGCCCCCAGCTTGGGAATGATGTGATTCAATTCCCACTGGGCCATAAAAAGATTGGCATAGCTAGGGGCAAACCTGGTCCCCATGGCAGTACCCCTAGTATGGAGGTAAAAATCAGATTCAAAATAAAAATAATTATGATCCAAAATAAATTTGACTCCTTCTGCTAAATAATCTATTTGGTATCCATGAAATTGTCCTCCTTGTTTTAGTTGTAATTTCATGGCTTCAATGCCCTGCTTATGGTCTATTATAGTGTACAGAGAATGTACATCAAGTGAACCTATTATCCAATGGGGTTCAAACTTTAATTGCTCTATTGTCTGGATAATTTGTGTGGTGTCTCTAATATATAAGATTTGATTTCTTTGACTGTTGGTTGTAGTAGTCTGTCAATATAGTGGGATAGATTAGATGTTATGGATCCAATTCCAGAGATAATGGGAAGATTTATTTGATCTTTATGTAATTTTGGTTTGCAATAAAAAACAGGTGTTCTCTGCTGTGTATTTAAAATAAAATTGTGTTCTTGATCTGATAAAATTTGCTTCTGCAGTCCTTTTTCACAAAGATCTTTCAATTGCTGATTAAATTCATTGATGGGATCTCCTTTCAGTTTTTTATATGTGGTTATATCTGAAAGTTGTCTCTTGCATTCTTCACTGTACCTTTTAGCTTCTAAAATCACAATAGCCCCTCCTTTATCTGCAGGATTTATCACAATATATGTGTCCGTTTATAGGTCTTTAATTGCTTTTATTTCACCCTTAGTCAGATTATTTTTTCTACTGGAGGTGCCTTTCATCTTCCTCAGGTCAGTCTCCACATTTTTCCTAAAAGCTGCCATCTCATAGCTATTTCCTTGATTTGGGTCATAATTTTGTGTTGAAACTTGCTAGGTGATGAGTTCTTTAGATAGTATTTCTTTAAACATAATTTTCTAATCAATTTCTCTCTTCATACATATACATCAAATCTATTCATCCTTGCAGTAGGAGCAAACTTAAGACCCTTATTTAACACTTTCTTCTGTGTATCTGTTTAAACTACCGAACTTAAATTCACTATGGCGTCATGTTCTATCGTCTCAGTGGTCCCTTGTTGCCTCTGGTTCTTTTTCCCTCGTCCCCTCCGTATTTTCCTCTTACTTCTTCCTGTGATTGCTCTCTGTGCTATTGGCAGTATGGGTGTTCCTGCCTGTGTATTTTGGAGTTAGGTGTGTCTCCTTGAGGGCTATCAGGGCTATCATTTGTGTTAATAAAAGAGAATCACATTCTTTATTGAATTCTATACTGTTTAAATCCTGTGCTGGGTTTTTATATAACATAAGTCCTTTTGGGACTCTGTTATGATCTATATAGTGATGTAATGATCTGATCTCCCATCTCTGTCTTAACTGTTTCTGTTGGAGATTTTCTAATTCTTAATTAGAAAATCTCCTACAGAAACAGTTAAGACAGAGATGGGAGATCAGATCCTTAAATCAGTATATATAGATCATAACAGAGTCTCAAAAGGACTTATGTTATATAAAAACCCAGCATAGGATTTAAACAATATAAAACCCAGCACAGGATTTAAACAGTATAGAATTTAATAAAGAATGGGATTCTCTTTTATTAACACAAGGACCCAAATCCTTGAAGGTATAACAGAAAAAATTAACAAATTAAGAGACATAATTGAAAAACTACCAACGAATGAAGAATATAATTTGTGACAAATTATAACAAAAAAATATAGATATGGTAATAAATTAGAACTACAAGAAGAAAAGGAATACGATACACATAATCAACAATGTGAGGAGACTAATCACAAAAAAGGACAAATCACCAAATACACAGTCCCAATTTCCAATAGATTTGAAACACTTTCAGATAACCATTTTTTAGACGGAACTCCACCACATCACAAATCACGAAATCGGAGGACACCATCACAAACACCCGAAAGAGCTCATCGTTCAATATCACCATTGATTCACCATTACAATTTAAGACACAGGCAACTGAACAGAGACTCCAGAACACAACAAACATCACCAATACGGTGTAACACAACACAATTCAAGACACAGGAATGTGAATCAGGATTGAGAATTCAACTCATATCACCAACACAATGTCAACCAATTGAGGAAGACACACCTAACTCCAAAATACAATCACAGGCAGGAAACACTCATACCGCCAATACCACAGAGAGAAATCACAGGAAGAAGTAAGAGGAAAATACGGAGGGCGGAGGGGACGAGGGAAAAAGAACCAGAGGAAACAAGGGACCACTGAGAAGATAGAACATGACGCCATAGTGAATTTAAGTTTGGTAGTTTTAACAGATACACAGAAGAAAGTGTTAAATAAGGGTCTTAAATTTGCTCCTACTGCAAGGATGAATAGATTTGATGTATATGTATGAATAGAGAAATTCATTAGATAATTATGTTTAAAAAAATACTATCTAAAGAACCCCATCACCTATAATACATCTGAACCTGGCAAGTTTCAACACACAGAATTACGACCCAAATCAAGGAAATTTCCATGGCAGGAAATTAGCTATGAGATGGCAGCTTTTAGGAAAAATGTGGAGACTGACCTGAGGAAGATGAAAGATATCTCCAGTAGAAAAAATAATCTGACTAATGGTGAAATTAAAGTAATTAAGACTTACAGACAGACACAGACATTGTGATAAGACCTGAAGATAAAGGAGGTGCCATTGTGATTTGAGAAGCTACAAAATATAGTGAGGAATGCAGAAGACAACTTTCAGATATAACTACATATAAAAAATTAAAAGGAGATCCCATCAAGAATTCAATCAAGAATTAAAAGATCTCTGTGAAAAAGGGCTGAAGAAACAAATACAGTCCTGATCAAAAGTTTAAGACCACTTGAAAAATGGCAAAAAATCCTATTTAGCATGGCTGGATCTTAACAAGGTTCCAAGTAGAGCTTCAACATGCAACAAGAAGTAATGGGAGTGAGACAAAACATTTTTTGAGCATTTTAATTTAATGAAAACAACGAATAAACTGAAACAGGCTGTTTTTCAGCTGATCAAAAGTTTAGGACCACACCTCCCAAAAAAAAACTAAACCCCCCCAAAACAGAAATCCAACTTTCAAACATGAACTCAGTAATGAGTTGCTCTGCCGTTATTGTTGATCACTTCAAAAATTTGTTTCGGCATGCTTGATGCAAGCGTTTCCATGAGGTGAATGGGAACATTTCTCCAAGTGGTGAAGACGGCCGCACGGAGGCCATCTACTGTCTGGAACTGTTGTCCATTTTTGTAAACTTCCCTTGCCATCCATCCCCAAAGGTTCTCAATTGGATTTAGATCAGGGGAACACGCAGGATGGGCCAAAAGAGTGTTGTTATTCACCTGGAAGAAGTACCTTGTCCTGCGGGCATTGTGTACTGTAGCGTTGTCCTAGTGAAAAACCCAGTCGTTACCACACAGACAAGGGCCCTCAGTAATGAGGAATGCTCTCTGCAACATCTGGACATAGCCAGCATCCGTTTGACGCCCCTGCACTTCCTAAAGCTCCATTGTTCCACTGAAGGAAAAAGCACCCCAGACCATTATGGCGCCCCCTATACTGTGGCGCGTAGAAAACATCTCAGGTGGGATCTGCTTGTCATGCCAGTAACGTTGGAAACCATCAGGACCATCAAGGTTAAATTTTTTCTCATCAGAGAATAAAACTTTCTTCCACCTTTCAATGTCCCATGTTTGGTGCTTTCTCGCAAAGTCTAAACGAGCAGTTCTGTGGCGTTCAAGGAGACGATGTCTTTGAAGACGTTTTTGGTTTTTAAAGCCCTTCAGTCTCAGATGCCGTCTGATGGTTATGGGGCTGTAGTCAGCACCAATAAGGGCCTTAATTTGGGTCAAGGATCGTCCAGTGTCTTGACGGACAGCCAATTGGATCCTCCAGCTCAGTGCTGGTGAAATTTTTTGGGGTCTTCCACTTGACTTTTTTGTTCCATAACCCTCAGGATCATTTAGGAAATTCCAAATGACTGTCTTACTGTGTCCCACCTCAGCAGCAATGGCGCGCTGTGAGAGACCCTGCTTATGCAGTTCAACAACCCGACCACGTTCAAAAAGGGAGAGCTTTTTGCCTTTGCCATCACAACGCGTGACTACCTGACAGAAAATGTCAATGAAGCCACATCTTTGCACAGATTTGGCCTTTTAAAGGCATGTGGTCCTTAACTTTTGATCAGCTGAAAAACAGACTGTTTCAGTTTATTCGTTGTTTTCATTAAATTGAATGCTCAAAGAGAATCGTCCGTTAGCTGTTTGTCTCAGCTCTCCGATTTTCCCTTGGAGTGAGGCCGCCTTCCCTATACCTTCTTAAATAAATCATCACTTTGAAAAATACTGAAAAGATTCATGCAGGTATCCATGACGATAGCAAGACATTCTAAAATATTTTTTATATATTCTTATAGCTATATTTCACTCTTATTTTGACTTTTATACAGAAGTTTTTATAAAGATTTTTTTTTATAAAAGTTTTTTTACAAGCAATTCTTTATTAGATTTTCATATATATTTTTTATGATTTATACAAACTGCACACCAAATATGAATGATTTATATATGATTGGAGTAGTTATATTGTAAATATTTATGCTGTAATAATCAATATCTATATAATGACTCTCTCTCGAAAAATGAGTAAATATAATATTGGCCATCAGAAAACTATTCAAAAATGGGAAAACGCATAGAAAACACACCAAAAACGCACCATAACCGCAGGTGCGTTTTTTTGCATGAGGCTGCCATTCATTGCGAACTACACCCCCATAGAGGAATTTTGAAATAACTTTAAAACATGGACAATAATTAAGTTAGTTCAGACAAAAAGATGTGATCCAGGACAGACATTACAAATCACCCAGGACTTCAGGTGATCAATTAGCCACCTATAAGAGTAGGCAAGGTATGGTGAAACAGATGACCACTGATGAAGGAATGAGCATACACTTCGAAATGCGTATGGTATTGCTTCTTTTCCACTAACTTTTACACCACCTCTGATATCCAAGACTCGACCGTACATCCGGAAAGTAACTTACCTGATCACGTGGGACACTTAGTTGACACCTCCAGGATCACGCAGGGTATTGTTTTTGGATGGCGAAATATCACGGCCAGAGTCATTTACAGACTGACAATCAGTTACTATCAATTTTTATTATCCGAACAAGTTACTTTCTAGCACCTTAGCATCTATTATATCAACTCAAGGAATTTTCTTAAAGTATCCTATACTGACTCGAACAACTGCCTATTCGAATCAATACTGTCTACCGTAGCCATATGAACTGTGGATTTTGTCTGCTCTAGTTAGGAAACTATCGAGTGAGAGGTCCATTTAATTCTCATCCATAGGCCTTAGAAATTGGGATTTACAATTTATGTTGGTGTGCGATTTTATAGCAATTTTATTCATACGATTTTACCAATGCGATTTTTTATATGCGATTTTATACATGGCATTATTGTATGAAACATTATACATGTATTACTAGTATTTATTTAAATTTTTTACTTTGCAAATAAATAGAATTATCTATATCCTCAAAACACTTGCCAACTTCAAACTAAACAAATTGATTATATAGCAGAAGGGGTGAGATATATTCTAACAAACAATTACTTTTATTTTGATACAGAGTATTTTCTACAGATAAGGGGGGCCACCATGGGTACCAGGTTTGCTCCCAGCTACGCAAATTTATTTATGGCACAGTGGGAAAATCAATATATAGCGCCTAACCTAGGACAGACCTGGTACTATGGCGGAGACATATTGATCACATTACCTTTATATGGCAAAAATCAGAGATAGAAATGTTTTTGGGAAGAAATAAATTAAAATTCAAATAATTTATGTTCTTTCGACGAATGTCAGTAAGCATCGGATTGAATTTTCAGATCTGCAATTTACAGTACATGATAATAAATAAACGTGTAGCACTTTCCACAAATCTGTGGCAAAAAACAGCTACATTTTATAATCAAGTTGCTACCTATAAAAATGGCTCTTAAATATACCAAAGGGACAATTCCGTAGAATAAAAAGGAACTGCACAGATAGTCAGAAATTTGAAGAAGAAGCTGAACAATTAAGAAAACTGTTCATAGTAAAGGAATATCCAGCTGAGACTATTAACTCATCCCTTGCCAAAGTGAGAAACATGGATAGAGAGACATTCTTTGAAAGTGAAGTAGTTGACAGGAAAGAGGAAGTTAAGGATGAGGATATAAAAAACATTTTACTTTTTAATGCACATTATAGAGAAATAGAAACTAGTATAAAACAATATTGGCATTATATTTTGAAAGACAGGGTCATCAGTCCATTGATAAACAATACCCCCAAGATAACGTACACAAAGGCCCCAGGTTTAGGCCCCATCGATCAAAGAAAGCAAAAAAGGAGAATATCCCACATATAACTTGTTTAATTTAATAGATTTTTATAAATGTGGAAAATGCAGTAACTGCAAAAATACTACTTTTCCTAAAAAGACACTTAAAGTAAGCTCTACACAGAACTCTTTCTCTTATGACATAAAATAATTTCTGACATGTAGTACAACTAACATGATCTATATTATAGAATGCCCCTGCATGAAACAAGATATAGGGAGGACAAAAAGGATGTTGAAAAAAAGAATATCTGAACATATAACAAATATAAG
This sequence comes from Bufo gargarizans, assembly GCF_014858855.1. NCBI lineage: Eukaryota > Metazoa > Chordata > Amphibia > Anura > Bufonidae > Bufo > Bufo gargarizans. The sequence goes on from NC_058080.1 coordinate 727,497,835, forward strand.
AAATGGCTATGAAAAACACTCCTTGTCTAAATACTTTAAACAATTTCATAATCAAGATCCAAAAGGTCTAATATTTGGTACCTTTGAGAGAGTTACAAAACATTGGAGAGGGGGAAATCATATTCTTAGGATGTCACAACAGGAATCAAGAAGAATATTTGATTTTGGTATGCTCTTACCTGATGTTTTGAATGCGGAGTTGGAACTCCTTCTTGTAGAACGGGGGTGGGTGCCCTTTGCTGACGTGAGATCGGCATCAGGCTGTTTACCAGCACTCTGACCTCCCCTTGGTGGAAGGCACCAAACCCATACAACTGGATCTGCAGACTTTCCAACCTCTGATGAACACGTGATTGTCATAAAAACCTATGTGAAAAAAGTCTTTAGGAAATTTGCAAGAAAAAGCTGAAAAACAAATACAGTAAGATAAAGTAAGTAAGAAGGGTATACAAAAAGAAAAGGAAAAAGAAGGATGAATATAAGAATTCAGTAAAATAGAGATAGTTAAATGGTTAAGGACCTATATGGAAACTCATTGTGATTATATAATCTTACTGGTCACTATAGATTCTATTCTTGTATTTATTTATTTTTATTTTATTTCCATTTTATGTACATATGATTGTTGGAAAAGATACATTTTATATACAATTAATAATATGCAATGAGAGGCAATTATACTCCCAAAAATGCATTAATGGATGAAAAATCAGAAAACGCATCCAAATCGCAATGAGTTTTTTCCTGAATTGAAAAAAAAAAAAGGATGATAATAAATAAGAAACATACATTATGGGACAATGTGGGACTTTGAAATCAATAAGGTATATAGAAGATATATTTAAACAAAAAGATGATACAAAAAAGAGTCCAGTACAGGTTTTCTGTGGCATTGTAATCATGGAAGTACAAAAAGGGCAAGATCTCCTGATTAACATGGCCACTGAGGAAGAAGTGAGAGACTCCGATATGCGTCTGGTCCAAGGGTGTAATCAGGAGATCTTACAAAGAATGTGAAACCGTGGCAGAGGCTAAAGAGGAATAGAGTCGCAGTGCAGCAATCCATGAATACTCCATCTTACAACCATAAGAATTCTAATAGTCGGCATACAGCCTGAGCGTGATCCCAGACACCTCGTGGGACGCCAACACAGAGCTGCGCTACTTAGTGAAACATCCCAATCCTAACAGCGGTACTGCCTGCTTGCAATTAAAGAAGGTGGAGGTAAGTGGTGAACGGTAGCAACAGCCACGTGGGATGCCACGCTTGGCATACCATCTCCCACCCACTGTAAGTACACAAACTTCGCAAATTTACCATCAATGAAGGGATGTATAATAATAAAAGATAAGCTACAGACATAATATCACCGGTCTTAAGAGTCGCCAGATTATGATTAGGGAATAGCAAATCATATCTATAAAACCCGATACAAAGTGGACTACCAAATCCCATATAGTGCCACCATATAGTTGATAATATGGACAGCTGTGTATTGGCGTAATAAATTAGTGAATTTGGGTAGTAGTGCAATGTATTAACATTGATCTAGTCAGGTTGAATATGGATGAAAAATGAGATGATACCGTGATTACGTATGATACATTTTAAATTAATACGCATTAGGACATCAAACAATTTATTTTATTTGTGTTATAATTATTTTTTTCCTTAATAATGTGCCCCTTTGCCCACCTTGGCTGCAAAAAAGTGTCACACATCTGGTATCGCCGTACTCGGGAGAAGTTGGGAAATGTGTTTTGGGGTGTCATTTTACATATACCCATGCTGGGTGAGAGAAATATCTTGGCAAAAGACAACTTTTCCAATTTTTTTATACAAAGTTGGCATTTGACCAAGATATTTTTCTCACCCAGCATGGGTAAATGTAAAATGACACCCCAAAACACATTCCCCAACTTCTCCTGAGAACGGCGATACCAGATGTGTGACACTTTTTTGCAGCCAAGGTGGGCAAAGGGGCACATATTCCAAAGTGCACCTTTCGGATTTCGCAGACCATTTTTTACACATTTTGATTGCAAGGTACTTCTCACACATTTGGGCCCCTAAATTGCCAGGGCAGTATAACTACCCCACAAGTGACCCCATTTTGGAAAGAAGACACCCCAAGGTATTCCGTGAGGGGCACGGCGAGTTCCTAGAATTTTTTATTTTTTGTCGCAAGTTAGTGGAATATGAGACTTTGTAAGGAAAAAAGAAAAAAAAGAAAAAATTCTAGGAACTCACCGTGCCCCTCACAGAATACCTTGGGGTGTCTTCTTTCCAAAATGTGGTCACTTGTGGCGTAGTTATACTGCCCTGGCAATTTAGGGGCCCAAATGTGTGAGAAGTACCTTGCAATCAAAATGTGTAAAAAATGGCCTGCGAAATCCGAAAGGTGCACTTTGGAATATGTGCCCCTTTGCCCACCTTGGCTGCAAAAAAGTGTCACAAATCTGGTATCGCCGTTCTCAGGAGAAGTTGGGGAATGTGTTTTGGGGTGTCATTTTACATATACCCATGCTGGGTGAGAGAAATATCTTGGCAAAAGACAACTTTTCCCATTGTTTTATACAAAGTTGGCATTTGACCAAGATATTTTTCTCACCCAGCATGGGTATATGTAAAATGACACCCCAAAACACATTCCCCAACTTCTCCTGAGTACGGCGATACCAGATGTGTGACACTTTATTGCAGCCTAGATGCGCAAAGGTGCCCAAATTCCTTTTAGGAGGGCATTTTTAGACATTTGGATCCCAGACTTCTTCTCACGCTTTTGGGCCCCTAAAAAGCCAGGGCAGTATAAATACCCCACATGTGACCCCACTTTGGAAAGAAGACACCCCAAGGTATTCAATGAGGGGCCTGGCGAGTTCATCAAAATTTTTTTTTTTTGCATAAGTTAGCGGAAATTGTTTTTTTTTTTGTTTTTTTCTCACAAAGTCTCACTTTCCGCTAACTTAGGACAAAAATTTCAATCTTTCATGGACTCAATATGCCCCTCACGGAATACCTTGGGGTGTCTTCTTTCCGAAATGGGGTCACATGTGGGGTATTTATACTGCCCTGGCTTTTTAGGGGCCCTAAAGCGTGAGAAGAAGTCTGGAATATAAATGTCTAAAAATGTTTAAGCATTTGGATTCCGTGAGGGGTATGGCGAGTTCATGTGAGATTTTATTTTTTGACACAAGTTAGTGGAATATGAGACTTTGTAAGAAAAAACAAACAAGAAAAAATATATATTTCCGCTAACTTGGGCCAAAAAAATGTCTGAATGGAGCCTTACCCCTGTAAGGCTCCATTCAGACGTCCGCATGTGTTTTGCGGATCCGATCCATGTATCCATGGATCCGATCCATGTATCCATGGATCCGTAAAAATCATACGGACGTCTGAATGGAGCCTTACAGGGGGGGTGATCAATGACAGAGGGGTGATCAATGACAGGGGGGTGATCACCCATATAGACTCCCTGATCACCCCCCTGTCATTGATCACCCCCCTGGTAAGGCTCCATTCAGACGTCCGTATGATTTTTACGGATCCACAGATACATGGATCGGATCCGCAAAACACATGCGGACGTCTGAATGGAGCCTTACAGGGGGGTGATCAATGACAGGGGGTGATCAGGGAGTGTATATGGGTGATCAGCCCCCTGTCATTGATCACCCCACTGTAAGGCTCCATTCAGACGTCCGTATGATTTTTACGGATCCATGGATCCATGGATCGGATCCGCAAAACACATGCGGACGTCTGAATGGAGCCTTACAGGGGGGTGATCAATGACAGGGGGTGATCAGGGAGTGTATATGGGTGATCACCCCTCTGTCATTGATCACCCCCCTGTAAGGCTCCATTCAGACGTCCGCATGTGTTTTGCGGATCCGATCCATGTATCCATGGATCCGTAAAAATCATACGACGTCTGAATGGAGCCTTACAGGGGGGTGATCAATGACAGGGGGTGATCAGGGAGTGTATATGGGTGATCACCCCCCTGTCATTGATCACCCCCCTGTAAGGCTCCTTTCAGACGTCCGAATGATTTTTACGGATCCATGGATACATGGATCGGATCCGCAAAACACATGCGGACGTCTGAATGGAGTCTTACAGGGGGGTGATCAATGAAAGGGGGGTGATCAATGACAGGGGGTGATCAGGGAATCTATATGGGTGATCACCCCCCTGTAAGGCTCCATTCAGACGTCCGTATGTGTTTTGCAGATCCGATCCATGTATCCGTGGATCCGTAAAAATCATACGGACATCTGAACGGAGCCTGACAGGGGGGTGATCAATGACAGGGGGATGATCAATGACAGGGGGGTGATCAGGGAGTTTATATGGGGTGATCATGGGTGATCAGGGGTTCATAAGGGGTTAATAAGTGACGGAAGGGGAGTGTAGTGTAGTGTGGTGTTTGGTGCGACTTTACTGAGCTGCCTGTGTCCTCTGGTGGTCGATCCTAACAAAAGGGACCACCAGAGGACCAGGTAGCAGGTATATTAGACGCTGTTATCAAAACAGCGTCTAATATACCTGTTAGGGGTTAAAAAAATCACATCTCCAGCCTGCCAGCGAACGATCGCCGCTGGCAGGCTGTAGATCCACTCGCTTACCTTCTGTTCCTGTGAGCGCGCGCGCGCGCCTGTGTGCGCGCGTTCACAGGAAATCTCGGGTATCGCGGGAGGATGCGTATATGCGTCCACCCAGAAGAGCAGGGCCGCCGGCAGGACGCAATCCTGCGTACGGCGGTCCTGTAGCGGTTAAAGTAAGATGTGGTAAATTAAATAGTACCAATAAAAAAAAAACTTTAAAATAAGCCCTCATAAGTAGGGATGAGCGAATCCGAACTGTATAGTTCGGGTTCGTACCGAATTTTGGGGTGTCCGTGACACGGACCCGAACCAGAACATTTTAGTAAAAGTCCGGGTTCGGGTTCGGTGTTCGTCGCTTTCTTGGCGCTTTTTGAAAGGCTGCAAAGCAGCCAATCAACAAGCGTCATACTACTTGCCCCAAGAGGCCGTCACAGCCATGCCTACTATTGGCATGGCTGTGATTGGCCAGTGCACCATGTGACCCAGCCTCTATTTAAGCTGGAGTCACGTAGCGCTGCCCGTCACTCTGCTCTTATCAGTGTAGGGAGAGGTTGCAGCTGCGACGTTAGGGCGAGATTAGGCAGTGATTAACTCCTCCAAAAGACTTCATTCAGTGATCGATCTACAGCTGTGGATCATTAAACTGCTGCTATTCAATTGCTCACAGTTTTTAGGCTGCCCAGAGCGTTTTTAATTCACTTTTTTCTGGGGTGATCAGCGGCCATTTTGTGTCTTGTGGTGCGCCAGCACAAGCTGCCACCAAGTACATTTAACCATCAATAGTGTTATTTTTAGGTAGGGTTTTTTTTTTGGCTATATCCTACATCAGGGTCAAGCTGTCACACCAAGTGTATTTAACCATCAATAGTGTGGTTATTTTTTGGCCATATACTACATCAGGGGCAAGCTGAGCCTGTCACCAAGTGCATTTAACCCTCAATAGTGTGGTTGTTTTTTGGCTATATCCTACATCAGGGTCAAGCTGTCACACCAAGTGCATTTAACCATCAATAGTGTGGTTATTTTTTGGCCATATACTACATCAGGGGCAAGCTGAGCCTGTCACCGAGTGCATTTAAACCTCAATAGTGTGGTTGTTTTTTGGCTATATCCTACATCAGGGTCAAGCTGTCACACCAAGTGCATTTAACCATCAATAGTGTGTTTTTTTTTTGGCCATATACTACATCAGGGGCAAGCTGAGCCTGTCACCAAGTGCATTTAACCCTCAATAGTGTGGTTGTTTTTTGGCTATATCCTACATCAGGGTCAAGCTGTCACACCAAGTGCATTTAACCATCAATAGTGTGGTTATTTTTTGGCCATATACTACATCAGGGGCAAGCTGAGCCTGTCACCAAGTGCATTTAACCATCAATAGTGTGGTTGTTCTTTGGCTATATCCTACATCAGGGTCAAGCTGTCACCAAGTGCATTTAACCCTCAATAGTGTGGTTGTTTTTTGGCTATATCCTACATCAGGGGCAAGCTGTCACACCAAGCACATTTAACCATCAATAGTGTCGTTATTTTTTGGCTATATCCTACATCAGGGTCAAGCTGTCACACCAAGTGCATTTAACCATCAATAGTGTGGTTATTTTTTGGCCATATACTACATCAGGGGCAAGCTGAGCCTGTCACCAAGTGCATTTAACCATCAATAGTGTGGTTGTTCTTTGGCTATATCCTACATCAGGTTGAAGCTGTCACCAAGTGCATTTAACCATCAATAGTGTGGTTATTTTTTGGCTATATCCTACATCAGGGGCTTGGCTGTGCTTGCTATTTTATTGAGGGGTGAAATACAATTGCCAAAATAGCAGTACCCTAAATCTGGTGTTTCAGCTGTGGCCAGCCAATTGTAATACTGTCTAATGTCTGGCAAAGGATATATTTTTGTTCAGGGTTGAAATACAATTCCCAACTTAGCAATTTCCTAAATTAGTGGTTTCTGCTGTATCAGGGCTACTTTAAATCTATTCATTAAAAGGGTATATAAGATTCAAGGTGCAGATAGGGTCATTCTCAATAACTTCACACACACGCTACTGTGCATTTCCAAGTCTAATTCTGTCTGTAAATATATACCTTTCACCCAGCGCCTAAATAATAGGCCTCAAATTTACATTCATGTAAATCTGTGGTTATTGCTGTGGCTGGTCAAGTTATTTAGTGTCCGTCAAAGCACAGTTTTTGTTCTGGGTTGAAATACAATTCCCAATTTAGCAATTTCCTAATTTAGTGGTTTTTGCTGTATCAGACCTACTTTAAATCTATCCCTAAAAGGGTATATAAGATTCACGGTGCAGATAGGGTTATTCTCAATAACTTCACACACACGCTACTGTGTATATCCCAGTCTAATTCTGTGTGCAAACGTATACCTGTCACCCAGCTCCTAAAAAATAGGCCTCAAATTTATATTCATCCAAATCTGTCATTATTGCTGTAGCTGGTCAAGTTATTTAGTGTCCGTCAAAGCACAGTTTTTGTTCTGGGTTGAAATACAATTCCCAATTTAGCAATTTCCTAATTTAGTGGTTTTTGCTGTATCAGACCTACTTTAAATCTATCCCTAAAAGGGTATATAAGATTCACGGTGCAGATAGGGTTATTCTCAATAACTTCACACACACGCTATTGTGCAATTCCAAGTCTAATTCTGTCCGTAAACGTATACCTGTCATCCAGCGCCTAAATACTAGGCCTCAAATTTATATTCAGCTAAATCTGTGGTTACTGCTGTGCCTGTATTAGTGTAATACGGTACCTAAATAGATAGCCAGATAGTGTTAGGTGTCTGTAAAAAAAAGGCCTGAATTTGAATTCAATACATTGGGCCAAATAATATTTTTGTTGTTGTGGTGAACGATAACAATGATGAAAACATCTAGTAAAGGACGCGGACATGGTCGTGGTGGTGTTAGTGGACCCTCTGGTGCTGGGAGAGGACGTGGCCGTTCTGCCACAGCCACACGTCCTAGTGTACCAACTACCTCAGGTCCCAGTAGCCGCCATAATTTACAGCGATATTTGGTGGGGCCCTATGCCGTTCTAAGGATGGTAAGGCCTGAGCAGGTACAGGCATTAGTCAATTGGGTGGCCGACAGTGGATCCAGCACGTTCACATTATCTCCCACCCAGTCTTCTGCAGAAAGCGCACAGATGGCGCCTGAAAACCAAGCCTATCAGTCTGTGACATCACCCCCATGCATACCAGGGAAACTGTCTCAGCCTCAAGTTATGCAGCAGTCTCTTATGCTGTTTGAAGACTCTGCTGGCAGGGTTTCCCAAGGGCATCCACCTAGCCCTTCCCCAGTGGTGGAAGACATAGAATGCACTGACGCACAACCACTTATGTTTCCTGATGATGAGGACATGGGAATATCACCTCAGCATGTCTCTGATGATGACGAAACACAGGTGCCAACTGCTGCGTCTTTCTGCAGTGTGCAGACTGAACAGGAGGTCAGGTATCAAGACTGGGTGGAAGACGATGCAGGGCACGATGAGGTCCTAGACCCCACATGGAATGAAGGTCGTGGCACTGACTTTCACAGTTCGGAGGAAGAGGCAGTGGTGAGACCGAGCCAACAGCGTAGCAAAAGAGGGAGCAGTGGGCAAAAGCAGAACACCCGCCGCCAAGAGACTCCGCCTGCTACTGACCGCCGCCATCTGGGACCGAGCACCCCAAAGGCAGCTTCAAGGAGTTCCCTGGCATGGCACTTCTTCAAACAATGTGCTGACAACAAGACCCGAGCTGTTTGCACGCTGTGCCATCAGAGCCTGAAGCCAGGCATTAACGTTCTGAACCTGCATGACCAGGCACCTGCATGCAAAGCATGAACTGCAGTGGAGTAAACACCTTAAAAACAAGGAAGTCACTCAGGCTCCCCCTGCTACCTCTTCTGCTGCTGCCGCCTCGGCCTCTTCTGCTGCTGCCGCCGCCACGGCCTCTTCCTTCGCCTCTGGAGGAACGTTGGCACCTGCCGCCCAGCAAACAGAGGATGTACCACCAACACCACCACCTCCGTCACCAAGCATCTCAACCATGTCACATGCCAGCGTTCAGCTCTCCATCTCACAAACATTTGAGAGAAAGCGTAAATTCCCACCTAGCCACCCTCGATCCCTGGCCTTGAATGCCAGCATTTCTAAACTACTGGCCTATGAAATGCTGTCATTTAGGCTGGTGGACACAGACAGCTTCAAACAGCTCATGTCGCTTGCTGTCCCACAGTATGTTGTTCCCAGCCGCCACTACTTCTCCAAGAGAGCCGTTCCTTCCCTGCACAACCAAGTATCTGATAAAATCAAGTGTGCACTGCGCAACGCCATCTGTGGCAAGGTCCACCTAACCACAGATACGTGGACCAGTAAGCACGGCCAGGGACGCTATATCTCCCTAACTGCACACTGGGTAAATGTAGTGGCGGCTGGGCCCCAGGCGGAGAGCTGTTTGGCGCACGTCCTTCCGCCGCAAAGGATCGCAGGGCAACATTCTTTGCCTCCTGTTGCCTCCTCCTCCTACTCGGCTTCCTCCTCCTCTTCTTCCACCTGCTCATCCAGTCAGCCACACACCTTCACCACCAACTTCAGCACAGCCCGGGGTAAACGTCAGCAGGCCATTCTGAAACACATATGTTTGGGGGACAGGCCCCACACCGCACAGGAGTTGTGGCGGGGTATAGAACAACAGACCGACGAGTGGTTGCTGCCGGTGAGCCTCAAGCCCGGCCTGGTGGTGTGCGATAATGGGCGAAATCTCGTTGCAGCTCTGGGACTAGCCGGTTTGACGTACATCCCTTGCCTGGTGCATGTGCTGAATTTGGTGGTGCAGAAGTTCATTCACAACTACCCCGACATGTCAGAGCTGCTGCATAAAGTGTGGGCCGTCTGTTCGCGCTTCCGGCGTTCACATCCTGCTGCTGCTCGCCTGTCTGCGCTACAGCGTAACTCCGGCCTTCCTGCTCACCGCCTCATATGCGACGTGCCCACCACTCCACCTTGCACATGCTGGACAGACTGTGCGAGCAGCAGCAGGCCATAGTGGAGTTTCAGCTGCAGCACGCACGGGTCAGTCGCACTGCGGAACAGCACCACTTCACCACCAATGACTGGGCCTCCATGCGAGACCTGTGTGCCCTGTTGCGCTGTTTCGAGTACTCCACCAACATGGCCAGTGGCGATGACGCCGTTATCAGCGTTACAATACCACTTATATGTCTCCTTGAGAAAACACTTAGGGCGATGATGGAAGAGGAGGTGGCCAAGGAGGAGGAGGAGGAGGAGGAGAGGGGTCATTTTTAGCACTTTCAGGCCAGTCTCTTCGAAGTGACTCAGAGGGAGGTTTTTTGCAACAGCAGAGGCCAGGTACAAATGTGGCCAGCCAGGGCCCACTACTGGAGGACGAGGATGAGGAGGAGGTGGAGAAGGATGAGGATGAAGCATGGTCACAGCGGGGTGGCACCCAACGCAGCTCGGGCCCATCACTGGTGCGTGGCTGGGGGGAAACGCAGGACGATGACGATACGCCTCCCACAGAGGACAGCTTGTCCTTACCTCTGGGCAGCCTGGCACACATGAGCGACTACATGCTGCAGTGCCTGCGCAACGACAGCAGAGTTGCCCACATTTTAAAATGTGCGGACTACTGGGTTGCCACCCTGCTGGATCCACAGTACAAAGACAATGTGCCCACCTTACTTCCTGCACTGGAGCGTGATAGCAAGATGCGCAAGTACAAGCGCACGTTGGTAGACGCTCTACTGAGAGCATTCCCAAACGTCACAGGGGAACAAGTGGAAGCCCAAGGCCAAGGCAGAGGAGGAGCAAGAGGTCGCCAAGGCAGCTGTGTCACGGCCAGCTCCTCTGAGGGCAGGGTTAGCATGGCAGAGATGTGGAATAGTTTTGTCAACACGCCACAGCTAACTGCACCACCACCTGATACGCAACGTGTTAGCAGGAGGCAACATTTCACTAACATGGTGGAACAGTACGTGTGCACACCCCTCCACGTACTGACTGATGGTTCGGCCCCATTCAACTTCTGGGTCTCTAAATTGTCCACGTGGCCAGAGCTAGCCTTTTATGCCTTGGAGGTGCTGGCCTGCCCGGCGGCCAGCGTTTTGTCTGAACGTGTATTCAGCATGGCAGGGGGCGTCATTACAGACAAACGCAGCCAATGTGGACAAGTCTACAGCCAATGTGGACAAGCTGACGTTCATAAAAATGAACCAGGCATGGATCCCACAGGACCTGTCCATCCCTTGTGCAGATTAGACATTAACTACCTCCCCTTAACCATATATTATTGTACTCCAGGGCCCTTCCTCATTCAATCCTATTTTTATTTTCATTTTACCATTATATTGCGAGGCAACCCAAAGTTGAATGAACCTCTCCTCTGTCTGGGTGCCGGGGCCTAAATATCTGACAATGGACTGGTCCAGTGTTGGGTGACGTGAAGCCTGATTCTCTGCTATGACATGAAGACTGATTCTCTGCTGACATGAAGCCAGATTCTCTGTTACGGGACCTCTCTCCTCTGCCTGGGTGCCTGGGCCTAAATATATGACAATGGACTGTTACAGTGGTGGGTGACGTGAAGCCTGATTCTCTGCTATGACATGCAGACTGATTCTCTGCTGACATGAAGCTAGATTCTCTGTTATGGGACCTCTCTCCTCTGCCTGGGTGCCGGGGCCTAAATATATGACAATTGACTGTTACAGTGGTGGGTGACGTGAAGCCTGATTCTCTGCTATATCATGCAGACTGATTCTCTGCTGACATGAAGCCATATTCTCTGTTACGGGACCTCTCTCCTCTGCCTGGGTGCCTGGGCCTAAATATATGACAATGGACTGTTACAGTGGTGGGTGACGTGAAGCCTGATTCTCTGCTATGACATGCAGACTGATTCTCTGCTGACATGAAGCCAGATTCTCTGTTACGGGACCTCTCTCCTCTGCCTGGGTGCCCGGGCCTAAATATATGACAATGGACTGTTGCAGTGGTGGGTGACGTGAAGCCTGATTCTCTGCTATGACATGCAGACTGATTCTCTGCTGACATGAAGCCAGATTCTCTGTTACGGGACCTCTCTCCTCTGCCTGGGTGCCTGGGCCTAAATATATGACAATGGACTGTTACAGTGGTGGTTGACGTGAAGCCTGATTCTCTGCTATGACATGCAGACTGATTCTCTGCTGACATGAAGCCAGATTCTCTGTTAAGGGACCTCTCTCCTCTGTCTGGGTGCCTGGGCCTAAATATCTGACAATGGACTGTTACAGTGGTGGGTGACGTGAAGCCAGATTCTCTGCTATGGGACCTCTCTCCAATTGATATTGGTTAATTTTTATTTATTTTATTTTTATTTTAATTCATGTCCCTATCCACATTTGTTTGCAGGGGATTTACCTACATGTTGCTGCCTTTTGCAGCCCTCTATCTCTTTTCTGGGCTGTTTTACAGCCTTTTTAGTGCCGAAAAGTTTGGGTCCCCATTGACTTCAATGGGGTTCGGGTTCGGGACGAAGTTCGGGTCGGGTTTTGATCCCGAACCCGAACATTTCCGGGAAGTTCGGCCGAACTTCTCGAACCCGAACATCCAGGTGTTCGCTCAACTCTACTCATAAGGCTATGCAAATGGTTGAGGCTTTCAGGTGGTTAGGGAGAAGAAAATTGTAAAAAAACTAAAATTGTCCTGGTCTTTAAGAGGTTAACCTCTTCATTAAGGGTGGTTAGACATTTTGCACCTCTGGAAGCCAGGACAATTTTTGTAGTTTAAAAAAAAATGATTAAAAAAAAATTGATACTAACCTTCCATATACAGTTGCAAGAAAAAGTATGTGAACCCATTGGAATGATATGGATTTCTGCACAAATTGGTCATAAAATGTGATCTGATCTTCATCTAAGTCTAAGACAATCACAGTCTGCTTAAACTAATAACACACAAAAAATGAAATGTTACCATGTTTTTATTGAACACACCATGCAAACATTCACAGTGCAGGTAGAAAAAGTATGTGAACCCTTGGATTTAATAACTGGTTGAACCTCCTTTGGCAGCAATAACTTCAACCAAACGTTTCCTGTTGTTGCAGATCAGACGTGCACAACGGTTAGGAGTAATTTTTGACCAATCCTCGTTACAGAACTGTTTCAGTTCAGCAATATTCTTAGTGTGAATCGCTTTCTTGAGGTCATGCCACAGCATGTCAATCGGGTTGAGGTCCAGACTCTAACTGGGCCACTCCAGACGGCATATTTTCTTCTGTTTAAGCCATTCTGTTGTTGATTTACTTCTATGGCAATCCGTCCAGGCCCTGACACTTCACAGTGGGGATGAGGTTTTGATGTTGGTGTGCTGTGCCTCTTTTTTCCAAACATAGTGTTGTGTGTTTCTTCCAAACAACTCAACTTTGGTTTCATCTGTTCACAGAATATTTTGTCAGTACTGCTGTGGAACATCCAGGTGCTCTTGTGCAAACTGTAAACGTGCAACAATGTTTTTTTTGGGACAGCAGTGCCTTTCTCTGTGGTATCCTCCCATTAAATCCATTCTTGTTTAGTATTTTAAGTATCGTAGATTTGCTAACAGGGATGTTAGTATATGCCAGAGACTTTTGTAAGTCTTTAGCTGACACTCTAGGATTTTTCTTCACCTCATTGAGCAGTCTGCGCTGTGCTCTTGCAGTCATCTTTACAGGACGGCCACTCCTAGGGAGAGTAGCAGCAGTGCTGAACTTTCTCCATTTATAAACAATTTGTCTTACCGTGGACTGATGAACAGCAAGGCTTTTGGAGATACTTTTATAACCCTTTCCAGTTTTATGCAAGTCAACAATTCTTAATCGTAGGTCTTCTGAGAGCTCTTTTGTGCGAGGCATTATTCACATCGAGCAATGTTTCTTGCAAAAAGCAAACCCAGAACTGGTTTGTGTTTTTTATCGGGCAGGGCAGCTGTAACCAACACCTCCAATCTTATCGCATTGATTGGACTCCAGTTGGCTGACACCTCACTCCAATTAACTCTTGGAGATGTCATTAGTCTAGGGGTTCACATACTTTTTCCACCTGCACTGGGAATGTTTATATGGTGTGTATTTAATAAAAACATGGTAACATTTAATTCTTTGTGTGTTATTAGTTTAAGCAGACTGTGATTGTCTATTGTCTTAGACTTAGATGAAGATCAGATCACATTTTATGACCAATTTGTGCAGAAATCCATATCATTCCAAAGGGTTCACATACTTTTTCTTGCAACTGTACTTCCTGAAAGTAGGTGCATTGTCAAAATACCACCCAGGACTTCATACATACAGGCACCTTCATGCAATTTTGCATCAAAAGATAGATTAAAAAAATTTGTATAAGTTGATATCAGTGGGTAAAAGCAAAACCCAAGCAGAAAGCTATATACACCATAATTCATAAAAATAAAAGTTCATACATCCCACTTAGACCTAAAATACATATCTTCATAAAATCACCAGAATTGGAAAGAATAAAAATCCGTTTTTAAGCTGGAATATTATTTTTTTTACCACTAAAACCAGACAGCCTGATCTTTTAAATGTCTGGTTTAGCTCTGTTATTATGTGTGGAAACTTGTTTTTGGTCTGATACAACTGCTGTGTCATTGCCATTGAGTATCATTTAGGCTCTAATGTAAGTCTATGAGAGATGGAAAGTGTTACAATGTAATTGTTTGTGCCGAGTTTCTACACTCCACCTCTCCCACTAGAAGGTTCCAGTCTAGCTAGAAATGGTATATAAGGATAGCAGTCAGAGCCCAGAGTGTTCTGCAGTTAGGGAACAGTGCTTGGAGGGGGAGACTCTGCCAACTAGCCAGACTACTGAGTGACCAGAAGAAGATGCAGAGACGGGGATACCCTGCCACAGACCCTGGGTCACCAGCCTTGGACCAGGATACTTCTGGACCAACTGTAGCTCAGGCCAACTGTACACAGTGCAGTTCGTCCCAGATAACGATGTATGGATTTAGGTAAGGCTATGGCCCTCTTCCCTCTCTTTCTGTCTCATGTTTCTTCCTGCTAATTGATAGCAGGAAATTGTACAATGAAGGCTAAAGTGTCCACTGAGTGATACAGGGTTTTAGAGATGTGACTGACCAGGTCATGTCTAGGTGTGAAGGGTGTCTTAACAGTGTCCCTCATGGCAGTAAAGTCTTAGTAGCTTTTGGTAGCAGGTTACCTTACTGACTCCAATGCTTGGCCCTGCAGTCCTCTATACTCTCTCTTACATCTTACTCCTTTTCTTCTTCTTTAGATCATGTAGCGATTATTGAGTCTCTGTAGCTTTTGGGGCCTAAGAAGAGGGAGCACAAGTCACATTCTCCATTGTAAACTCTAGTCTAGACTGACTAACTAAGCTGGGGTGGATCCAGGATACCCACCCAACTTCCTGAAAGGACTGAACCACAATTGCTAATCTGGCTATGCCATCCATACCTGGTTATACTGGGTATAATATATAGCATGACATAACATTACATTACATAACATAATAAAATTTGCAGAGAGCCCCAAGCTCTGGGGTACTGTTCACCCACAACATGGACACAAAAATAGACCCTGTATAACACCATCTGGAAGTGGCTGAATATTGTTTTATTTTTTTAATTACAATAATTAAAATCAATCATTTATGACATCAGTCAGTGACCAAAAATGATAAATGACTAATAAAAATATTTTCCTCTGTCAGCTGGTGTCTGCTGTATTATATAGCCAATATCCACCATGTATGGAACAATCTCAGATAAGAAGCCCGCTTCACACAACATCTAAATGCAAATTATGTACATGTACGTAATGATGTGTTCTTGTTATATACTCCATTACCGGGGCATCATTAACATTATAATTCTGGAGCAATTTTGTCCCATTTCCCCTTTTAATTTGTATTGAAAAACAAAAATCGAGTTTCCCTTTAAATTGCAAACCCATAGACCTCTTAATAGATATGACCTAGTTTTTGTTCACAGTGATGGTAGCGCTGTACAGTTTGTTGAACATGATACAAATGTTATACGTCTGCAGAAACAATTGTTGTAAGAAGCAAATAATAGAAGGGAAGTTGCTGGGGTTTGGAATGTTTCCAGATTCTGGAGCTGATTCCTCCTTGTGTGTTTTGCATTTAGACTTTGTTCTGCATGCTGCATAAAAGGAGGAATTCAGTTCAATTATTTCTCATATGTAATGAATTTTGCAGCTCTTGGCAGCACTGCCTGATGCCAGCTACGCCACATTTCACAGGTCTTGGAGCAGGAAAGTCATCGTTAATTTCAATCCTCATTCTGCTATTCCAAGGTGTTATAACAATATACAGCATTCCCATATAGACAGACCATTTTCCGAAATTCTAAATGGTGACCTACGTCTTATGCACACAGTGCTAGTTCTGTGCAATGGTCCAGACTAGAGATAAGCATACTGATTTAAACAATCAGTATGCTGATTTGACCTGAATTTGACCAGAATTTTTGAGAAAATTGGGATTTGTTAGAATCAGAATTTTTTGAGATTCGATTCGAGAAAGTAGGAACGAGAAAGAGACAGGGAGTTTTCCAGGCATCCAAAGCACTTTCATTTTAGGTAGAGTTGAATCATACCCAAATCAACAGGACCCGAAACTAGTTTTAAGAAATTCGCTCACCTCAAGTCCAGACATCTTTTATAAAAAAAAAAGGATACTATGCATAAAACTACATAAGCCAGTCAACAGTCAGTATCTCTGTATGTACAGATATGAAGTGCATTAGGGTGCAAGAAGTGTGGAGAATATTGTGATGAAAGGATCAGGATCTAAAAAATATTAGTGATCAAAGGACATTAAAGGTCTGCCTAAACAGATACGTTATTAGGACATGCTTAAAACTATGAATGCTGGGGATTAATCTGATTGTCTGGGGTAACGCATTCCAAAGAACTGGTGAACCACAAGAACAAGGAGTGGGAGGTTTGGATTATGTAGGAAGGTTAGTCTTCGATTATTGAATCAGAGGAAGGTATACTCTCCTCAGAGCCATAGCTAGGCTCTCTATCTAATTACCCTAAGGCATGGTGGCTTTGATGGTACCATGCTAAAGATGAGCAAATTGATTTAAAAAAAAAATCTGATTCATCCAAAGTTTTGGCAATTACAAAAAAAGTGATGACAAGCGGCCGTGAAAGTTTACAGGGAGAATGGCAAGAAGGAAGAAGATGGAGGTTCACATGACCCTGGGAGGGAGGAGAGGCTGAGCTTGCCTTGATTGGCTCAGAGGCTGACAGGCAGGACGTTTGAGGAAGGCTATGGTATAGCCGCAAGGTTGCATTTTTGGGTTTCTTGCACTGCTTTTCTTGGATTAAAGCATAATTTTTCTTCAAAGTATGGGATGTTGCCTCTTTTTTCTATTTTGGATTCAAGTAAGGAGTTTTTGGATATGACTCTGGAGGTGCGCATCTATTATATCCGGACTTTCACTTTTAGTGGGTGCTGTATCAATTTTCTTATATATAATTAGCCGATCAGTGGCAAAATTCTGGTAGGTCCTTCTGCTGAGATCACCAATACATAACAATCTGTTCTCAGCTTGCGTTATCGGCTAAAAAGCAATTGCAGACAGAAGCCAGTAATCTAGCTTTATTAGGGACACTATAGGGAGAGAACAGGGCAGATTTTAAGGTTTATCAGGATTAGCATAGATAGTTGTGTGTTGTTTTATAGTTCATTCAGCTTGCTAGCAAGTTCTGCATTAAACAATCCTGCACGAAAATCATTTTTTTCTGTATGCACAGCCAGACAGCTTTTTTGTAAAAAAACATAAGATTCTATAGTTCATATGTTTATTGCCAGCACCCCAATATCATACATACTGCTGCAAACACTGATCATTAGCCCTCTTTTTTTCAAAAAAAAACTAAATTTGCCATTTGTAATTGGACATTTTCAGTGCATTTCAGTACATCAATATATCCATGTTATTGAACGCATTGTATTACTGCAAGACAGCAACCATTTACAGCAAAGAAACTTTACAGTAATAACACCATTTGTATACTCATGTTAGTGAACACATTGTATAACTGCAAGATGCCGTGTAGTTACAGCAAAAGCATTTTACTACCAAAAACTGCATTCTATACCTATGTTAGTGAACGCATTTTACTGCAAAAACACCATTAGCATACTCATTTTCGTGAACTTGTTGCATTAATTCACGTTACCACTTAGTTACAGCAAAAGCATTTTACTACTAAAACTGCGTTATTACCATTTCAAATTGTCAATATTAGTGTGCAGTGTGTTTGTAGAAGGCAAAGGGCATTCAACTGTGCCTCTGTCTTTAAATTTAAGAAATAACACTTGCAGTTTTACTAGTATCGTTAATAATCTTTGCACCAAATCAAATCTTTCTCCAGTTTCACCCCTCCCACTAGAAGGTTCTAGATCAGATAGAAACTGTATAAGATGAGAGCAGTCAGAGCCCCTAACTGTCTACAGATAGGGACCAGTGTTTAGTAGGAAAGACTATGCCAAACTTTAGGAGTGACCAGAAGAAGATGCCAAGACAGGAATACTCTTCCACAGAGCCTGGGTCACCAGTCCATTGGTCAGCCCTTTGGTCCTTTGGTCTTCCTTGGGAACCTAACAAGAAGCAAAAAAAAAGTGGAAAAAAGTTTTACAAAATAACATCATAAAATAAACATCATAGGCATTTCTGAAAATGCCTGTATGGTTAAAATGATTGATCCCATACAGCAAAATTATTGATCCCATAAAGCAAAAGGCATAATAAAAAAAAATCTAAATGGCATTAACCTCTCAAAACAACCAGAATAAAAAGTGATCCAAAAGTCATACACTCAACAAAACAGTATCAATAAAAACTATAGGACACCCAGCAAAAAAATTAGCACTCAAGCAATTCTGTAAACATAACTATAAAAAAGCTATGGGGGTCAGAATATGGCTATGAAAAAAAAAAATCAATTTTTTCCAAAGTTTTTTTTTAAGTATTAAAACTAGAGATGAGCAAATAGGAGTTGACGAAGTGGAATTCGATCCCAATTTCAGGAAAAATTTGATTTGCACCGAATCCAAATTTCATCACGCTTCGTGGCAACGAATCGCATTTTTTGGCTGCTGCATGTGTTAGGACATGGAGCAAATAACTCTGGGAACGAGGGATCACCCACAATGCCATGCATGCAGCGAATCAGCAGCCAGCCCCTGTGATGTCACAGCCCTATAAATTGCCTCAGCCATCTTGGATTCAGCCATTTTCCAGTGTACTTAGTGCAGGGAGAGACGTCAGCAGGCGCTAGGGAAAGTGGTAGGAAAAACTTTTTTTTTTTTTTTGGCTGAATAAAAGTTCAGGGATAGATCGTTAGAAATGTAGGAAAAGGATAGGGAGTAATTATTCCACACTATAAAAGGAGAACAGGGGCCAATAGGGGAGTGTACAGCCTGGGTATTAGGAACAATCCTATTACACTTTGCTGCACTGACTGGGGATCCAAATTGCCATTATGCTGCTGCTTTTAATTTTGCAATAGATGATACCTCTGTAATTCCAGCAAACCTTGCTTGTTATTGGGGTGCAAGTGCTGTGTGATAGTGATGGACGAACATCGGCAGGGACGTTTCGCGAATGCGCATTTGCGATCAAATGATTACTAACTGCGCGTTCGTGGCGGGCCCCGTTTACTTTAATGGCAGGCGAACCTGAAAAACCTTCAGGTCATATTTGCAGCCACCAAATACTTACTCGAAGTGCACAAATAGTCCCACAACATGGACAGTGACATACCAGAGAGGGAACAATGGCAAAAATTCCTACAAAAAATATGTATTTTAATCAGGGGCCATTTTTATACGTCTTAAAGGGAAACTCTCAAAAATGTGACCTGCTGGAGCCTAGAAAATTTTTATTTTAGGCCACGGGAGTACAGGCCACAAAAATTAGGTATTCACCTGACAGAAAAGAACAAGTGATTATGTGACTGGAGGTATATTAGACGGTCAGTGGATAACAATTTTACTGTAGGCCAGTACAGGCCCCCAAAGTTAGGCATTCAAATGACATTTAAAAAAAGTGATAATGTGGCTGGAGGTACATTAGGCGGTCACTGAATAAAAAATTTACTGTAGACCAGTGGAGTACAGGCACCAAAAATTAGGCATTCACCTAACAGAAAATAACTAGTGATTATGTGTCTGGAGGTACATTAGGCGGTCACTGGATAAATTTTTTTACTGTAGGCCACTGGAGTAGAGGCCCCAAAAATTAAGAATTCACCTGACAGAACAGGCCATTTATGCCGCTGTATATACATAAGACAAGGACTATTCTTTGTTCTGAGTGGTGGCGTATATGTGTGGGCTGGCATGAGAAAATTCAGTTACACGTGGTTGTCACAGGTGTTGACTTCCTCCGAGATCCATGCCTCATTAATTTTTAGAAATGTAAGATAGTCCACACTGTCGTGAGCTAGGCAAGTGCTCTTATCCATTACGATATCCCCTGCTGTGCTGAACGTCCTTTCGGACAAGACACCCGATGATGGGCAAGCCAAGAGTTCCATGGCAAATTGTGCCAGCTCTGGCCACAGTTCAAGCCTGCACACCCAGTAGTCCAGGGGTACCTTGCTTCTCATAGCGTCCACATCGGCCATTAACCTGATGTAGTCGGACACCTGTCAGTCTAGGCATTCTCTGAGGCTGGGTCCAGAGGACGGTTGTCGATGGGTTGGCTGCAAGAATTATCTCATATCTGAAGTGACCAACACATCTTCAAACCACCCTATTTTTACAGGCGCGGTAAGATTGGTACTGACACCTGTTTCACTGTGGGTAGAAATTCCTCTGCCAGCGCCTGCAATAGCAGAATGCAGCATCTCTTGCAGCACGGCCTGAAAATTCTGAATTCTGACATCCCTTTGTGATGCTGATAACATGTCCGCCATTTTGTGTTTTTACCGGGGGTCTAAGTACGTTGCCACCCAGTACAGGTCCTTGACCTTTATGCTTTTTATACCGGTGTCCCTCTTCAAACAGTGGAGAACGAAGGCCCCCATTTGCACTAATTTGGAAGCGGTGGAGCACCCTGGCTTCTGCTTATCGCCCAGGAGAATGTAATCCTGGGTCTCCTCCCCCTATTCACGGACAACACCAAGGATCCTCAAAAACCACAGACAAAAGGAGGATGAGAGAGCCGCTGCTGCCGTCAGTCCTGCTGCCCTCTGGCTTGGAGGAATCAGCACACAGCGCGGCAGGCTGCGTTTTGGCAGTGTTCTGCTCCAGTATGTAACCTGAGAGCAGACAGGTGCAGGCAGTGTATGTGTAGGCCTTATACTAAAACATTATTTTTACGTGCTGCTGTCTTTTCTGATCCTGCTGAGTTATGTGTAGGCCTTATACTCCACCGTTACCATGTATCTGCTGCTGCTGTCTGTCCTGACCTTGCTGAGTTATGTGTAGGTCCTATACTCCACCATTACCATTACCCGCTGCTGCTGCTGTCTGTCCTGATCCTGGTGAGTTTGCAATGGACTAAAGGGGCCTTACTGCAACCTTATCGTTTAAAATTGCATGAAAACATAACAGTATTAAAAAAAGTATGAACACGCTTTTTTAAATATTTTTATTAAATAATCTTTATTATTTTTTAACATCATACAAAACAGTTTACCAATCTCTTATCTTCAACAATCTATATACCAACCCCACCTCCCTTATCCATTTGCTACTGGAAAAAAAACTTCACCCACTGCTCCAGCTCATATTGCCCATCCACTCCCAAGGAGTTCACTGTATTAGCCATTTCTGCCATATTCTCGCAAATCTATGTTTTTTCTTAGTATTTGCCAGATGAAATTCCTCTCTGGCAAGTGAGGTTCTAGTAAGCTTTTCCCATTCCCTAACCGTGGGAACAGCACTACTCCCCCAATGCCCAACAATACATTTCCTAGCTTGAAAAATGAGTTTAGAAGCTATTTCTCGATATTGGGGGGTGTCTAATTTATCCATCACCCCCAATATGCATATCTCAAATTGCATGGGGATTTTAAAACGATGATATTGCTCTATTCTATCGTTCACCTTTCCCCAGAACTCTTGAGTCTTTCTACATGTCCAGAGTATATGGACATCGTCCGTGCCTAACTCCCTGCCTTTTAAACAGCTAAAAACTTTAGGTTTATAACACTTCATTAATATCTTAGGGGAGTAATAAAGTCGATACAGTATATTAAGTTGGGTACTCCTGTGAGAAAAAATCTTGGAAACCCTATTTTTTTTCTGTATCGCCAGCCCCCAAAACTCTTCAGGCTGGGTGTTCATAGCGTTTTGTCATTTGTACATTAAGATATTGACTGCTCTTTTCTTAGTCTTTTGATGTAACAGACATTCATATATTTTAGAAACGAATTTCCCCCCTACTGTTAGTTTGGAGATATTCATTAGTGGCTGCGGAAGGGTATAGATTTGTGTACCTTTTCCTACCAACGATCGCAGTGCTTTTAATTGCAAGTAGAAAAACCTCAGTTCTAAGTTACCCAATCCATACTCCTTTTTAAGATCATCATATTGTATTATATCCCCCTGTCTCCATACCTGGCCTAGTTTGTAGACGCCATGTTGCCACCAAATTTTCTGTTCGATTGCCTTTAATTCTATAAGATGTGTATTTCCCCACAATATGGTGTCAACATGGAGTTCAACCCGGGTCCACAATGCTCTTACTTCCTTCCAAACCCTATCCATCAGCTCAAATAACCGTATCTTCCTACCTCCTTGTTGTGCCAAGACACCCGCTTCTATTAGCTGGAAGATAGTATACTTATCTAACCTAACATTTATTCCTGCAATCATAGACTTGTATCTTTGCGTATTACTCCATGGTATCATGTTTTTATATGACCAGAAATAAAGTAGAGTTCCAAGTCTGGGACTGATAGTCCACCCTCCCTCTCGTGAATGCACAATAATTGCGCTTTTATCCTTAGTTTCTTCCCTCGCCATATCAAATCCATTAAGAGACTAGCTATTATTTTAAATATTTTTGGGGGGATTATTAACAGTGAGTTCCACATGATATAATTCAGGGAAGGTAGTAGACACATTTTCGACAAAGAGATACGACCTGCCATCGAGACATGTAATCTTTTCCATACATTTATTTTCCTCCTGATTTCCTGTATATTTGGGACCACATTCAACTGAACATTAGTACTTGGGATTTGGGGTTATTTGAATACCCAGATATTTAACCGGGTTCATTAAGCTTCTTAATTTCCAGTGATCCTGGTATAAAATTGTTCAACGGATCAATCGGGACACAGGCCGATTTAGACCAGTTTATATTGAGCCCAGCATGTTTACCATACTGTTCAAATACCTGGAAAATCTCATGAGTGATCTATGTGAACCTACAAACAACATAATATCATCCGCATATAGAGCAATGTTTTATTCCTCGTGATCACCGAACTTGAACCCCACAATTTCTTCATCTTGCCTATCATCTCAGCTAACGGTTCCACAGCTATAGCAAAAAGCAGAGGGGAAAGAGGGCAACCCTGTCTAATCCCCTTGCAGATCTTTATGTTATCAGAGTATTCCCCATTTATTATCACCTTTTGCTGAGATTTCAGTATATAGCAATTTACCCATGATATAAATTTTGTCACCAATTCCCATCTTCTTCAATGTTGTAAACAAGAATGGCCATTCTATGGTATCAAACGCCTTTGAGGCGTCTATGGTAACAATCAATCGTTCCCCACAATTTGTTGGTTCAAGCTGGGTTTTCACAAAATAGCGCATAATATTATCAGTTGAAGTTTTGCCTGACATAAATCCCGTCTGTTCCTCATGAACAAGTCCTGAGACCACACCTCTAAGTCTAGCTGCCAGAATCCTAGCCAATATTTTGTTGTCCATATTAATTAATGAGATAGGGCGATATGAATCTGGAGAAATTGGATCTTTTCCTGGTTTTAAAAAACAGTGTAATAAGGGCTTCTCTCACAGAGTCTGGCAGTTTCCCTTCCCTCCTCGAGTCCTCCCACATTGTCAATAGTTTTGGGATAAATATTCCTTTATGTTGGACATAGACTTCGAACGGAATACTGTCTATTCCTGGGGTCTTATTCTTTGTAATCCTAGATAATATTTTATCCACTTCCGTAACGTTTAAAGGAGCTTTCAAAGTTTCGCATTGATCTAGTGTTAACATAGAGATGGTAATTTCCTACAGAAACTGTTGTATTTGCGCCGAGTTCTTATTTATCTTACTACTATATATGTCTTCAAAGTATTCTTTAAGCAGTTCTATTTTGGCCGCTTGGTCGGTTATTTTATGTCCTAATTTATCTACTAGACAGTGGATATAATTATTATTTTTTGCCTGGGTTGCTACCAGGGCAGCTCTTTTTGCCCGGTATATGCGCTTAAATATAGTTATCCCTCACATAGTTTTCTTTTTGTTGTTCCGCCATCAAAAGCCTCTCATCTTCCAATTTGGAAACATTCTCTACCCAGTTCTCAAAGTTTTTATCTGTAGGATTTTCGATATACGTTTTTTCATATTTACCCGCCTCTTGTTCCAAATCCCTTATTTTTTCCTTATCCCTTTCTTGTATATTGCTGTATATATATAGTCTTTATAGTAGTGATAATTGAATTATGTTCCGAAATCCCACATTGCCCATATTTGACCTGTTTAATACCAAACAAACCTTTATTATTGTCTCTCTCTTTTATAAAGCATGTGTTTTAACCTTTATTATTAGTGAAAACTAAATCAATCCGTGATAAACTCCTGTGAGTCTTTGAAAAACATGAATATTTTTTTAATTTAGGGTGCATTACTCTCCAAATATCAATCCAACCCATTTCCTCTGTGGTGTTTTTTTATTTAGATCCCGTTTAAAAATTTTGAGCATTACCTGCTCCACATCTATCTATTTTACTGTTCATGACATTATTAAAATCACCCATGACTAAAAGTGGTTTGTCCCCTACCTTTAGCACAAAATCGTGAATTTTAACTAGAACATCTACTTTAAAGGGTGGCGGTATATAGACATTTGCTATTATCCATGGTCTTCCTTCCAATAAGCAGTCAATCAGGACATATCGACCCTCACCATCTATGGCTGTTTCCCCTATTTTGATATCTATATCATGATGTATTAATACACTCACGCCTCTAGCGTAGGATGAGTAAACTGAATGGAAAGAGCGCTGTATCCACGGTCTGTACAACCCATTTGTCGTTTCACCTGTCAGATGTGTCTCTTGTAAACAAACTATAACGGGTAGGGTTCTGTGTATTGAGTCAAAAACCGCCACTCTCTTTACACCCCTAATATTCCTGGAGATGATTCTAATAGGAGCCTATTTATATGTCTAACCATATCCAGAATATACTGGGGACTCCGAGAGGAAGGTGAGAGAGAAGGCTGAAGGAAAAAAAAAAAAAGCAGCTAAAACAGCCCCTGTCCCACCCCCTCGTTGAATGACCCAGAGTGGCATTAGCCCTGGCCCTCTTCCATAACATTACTCCCTCCCAGCCCCACCCCAACCCGTTTTGCACCTCAGCTCTTAATTTTTTCTCTAATCCAATCTCCCGCCGCCTCTGCAGTATCAAAAAAACAAGTTCTATTCTCCCATTCAACCCATAGCTTAGCTGGAAACATCATTTAATATTTTACATTATGTAAACACAACTTTTTCTTTACTTCAATGAACTGACTCCTTTCCCTTACTGTTTCCCTAGCATAATCAGGGAATAGCATGACTACTGCACCCGCACACTCTAACCTCACTTTCTTCCTGGCCCTGCGTACTCCCTTCCTGATAGTAAATTAATAATTATTGATCTCAGTCTTGTTCCAGGAGGGGGTAGTTTCGCCGGCAATCTAAAGGCCCTCTCCACAAAATTCTTGTGATCTGAAATATCTTGGCCCAGTTGTTCCCTCAGCCAAGTTTGTATATAGCCACATAGATCTCGTCCTTCTACCCCCTCCGGGATCCCTAAGCATCTCAGATTGGCCCTTCTGGACCTATTTTCTAGATCTAATAGGTACATTTTTAATTCTCTATTCTCTTCTTTTAAGATATTTTTCTCCTTGACCTATATCTGTAGGAGGTCCTCTGAATCCGATATTCTTTTCTCTATCTGCCTATATTTATATTTTTGTAGATCCGTTCTAAGGCGCCTCCTTAATATTTACAGTTTGGAGAGAGAGATCTTTTATTGCCAAACTACAGTTCTTTTTTTTACGCACACGCTTTAACAGCAAAACATGGCTTTATGGCAACTTTTTGAATAGCTCATGCAGGTCACACAACTCCTGCATCTGATTTAGTTGCACCACATCAAACAGCTGTACCTTCAGTGCAAGCTTCCGCTGCTGCTCATGGATCTCCTTCACCTTCTTTGCCAGCTGCCGCTGCTGCTCCTCGATCTCCTGCATGTTTTTTTTCTTCTCCTGCTGCTTCTTGTTCAGGAGTGTTTTAAATTTACTTAGTACTGTTTTGTTAGGGGGAAAAAAAATTGAAAATTATTTGCAATTCAGATTAAGAGGCAATTAGTGCATTGTGTGTAGTATTTGTTTAAGCACTGCCGATTTACATCTCAATTTGTTAGTTAATGATATTTATGCTAAATATATAGTTGGTTAGTTATTGATAGTTAAGTAATGTTATTTATTTGGTTAGTTTGGTAGTTTTTATGTAGATTACAGAGTTAGTGTCCAGTGTTGTTGTTTTCTATTACTGTACATTGTGTTGTACACAAATTGTTGGCCGCTTTAACCCCTTCCTGATTAGCGCCGTAATAGTACAGCGCAGCGGGACATGACTTGCCGCCCAGCGCCATACTATTACGGCCACCAAGCATAATCATTCGGGAACCGAGGTGAAAAGGCTGCTCTGTGGGAGGGTTTTCTGGCCCCTTGCAGCCCTTATCACTGCTATTGGCCGGATTCCTTACATATGCGAATCGCAGCTCCGGAGCTGCAGGGGTTGGGGTCGGTGGGTGTCATGTGGCGGTAACCGACGATGACAAAGTCATCACCTGTCTACTCCGAGGTGAAACAGGGGATATCAGTGTTTTGGGTCGCCTACAAGCACTGCTATTGGCTGGAACAACTCTCCAGCCAATGGCAGGGCTGTAGCTGTACAGGAAGAGGTAGAACTTCCCTGCATACAGCCATTCTAGCTGATGACTGCATGCAGAGAGGTTATGTGCTGTTCTGTGCTGCTTGTGACTTGCTGGAACTTGTGATGCACACCACTGCGATTATTATTTTTTTCATTTGCAGCTGTTCCAGATCATTCCCAGATGAAGTCCCCCAGACAGCAAGAAAGGGAAGGACCCAAAAAAGATGCAGAGTGTGTTCAAAAAGGAGTATTTGGAAGGACACCATTTACCACTGCGAAACCTGCCATGAAAACCCTGACCTGTGCATGAAGTAGTGTTTTAAAATCTACCGCTCATCCATGGTGAATAAATTTAATTTCATCCTTTATGCTTCCTGTAATATTTCGACTATATCTCTGATTTAGTCCACCTCGCTTACATATCCACTTTCCAACAACCAATACATAATTTTTCATGTGAGACAACTGTTAGGTCAAAGGTGCCCTTTCCACCCCTTAAAATGTTCGTGCGGGGGTGCTCTTTCCAAAATGGTGTCACTTGTTGTTTTTTTTTGTAAACTCCAGATTCAGGGTAATAGATTTTGAGTTTTGTTTGGCTTAAATCTATTAAAATTTAAAATCTGCTAAAATAAGTGATTTTTGGAAATTTCATTCCCATTTTCATTTCATTCTAGTGAGCCACCTAAAGGGTTAACAAAGTATGTAGAATCAGTTTTGATTAGCTTGAGTGGTGTAGTTTCTAAAATGGGGTGATTTATGGGTGGTTTCCACAATGTAAGCCCCAAAAAGTGACTTCATAACTGAACTGGTCCTGAAAAAATTTGGGATTGGAACTGTTATAAAAAAAATGAAAATTTGATTCTAAACTTCTAAGCCTTCTAACGTCCCCCCCCCCCCCCCCCTCCAAATAAAAATTCTTAATTTTTTTCAAAAAGATCCAAACATGAAGTAGGCATATGGGAAATCAGGGGCGTAGCTATAGGGGAAGCAGGGGAAGCGGCTGCTTTGGGGCCCAAACTCAGTAGGGGCCCACCCAGAATGAGAACTAAAAGATTTTATTGTCAGGGCCCCCTCAACAGTGTTACTCAATGAAATTATATACAGTGACATTTTATAAAGTGTAGGAAATGGATGGGGCAGCTGTTTGAGAGAGCGATCTTTACTAGTCACAGGAAGGGTGCTGACATGAAAGGAAAGGGTTGTGAAGAAATGACTGGGGAAAAGGAGGCCCCATTCAAAAATTTGCTGGGGGGCCCAGTCATTTCTAGTTATGACACTGTGAGGAATGTAAAGTAATAACTATTTTTGGAGGTATTACTATCTATTATAAAAGAAGAGAAATTGAACATTGGAAATTTGCAAATTTTTCCCAATTTATAGTAAATTAGGTATTTTTTTATGAATACATTTTATTTATTTATTTTTTATCAATATTAGCTAGCGTTTGGTGTCCCTAACAGTCTGTCCCTGCTCCACAAAGCAACCTCTCCTTACACTGGCAAAACACTGAATGTAAAAAGGCTTTCAGATCAGGTTTATTTATAAGGTAGGGGGTGTGTCCATGTGCTGAAACTTCTCAATTGGCTGTCCTGTCCCACCTGATGTGTGTGTCATGGGTCAAAGTTCGGTGCAATGCAAAAAAATATGACACCGGCGGATATCGCCATATGTTCGTATGTTCACCGCGAAATGACCGATGGGCAAACCACAAGTCCATCTCTACTGTGTGATACAGCCATTAACAGGGTGTAGTACTAGGAAATATTTCTATGTCTTATTAGCTGTTGTGCGGTGCAGTTATATGTTTTAAAGCATTTTTTGGGGTGTATTAGTGGAAAAAAAGGGCTTATTTGTTGTTGTGCGGTGAAGTGACAAAATTACAGCCTTTTTTGTGGTGTATTATTGAGGAAAAAAGGCTTATTAGCCTTTAGCAGTGCAGTTATATGTTTTAAAGTCTTTTTTGTGGTGTATTTGTTGAAAAAAAAGGGCTTATTTGCAGTTCTGCGGTGAAGTGACAAAATGACAGCCTTTTTTTGTGGTGTATTATTGGGAAAAAAAAGGTGTTAGCCATTGTGCGGTGAAGTGACAAAATTACAGCCTTATTTGGGGTGTATTCATGGAAAAAAAAAGTCTTATTAGCCGTTCATTGGTGCAGTTATATGTTTTAAAGCCTTTTTAGGGTGTATTAGTGGGAAAAAAGGGCTTACTTGCGTTGTGCGGTAAAGTGACAAAATTACAGCATTTTTTGGGGTGTATTAGTGGTAAAAAGTGTTATTAGCTGTTCAGTGGTGCAGTTATATGTCCTAAACTAAAGCCTTTTTTGGGGTGTATTAGTGAAAAAAAATGTGTTATTAGTTGTTCAGTGGTGCAGTTATATGTCCTAAACTAAAGCCTTTTTTGGGGTGTATTAGTGGGAAAAAAGGGCTTATTTGCCGTTCAGTGGTGCAGTTATAAGTTCTAAAGCCTTTTTTGTGGTGTATTAGTGCGAAAAAGGGGCTTATTAGCCTTTGTGAGATGAAGTGACAAAATTACAGCCTATTTTTAGGGTGTATTAGTGGAAAAAAGTCTTATTTGCCGTTCAGCGATGCAGTTATATGCTTCAAAGCCTTTTTTGTGGTGTCTTAGTAGAAAAAAAAGCCCGGTAAGCTGGCAAGTAGTGATGAGGAAAGTGGCATGGGAGCTGGTGTTGCGATTGGTCAGGCTCCTGGCTCAGAGACCGTTGAGGAGGATATCACTGACGTGCATACAGTACTTGATGATGCTGTAGCCTATCGCAATTGGTAGCCGGGTGACGAAGGGGCTTCATCATCATCAGGAGAAGAGGGTGGAAGCTTGCACGTGAGGCAGCGGCGGAGCCAGCAAGTCGGTAGCGTGGCCGGGAGTCATCAGGGTGGCAGCAGTGGGAGGTCGGGAGCTAAACGTGCCCGGGGTAGACAACCCGCTTCACAGGAGCCTACCTGCCCGGAAAGTAGTGGTGCAGGGGTTCACGGAGGCAGCAGCCGTAGCAGTCAGTCAGTGCTGAGTGTTGGGGGTAAAATCACCTACACTGCAGTGTGGCAGTTTTTTGTTAAGCAGCCGGAGGAGGTTAACATGGCCATTTGCGAAATTGGTGGGCAGAAGGTGAAGTGTGGCCAGGGTGCCAATGTTGGCACCACGGCCCTGCGTCAACATATGCAGCTTCACCAAAAAGTGGCCTGAGAGAAGCGTGGCTCCGATGTGGTGGTCCAGCCTGCCGCAGCAGCCTCTGCGTCACCCAGTGGCACGCACCCGATTTCAGGCAGTCAAGGCTCCACCACCTCAGCTGAAGGGAGCTGTCTCTCCTTCCCATCATCTACCGGTGCTGATGCTCCTGCTCCTCGTCCTTCTACTCCTTGTCACTCATTTCGTCAGTAGTCGATCACTGAAGGGATTGCCAAGAGACACCAATATGCGTGTCATCCTATGGCGCAGAAGCTGAACGTGCTCCTGGCCATGTTGCTGGTACTGCAGTCCCTCCCTTTCCAAGTGGTGAACTCTGCACCTTTCCGAGAAATGATGGTTTGTGCCGAGCCGAGGTGGAGAGTCCCAAGCCGTCATTTCTTTGCGAAAAAAGCAGTACCAGCCCTGCACAAATATGTAAAACAGAAGGTGGGCCAGTCCTTGAGCCTGTCAGTGTCTGCCAAAGTGTACGGCAGCGCAGACATGTGGAGCAGTAACTAGGGTCAGAAACAATACATGTTCTTTACGTCCCACTGAGTGAATGTGGTTCCTGCACAGCCACACCGGCAACTTGGCCAGATGCGCCGCTTCCGCCTCCACGTTCTCACGCCGTTGGTCCTGCGACAATGTCCGCCTCTGTCTCCTTATCCACCACCATATCCTCAGCCCCCACTGCAGGGACAATTCACAGTGCTCCTCCAGCATACCACATGTGCAGGGCATGGCGGTGTCATGCTATTCTACACCTCATTTGTCTGGGCAAACGGAGTCACACAGGGGCAAAACTGCTCTGTGTCCTTCATAAAGAAATTGACAACTCAAAATCGGAGCCATGGTGACCGACAATGTTAAGAACATGGTGTCGGCGCTGTGTCGGCGCTGCGTCAAAAAGGGCTGATCTGCACCCTGCATGGTGCACATGTTCAATCTGATTGTCGTTCCACCCATCTGCAAGACATCCTAAAAATGGCCTGGAAACTGCATGCACTTCAGCCACTCAGACACCGCCAAGCACACCCTCCTTGAGCTGCAGCGTCAGAACTGCGTCCCCCAACATAGGCTGATATGCGACGTTTCCACCTGTTGGAATTCCACCCTCCATATGTTGGACCAACTATACGAACAGAGAAAGGCCATAAATGATTTCTTGATGATCCAAGCGGACAGGAGTACTCCCCTGTGTAACTTTGATGTTAGCCAGTGGCAGCTTATGCGTGACACCTGCCGTTTGCCCTTTGAGGAGGCCACATTAGTTGTCAGTCGCCAGGACTACGGGATGAACAACACGTCATTCCACTGCTTCATATCCTGGAACAGATGCTGGTAAATCTGTCTGGTAAGGGGACTGGAGACATGGTGCCTATATCTTACGTCCAAATGAGCCTTGTGGGGGCTGAACTGGAGGAGGAGGACATTGGAGCACAAGCAATGTGTAGCGAAATGGGTGGTTTTTCTATACAGATGACAGGACAGGAGAGGAGGAGCAGCCGGAGGAGCAAGAGGGAGATGAGACAGATAACGCAGGCACACCGTGGCAATATGCAGTGGAGATGGAGGCAGGGAGTCCCTACGAGTCACTTGCGCAAATGGCCCCCATGCTCACTTGCTTGGGTAGTGACAGCCGAATTGTCACCATTTGGCAGAGGGATGACTCCTGCCTCTCCACCTTGTTGGACCCTCGCTACTGGTCCAAAATGGGGGCCGCTTTTACACCCGCTGAGAGGGAGAACAAACTGAACTACTATAGAGACATCCTATGTAATCAATTGGCCGCTGCCTATCTGCGCCATCATCCATCCTCTTGCAGGTCTGACCAGAGGGATCCTCTGCGCTTTTGTTTCAACTGCCATGGCTGCTGTGGCGGGGTGGGGGGTAGGAGCAGTACCAGCTCCATCAGCAGCAGCTTGAGTCTAGAGTCGCTGATGAGCAGCTTTCTTCACCCGCCTAGTGAAGAAACTACTCACCAGCAGCAGCAGCTAGACCTTGAGCAGAATCTGAACCACCAGGTTGTGGCATACTTGGACAGCACCCTGCCAACCCACATTAAAGATCCGGTGGACTACTGGGCAGCCAAACTGGATTTGTGGCCGCAACTGGCCGATTTTTTCCCTGGAAAAGCTGTCCTGCCCGGCCAGTAGTGTGGCATCAGAGCGGGTGTTTAGTGCAGCAGGGACCATAGTTATCCCAAGGAGAACTCTCCTGTCCACCCAAAACATGGAGAGACTGACCTTTGTCAAGATGAATCAGGCGTGGATCAGCCAGGATTTCCACCAACCAATGCTTGATGCATCAGACTAGATCATCCATGGTGCCACACCAACACTTTGACAAAAGAGACCGGTTTCTTCTGGCTACCTGCCTCAGCTACTACTCTGATGCTGTCACCCGCCTGATGCCACACATCTGATACCAAGTGCTCCTTCTTACACCCACCATCGCCAGCGGGTACTGTTATTGCCACTGACCTTCCCACTGTGTTACCGTGTCACTCTGTGGTCTCCTGATGCTGCTGCCACCTCACCACTTAGGTCTCCTCATGCTGCTGCTGCCACCTCCACACTATGTCATTGTTCCACTCTGTGGTCCCCTCATGCTAGTGCTGCTGCCACCTCCACACTATGTCATTGTGCCACTCTGTGGTCTCCTCATGCTGCTGCCACTTCACCACTCTGTGGTCTACTCATGCTGCTGGCACATCACCACTCTGTGGTCTCATCATGCTGCTGCAACATCACCACTCTGTGGTCTCCTCATGCTGCTGCTACCTCAACACTATGTCCCTGGGCCACTCTGTGGACTCCTCATGCTGCTGCCATCTCACCACTATGTCACTGGGCAACTCTGTGGTCTCCTCATGCTTCTGCCAACTCACAACTCTGTCTCTGGACCACTATGTGGTCTCCTTATGCTGCTGCTGCCACTTCCATACTCTGTCATTGTGCCACTCTGTGGCCGACTCATGCTGGTGCTGCTGCCACCTCCACACTATGTCACCTTGCCAGTCTGTGGCCTCCCGATGCTGCTGCTGCCACTTCCACACTCTGTCATTGTGCCACTCTGTGTTCTCCTCATGCTGCTGCCACTTCACTATTAGAATTGGCTTATGATTTGGTAAGCAAAAGCAGGAGTGGGTACAAAACACAGAAGACATGCAAATATTCCATTCACGTGTCATCTCTGTTTTGGATCCACTGCTATTTTAATTTTTTTTTGCTTTAGCAATACTGATGGATTATTGACCAAATGCTGGCCGAGTGAAGGCAAATGCTCAACAGACAGGATCCGTTTTTTGGGGGTTATTGTTCCTACGGATTAGAGGAAGGGCTAAATAATCAGTGACGTCAACACAAACTTACTGCTGACACCCTCTCCACTCTGTCGGGGTCTCTACTTGTATAAGCATTTAGAAAAAACTAAAAATACCATAGGTGTCCAATAGGTAAATGGAAGACAGTGTCCCCCCAGTACAACCACAAGGGACACCCGTAGTAGTAACTCGGTACTAGCTCCCGAGTGAAACAAGCAAAAAACAAGAAAACAGAGCTCATAGTACCAATAATAAAAATATAATTTTATTGTAACATGATTAAAAAGTATATATATGAAGCAATCAGTAATATGCCGTTAAAAGGTGAATAGAGGCAGAAAAAGAGCGCCACCCTGGGATAGCACACGTATCGAATGTGAAAGATAGTGATCAATGGAATAGAGTATATATGGTACAATGACCAGCCAATGACCCAAAAATACAACCTAAATGATAGATGAGTCAGGGGTCAAAAGTAAACCTACACGGCAGAAAAACTACAGCAGGGTTTGCATTGCAAGTGCAGCATAGATGAAATAAGAGCAAACCACAGTAAAGACTAGGTAAGAAATATCCTGAGTCAAATGTTGTATAGGCAAAAAAAAAAGAACAGAGACTCACCAAAAAAGACCGTGTGCTGTATCACCCAGGATGGCGCTACCCCAACGCGCGCTTCGGCGTGCCTTCGTCCGGGGGTGAGTTTGGTCAGTTTGGCCCCGAAGTGTGCAGTGATTCTAAGAGCGACGCCTGTTATCTGCATGTCATACTGACTCACAGTATTGTTTCACTACTACAGCAAACTCCCTATGCATGTTACTGCAAGGCACAGTGTTCTACACCACTATACAGGCTCTCTGCAGCCAGGAAATAGCAGTTTTTTAACGTGATTCATTACGAATAAATTGGAATCGAAACAAATCTTTTTGGAAAATTTGGCGAACTGGACGAATTGAATTATTAAGAAATTCGCTAATCTCTACTGATAATACAACCATTCGTCACGAACTGATCCGATTGTATTATCTTTAACATACCCAATACGGATCCGTCTAGAACTTCATTGAAAGTCAATGGGGGATGGATCCATTTTCCATTGTGTCTATTCCGCATCCCAGGACAGTTTGCTCTCCGGTATGAGAACGGAATGCATTTTGGAGCATTCCGTTCAGTTGTGTTTTGTCCCCATTGACAAGCAATGGGGACAAAACAGAAGCTTTCTTATTTTATTTTTTTCGGTATTGAGACCCTATGACGGATCTCAATACCGGAAAATATTAACGCTAGTGTGAAAGCAGCCTAAAAGAACACCATGAAGAATCAGAGGGGCCCACCAGTGACTAGTGTGCAGGAACAGTTAAGGCGAACCTTAAAGTGATGGTGACCATGCTTTTTTAAAGAGGTAACTCCGTGCAAGGTCTTATCTGTAGGGGGTGAAGAGGAGCAGACATACTACAGACCTAGTGCCTGAAGTGTCCAAGGGCCCATCTGCCATATGAGAAGACAACTAGATTATAAATGTCACATGGTAGGCAAGGGCCCTTATACAGATTTTTCATTGGACCCCAAGAGCTTTAGCCCTCTGACTCAGTGGGAACACACTGTTGATACTGAGGCATTCATTATGTTGAGGGAAGTCAGCAGACTCTTCAAAAATGTCTATTGATTTGCAGCACATCTCATGTTTACCAACTTGCATGCCCAATACTTGATGAAGACAACGCCTGGCACAACCTGACACCTAGAAATGACATTAGACATCTTAGCCTTCATTAGCACAGTGGGGAAAGGATGACCTTGGTCACAGTAGAGAACTTGTTGACTTGTTAGCCTGGTAGATAAATTGTATGCATCGAAACATATCATTAGTTCACCAGCTGAAGAGTCGTTACCTAACTTACTGCACAGTAATTGGCCTCTCATTGTTCTGCAGCCTCTCGATCAATAGAAAAACTGTAAAAGTTGGAGTTCATCCAATTATAATCTCTCAGACGTCATTAATTTATTTACCAATGCCAGCTGGAGAACACCGTGAAATCAACAATAGGACTTATACAGTACATCATTACTGCAGAGACAAAAGAACAGCGGGAGATGGTCTCAGTTTTATTTAGGTTGCCATTATACATAGTCATTATTTACACTCATAACTACATTTTTGCAAGATGAAATAAGAAAAGAAATTCCAGATCTACTGGAATAAAGATAAGGGGTTAAGATGGAACATGGGTTATATAGAGGAGATTTGGGAACCATCTCATCTCTGGTGGAAAATAGTTTGTCTCCAGGGACGATTGACTAACTGCCTCTGGTCCCGCTGATTTTGGCTGGGGAAACCATAGTTTCTTTGATGGTCACCTGGCAAACAAGTGATTTTGCCAAGTTAAGCCATGGTCAATCAAAAATTAACATAGTGTCCTTCTTTCTCCAAAAAGTTTTAGAAAAGCACATTTGTATGGGAAACTTGTCTCACTGGTAACATGCTAAAGGGATGTGTTCCCAGGTCTCTTCTACATGTTCCCAATGTTGATGCATACTATTCAATTGACTCTTAAACTTTACCTACAAGTGTTCAATTGGGTTTAGGTCTGGGGACTGTAGGGGCCAATCCAGCACCTCTACTTCTTTGTCATTATACCCTTTCTTCGCCCATCTCAACGTATCATTCGGGTCGTTGTCCTGCTGGAACACTATGTCGTCCTTTTCATACCCATAATATGTGTATGAAGTAACTCGTCCTCTAGGATACTCACATATAGTTCAGCATTGAAACCACCATTGATCCTGGTTAAGTATCCAACGCATTTGGCTATAAAAGATCCCCATATTAGAGATGAGCAAATTTCTTAAAAATTTGATTTGCCTGCTTTGCCGAATTTTACAAAAAAATCTGCTTTGTGGAAAATTAGTTCATCACAAAGCGCATTTTTTTTGTAAGCAGGGGGTGTAATGACAGGATGCTGCGATTGTGCCACTCCCCATTGTACCCCTCATAGTCCAAAATCACCCGTTTCCAATCTTATACTGTCCACTGTTTGAACTTTTTTGCAAACTCAAGACAACGTTTCTTATGATGATATTGAAGTCTAGGCTTCTTCACCTTTTTTCGGGCTTCCGTTCCAGACTTGTGTAATGAGCATTGCACGGTGCTTGTATGGACGTCTGTGATCTCACTATTACGAGCCATCTCCACTGCCATGTTTATCTTGCCAGAACTAATAGACCTTGTGATAAGCCAACTTGTTGACTCCGATATTTTACCTGGACGTCCACCTCCTGGCTTTGAAATGGATGGACGTACTTCATTTCATATTCTTCCAACTGTCATGGCGCCCACAAGATGCAGTTTGGCAATTTTATTGGCTGAGATACCACTATCGATGACCTGGATGATGCTGTTTCTCTTTTCTTGGGAAATCTTCTTCATGGCTGCTCCTAGGTTCAAACCAGTGACCTTCCGCTTGGGAATCAAACTAATAACACACTGAGCTATTAGGGACTGTGAGAACAGGTTTTAATTTGCAATATACAAGAAGAAAGTAATTGTTCCACAACCACGAGCAAAACAGTAACAATTCAGTCACATGACAAGAATTTGCAGAACTAATCATATGATAAATAGCTGCAAGTACAATTTATGTATGAGATAGCCAAGAGGATTGTCTATAAAATGATGGTAGTCTCACGTTCAAAGCTGTAGTGGATGGTGAGATATGTAGTCTGAAAGTCAAAAGTTCAAAACATTGTTACCCTTTTGCTTCTTAGTGTAAGTCTGGATCCACGCTCAATCCTATTTATTTCTATGGGTCCGAGCTTCAGTCTTCTTTGGTTCTATTGATATTTGTTGAATCGTTGCAGTATGATGACCCCAGTATTATACATTGCACATGGTAAGTGTGGACACCTGCTACAAATTTTGCTTTGGGGCCCAAGAGCTTCAAGTTACATCTCAGTATTTGTATTTTGAGAGGGTTATAGGATCTCAGCCAAAGGTGTAGATATGGGAGTAGTGATGTCCCCTTTCTTATTATTTGACAGCTGGGGCAACTCTTCTGGGATTCTGGAAGGTCTTCCTTTTTTTCCTAGAATCCCCAGACATTTCCTGTAGAGTTGGAAAGCATTTCATAAGCTGCAAGTTACAAAACTTACATAGTTTTAAGATACAAAAACAAAATATTCAAAATTGAAATTACTCCCCTTTCCCAATTTTGCATATATAAAAACATAAACATCACATGTATTGTAATTTAAAAAAAATTTTGAACTATTAAAATCTAAAAGTGTTTATGAATATCATAATGGAAAATAATCAATGCCCAAATCTCCCCAAAAAATTTTTAACGTGATTTTAAAAAGATATACCCTAAAATAGTATCAGTAAAAAACAAAATATTGCCCTGCTAAAAACACAGCTCTGTCGGGACCTGTAGATGGAAATATAAGAACGTTATAGATGTCAGAATATGACGACACAAAGCACTTTTTTATTTTTATTTTTGTGTTATTTTTGTGATGTCTTTATTGTTTTTCTAAACCATAAGAAAAACAATAAATACATCATAAATTTGATATCTGTGTAAATATACTCACCTGCAGAAAAAAGTTACCATGTCAGTGAACAGTGAACATCATAAAAATTTAATCCAAACCAAAATGGCAAAATCACCCCTCAAAAATATGTTTCCTGGGTGCCATTAAAACAACCTGCCCCACATAAAATAAGTAAAATCAACTGAAAAGTTAGAAAATTATAGTTATTGGAATGATGTGAGGGAAATACGAGAATAAAATCAGGAAAAATGTTTGCATTGACAAGGGCTTAAAGAAACAAAAACTAAAAAGACTTCAGTACAAATGGCGTTCAAGGTCCAGAAGTCCTGATAGCACAAAACACCTACCAACATTTCTGAAAGCTGTCCACTGCTGTTCTTTGGAATAGTATGGAGAACCAGTGGTAGTCACCTCATCAATTATTACCTACAAACTCAGTCATCAGTAATTACAAGAGACTTTAGATTTTCCTGGATTCTCCCATTAAAATGGTTCTCCAGGAGCAACATAGCCACCTTAATTACATATGCCTGCAGGTGAAAGATTGTAATATATCTACCAATCCAAAGTTGCGTGGATCGGCCTCCGGGGAACCTGGTCACTCTCACTCCTCCTCCTAAAATCCAGCTTCAGCCGACTTCACATTCTTTACCAGGTTTCCAGCCTGGGTTTTAGACAGGACACTACGGACGGAGCCAGAACTATTCCTCTCCCTGACATGTGTGCAAGCTCCTGAAACCACCTCATCTGCTCATGCACCAGGGAGAGGACTAGTTCTGGCCCCGTCCACAGTGTAAGTGATCTCCCATCCACAGCCCAGGCCAGAAGCCTGGTAAAGGATGTGATGTCAACGGAGGCTGGATTTTCCGAAGAGGAGAGTCATGTGTCAGTTTTACCAGGAGGCTGATATACACAACTTCGGAACATTAGGTATATTACAAACTTTCTTCTATAAATATGTTATGTGTAATGAAAGTGGCTTTGTGGGATATGCTGTAGACCCCTGTAATCAACATTTATCAACTTGCCTTCTGTATAAAGCCAATTACCCTGAGAGATGTGCTACAGTAATGGAGTCCGAAGTCCATTACCAAAGCTGCAATGTCATATTCACATTTATATTTTATTATCCGTCTCATATATACAGATATATAGCGGGCTATTGTAGGGTACTGCTACTATATTGCATCAGTGTTTGGTATCTTTATCTTATGTTTGGCATTGAGCACCTTGTAATCAAGTAAATGTGCCATTAGTACAGAATTTAGAATATACAATCCTTCATCATAATGCCTATAGTAATTGTGATTACACCGATAGTACTTTAAAGCCGCCGAGTTGACTAAAGGCTCTTATTTGGTTTATTAGATCTATTTCTCTTATCAGCTGCTTACGGCCTTCGGAAAAACCCTTCTTGTTGATTAGCGTCTTACTGTAAAAGTTGATATTAATAAGAAGGGCTGTCTGAGTAGAGAACTTTGTGTGCACATGAGGAGGAACGATGCTCCTCAACATAGAACTGGATAAAATGTAGGTAGAAAATAGTAGGTGCAGTCAACAGAGATGTGCCCTGTGGCCTTGGCACAGAGGGACCTGTCGGGACCTGTCGGATTACCCATAAGAGGGCATCATAGAATAGAACTGAGCTTGAGGATATCTAGTTTATTAATATTTTTCTTACATTTTTACTGAAACTTTTTGTGAAAAGATGGGGAACTCTTGCCCAGAGTCCAGCTAGCCACACCCAAATAAGTTTTTTTAAATTTATTATGTAGTTCCCCTTTTCAAAGAAAACAATTTCAAATAAAATTGATATTAACTTTATTTAAAACTTCTTCACTCACAGTGGTACATAACGCTTGATGGTTGCAGTACTTAGACAAGGCACCTTCATGTTCACATTACACACAAGGTGACGCTCCTGCTGAAAATTACAGAAATTAAACTAAAAAGAGTATAACACTTAAAGGGGATGGCCAATCTGTAAATAATGTATATTTTGTGTAACTTATATTTGTACAGTATGTCAGGCATTGGGGCAGATATACCATAACTAGCTTTATAAACGCCAGCCTTAGTAAGAAGTCGCTCAGGGCAGAATGGCACAGGCCTCAATAAATTTGGCGCAATTGCAGGCAGTCCGTGCACCAGACTTCAAATCTACATCGGCTGTGAGCTAGCATAGATCTGAACTATCATTTACATCAGTAGCGAGAGAAGTGAAAAGTCGCACATTGTTGTGCAAATATGACGTACACAATAGTGGTGTAAAGACTTTCATAAATGCCTCTAAATATTTTATGCACACCGCGCTGTACAAGAAGTTCAGATCCTCCTCCGTGGGCTGCATAAATGTCAGTACTTGTCCCCCCACTGCATCAATAAAATGCAATATGGTGGCAGTGAAGTGATTCACCCATATCACCCGTCTCTGCAGCCCCTCATGGGAATCTTTTCCTGCGCATGCACTGAACAGTAAATTAACTATCTATCTATCTATCTATCTCTCTCTCATATCTATCATCTATCTATCTATCTATCTCATATCTATATTTATATATATATATTTATATATATATATATAAACTTGGAAAGTGAGGATGCAGCACACTATCGTGTTCGGGTGCAAATCAAGCCAGTGTGGACCAGCACCACGGTCCAATTCAGTAGAGATGAAAGAAGGCCAGCAGCACACCAAGTGTTTCAAAGGAAAACGTGCGGTTTATTCACCCAATGTCAGTAGCAGCAACGTTTAAACCGCTTGTTGCGGTCTTTCTCAAGCTATGTGCACATGTGTTACAATCACATAATATATAAGTGTGTCAATCAATATTACAATCAAATCAATTTATGCATAAAAATAACAAAAATTCATAGTGACAACAGTGCAAGCAGGTGAACAAATCTCATAAGAAGTGTCAAAGAGGTTCATAGATACAGTACATTAACAAAGTGCTATAATAAATTACATAATGTGTCCCAAACATACATGATGTACTGTAATTACTTATGATTCAGTGCAGGTGTGTCCCATTACTGGTATAAACATAAAAACTCACAATCAGATGATAAGCTGCACATATGTGGCATCGCGGTCTCGGCAGCGTCCCCATTCAGTCTCTGCGCATGCGCGGGAACACCAAGTCTCGCGATCCCTCAGACGCAGAGAGACTGACTAGAACCCATATTAAAGATGGCTCGGTCTGTTCATTCCCCAGTGTGCGCATGTCAATGCAGAAGTGTCGGCCTCCCACCAGTAGTCATGTGATCATTGTCACATGATCAAACAGCGGCAGATAAACAAACAGGTTTGGGTAATTTAATGCTAAAATATGGGTCTGGAACGCATAGATCCCGGAATTCCCACAGATAAGCGTGACACGCACATGTGGGGATCCAGGGTCCAGCATCCTATCAACCCTATGGTCTGGTTCTGGATCCATTCTGGCGTGCACAAACTAGGGAAGGCTGGTGTCCCACAGCGGGGACCAACCGTATCTATGGTCAAGTCACTGCCAGGATAAGGAGACGGCGACGTCGACGCGGGCGATCGCTGCGAACCGTCCCCGTCCCCAGTGAGTCACCTCACCATCCACCTAGTACACTGAGTGGCCAGTGTCAGACCTGGATATAACCCCGATCACATCAACAAATTCTTTTTAAAATATTAAAGATTTAAACTGTGTGGGTAGGCTCCCAACTGTCATAAATCACACTCCACAACTGGACCAGAACACCGACCGGGCCATCTTGCTTGCATGTAATACAGTGAAAGACCGTGGGTAGCCGGCAAGATCCAGAATGCTCTTCTCCCTGTGCAGGATGTCAGTCATATCCGTGATCAATAAGCAAATCTAAAAACAGAAAAAGTTTTAGAATTTAAAAAAACAACAATTCCACTTGATTATTTTGTACACATGTTTCACTAAACCCAAAGTAGGGAATACGGACAGAGCGGTACCGGGTGAGAGACACCACTAATCCACTCTGAAGTCAACATTCAGCCCGTTGGGCCTCAAGATTTTCAAAGTAAAAATCCAGAATAGCTCACGCTTTTTGAGGAGAGCTTGTCTATCTCCCCCCCGCCTTCCCAATTGTATCTGTTCCAATATGGGGAACCTCAGGTCTTTTTGTGTGTGTCCTGCCTCTTTAAAGTGTTTGGACACGGGCAAATCCATTTTTTCTTTTCTAATGGAGTATCGATGTTGATTTAACCATGTCTTGAAGTCCCACATGGTCTCACCAACATACCACCTCCCACAAGGACATGTCAGCTAGTAGACCACGTAGGACGAGTCACACGTCAAATACTGGGTGATTTTGATCATTTTGTTAGTAGCCGGATTAAGAAATATATCCCCTTTCAACATAAGGTTACAATTTACACAATGACAACAGGGGTAGCAGCCAGTCCGCGTGGAGCCACATAGTGCTCTTACGCTGGTCTTGGCACTCCCCACGTCTGACCTCACCAGCCTGTCTCCCAAATTGCGTCCTCTTCGGTAGGAAAATAGAGGTGGTGTACGGAACTCCTCAACCTGAGGGAAACTACTCCCTATCATCTTCCAATGTTTCCTGATGACAGCCGCGATTTGCGGACTGTCAGCGGAAAATTGGGAGACAAAGGGAATACAGTTTTTTTTTGTGAACCCTCTTTGGGGCTGTCTGTAGTGGAATTGCTGTTCACTCGCAAAATACTTCCCATAATCAATTTCTTAGGGTATCCTCGGGTAGCAAATTTCTGACTCATTTCATTAAACCGTATATCTCTAGTCTGTTTATCCCTCACGATCCCCTGTACTCGGAGGAATTGACTAAAGGGCAATGATCGAATCATGGAGCGGGGATGATGGCTATCATAGCGCAACAACGTGTTTTTGTCAGTGATCTTCACAAATAGATCAGTCATCAATCCCCGTCCCATGATCCTGACCTCTGTGTCCAGAAACTGCAATTTATCAGTGGAATGGACCACAGTAAATTTTACTGTAGGATCGATTTCATTGAGAAATGCGTGCAACGCGAGGAGGCCCAACGTGTCGCCCGTCCACACCAAAAAGATATCGTCGATATAGCGCCACCACCCCAGAACATGTCTGAAGTGGTGGCTGCCATACACAAACGACTCCTCGAGGTGGGCCATGTAGATGTTTGCGTAAGTGGGCACCGCGTTGGACCCCATCGCCGTCCCACACATCTGCACATAAAAATCGTCCTGAAACAAAAAATATGTTGTAAGACCACGTGGGATGCCAGGACACGGTTAAATCAACATCGATACTCCATTAGA
Source organism: Bufo gargarizans (assembly GCF_014858855.1). Lineage (NCBI taxonomy): Eukaryota > Metazoa > Chordata > Amphibia > Anura > Bufonidae > Bufo > Bufo gargarizans. The sequence continues at coordinate 727,540,988 of NC_058080.1, forward strand.
AAAGAAAAAATTGATTTGCCCGTGTACAAACACTTTAAAGAGGCAGAACACACACAAAAAGACCTGAGGTTCCGCATATTGGAACAGATACAATTGGGAAGGCGGGGGGGAGATAGACAAGCTCTCCTCAAAAAGCGTGAGCTAGTCTGGATTTTCACTTTGAAAACCTTGAGGCCCAAGTGGCTGAATGTTGACTTCAGAGTGGATTAGTGGTGTCTCTCACCCGGTACCTCTCTGTCTGTATTCCCTACTTTGGGTTTAGTGAAACATGTGTACAAAATAATCAAGTGGAATTGTTGTTTTTTTAAATTCTAAAACTTTTTCTGTTTTTAGATTTGCTTATTGATCACGGATATGACTGACATCCTGCACAGGGAGAAGAGCATCCTGGATCTTGCCGGCTACCCACGGTCTTTCACTGTATTACATGCAAGCAAGATGGCCCGGTGTCACAACCAGACAGCTGAGAAGCTCTGACAGAGGTCTTTCAGAACCTCATCCTTGACTTTGTTGTGGTATTCAGTTTCTCATCTCGTTAGCCTCTCTCAGCTGTCATGTGTTGGACTAATTGCTTCCCTTTAAATTCCTCCCCAGAATGCTTTTCTGGGCGGCTTATATTTCTTCCTGGAGTGTGTGTGCACGCTGGTCTTGTTCTCCTGTCTGCTACAAAAGCTAAGTGTTGAACATTTATCTGTTACTTTCTGTTTGCTGGATCCCATTTGACCCTGACTCCCTCCGTATCTTGTGTAGGGAGCCGGTGGTCGTGTCCCCTCACTATCGTAGGGTGCTCAGGGGTTATATAGTCAAGGTACGTGGATATGCAAACCTCCACCATTCGGATCTTTGCATAGGCTGAGCAACCAGGGAAAGTGCCAGGTCTTCTGCAGGGGTCCCCCCTTGGTTCCTTAGTTTTTGGATCCAGCAAGTCATTTATGCATGTTGCTTTGCCTTGTTTCCTGTACACCGTCCGTGACACCCGGTCGGTGTTCTGGTCCAGTTGTGGAGTGTGATCTATGACAGTTGGGAGCCTACCCACACAGTTTATATCTTTAATATTTTAATAAGAATTTGTTGATGTGATCGGGGTTATATCCAGGTCTGACACTGGCCACTCAGTGTACTAGGTGGATGGTGAGGTGACTCACTGGGGATGGGGACGGTTCGCAGCGATCGCCCGCGTCGACGTCGCCGTCTCCTTATCCCGGTAGTGACTTGACCATAGATATGGTTGGTCCTCGCTGTGGGACACCAGCCTTCCCTAGTTTGTGCACGCCAGAGTGGATCCAGAACCAGACCATAGGGTTGATAGGACGCTGGACCCTGGATCCCCACATGTGCGTGTCACGCTTATCTGTGGGAATTCCGGGATCTATGCGTTCCAGACCCATATTTTAGCATTAAATTACCCAAACCTGTTTGTTTATCTGCCGCTGTTTGATCATGTGACAATGATCACATGACTACTGGTGGGAGGCCGACGCTTCTGCATTGACATGCGCACACTGGGGAATGAACAGACCGAGCCATCTTTAATATGGGTTCTAGTCAGTCTCTCTGCGTCTGAGGGATCGCGAGATTTGGTGTTCCCGCGCACGCGCAGAGACTGAATGGGGACGCCGCCGAGACCGCGATGCCACATATGTGCAGCTTATCATCTGATTGTGAGTTTTTATGTTTATACCAGTAATTGGACACACCTGCACTGAATCATAAGTAATTACAGTACATCATGTATGTTTGGGACACATTATGTAATTTATTATAGCACTTTGTTAATGTACTGTATCTATGAACCTCTTTGACACTTCATGAGATTTGTTCACCTGCTTGCACTGTTGTCACTATGAATTTTGTTATTTTTATGCATAAATTTATTTGATTGTAATATTAAAAGACACACTTATATATTATGGTATTGTAACACATGTGCACATAGCTTGAGAAAGACCGCAACAAGCGGTTGAAACGTTGCTGCTACTGACATTGGGTGAATAAACCGCACGTTTTCCTTTAAAACACTTGGGGCCAGATTTATCATTAGCTCAAGTCAGAATAATGGAGTGAAAAAGTCGCAAATTTTTGCGCAATCACTAAAACTGCGCAAAAAATTGCGACTTTTTTCTGCTCTGCACTATGCTCGCCAGTTTTCTGAAAGTGGGCGTGTTTTCTTATGTAAATTAATCTCTAGACAGATTTACTATTGAGACTATTTAAAAAGTCGCAAAAAAGTCGCTAAAAATTGCGCAATTTCACTCCAGTGAGGACCATGCTTATCTTATGAGACTTTTTAATAGAACATGCGACTTTTTCGTAAAGACGTGCGACTTTTTCGTAAAGATGTGCGACTTTTGTAAAGCTGCTTACTGACGGATAAACTGCTACCATCAAACCACATTTATTACAGTCTTAAAGGGCCGTTCATAAATCTGACTTGGCTAAAACTGACTTTAGCCATATGTGAAAGTGGAGTGAGCTGTCAGAGTCATGATAAATCTGGCCCTTGGTGTGCTGCTGGCCTTCTTTCATCTATATGTATATATATATATATATATATATATATACTTAACAAATGACGAGGCAGCACTTCCAGCTTTTGGTGAACGGGTGAAGACCCCAAACTTTAATCCAAGCAATGTTTCGGCCTGCTCAATGAGGCCTTTATCAAGCTCATTGAGCAGGCCGAAACATTGCTTGGATTAAAGTTTGGGGTCTTCACCCGTTCACCAAAAGCTGGAAGTGCTGCCTCGTCATTTGTTAAGTATATATCGTGGAGAAGGGGCCGGCCTCTGTGGGGAATTGCACCCAGTTCACAACGTCTGACTGTGCTGCTGCACTATTTGTGAATTTTATATATATATATATATATATATATATATATATATACAGTACAGACCAAAAGTTTGGACACACCTTCTCATTCAAAGAGTTTTCTTTATTTTCATGACTATGAAGGCATCAAAACTATGAACTAACACATGTGGAATTATATACATAACAAACAAGTGTGAAACAACTGAGAATATGTCATAGTAGCCACCTTTTGCTTTGATTACTGCTTTCGACACTCTTGGCATTCTCTTGATGAGATTCAAGAGGTAGTCCCCTGAAATGGTCTTCCAACAGTCTTGAAGGAGTTTCCAGAGATGCTTAGCACTTGTCGGCCCTTTTGCCTTCACTCTGCGGTCCAGCTCACCCCAAACCATCTCGATTGGGCTCAGGTCCGGTGACTGTGGAGGCCAGGTCATCTGGCGCAGCACCCCATCACTCTCCTTCATGGTCAAATAGCCCTTACTTTTAAAGTTTTCCCAATTTTTTCGGCTGACTGACCTTCATTTCTTAAAGTAATGATTGCCACTCGTTTTTCTTTACTTAGCTGCTTTTTTTCTTGCCATAATACCAATTCTAACAGTCTATTCAGTAGGACTATCAGCTGTGTATCCACCTGACTTCTCCTCAACGCCACTGATGGTCCCAACCCCATCCATAAGGCAAGAAATCCCACTTATTAAACCTGACAGGGCACACCTGTGAAGTGAAAACCATTTCAGGGGACTACCTCTTGAAGCTCATCAAGAGAATGCCAAGAGTGTGGAAAGCAGTAATCAAAGCAAAAGGTGGCTACTTTGAAGAACCTAGAATATGACATATTTTCAGTTGTTTCACACTTGTTTGTTATGTATATAATTCCACATGTGTTAATTCATAGTTTTGATGCCTTCAGTGTGAATCTACAATTTTCATAGTCATGAAAATAAAGAAAACTCTTTGAATGAGAAGGTGTGTCCAAACTTTTGGTCTGTACTGTATATAATTTATATCTATCTATCTGATTTCCGCACGGCCGCAATTGCATCTCTCCGTCGCACAGATGAAAACATCCGGCGACGGGAGGGCTGGATCTACAGCCAATAGTAGGCTGCGACGGGAACGAGCTTACTTAGCATTGCCGGTGACGCTAGGGAGGTTTATTCCCATTGTGGCCTGCTATTGGCTGCAAAACACACACCCTCGCCGGATCTGGGTGACGGGGAGATGCAGTGGTAGCTGTGGCGGTATCAGAAGCGACGGGGGCGCAAGGTAAGTACAATCTGTGTGAGGGGCGCAGGTGTTTGGGGTGCATTATAGAGGTTGGATAACCCCTTTTATTCCTCAGTACTAACAATAAAATCTGCAGCAAAAGAAAGAATAGGCACATAATTAATTAAAATATAAGTAATAGGATGTGCCTAGTGCATAGTACGGTGCTCATCATGTATCATAAATCAATAAATAACATAGCGGTAAAAAGAAATATATAACTGCTTAATCTGTAATTCAGATCAATAACTATGACATAACAGAGAGAATAAACAAGCCTCACTGCAATATGGGCTCAGCAGGGGGAAGTAGAACAGAGCGACGTCTATGTCACGGGATAGCGCAGGCAGTGCCCGTTCATTTTGCCCAAATCCTCATTGGACAGTGTGGGTTAGCTGTGTCTGCGCCTCCCCAATCAATCAGCAACTCACTTACCTGTAACAATGTGGTTGCTAGGATAGGTTATCAGGATAAAAAAGTCAGAAAACCCTTTTAAGATGTCATACATGCGTTATTTTTAGGTCCATTTATAGGTAAAGTCTTACAGAAGGTAGAAATACTGAGATCTTCTGAAAACCAGACCAGCTATCACATAGCAGAAGTAAGGTCAATATGTTGACAATATCTAAACATATCCTTTATCCACAGGTTACGTATTTCACCAGTCAGCACCCAACCACTGAATTCACCACTGATCATGGGAACAGGCGTCTTTTGGACCCTAAATGAATGGGGGGTAATCAAGCATGCACGCTGCTGCTTCATTTATTTCTGTGAGGCTGATGGAGATGGCCCAAAGTCTTCAAAGGGATGCTCTTCATTTGCAGGTCATCGCTGTTGGCACGAGAAGACCACAGAGTGGCCCAATGACAGAGTCTGGAGGAGGCAGTAGCATCAGGAGGAGGCCACAGAGTGTCACATTGAAAGTGTGGAGGTGGCAGTAGCAGCATCAGGAGGAGGCCACAGGGTGGCACAATGAAAGTGTGGAGGTGGCGGCAGCTTCAGGAGGCAACAGAGTGGCAGAATGACAAAGTGTGGAGGTGGTGGCATCAGAAGGAGGCCACAGGGTGGCAGCAGCAGCATCAGGAGGCCACAGAGTGGCACCATGACAGAGCGTGGAGGTGGCGGCAGCAGCAGCAGCATCAGGAGAAGGCCACAGGATGGCACAATGATAGTGTGGAGGTGGCAGCAGCAGCATCAGGAGGCCACAGAGTGGCACAATGACAGAGTGTGGAGGTGGCAGCAGCAGCATCCGGAGGAGGCCACAGGGTAGAACAATGACAGTGTGGAGGTGGCAGCAGCATCCGGAGGCCAAAGAGTGGCAAGGTGACATAGTGTGGAGGTGGCAGCAGCATCAGGAGAGCCCAGAGTGGCAAGATGACATAGTGTGGAGGTGGCAGCAACATCAGGAGACCACAGAGTGGCAAGGTGACATAGTGTGGAGGTGGCAGCAGCATCAGGAGACCACAGAATGACCCCGTGACAGAGTGGGGAGGTGGGTTAAAATACCAGTACCAGCTGAAGATGGTGGGTGAAAGAAGGAGCACTTGGAATCAGATGTGTGGCATCCGGCAGGTGGCAGCATCAGAATAGTCAATCCTGGAAATCCTGGCTGATCCACACCTGATTCATCTTGACAAAGGTCAGTCTCTCCACATTTTGGGTCGACAGGCAAGTTTTTTCTGTGGTAACTATGGCCCCCGCCGCACTAAATGCCCGCTCTGATGCCACACTACTGGCCAGGCAGAACAGCTTTTCCAAGGCAAACTCTGCTAGATGCGGCCACAAATCCAGTTTGGCTGCCAATTAGTCCAGCGGATCTTCAATGTGGGGTGTCAGGGTGCTGTCCAAGTATGCCACCACCTGCTGGTTCAGGTCCTGCTCCAGATCTAGCTGCTGCTGGTGAGTAGTTTCTTCACTTGGCGGGTGAAGAAAGCTGCTCATCAGCGACTCTAGACTCAAGTTGCTGATGATGGAGCTGGAACTGCTCTACCCCCCCACCCTGCCACAGCAGCCATGGCAGAGGAACGTGTTCCCCTAGTCGGACCTACGAGAGGATGGACGATGGTGCAGATAGGCAGCGGCCAACTGACTACATAGGATGTCTCTAAAGTAGTTCAGTTTTGCCTCCCTCTCAGTGGTGCAATAAAGGCCCCCATTTTGGACCGGTAGCAAGGGTCCAACAAGGTGGAGAGCCAGAAGTCATCCCTCTGCCGAATGGTGACAATTCGATTGTCACTACACAAGCAAGTGAGCATGCATTGGGACAATTGTGCAAGTGACTCAGAGGGACTCCCTGCCTCCATCTCCACTGCATACTGCCAAAGTGTGTCCGGGTCCTCTGCCTCATCTTTCTTTATCGCCCTGTAGCTCCTCTGGCTGCTCCTGCTCCTCCTCTCCTGTCGCCCGTGTAGAAAAAATACCCATTTCGCTACACATTGCTTGTGCTCCAATGTCCTCCTTCTCCTCCAGTTCAGCCCCCACAAGTCTCATGTGGCCGTGAGATCCAGCCAGATTTACCAGCATCTGTTCCAGGATATGAAGCAGTGGAATGACGTTGTTCATCCCATAGTCCCGGGGACTGACAAAAACACTTAGCCTCCTCAAAGGGACTGAGCAAACGGCAGGTGTCACGCATGAGCTGCCACTGGTTGACATCAGATTTAAACAGGGGAGTATTTCTGCCTTTCTCTGTTCGTATAGTTGGTCCAACATATGGAGGGTGGAATTAAAATGGGTGGAAACGTCGCATATCAGCCTATGTTGGGGGATGCCGTTCTGCCGCTGCAGCTCAAGGAGGGTGTGCTTTGCTGTGTATCAGTGTCTGAAGTGCATGCAAAGTTGCCGTTGTCGGTCACCATGGTTCCGATTTTGAGTTGTCGCGGAGAACCAGGATTCGATTTCTTTATGAAGGACACAGAGCAGTTCCTCCCCCGTGTGACTTTGTTCGCCCAGGCAAACGAGGTGCAGAACAGTGTATTCTGGAGGGGCACTGTGAATTGTCCCTGCAGTGGAGGCTGAGGACACAGTGGAGAATGAGGAGGCAGAGGCTGACATTGTCGCAGGACCAACGGCGTGAGAACATGGAGGCGGAAGTGGTGTCACCTGGCCAAGTTGCTGGTGTGGCTGTGCAGTAACCACATTCACCCAGTGGGCAGTAAAGGACATGTATTGTCCCTGACCATAGTTACAGTTCCACATGTCCAGCGGCTTAACAAAAAACTGTCACACCGCAGAGTAGTGAAGAGAAGTCGGCCGGCACACGCTACAATGCACGCCGCTCAGGGATAAGGTTAATTCCACGTATAGTTGAAGAAAAATCCCAGCAGACGTGACTTTTAATGCTCTTGAAAATTTATTTGCACATAGCAATATGTCCCATAGAAAAGGACGCGTTTCGGCTCAATTGCCTTTTTCAACAGGTAGATGTACATAGGTAGTAACTCGTATATATATACACACATCAATGATTAGGGAAAGGAACCTCCCTGTGATGTCAACGCCCAAAAAGGGGCGGTACATGTAGGTTAACATGGTAACAGAATAGACAATCAAAAAGAAAAGAGACACTCCAAAAAGGCGGAACGATATCAAAAACACATAATTATTTACTGAATACCAGTGCAGGAGAGACATTCCTTCATTATGTAGTCGATGTCTAGAAAATAATAATATAAAGAAATTATAATATAAAAAATATTTTTATAACAATAACAAATAATGAAAACTTTTGGATGGCAGTCAGAACGCACTGATTGAGTTCAAATGTGCATAATTTCGTAGTCTCTATTGAGACCCCTTGGATGCAGGGTGTCAAGGGTGTGAATCCAATAGGCCTCACGGCGCAAAAGAAGCTTTTTAATATCACCACCCCGCCTGGGTCTAGTGATCTGCTCTATGACTTGAAATTTTAGTTGTGCTATTGTGTGATGATGTTTTTCAAAGTGAGAAGGAACAGGTAAAAGAAGATTCTTGGTCCTAATAGTGGATTTATGTTTTCCAATGCGGTCTTTTACGCTCTGTATTGTTTCTCCAATATATAGCAACCCACACGGACATTTTAATAGGTATATAACGTTGGCTGATTCACATGTGAAAAAGCCATTGACTGGGTATTTCTGTCCAGTATGTGGGTGGTATATATTGGGTCCTTTGATTACATTTGAGCACTGGAAACAATGCAGACACGGAAAAGTGCCCTTCCGCTGTGTAGCCAGAACTCCCTGTTTGAGGGTACCGCGATTACTCCCAATATCCGCCCGTACTAACTTATCTCGGTAACTTTGATTTTTCTTGTTACAAATAAGAGGTGGATTCTGGAATTCTATGGGACATATTGCTATGTGCAAATAAATTTTCAAGAGCATTAAAAGTCACGTCTGCTGGGATTTTTCTTCAACTATACGTGGAATTAACCTTATCCCTGAGCGGCGTGCATTGTAGCGTGTGCCGGCCGACTTCTCTTCACATTCGTTCACAGGAACGTGCACCGCTCTCAACAGATGTCTTCCGACGCTTCAACATTGAGTTTTGCAGACATCGATGCTGAAAGGATACTCTCCCAAGTGACCTTACCTCTGAATTCCTGAATATTCCCACGAGTGAATTCCCAAAAACGGCACTGGGAACGTGAACGCCGGAGACTTATTTCATATGAGCTACATGCAACGACTTTGGCAGAATATTTTAAGGTCAAAAGGATCCCCAGAGGTTTAAGGGTCCACCTACGTCCTACCTTCTTCTCTAACGATCCGGAATATACCAGTGATTTTGAGAAAATTATCAATAAATGTTCTTATGACCTTATTCTGCTAACAATCAGACGTCTACATACGGCTATTAACGAACTACAGACACAGAATACAGCCACCGAACAACAGCTGAGAGATTCCTTACCTTCAGAAGAATTCGGCAAACTGAAGGAGACCGTGGAAAATTACATCGCTAAATATCGGAAGGAAACGGAGATAAAGAAAAGGTCCAAGTTCTTGCGAGACAACGAAGACTATCATCTGAATCGTGTCTACAAATGGCAAGATCCGTCGTGGTACCAGAAACCAGGTTATAGACGTCCCCCAAGGCCCGGATCTTTCACCTCCAGCTCCGGAAGCGAGTCCATAGATTCCCGGTCTGCCCCGTCTTCTTCTTTTTCTCGGAGAGGTCAGCGTCCACGAGGAGGAGGAGGCGCGCGGGACGCAAGCACCGCAGCCGCCGCGCCGACACCGGGACTGAGTCAGGCTGTTCAAACCCGCTCGCAGGTAAGAACCAGTCGCTCCTGATTAATCTCTCTTCACAGATATTGAGTCCCATTCAGATGTCGGCCCTCCAGAAAGGACTGTCATTTAGCCCCTCAACCCATTTTGACACTTTTCAGTTTGATATTGATTTAAATCATTTTTTTCGGAAACTGCGACTAAAAGCTCATTTTTTGGATCATGGTGACAGAATTACTGGTCCGGATGAGAGCGAGAGACCTAGCCTATGTTTAAGAGACTTGGGTCTGAAGAACCCTAGCAAATTTATGCCCCCCAAATTTTATCACCCGGTCGAGACCTACATTGAATTGGTGAATAGGGATATTAAGGTATACATAGATGGAATTAAGAGAGGTGAATTGCGGTTTACACATAACGTAACATCTGAAGAAAGGACTGCCATTAAATCATTAATGGATGACAAAAGAATTGTCTTGAAGCCAGCAGACAAAGGGGGCGCCATTGTTCTTATGGACAGGACTAAATATATAGCAGAGGTGAACCGCCAACTTTCTGATCATGATACATATGAACTTCTAACTGCAGATCCAGTTTTTTGTATAAAACGTAAAATAATGAAGGTCATAGATCACTCTGCTACATTAGGTGTCCTTGATAACAACATGTATACTTTTCTGATAAATCAAACACCGATAACACCTGTGTTTTACATGCTCCCCAAGGTGCATAAAACCCTAATTGACCCCCCAGGTCGCCCAATAGTGGCCTCCATGGGATCCATTTTGTCTCCACTGGCAATAGTGCTTGAGAAGATCCTTACACCTTTGATAAAAAATATTCCATCCTATTTGGCAGATACACAAGATTTTTTAGGCACTATTGCACAATTGGACCCAGTTCCACCAGAAAGTCTGTTGGTGACAATTGATGTGGTCAGCCTGTATACCTCCATAGAACACAATGGAGGTATACAGGCTGTGAAGTCATTCTTGGAAAAGAGCAATTACTCCATTTTAGAACGTGAATTCTTTGTACAACTGCTTCACCTTGTACTGTATGAGAACTATTTCATGTTTGAAGACTCCTACTATTTGCAGAAGCGGGGGACCGCGATGGGGTCGAATGTGGCCCCGCCCTATGCAAATGCATATATGTCGGGTTTTGAAGACTATTTTGTATACAACAGTGATTGGCATCACAACCACATTTTATTGTGGAAAAGATTTATCGACGACATTTTTTGCATATAGGCGGGGCCACATGAGACCCTTATGTCTTTCGTCACACATCTGAACCATGCACGCACTGGTTTACAGTTCACAGTCACAAGTGATAACCACACGGTTAGCTTCCTGGATACAAGGGTAATCAAAGATTCAAATGGTAACCTTTCCATTGATTTATTTTGTAAGGAGACAGATAGGAATAGTATCCTCCACTTTACCAGTGCCCACCCACCGTCTCTAAAAAGATCTATCCCTAAGTCCCAATACCAGAGGGTTAGATGGATTGTGTCTAATCCCTCAACACGGGAATGTAGAATACATGAGATGACCAAGAGATTTGAAGAAAGAGGGTATCCACTATCCATCCTAACAAAAACCCTTCAGGATTTAAAAACCCCCTGTAGCTTTGATAAACAAAAAGAACATGATAAAGGCTCACGGGTGGCGTTGGTTCACAAGCACCATCCATTTAATTCTAAACTAGACAATATTGTGAAGAAACATTGGTACTTGTTGGGAAAAGCATACCCCCAGATTAAAGAATTCCAGAATCCACCTCTTATTTGTAACAAGAAAAATCAAAGTTACCGAGATAAGTTAGTACGGGCGGATATTGGGAGTAATCGCGGTACCCTCAAACAGGGAGTTCTGGCTACACAGCGGAAGGGCACTTTTCCGTGTCTGCATTGTTTCCAGTGCTCAAATGTAATCAAAGGACCCAATATATACCACCCACATACTGGACAGAAATACCCAGTCAATGGCTTTTTCACATGTGAATCAGCCAACGTTATATACCTATTAAAATGTCCGTGTGGGTTGCTATATATTGGAGAAACAATACAGAGCGTAAAAGACCGCATTGGAAAACATAAATCCACTATTAGGACCAAGAATCTTCTTTTACCTGTTCCTTCTCACTTTGAAAAACATCATCACACAATAGCACAACTAAAATTTCAAGTCATAGAGCAGATCACTAGACCCAGGCGGGGTGGTGATATTAAAAAGCTTCTTTTGCGCCGTGAGGCCTATTGGATTCACACCCTTGACACCCTGCATCCAAGGGGTCTCAATAGAGACTACGAAATTATGCACATTTGAACTCAATCAGTGCGTTCTGACTGCCATCCAAAAGTTTTCATTATTTGTTATTGTTATAAAAATATTTTTTATATTATAATTTCTTTATATTATTATTTTCTAGACATCGACTACATAATGAAGGAATGTCTCTCCTGCACTGGTATTCAGTAAATAATTATGTGTTTTTGATATCGTTCCGCCTTTTTGGAGTGTCTCTTTTCTTTTTGATTGTCTATTCTGTTACCATGTTAACCTACATGTACCGCCCCTTTTTGGGCGTTGACATCACAGGGAGGTTCCTTTCCCTAATCATTGATGTGTGTATATATATACGAGTTACTACCTATGTACATCTACCTGTTGAAAAAGGCAATTGAGCCGAAACGCGTCCTTTTCTATGGGACATATTGCTATGTGCAAATAAATTTTCAAGAGCATTAAAAGTCACGTCTGCTGGGATTTTTCTTCAACACCGCAGAGTAGGTGATTTTACCCCCAACACCCCACACTGACTGACTGCTACCGCAACTGCTTCCATGAACGTTTGGCTCCCGACCTCCCACTGCTGCCAGCTTGCTGACTCCCAGCTACGCTAGCGACTTGCTGGCTCTGCCGCTGCCATACGCGCAAGCTGCCACCCTCTTCTTCCAGTGATGATAAAACCCTAATTCACCCGGCCCCAAAGTGCGAGCAGATACAGCATCACCATTGTGTACTGTCTGCACATCACTGATGTCCTCCTCAACAGTCTCTGGGTCAGGAGCCTGACCGCTTGCACCACCAGCTCCCACGCCACTCTCTTCATCACTACTTGCCCGCCTACTGGAGGATACGACGGATGTCTACTCCACATCTTGGCTGGCCAGTAGCTACTGACTGTCCTCTAGTAGCTCATCCTCGCTGTGTAGTGGAGCTGAGCCCACAGCATATAATACTTCACTGGCTGAGGAAATAGAAAAGGACAGAGGCAGGTTGAGGACAGGTGAGGGCACAGGGCCTCCTCCCGGGCCATGCCAACTAAGGGTTGTGTCTGACTAACCGACTCTTGGCTGGGGGTGTCTGATGTCACTTGGGACGATGTGGATGACTGAGTCAACCATTCAAGAACCGCTGGGTTGCTGGTCAAGACACGACCGCTAGATGACATCAGGAGCTCAGGACTCTCGCTACAACTCCTTCTGCCATGCCCCCTTACCAGGCTCGGACTGGCCCACCAGGGTACAGGGGAATCCCCCGGTGGGCCCCTGAGCAAGGTGGGCCCCTAGTCTACTGCCCCCTGCACAAGTGGCACATAACACAGTAGACTTACTGCACTACATACATACAGTATATTCAATGTACAGCACCTCAACCAGCCTATGTTCATGTAAAACACTTGTTAAATTATTTATTATATTTGAATGTGTCCGTACGGTGGGCCCCCAAAATAAATTTAATTGGTGGGCCCTAGGTAACCCAGTCCGACACTGCCCCTTACTCTGCTGTGACCTGTGCCTGCGCCAGAAGCATTTAGGCCTCTGCCACTCCCCTGTGAAGGGCCTGGCCCTTCTCTGTCTGACATACTATTAGATCAAATAAATAAATAAAAAGGAAATTAAAACACCCCAAAAAAGTCAGCAATTTTCTCACTTCACCACACAACGGCTAATAAGCCCTTTTCTTTCCACTTAATACACGCCAAATTTTTTTACACTTATACACGCCACAAAAGGCTTTGGAACATATAACTGCACCACTGAACGCCAAATCAAATATATTGTTTTTCTATTAATATACGCCAAAAAGGACTTTAGAACATATAACGGCACCGCTGAACGGCAAATAGGCCCTTATTCTTTTTTCATTTATACACGCCACAAAAGGCTTTTAACCACTTCAGCCCCCCTAGCTGAAACCCCCTTAATGACCAGGCCACTTTTTACACTTCTGCACTACACTACTTTCCCCTTTTTTTGCTCGGTCATGCAACTTACCACCCAAATTAATTTTACCTCCTTTTCTTCTCACTAATAGAGCTTTCATTTGGTGGTATTTCATTGCTGCTGACATTTTTACTTTTTTTGTTATTAAAGGGGTTGTCCCACTTTGCTTTTTCAATCTTACCAGCAGTAGATGTCCTGATAACTTCCTGGTTTGGCTCCGGCAGTTTAGTGAAGGCCGGCCACGCCACCTCATGACTCACCCTGAGAGCTCAGTCCTTGCGTGCTCGTTCATGTGGATGAGTCATCCTTCTGGAACCGACAATGTATGTGAGCCCCCCCCCAGTATAATAAACATTGAGTGCGGCCCCCCCCCCAGTATAATAAACATTGAGTGCGGCCCCCCCAATATAATATACATTGAGTGCGCCCCCCCAGTATAATAAACATTGAGTGCGGCCCCCCCCAGTATAATAAACATTGAGTGCGGCCCCCCCAGTATAATATACATTGAGTGCGCCCCCCCAGTATAATAAACATTGAGTGCGGCCCCCCCCCCAGTATAATAAACATTGAGTGCGGCCCCCCCAGTATAATATACATTGAGTGCGCCCCCCTAGTATAATAAACATTGAGTGCGCCCCCCAGTATAATAAACATTGGTGGCGCAGTGGGTAGTGCCAATGAGGGTTAAAAAAATAAATACAAAATTAACTCACCTCCACCAATTGATCGCGCAGCTGCCGGTCTCCTGTTCTTTCTTTAGGACCTGTCAAAGGACCTGTGGTGACATCACTGTGGTCATCACATGGTACCATGTAATTAGCTCAGTGACATCACCACAGGTCCTGAAGCAAGAACAGGAGACAGGCAGCTGCGCGATCAATTGGTGGAGGTGAGTTAATTTTTTATTTATTTTTTTAACCCTCATTGGCACTTATCACTGCGCCACCAATGTTTATTCTACTGGGGAGGGGCCGCACTCAATGTTTATTATACTGGGGGGGGCCGCACTCAATGTTTATTATACTGGGGGGGGCCGCACTCAATGTATATTATACTGGGGTGGCCGCACTCAATGTTTATTATACTGGGGGGGGGCAGCACTCAATGTTTATTATACTGGGGGGGCCTCACTCAATGTTTATTATACTGGGGGGGGCCGCACTCAATGAATGTTTACAGTGTATCACTGTATTCCGGCGGCAAGAGGGAGCGCACGGCGTCCTCAGTTGCTATGACGCTGTGCGCTCCCTCCTGCTACAAGAAAACAGTAATACATTGATATGATCGGGCGACCGCGCATGCGCAGAACTGTGCGACATGCGCGCTCACAGTGTGAGTGAGAGGCCGGCTGTAGGATCGCAATAGTTACCAGTGCGCAGGTGCGGCATGGATGCGGCCGGCGAGATGCAGCCGTATCCATGGGATACCAGCACAAACAAAGGGGAGTGAAAGGAGCGTTTTTAGGCTGAATGCTATGTTTTTTTTAATGACATGTATTAGAAGAAATGTTCAGTGGGGGGCAATGATTTAATGTAACCCTATTTAATGAAGTGGGACAACCCCTTTAATCGAAATTTAATGTTTTTTTGCAAAAAAATGACATTTTTCACTTTCAGTTGTAAAATTTTGCAAAAAAAACGACATCCATATATAAATTTTTCGCTAAATTTATTGTTCTACATATCTTTGATAAAAAAAAAATGTTTGGGCAAAAAAAAATGGTTTGGGTAAAAGTTATAGCGTTTACAATCTATGGTACAAAAATGTGAATTTCCGCTTTTTGAAGCAGCTCTGACTTTCTGAGCACATGTCATGTTTCCTGAGGTTCTACAATGCCCAGACAGTAGAAAACTCCAAGAAATGACCCCATTTTGGAAAGTAGACACCCTAAGGTATTCGCTGATGGGCATAGTGAGTTCATAGAAGTTTTTATTTTTTGTCACAAGTTAACGGAAAATGATGATATTTTTTATTTTATTTTTTTCTTACAAAGTCTCATATTCCACTAACTTGTGACAAAAAATAAAAAATTCTAAGAACTCGCCATGCCCCTCACGGAATACCTTGGGGTGTCTTCTTTCCAAAATGGGGTCACTTGTGGGGTAGTTATACTGCCCTGGCATTTTAGGGGCCCAGATGCGTGAGAAGTAGTTTGCAATCAAAATCTGTAAAAAAATGACCGGTGAAATCCGAAAGGTGCTCTTTGGAATGTGTGCCCCTTTGCCCACCTAGGCTGCAATAAAGTGTCACACATCTGGTATCGCCGTACTCAGGAGAAGTTGGGGAATGTGTTTTGGGGTGTCATTTTACATATACCCATGCTGGGTGAGATAAATATCTTGGTCAAATGCCAACTTTGTATAAAAAAAATGGGAAAAGTTGTCTTTTGCCAAGATATTTCTCTCACCCAGCATGGGTATATGTAAAATGACACCCCAAAACACATTCCCCAACTTCTCCTGAGTACGGCGATACCAGATGTGTGACACTTTATTGCAGCCTAGGTGGGCAAAGGGGCACACATTCCAAAGAGCACCTTTCGGATTTCACCGGTCATTTTTTTACAGATTTTGATTGCAAACTACTTCTCACGCATCTGGGCCCCTAAAATGCCAGGGCAGTATAACTACCCCACAAGTGACCCCATTTTGGAAAGAAGACACCCCAAGGTATTCTGTGAAGGGCACGGCGAGTTCCTAGAATTTTTTATTTTTTGTTGCAAGTTAGTGGAATATGTGACTTTGTAAGAAAAAAAAAAAAAAAAAATCATCATTTTCCGCTAACTTGTGACAAAAAATAAAAAATTCTAGGAACTCGCCATGCCCATCACGGAATACCTTGGGGTGTCTTCTTTCCAAAATGGGGTCACTTGTGGGGTAGTTATACTGCCCTGGCATTTTAGGGGCCCATATGCGTGAGAAGTAGTTTGCAATCAAAATCTGTAAAAAATGACCGGTGAAATCCGAAAGGTGCTCTTTGGAATGTGTGCCCCTTTGCCCACCTAGGCTGCAATAAAGTGTCACACATCTGGTATCGCCGTACTCAGGAGAAGTTGGGGAATGTGTTTTGGGGTGTCATTTTACATATTCCCATGCTGGGTGAGAGAAATATCTTGGCAAAAGACAACTTTTCCCATTTTTTTTATACAAAGTTGGCATTTGACCAAGATATTTATCTCACCCAGCATGGGTATATGTAAAATGACACCCCAAAACACATTCCCCAACTTCTCCTGAGTACGGCGATACCAGATGTGTCACACTTTTTTGCAGCCTAGATGCGCAAAGGTGCCCAAATTCCTTTTAGGAGGGCATTTTTAGACATTTGGATCCCAGACTTCTTCTCACGCTTTAGGGCCCCTAAAATGCCAGGGCAGTATAAATACCCCACATGTGACCCCATTTTGGAAAGAAGACACCCCAAGGTATTCAATAAAGGGCCTGGCGAGTTCATAGAATTATTTTTTTGGGGCATAAGTTAGCGGAAATTGATTTTTTTTATTGTTTTTTCTCACAAAGTCTCACTTTCCGCTAACTTGGGACAAAAATTTAAATCTTTCATGGACTCAATATGCCCCTCAGCGAATAGCTTGGGGTGTCTTCTTTCCAAAATGGGGTCATTTGTGGGGTGTTTGTACTGCCCTGGCATTTGAGGGTCTCCGCAATCATTACATGTATGGCCAGAATTAGGAGTTTCTGCTATTCTCCTTATATTGAGCATACGGGTAATGAGATTTTTTTTTCCATTCAGCCTCTGGGCTGAAAGAAAAAAATGAACGGCACAGATTTCTTCATTCACATCAATCAATGTGGATGAAAAAATCTCTGCCCAAAAAAAAAAAAGGAGGGGAAAGGCGTCTGCCAGGACATAGGAGCTCCGCCCAACATCCATACCCACTTAGCTCGTATGCCCTGGCAAACCCGATTTCTCCATTCACATCAATCGATGTGAATGAATAAATCATTGCCGGGATTTTTATTTTATTTTTTATATACAAAGTGTTTGCCAAAGCATATGAACACCGCCACCTCCTCAGCTCATATGCCTCGGCAAACGTATCTTTTACTGCAGAGGAGAAATCTCGTCTTGCAGCGCCGCATACACCGACTTGTGTGTAATCTGACAGCAGCGCAATGCTTCTGTCAGAATGCACATCAGTGCTGCAGCTAGTCGATCGGTTGGTCCACCTGGAAGGTAAAAAAAAACTGAACAAAAAAGAAAAAAACTGGCCGCAACGCAATAAATTTTATTAACTTTATAATAACTTTTGAACAGAACATATAAACTTTAACTTTTTGAACTGAACGTTAACCTTTTTGCTTACTGGTGATTTTTTTTTTTTACCTTTATAGGACAAACCTCTCCTTCCCCATGGGACAATGTGCAAAGCGCAAATCGCCCAAAGATGTGGCGAAGTACATTATGCACTTTGTCCCAGGTGAAAGGAGAGGTTTGCAGCAGCTCTGTGTGTAAATTAGCCCTAATAGCCCTGTGTGCCTGTCCTGGTGAGATGTGATCCCTATGTTAGGTGTACCTGTGTGTGGTACTTCCGGAAACACTCCCCTAAGCATAGGGCAGGGTGGTCAGGGCAGTCAGGACAGAAATAGCGGGTGTCACGCCTTATTCCACTCCTGCTACAGACACGACATTTTTTTCGGGGTGACGGTTGGGTTGAGGTACCAGCAACGACATTGGGGAAATGTCGCTCGTGTAGACGGCTAACTACACTGGTGGATGGGGCCACGGAACTTCCTGGATACAGGAGGTTCTCGATGATCTCTTCCTGAAATTTGAGGAAGGATCCAGTTCTCCCAGCCTTACTGTAGAGAACAAAACTATTATATGCAGCCAATTGAATTAGGTATACAGACACCTTCTTATACCAGCGTCTGGTGCGGCGGGACACTAAATACGGAGACAACATCTGGTCATTGAAGTCCACCCCTCCCATGTGAAGGTTATAGTCGTGGACTGAGAGGGTCTTTTCAATGACACGGGTTGCTTGCTCAATTTGGATTGTCGTGTGTGCGTGAATGGAGGAGAGCATGTAAACGTGAGCAGTTCTTGGTTACACAAGGCAGCCCTCTCCCCCCTTGCAAGACGGGTGGTAACGAGCCATTGGGGGAAGCCCGCGCGACTAGTTCGCGCGGTGCCACAGCAGCCAATCTGTTCTAGAAACAAATGCCTGAAGAGGGCCACACTTGTGTAGAAATTGTCCACATAAAGATGGTACCCCTTGCCAAATAAGGGTGACACCAAGTCCCAGACTGTCTTCCCACTGCTCCCCAGGTAGTCAGGACAACCGACCGGCTCCAGGGTCTGATCTTTTCCCTCATAGACACAAAATTTGTGGGTATAGCCTGTGGCCCTTTCATAGAGCTTATACAATTTGACCCCATACCGGGTGCGCTTGCTTGGGATGTATTGTTTGAAGCCAAGGCGCCCGGTAAAATGTATTAGGGACTCGTCTATGCAGATGTTTTGCTCTGGGGTATACAAATCTGCAAATTTCTGGTTGAAGTGGTCTATGAGGGGCCGAATTTTGTGGAGCCGGTCAAATGCTGGGTGGCCTCTGGGACGAGAGGTGCTATTGTCGCTAAAGTGCAGGAAACGCAGGATGGTCTCAAATCGTGTCCTGGACATAGCAGCAGAGAACATGGGCATGTGATGAATTGGGTTCGTGGACCAATATGACTGCAATTCATGCTTTTTAGTTAGACCCATGTTGAGGAGAAGGCCCAGAAAACTTTTAATTTCGGAAACTTGGACTGGTTTCCACCGGAAAGGCTGGGCATAAAAGCTTCCCGGGTTGGCGGTTACAAATTGTGTGGCATACCGATTTGTTTCTGCCACAACTAAGTCCCAGAGCTCCGCAGTCAAGAACAGCTAAAAAAATCCCAGGGCCGAACTGATCTGAGCTGTCTCAACCCGAACTCCAGACTGGGCGGTGAAATGGGGAACTACAGGTGCGGGTGAAGTTGGGGACTGCCAATCAGGGTTTGCCAGCACCTCAGGGATTCTAGGGGGTCTACTAATGCACGTGCCACCGTACCAGCTTCAACTGCCCTTCTGGTGCTCGCCTCTTCACCATGTTCTACGGCAGTGCTGGTACTAGGTCCAGGATGGGCTGCGCTGCTGGTGTATGCCTCACCACGTAATCCGACAGCGCCAGACCCACTCTGCTGCCCTTGAAGCGGATCCTGCGCAACCTGTGGTCTAGCGACACGGGGCCGGGTGCGCCTGGTGGTATCAGGGACCTCAACCTCCTCGTCCGAACTTTGAGTCAGACTGCCACTGCTTTCTACAGGTTCATATTCTGACCCGCTAGATTCATCAGATGAGGGTTCCCATTCCTCATCCGACTGGGTCAGAAGCCTGTAGGCCTCTTCAGAAGAATACCCCCTGTTTGACATTTGGGCAACTAAATTTAGGGGTATTCCCTGAGACTACCCAAGAAAAAAAGCAAGCCTGTCTTACAAATGGGAGGCTACCGAAGTACCGGAGGCCGCTGCGGTTGATAAAAAATATCAAAACTAATTTTTTTTATCGCCGCAGCGCGTGTAAAGTGAATGTGCAGTGATCAAAAAAAATATATTTTTTTGTCACTGTGGCGGGGCGGGCGTGGGTGAACCTGATCGAGCCTGATCGAGCAAACACTGCGTTTTGGGTGGAGGGCGAACTAAAGTAACACTAATACTATTATAGATCTGACTGTGATCAGTTTTGATCACTTCCAGATACTATAATAGTAAAAATGCTGATTAGCGATACGCTAATCAGCGAATCAGTGACTGCGGTGCGGTGGGCTGGGCGCTAACTGATCGCTAAACTACCTAACCAAGGGGCCTAAACTATCCTAAAACCTAACAGTCAATACCAGTGAAAAAAATAAGTGACAGTTTACACTGATCACTTTTTTCACTTTCACTAGTGATTGACAGGGGCAAGAAGGGGTGATCAAGGGGTTAATTGGGGTGCAGGGGGGCGATCTGGGGCTAAAGTGTAGTGTTTGGTGTACTCACTGTGAAGCCTGCTCCTCTGCTGAGACCAACCGACGAAAAGGACCAGCAGAGGAGCAGGGAAGCCATTTAACACATCATATTTACTAATATGATGTGTTAACTGGCTTCTGATTTGATTTTTTTAAAATCAGCAACCTGCCAGCGACGATCATTGGCTGGCAGGTTGCTGACGAAATACTCCTGTAACTTTTGCCGGCCCGCGATGCGCATGCGCGGGCCGGCTCAGTCCGAAATCTCGCGTCTCGCGAGAGGACGCACAGATGCATCCAGGAGGAATGAATCAACCACCTTCCGGACGCATCCGTGCGTTCAGCGGTCGGGAGGCGGTTAAACATATAACTGCACCGCTGAACGGCAAATAATATATTTTTTTTTGCCACTAATGCATGCCAAAAAGGGCTTTAGAACATATAACTGCACCACACAAGGGCAAATAAGGTGTAGAAATATTTCCTTGTAATAAACCCTGTTAATGGCTGTATCACACAGCACTTGCACCCCAATAACAAGAATGGTTTGCTGGAATTACAGAGCTATATAAGGGCAATTTGGATCTGCAGACAGTGCAGCAAGGTGTAATAGGATTGTTCCTATTACCCAGGATGTAAACTCCCCTACTGAACCCTGTTCTACATAAATGCTGTGGAATAATCCCTCCCTATCCTTTCCCTACACTTCTAATGTTCTTTCCCAGAACTTCTATTGAGCAAAAATATAAGTTTTCAAGTCTTTCCTAGCACTGTCCCTAGCGCCTGCTGACAACTCTCCTTGCACACTTGAAAATGGCTGAATCCAAGATGGCTGAGGCTATTTATAGAGCTGCGACATCACAGGGCTGGCTGGCTGCTGATTGGCTGCATGCATGGCATTGTGGGTGATCCCTCATTCCCAGAGTTCCTTGCTCCATGTCCTCACACGTGCAGCAGCCATTTTAGGAAAAAATGTGATTTGTTACCACGAAGCGTGAGGAAATTCGGATACAGTGAAAATCGAATTTTTCCTGAAATTCGATCGAATTCCACTTCGTCAAAATCGAATCGCTCATCTCTAATTACTATATAATACAGCAGTACAGATACTGGACTGGATGCTGTAAGACCTGTGAGAGCAGGGGGAAAAGCAATGAGATACAGTTCAAACATGGCAGCAATTCACATTAACATTAGTCTATTGACTCCTCTGGACGTATCAGGAAGGGGGCGCTCCACCACCTCACAAAGACTAAAGAGAAAATGTAGGAGACAGCTGTCTAGTTACATAATATATACATACAGTACAGACCAAAAGTTTGGACACACCTTCTCGATCAAATTGTTTTTTTTATTTTCATGACTATGAAAATTGTAGATTACTACCTCTTGAAGCTCATCAAGAAAATGCCAAGAGTGTGCAAAGCAGTAATCAAAGCAAAAGGTGGCTACTTTGAAGAACCTAGAATATGACATATTTTCAGTTGTTTCACACTTGTTTGTTATGTATATAATTCCACATGTGTTAATTCATAGTTTTGATGCCTTCATAGTCATGAAAATAAAGAAAACTCTTTGAATGAGAAGGTGGGTCCAAACTTTTGGTCTGTACTGTATACCAAATGTAACAGATGTAAAGTTTATTACTTCTGCAGGACGCATTAGAAATGCAGGAAAATAACTAATATAGTAAGAACAGTATTTCATTATAAAAATATTCAACCAGCATGATATGGTTTTGTTTTTGCAAGATAGATAGATAGATAGAGATACAGTTGCAAGAAAAAGTATGTGAACCCTTTGGAATGATATGGATTTCTGCACAAATTGGTCATAAAATGTGATCTGATCTTCATCTAAGTCACAACAATAGACAATCACAGTCTGCTTAAACTAATAACACACAAATATTTAAATGTTACCATGTTTTTATTGAACACACCATGTAAAAATTCACAGTGCAGGTGGAAAAAGTATGTGAACCTTTGGATTTAATAACTGGTTGAACCTCCTTTGGCAGCAATAACTTCAACCAAACGTTTCCTGTAGTTGCAGATCAGACGTGCACAACGCTCAGGAGTAATTCTTGACCATTCCTCTTTACAGAACTGTTTCAGTTCAGCAATATTCTTGGGATGTCTGGTGTGAATTGCTTTCTTGAGGTCATGCCACAGCATTTCAATCGGGTTGAGGTCAGGACTCTGGCTGGGCCATTCCAGAAGGCGTATTTTCTTCTGTTTAAGCCATTCTGTTGTTGATTTACTTCTATGCTTTGGGTCGTTGTCCTGTTGTAACACCCATCTTCTGTTGAGCTTCAGCTGGTGGACAGATGGCCTTAAATTCTCCTGCAAAATGTCTTGATAAACTTGGGAAATAATTTTTCCATCGATGATAGCAATCCGCCCAGGCCCTGACGCAGCAAAGCAGTCCCAAACCATGATGCCCCCACCACCATACTTCACAGTTGGAAGTAGGTTTTGATGTTGGTGAGCTGTGCCTCTTTTTCTCTCCACACATAGTGTTGTGTGTTTCTTCCAAACAACTCAACTTTGGTTTTATCTGTCCACAGAATATTTTGCCAGTACTGCTGTGGAATATCCAGGTGCTCTTGTGCAAACTGTAAACGTGTAGCAATGTTTTTTTAGACAGCAGTGGCTTCCTCTGTGGTATCCTCCCATGAAATCCATTCTTGTTTAGTGTTGTACGTATCGTAGATTTGCTAACAAGGATGTTAGCATATGCCAGAGACTTTTGTAAGTCTTTAGCTGGCACTCTAGGATTCTTCTTCACCTCATTGAGCAGTCTGCGCTGTGCTCTTGCAGTCATCTGTACAGGATGGCCACTCCTAGGGAGAGTAGCAGCAGTGCTGAACTTTCTCCATTTATAGACAATTTGTTTTACTGTGGACTGATGAACAGCAAGGCTTTTGGAGATACTTTTATAACCCTTTCCAGCTTTATGCAAGTCAACAATTCTTAATCGTAGGTCTTCTGCGAGCTCTTTTGTGCGAGGCATCATTCACATCAGGCAATGCTTCTTGTGAAAAGCAAACCCAGAACTGGTGTGTGTTTTTTATAGGGCAGCTGTAACCTACACCTCCAATCTCATCTCATTGATTGGACTCCAGTTGGCTGACACCTCACTCCAATTAGCTCTTGGAGATGTCATTAGTCTAGGGGCTCACATACTATTTCACCCTACACTGTGAATGTTTACATGGTGTGTTCAATAAAAACATGGTAACATTTAATTCTTTGTGTGTTATTAGTTTAAGCAGACTGTGATTGTCTATTGTTGTGACTTTGATGAAGATCAGATCACATTTTATGACCAATTTGTGTAGAAATCCATATCATTCCAAAGGGTTCACATACTTTTTCTTGCAACTGTAGATATTGAAGTAGATAGACCAGCATACAGATACATACAGGATGAAGCCTGCCATCCATGAATTCATTTGAGGCCATTTGCCACCAGGATAGGTAAAATACATAGTGGGCTCACTATATATGATGGACCTGCCTTCCCCGAATTCAATGGAGGCAGGTTGGCACCAAAAGAGTTTGCATTTAAAGGGGTTGTCCGAGTTCAGAGCTGAACCCGGACATACCCTTATTTTCACCCAGGCAGCCCCCCTGAGGCTAGCATTGGAGAATCTCATGCTCCAATGCGCTCCATTGCCCTGCACTAGATCGCTCAGGACATGGGCTCTTTTTTTTTCAATAACACACTGTTGGGCAGAAACTTCCGCCCGGCAGTGTGTTTGGTAAAGTCACCGACTCTGATGGGCAGGCTTTAGCTCTGCCCTAGCTATTTTACTGGCATGGGCAGCGCTAAATCCCGCTCATAAGTGCTGGTGACATCACCAGGCTTCCTGGCAGCCCCATGGAGAGCCCTGGTACATCACCGGATCTCCAAAAAATGCCTTTGCCCTGCGCGATTTAGCGCAGGGCAAAGGAAAGCATTGGAGTAGGGATGAGCGAACTCGAACTGTATAGTTCGGGTTCGTACCGAATTTTGGGGTGTCCGTGACACGGACCCGAACCCGGACATTTTCGTAAAAGTCCGGGTTCGGGTTCGGTGTTCGTCGCTTTCTTCGCGCTTTTGTGACGCTTTCTTGGCGCTTTTTGAAAGGCTGCAAAGCAGCCAATCAACAAGCGTCATACTACTTGCCCCAAGAGGCCATCACAGCCATGCCTACTATTGGCATGGCTGTGATTGGCCAGAGCACCATGTGACCCAGCCTCTATTTAAGCTGGAGTCACATAGCGCCGCCCGTCACTCTGCTCTGATTAGCGTAGGGAGAGGTTGCGGCTGCGACAGTAGGGCGAGATTAGGCAGATTAACTCCTCCAAAGGACTTGATTAACTGATCGATCTGCAGCTGTGGATCATTGAGCTGCTGATCCTCAATTGCTCACTGTTTTTAGGCTGCACAGACCGTTTGTCAGTCACATTTTTCTGGGGTGATCGGCGGCCATTTTGTGTCTTGTGGTGCGCCAGCACAAGCTGCGACCAAGTGCATTTAACCCTCAATGGTGTGGTTGTTTTTTGGCTAAAGCCTACATCAGGGTGAAGCTGTCACACCAAGTGCATTTAACCAGCAATAGTCTGTTCATTTTTTGGCCATATACAAAATCAGGGGCAAGCTGCGCCTGTCACCAAGTGCATTTAACCCTCAATGGTGTGGTTGTTTTTTGGCTAAAGCCTACATCAGGGTGAAGCTGTCACACCAAGTGCATTTAACCAGCAATAGTCTGTTCATTTTTTGGCCATATACTAAATCAGGGGCAAGCTGCGCCTGTCACCAAGTGCATTTAACCCTCAATGGTGTGGTTGTTTTTTGGCTAAAGCCTACATCAGGGTGAAGCTGTCACACCAAGTGCATTTAACCAGCAATAGTCTGTTTATTTTTTGGCCATATCCCAGTCTAATTCTGTCACTAAATCCATACCGGTCACCCAGCGCCTAAATACTAGGCCTCAAATTTATATCCAGCTAAATCTGTCCCTAGTGCTGTAGCTGGGCGAGTTATTTAGTGTCCGTTCAAGCACATTTCTTGTTCTGGGTTGAAATACAATTCCCAATTTAGCAATTTCATAATTTAGTGGTTTC
The DNA here is from genome assembly GCF_014858855.1 of Bufo gargarizans. Classification (NCBI taxonomy): domain Eukaryota; kingdom Metazoa; phylum Chordata; class Amphibia; order Anura; family Bufonidae; genus Bufo; species Bufo gargarizans. Next base: position 727,566,623 of record NC_058080.1, read on the forward strand.
TGCTATATCAGAGCTATTTGAAATCTATCCCTAAAAGGGTATATAATATTCAAGGTGCACATTGGGTCATTCAGAATAACTTCACACACACCCGCTACTGTGTATTTCCAAGTCTAATTCTGTCACTAAACCCATACCTGTCACGCAGCGCCTAAATACTAGGCCTCAAATTTATATCCAGCTAAATCTGTCCCTAGTGCTGTAGCTGGGCGAGTTATTTAGTGTCCGTTCAAGCACATTTCTTGTTCTGGGTTGAAATACAATTCCCAATTTAGCAATTTCATAATTTAGTGGTTTCTGCTATATCAGAGCTATTTGAAATCTATCCCTAAAAGGGTATATAATATTCAAGGTGCACATTGGGTCATTCAGAATAACTTCACACACACCCGCTACTGTGTATTTCCAAGTCTAATTCTGGCACTAAACCCATACCTGTCACCCAGCGCCTAAATACTAGGCCTCAAATTTATATCCCGCTAAATCTGTCCTTAGTGCTGTAGCTGGGCGAGTTATTTAGTGTCCGTTCAAGCACATTTCTTGTTCTGGGTTGAAATACAATTCCCAATTTAGCAATTTCATAATTTAGTGGTTTCTGCTATATCAGAGCTATTTGAAATCTATCCCTAAAAGGGTATATAATATTCAAGGTGCACATTGGGTCATTCAGAATAACTTCACACACACCCGCTACTGTGTATTTCCAAGTCTAATTCTGGCACTAAACCCATACCTGTCACCCAGCGCCTAAATACTAGGCCTCAAATTTATATCCCGCTAAATCTGTCCCTAGTGCTGTAGCTGGGCGAGTTATTTAGTGTCCGTTCAAGCACATTTCTTGTTCTGGGTTGAAATACAATTCCCAATTTAGCAATTTCATAATTTAGTGGTTTCTGCTATATCAGAGCTATTTGAAATCTATCCCTAAAAGGGTATATAATATTCAAGGTGCACATAGGGTCATTCAGAATAACTTCACACACCCGCTACTGTGCATTTCCAAATCTAATTCTGTCACTAAACCCATACCTGTCACCCAGCGCCTAAATACTAGGCCTCAAATTTATATCCCGCTAAATCTCTCGTTACCGCTGTCCTGTTGTGGCTGGGAAAGTTATTTAGTGTCCGTCAAAGCACATTTTTTGTTCTGGGTTGAAATACAATTCCCAATTTAGCAATTTCATAATTTAGTCGTTTCTGCTATATCAGAGCTATTTGAAATCTATCCCTAAAAGGGTAGATCATATTGAAGGTGCACATAGGGTCATTCAGAATAACTTCACACATACGCTTCTGTGCATTTCCAAGTCTAATTCTGTCACTAAATCCATACCGGTCACCCAGCGCCTAAATACTAGGCCTCAAATTTATATCCCGCTGAATTTGAATACAATACATTGGGCCAAATAATATATTTGTTGTTGTGGTGAACCATAACAATGAGAAAAACATCTAGTAAGGGACGCGGACGTGGACATGGTCGTGGTGGTGTTAGTGGACCCTCTGGTGCTGGGAGAGGACGTGGCCGTTCTGCCACATCCACACGTCCTAGTGTACCAACTACCTCAGGTCCCAGTAGCCGCCAGAATTGACAGCGATATATGGTGGGGCCCAATGCCGTTCTAAGGATGGTAAGGCCTGAGCAGGTACAGGCATTAGTCAATTGGGTGGCCGACAGTGGATCCAGCACGTTCACATTATCTCCCACCCAGTCTTCTGCAGAAAGCGCACAGATGGCGCCTGAAAACCAACCCCATCAGTCTGTCACATCACCCCCATGCATACCAGGGAAACTGTCTCAGCCTCAAGTTATGCAGCAGTCTCTTATGCTGTTTGAAGACTCCGCTGGCAGGGTTTCCCAAGGGCATCCACCTAGCCCTTCCCCAGCGGTGAAAGACATAGAATGCACTGACGCACAACCACTTATGTTTCCTGATGATGAGGACATGGGAATACCACCTCAGCATGTCTCTGATGATGACGAAACACAGGTGCCAACTGCTGCGTCTTTCTGCAGTGTGCAGACTGAACAGGAGGTCAGGGATCAAGACTGGGTGGAAGACGATGCAGGGGACGATGAGGTCCTAGACCCCACATGGAATGAAGGTCGTGCCACTGACTTTCACAGTTCGGAGGAAGAGGCAGTGGTGAGACCGAGCCAACAGCGTAGCAAAAGAGGGAGCAGTGGGCAAAAGCAGAACACCCGCCGCCAAGAGACTCCGCCTGCTACTGACCGCCGCCATCTGGGACCGAGCACCCCAAAGGCAGCTTCAAGGAGTTCCCTGGCATGGCACTTCTTCAAACAATGTGCTGACGACAAGACCCGAGTGGTTTGCACGCTGTGCCATCAGAGCCTGAAGCGAGGCATTAACGTTCTGAACCTGAGCACAACCTGCATGACCAGGCACCTGCATGCAAAGCATGAACTGCAGTGGAGTAAACACCTTAAAACCAAGGAAGTCACTCAGGCTCCCCCTGCTACCTCTTCTGCTGCTGCCGCCTCGGCCTATTCTGCTGCTGCCGCCTCGGCCTCTTCCTCTGCCTCTGGAGGAACGTTGGCACCTGCCGCCCAGCAAACAGGGGATGTACCACCAACACCACCACCACCACCTCCGTCACCAAGCGTCTCAACCATGTCACACGCCAGCGTTCAGCTCTCCATCTCACAAACATTTGATAGAAAGCGTAAATTCCCACCTAGCCACCCTCGATCCCTGGCCCTGAATGCCAGCATTTCTAAACTACTGGCCTATGAAATGCTGTCATTTAGGCTGGTGGACACAGACAGCTTCAAACAGCTCATGTCGCTTGCTGTCCCACAGTATGTTGTTCCCAGCCGGCACTACTTCTCCAAGAGAGCCGTGCCTTCCCTGCACAACCAAGTATCCGATAAAATCAAGTGTGCACTGCGCAACGCCATCTGTGGCAAGGTCCACCTAACCACAGATACGTGGACCAGTAAGCACGGCCAGGGACGCTATATCTCCCTAACTGCACACTGGGTAAATGTAGTGGCAGCTGGGCCCCAGGCGGAGAGCTGTTTGGCGCACGTCCTTCCGCCGCCAAGGATCGCAGGGCAACATTCTTTGCCTCCTGTTGCCACCTCCTCCTTCTCGGCTTCCTCCTCCTCTTCTTCCACCTGCTCATCCAGTCAGCCACACACCTTCACCACCAACTTCAGCACAGCCCGGGGTAAACGTCAGCAGGCCATTCTGAAACTCATATGTTTGGGGGACAGGCCCCACACCGCACAGGAGTTGTGGCGGGGTATAGAACAACAGACCGACGAGTGGTTGCTGCCGGTGAGCCTCAAGCCCGGCCTGGTGGTGTGTGATAATGGGCGAAATCTCGTTGCAGCTCTGGGACTAGCCAATTTGACGCACATCCCTTGCTTGGCGCATGTGCTGAATTTGGTGGTGCAGAAGTTCATTCACAACTACCCCGACATGTCAGAGCTGCTGCATAAAGTGCGGGCCGTCTGTTCGCGCTTCCGGCGTTCACATCCTGCCGCTGCTCGCCTGTCTGCACTACAGCGTAACTTCGGCCTTCCCGCTCACCGCCTCATATGCGACGTGCCCACCAGGTGGAACTCCACCTTGCACATGCTGGACAGACTGTGCGAGCAGCAGCAGGCCATAGTGGAGTTTCAGCTGCAGCACGCACGGGTCAGTCGCACTACAGAACAGCACCACTTCACCACCAATGACTGGGCCTCCATGCGAGACCTGTGTGCCCTGTTGCGCTGTTTCGAGTACTCCACCAACATGGCCAGTGGCGATGACACCGTTATCAGCGTTACAATACCACTTCTATGTCTCCTTGAGAAAACACTTAGGGCGATGATGGAAGAGGAGGTGGCCCAGGAGGAGGAGGAGGAGGAGGAGGAAGAGGGGTCATTTTTAGCACTTTCAGGCCAGTCTCTTCGAAGTGACTCAGAGGGAGGTTTTTGGCAACAGCAGAGGCCAGGTACAAATGTGGCCAGCCAGGGCCCACTACTGGAGGACGAGGAGGACGAGGATGAGGAGGAGGTGGAGGAGGATGAGGATGAAGCATGGTCACAGCGGGGTGGCACCCAACGCAGCTCGGGTCCATCACTGGTGCGTGGCTGGGGGGAAAGGCAGGACGATGACGATACGCCTCCCACAGAGGACAGCTTGTCCTTACCCCTGGGCAGCCTGGCACACATGAGCGACTACATGCTGCAGTGCCTGCGCAACGACAGCAGAGTTGCCCACATTTTAACCTGTGCGGACTACTGGGTTGCCACCCTGCTGGATCCACGCTACAAAGACAATGTGCCCACCTTACTTCCTGCACTGGAGCGTGATAGGAAGATGCGCGAGTACAAGCGCACGTTGGTAGACGCGCTACTGAGAGCATTCCCAAATGTCACAGGGGAACAAGTGGAAGCCCAAGGCCAAGGCAGAGGAGGAGCAAGAGGTCGCCAAGGCAGCTGTGTCACGGCCAGCTCCTCTGAGGGCAGGGTTAGCATGGCAGAGATGTGGAAAACTTTTGTCAACACGCCACAGCTAACTGCACCACCACCTGATACGCAACGTGTTAGCAGGAGGCAACATTTCACTAACATGGTGGAACAGTACGTGTGCACACCCCTCCACGTACTGACTGATGGTTCGGCCCCATTCAACTTCTGGGTCTCTAAATTGTCCACGTGGCCAGAGCTAGCCTTTTATGCCTTGGAGGTGCTGGCCTGCCCGGCAGCCAGCGTTTTGTCTGAACGTGTATTCAGCACGGCAGGGGGCGTCATTACAGACAAACGCAGCCGCCTGTCTACAGCCAATGTGGACAAGCTGACGTTCATAAAAATGAACCAGGCATGGATCCCACAGGACCTGTCCGTCCCTTGTCCAGATTAGACATTAACTACCTCCCCATAACCATATATTATTGGACTCCAGGGCACTTCCTCATTCAATCCTATTTTTATTTTCATTTTACCATTATATTGCGAGGCTACCCAAAGTTGAATGAACCTCTCCTCTGCCTGTGTGCTAGGCCTAAATATATGCCAATGGACTGTTGCAGTGGTGGCTGACATGAAGCCTGATTCTCTGCTATGACATGCAGACTAATTCTCTGCTGACATGAAGCCAGATTGTCTGTTACGGGACCTCTCTCCTCTGCCTGGGTGCTGGGCCTAAATTTATGACAATGGACTGTTGCAGTGGTGGCTGACGTGAAGCCTCATTCTCTGCTATGACATGCAGACTGATTCTCTGCTGACATGAAGCCAGATTGTCTGTTACGGGACCTCTCTCCTCTGCCTGTGTGCTAGGCCTAAATATATGCCAATGGACTGTTGCAGTGGTGGCTGACGTGAAGCCTGATTCTCTGCTATGACATGAAGACTGATTCTCTGCTGACATGAAGCCAGATTCTCTGTTACGGGACCTCTCTCCTCTGCCTGTGTGTGTGCTGGGCCTAAATATATGCCAATGGACTGTTGCAGTGGTGGCTGACGTGAAGCCTCATTCTCTGCTATGACATGCAGACTAATTCTCTGCTGACATGAAGCCAGATTGTCTGTTACGGGACCTCTCTCCTCTGCCTGTGTGTGTGCTGGGCCTAAATATATGCCAATGGACTGTTGCAGTGGTGGCTGACGTGAAGCCTCATTCTCTGCTATGACATGCAGACTAATTCTCTGCTGACATGAAGACAGATTCTCTGTTACGGGACCTCCCTCCTCTGCCTGGGTGCTGGGCCTAAATATATGCCAATGGACTGTTGCAGTGGTGGCTGACGTGAAGCCTCATTCTCTGCTATGACATGCAGACTGATTCTCTGCTGACATGAAGCCAGATTGTCTGTTACGGGACCTCTCTCCTCTGCCTGGGTGCTGGGTAGTGTTGAGCGCGAATATTCGAAAAGCAAATTTTTTTCGCGAATATCGCAACTTCGCGATTTCTCGAATATTTCGAATATAGTGCTATATATTCGTAAAAACGAATATTCGTTTTTTGTTTCCCCCCCCCCCCCCCCACAAAATTACAGTACACATATAATTGATTGTTTCCCAAAGGTCCAACAGCTCAGATCTTACTCACATTGCCTAGAAAGTGATTGAGGCGCGAATCTTCGTAAGGCGATTTTATTAGCGCACATGCGAATATCGGCACGTCCCAGAACAGAGGCAAAGGGCTTTGCATTCATACATTAGTGAATTGAGTTGCGAATCTTCGTAAGGCGATTTTATTAGCGCACATGCGAATATCTACACTTGTCCCAGAACAGAGGCAAAGGGCTTTGCATTCATACATTAGTGATTGAATTGAGCTGCGAATCTTCGTAAGGCGATTTTATTAACGCAAATGCAAATATCTACACTTGTCCCCAGAACAGAGAGGCAAAGGCCTGTGCATTCATATAGTATAGCACCATATTCGCGAATACGTAGAACTTCGTAAAATTCGATTAACGAAAATTCGTATTTTTTATTTTACTTTCCACCTTACAGATTACATTGATCTGTACTCTGTCAACTACTGTCATCACCCCCCACTGTATCTCGATTGATTCCCAAAAGTCTCACATTCCCTAGAAAGTGATTGAGGTGCGAATCTTCGTAAGGCGATTTTATTAGCGCACATGCGAATATCTACACTTGTCCCAGAACAGAGGCAAAGGGCATTGCATTCATACATTAGTGATTGAATTGAGTTGCGAATCTTCGTAAGGCGATTTCATTAGCGCACATGTGAATTTTGCATAGCATATGTATTATGCGATGCGAAAATTCGAATTATCGCATATGCGAAATAATAACGAATTTGAATAATCGCGAATATTTTACGAATATTCTTTCGAATATTCACAAAATTTCGCGAATTCGAATATGGGACATGCCGCTCAACACTAGTGCTGGGCCTAAATTTATGACAATGGACTGTTGCAGTGGTGGGTGACGTGAAGCCTGATTCTCTGCTATGACATGCAGACTGATTCTCTGCTGACATGAAGCCAGATTGTCTGTTACGGGACCTCTCTCCTCTGCCTGGGTGCTGGGCCTAAATATATGCCAATGGACTGTTGCAGTGGTGGCTGACGTGAAGCCTCATTCTCTGCTATGACATGCAGACTAATTCTCTGCTGACATGAAGACAGATTCTCTGTTACGGGACCTCTCTCCTCTGCCTGGGTGCCGGGGCCTAAATATCTGAGAATGGACTGTTCCAGTGGTGGGTGACGGGAAGCCAGATTCTCTGCTATGGAACCTCTCTCCAATTGATTTTGGTTAATTTTTATTTATTTAATTTTTATTTTAATTCATTTCCCTATCCACATTTGTTTGCAGGGGATTTACCTACATGTTGCTGCCTTTTGCAGCCCTCTAGCTCTTTCCTGGGCTGTTTTACAGCCTTTTTAGTGCCGAAAAGTTCGGGTCCCCATTGACTTCAATGGGGTTCGGGTTCGGGACGAAGTTCGGATCGGGTTCGGATCCCGAACCCGAACATTTCCGGGATGTTCGGCCGAACGTCTCGAACCCGAACATCCAGGTGTTCGCTCAACTCTACATTGGAGCATGAACTGCTCCGATGCTCGTGTCAGGGGGGCTGCCGGGGTGAAAATTTAGGTATGTCCGGGTTCCTGTCCAAAAGAGGTCACCTTGTCATGGTGGATGGGTACAAATGATTTTGATTAGAGTTGAGCGAACACCTGGATGTTCGGGTTCGAGAAGTTCGGCCGAACATCCCGGAAATGTTCGGGTTCGGGATCCGAACCCGATCCGAACTTCGTCCCGAACCCGAACCCCATTGAAGTCAATGGGGACCCGAACTTTTCGGCACTAAAAAGGCTGTAAAACAGCCCAGGAAAGAGCTAGAGGGCTGCAAAAGGCAGCAACATGTAGGTAAATCCCCTGCAAACAAATGTGGATAGGGAAATGAATTAAAATAAAAATTAAATAAATAAAAATTAACCAAAATCAATTGGAGAGAGGTTCCATAGCAGAGAATCTGGCTTCCCGTCACCCACCACTGGAACAGTCCATTCTCAGATATTTAGGCCCCGGCACCCAGGCAGAGGAGAGAGGTCCCGTAACAGAGAATCTGTCTTCATGTCAGCAGAGAATTAGTCTGCATGTCATAGCAGAGAATGAGGCTTCACGTCAGCCACCACTGCAACAGTCCATTGGCATATATTTAGGCCCAGCACACACACAGGCAGAGGAGAGAGGTCCCGTAACAGAGAATCTGGCTTCATGTCAGCAGAGAATTAGTCTGCATGTCATAGCAGAGAATGAGGCTTCACGTCAGCCACCACTGCAACAGTCCATTGGCATATATTTAGGCCCAGCACACACACAGGCAGAGGAGAGAGGTCCCGTAACAGAGAATCTGGCTTCATGTCAGCAGAGAATCAGTCTGCATGTCATAGCAGAGAATCAGGCTTCACGTCAGCCACCACTGCAACAGTCCATTGTCATAAATTTAGGCCCAGCACCCAGGCAGAGGAGAGAGGTCCCGTAACAGAGAATCTGGCTTCATGTCAGCAGAGAATCAGTCTTCATATCATAGCAGAGAATCAGGCTTCACGTCACCCACCACTGTAAGAGTCAATTTTCATAAATTTAGGCCCAGAACCCAGGCAGAGGAGAAAGGTCCCGTAACAGACAATCTGGCTTCATGTCAGCAGAGAATCAGTCTTCATATCATAGCAGAGAATCAGGCTTCACGTCACCCACCACTGTAAGAGTCAATTTTCATAAATTTAGGCCCAGAACCCAGGCAGAGGAGAAAGGTCCCGTAACAGACAATCTGGCTTCATGTCAGCAGAGAATCAGTCTTCATATCATAGCAGAGAATCAGGCTTCACGTCACCCACCACTGTAAGAGTCAATTTTCATAAATTTAGGCCCAGAACCCAGGCAGAGGAGAAAGGTCCCGTAACAGACAATCTGGCTTCATGTCAGCAGAGAATCAGTCTTCATATCATAGCAGAGAATCAGGCTTCACGTCACCCACCACTGTAAGAGTCAATTTTCATAAATTTAGGCCCAGAACCCAGGTAGAGGAGAAAGGTCCCGTAACAGACAATCTGGCTTCATGACAGCAGAGAATCAGTCTGCATGTCATAGCAGAGAATCAGGCTTCACGTCAGCCACCACTGCAACAGTCCATTGTCATAAATTTAGGCCCAGCACCCAGGCAGAGGAGAGAGGTCCCGTAACAGAGGATCTGGCTTCATGTCAGCAGAGAATCAGTCTGCATGTCATAGCAGAGAATGAGGCTTCACGTCAGCCACCACTGCAACAGTCCATTGGCATATATTTAGGCCCAGCACACACACAGGCAGAGGAGAGAGGTCCCGTAACAGACAATCTGGCTTCATGTCAGCAGAGAATTAGTCTGCATGTCATAGCAGAGAATGAGGCTTCACGTCACCCACCACTGCAACAGTCCATTGGCATATATTCAGGCCCAGCACCCAGGCAGAGGAGAGAGGTCCCGTAACAGAGGATCTGGCTTCATGTCAGCAGAGAATCAGTCTGCATGTCATAGCAGAGAATGAGGCTTCACGTCAGCCACCACTGCAACAGTCCATTGTCATAAATTTAGGCCCAGCACCCAGGCAGAGGAGAGAGGTCCCGTAAAAGAGGATCTGGCTTCATGTCAGCAGAGAATCAGTCTGCATGTCATAGCAGAGAATCAGGCTTCACGTCAGCCACCACTGCAACAGTCCATTGTCATAAATTTAGGCCCAGCACCCAGGCAGAGGAGAGAGGTCCCGTAAAAGAGGATCTGGCTTCATGTCAGCAGAGAATCAGTCTGCATGTCATAGCAGAGAATCAGGCTTCACGTCAGCCACCACTGCAACAGTCCATTGTCATAAATTTAGGCCCAGCACCCAGGCAGAGGAGAGAGGTCCCGTAACAGAGGATCTGGCTTCATGTCAGCAGAGAATCAGTCTGCATGTCATAGCAGAGAATCAGGCTTCACGTCAGCCACCACTGCAACAGTCCATTGTCATAAATTTAGGCCCAGCACCCAGGCAGAGGAGAGAGGTCCCGTAACAGACAATCTGGCTTCATGTCAGCAGAGAATTAGTCTGCATGTCATAGCAGAGAATCAGGCTTCATGTCAGCCACCACTGCAACAGTCCATTGGCATATATTTAGGCCTAGCACACAGGCAGAGGAGAGGTTCATTCAACTTTGGGTAGCATCGCAATATAATGGTAAAATGAAAATAAAAATAGGATTGAATGAGGAAGTGCCCTGGAGTCCAATAATATATGGTTATGGGGAGGTAGTTAATGTCTAATCTGGACAAGGGACGGACAGGTCCTGTGGGATCCATGCCTGGTTCATTTTTATGAACGTCAGCTTGTCCACATTGGCTGTAGACAGGCGGCTGCGTTTGTCTGTAATGACGCCCCCTGCCGTGCTGAATACACGTTCAGACAAAACGCTGGCTGCCGGGCAGGCCAGCACCTCCAAGGCATAAAAGGCTAGCTCTGGCCACGTGGACAATTTAGAGACCCAGAAGTTGAATGGGGCCGAACCATCAGTCAGTACGTGGAGGGGTGTGCACACGTACTGTTCCACCATGTTAGTGAAATGTTGCCTCCTGCTAACACGTTGCGTATCAGGTGGTGGTGCAGTTAGCTGTGGCGTGTTGACAAAAGTTTTCCACATCTCTGCCATGCTAACCCTGCCCTCAGAGGAGCTGGCCGTGACACAGCTGCCTTGGCGACCTCTTGCTCCTCCTCTGCCTTGGCCTTGGGCTTCCACTTGTTCCCCTGTGACATTTGGGAATGCTCTCAGTAGCGCGTCTACCAACGTGCGCTTGTACTCGCGCATCTTCCTATCACGCTCCAGTGCAGGAAGTAAGGTGGGCACATTGTCTTTGTAGCGTGGATCCAGCAGGGTGGCAATCCAGTAGTCCGCACAGGTTAAAATGTGGGCAACTCTGCTGTCGTTGCGCAGGCACTGCAGCATGTAGTCGCTCATGTGTGCCAGGCTGCCCAGGGATAAGGACAAGCTGTCCTCTGTGGGAGGCGTATCGTCATCGTCCTGCCTTTCCCCCCAGCCACGCACCAGTGATGGACCCGAGCTGCGTTGGGTGCCACCCCGCTGTGACCATGCTTCATCCTCATCCTCCTCCACCTCCTCCTCATCCTCGTCCTCCTCGTCCTCCAGTAGTGGGCCCTGGCTGGCCACATTTGTACCTGGCCTCTGCTGTTGCCAAAAACCTCCCTCTGAGTCACTTCGAAGAGACTGGCCTGAAAGTGCTAAAAATGACCCCTCTTCCTCCTCCTCCTCCTCCTGGGCCACCTCCTCTTCCATCATCGCCCTAAGTGTTTTCTCAAGGAGACATAGAAGTGGTATTGTAACGCTGATAACGGTGTCATCGCCACTGGCCATGTTGGTGGAGTACTCGAAACAGCGCAACAGGGCACACAGGTCTCGCATGGAGGCCCAGTCATTGGTGGTGAAGTGGTGCTGTTCTGTAGTGCGACTGACCCGTGCGTGCTGCAGCTGAAACTCCACTATGGCCTGCTGCTGCTCGCACAGTCTGTCCAGCATGTGCAAGGTGGAGTTCCACCTGGTGGGCACGTCGCATATGAGGCGGTGAGCGGGAAGGCCGAAGTTACGCTGTAGCGCAGACAGGCGAGCAGCAGCAGGATGTGAACGCCGGAAGCGCGAACAGACGGCCCGCACTTTATGCAGCAGCTCTGACATGTCGGGGTAGTTGTGAATGAACTTCTGCACCACCAAATTCAGCACATGCGCCAAGCAAGGGATGTGCGTCAAATTGGCTAGTCCCAGAGCTGCAACGAGATTTCGCCCATTATCACACACCACCAGGCCGGGCTTGAGGCTCACCGGCAGCAACCACTCGTCGGTCTGTTGTTCTATACCCCGCCACAACTCCTGTGCGGTGTGGGGCCTGTCCCCCAAACATATGAGTTTCAGAATGGCCTGCTGACGTTTACCCCAGGCTGTGCTGAAGTTGGTGGTGAAGGTGTGTGGCTGACTGGATGAGCAGGTGGAAGAAGAGGAGGAGGAAGCCGAGAAGGAGGAGGTGGCAACAGGAGGCAAAGAATGTTGCCCTGCGATCCTTGGCGGCGGAAGGACGTGCGCCAAACAGCTCTCCGCCTGGGGCCCAGCTGCCACTACATTTACCCAGTGTGCAGTTAGGGAGATATAGCGTCCCTGGCCGTGCTTACTGGTCCACGTATCTGTGGTTAGGTGGACCTTGCCACAGATGGCGTTGCGCAGTGCACACTTGATTTTATCGGATACTTGGTTGTGCAGGGAAGGCACGGCTCTCTTGGAGAAGTAGTGCCGGCTGGGAACAACATACTGTGGGACAGCAAGCGACATGAGCTGTTTGAAGCTGTCTGTGTCCACCAGCCTAAATGACAGCATTTCATAGGCCAGTAGTTTAGAAATGCTGGCATTCAGGGCCAGGGATCGAGGGTGGCTAGGTGGGAATTTACGCTTTCTATCAAATGTTTGTGAGATGGAGAGCTGAACGCTGGCGTGTGACATGGTTGAGACGCTTGGTGACGGAGGTGGTGGTGGTGGTGTTGGTGGTACATCCCCTGTTTGCTGGGCGGCAGGTGCCAACGTTCCTCCAGAGGCGGAGGAAGAGGCCGAGGCGGCAGCAGCAGAATAGGCCGAGGCGGCAGCAGCAGAAGAGGTAGCAGGGGGAGCCTGAGTGACTTCCTTGGTTTTAAGGTGTTTACTCCACTGCAGTTCATGCTTTGCATGCAGGTGCCTGGTCATGCAGGTTGTGCTCAGGTTCAGAACGTTAATGCCTCGCTTCAGGCTCTGATGGCACAGCGTGCAAACCACTCGGGTCTTGTCGTCAGCACATTGTTTGAAGAAGTGCCATGCCAGGGAACTCCTTGAAGCTGCCTTTGGGGTGCTCGGTCCCAGATGGCGGCGGTCAGTAGCAGGCGGAGTCTCTTGGCGGCGGGTGTTCTGCTTTTGCCCACTGCTCCCTCTTTTGCTACGCTGTTGGCTCGGTCTCACCACTGCCTCTTCCTCCGAACTGTGAAAGTCAGTGGCACGACCTTCATTCCATGTGGGGTCTAGGACCTCATCGTCCCCTGCATCGTCTTCCACCCAGTCTTGATCCCTGACCTCCTGTTCAGTCTGCACACTGCAGAAAGACGCAGCAGTTGGCACCTGTGTTTCGTCATCATCAGAGACATGCTGAGGTGGTATTCCCATGTCCTCATCATCAGGAAACATAAGTGGTTGTGCGTCAGTGCATTCTATGTCTTTCACCGCTGGGGAAGGGCTAGGTGGATGCCCTTGGGAAACCCTGCCAGCGGAGTCTTCAAACAGCATAAGAGACTGCTGCATAACTTGAGGCTGAGACAGTTTCCCTGGTATGCATGGGGGTGATGTGACAGACTGATGGGGTTGGTTTTCAGGCGCCATCTGTGCGCTTTCTGCAGAAGACTGGGTGGGAGATAATGTGAACGTGCTGGATCCACTGTCGGCCACCCAATTGACTAATGCCTGTACCTGCTCAGGCCTTACCATCCTTAGAACGGCATTGGGCCCCACCATATATCGCTGTAAATTCTGGCGGCTACTGGGACCTGAGGTAGTTGGTACACTAGGACGTGTGGATGTGGCAGAACGGCCACGTCCTCTCCCAGCACCAGAGGGTCCACTAACACCACCACGACCATGTCCACGTCCGCGTCCCTTACTAGATGTTTTTCTCATTGTTATGGTTCACCACAACAACAAATATATTATTTGGCCCAATGTATTGTATTCAAATTCAGCGGGATATAAATTTGAGGCCTAGTATTTAGGCGCTGGGTCACCGGTATGGATTTAGTGACAGAATTAGACTTGGAAATGCACAGAAGCGTGTGTGTGAAGTTATTCTGAATGACCCAATGTGCACCTTGAATATTATATACCCTTTTTGGGATAGATTTCAAATAGCTCTGATATAGCAGGAACCACTAAATTATGAAATTGCTAAATTGGGAATTGTACTTCAACCCAGAACAAAAAATGTGCTTTGACGGACACTAAATATCTTGCCCAGCAACAACAGTACAGCGGTGGGTAACGAGAGATTTAGAGGGATTTAAATTTGAGGCCTAGTATTTAGGCGCTGGGTCACCGGTATGGATTTAGTGACAGAATTAGACTTGGAAATGCACAGAAGCGTGTGTGTGAAGTTATTCTGAATGACCCTATGTGCACCTTCAATATTATATACCCTTTTAGGGATAGATTTCAAATAGCTCTGATATAGCAGAAACCACTAAATTATGAAATTGCTAAATTGGGAATTGTACTTCAACCCAGAACAAAAAATGTGCTTTGACGGACACTAAATATCTTGCCCAGCAACAACAGTACAGCGGTGGGTAACGAGAGATTTAGAGGGATTTAAATTTGAGGCCTAGTATTTAGGCGCTGGGTCACCGGTATGGATTTAGTGACAGAATTAGACTTGGAAATGCACAGAAGCGTGTGTGTGAAGTTATTCTGAATGACCCTATGTGCACCTTCAATATTATATACCCTTTTAGGGATAGATTTCAAATAGCTCTGATATAGCAGAAACCACTAAATTATGAAATTGCTAAATTGGGAATTGTACTTCAACCCAGAACAAAAAATGTGCTTTGACGGACACTAAATATCTTGCCCAGCAACAACAGTACAGCGGTGGGTAACGAGAGATTTAGAGGGATTTAAATTTGAGGCCTAGTATTTAGGCGCTGGGTCACCGGTATGGATTTAGTGACAGAATTAGACTTGGAAATGCACAGAAGCGTGTGTGTGAAGTTATTCTGAATGACCCTATGTGCACCTTCAATATTATATACCCTTTTAGGGATAGATTTCAAATAGCTCTGATATAGCAGAAACCACTAAATTATGAAATTGCTAAATTGGGAATTGTACTTCAACCCAGAACAAAAAATGTGCTTTGACGGACACTAAATATCTTGCCCAGCAACAACAGTACAGCGGTGGGTAACGAGAGATTTAGAGGGATTTAAATTTGAGGCCTAGTATTTAGGCGCTGGGTCACCGGTATGGATTTAGTGACAGAATTAGACTTGGAAATGCACAGAAGCGTGTGTGTGAAGTTATTCTGAATGACCCTATGTGCACCTTCAATATTATATACCCTTTTAGGGATAGATTTCAAATAGCTCTGATATAGCAGAAACCACTAAATTATGAAATTGCTAAATTGGGAATTGTACTTCAACCCAGAACAAAAAATGTGCTTTGACGGACACTAAATATCTTGCCCAGCAACAACAGTACAGCGGTGGGTAACGAGAGATTTAGAGGGATTTAAATTTGAGGCCTAGTATTTAGGCGCTGGGTCACCGGTATGGATTTAGTGACAGAATTAGACTTGGAAATGCACAGAAGCGTGTGTGTGAAGTTATTCTGAATGACCCTATGTGCACCTTCAATATTATATACCCTTTTAGGGATAGATTTCAAATAGCTCTGATATAGCAGAAACCACTAAATTATGAAATTGCTAAATTGGGAATTGTACTTCAACCCAGAACAAAAAATGTGCTTTGACGGACACTAAATATCTTGCCCAGCAACAACAGTACAGCGGTGGGTAACGAGAGATTTAGAGGGATTTAAATTTGAGGCCTAGTATTTAGGCGCTGGGTCACCGGTATGGATTTAGTGACAGAATTAGACTTGGAAATGCACAGAAGCGTGTGTGTGAAGTTATTCTGAATGACCCTATGTGCACCTTCAATATTATATACCCTTTTAGGGATAGATTTCAAATAGCTCTGATATAGCAGAAACCACTAAATTATGAAATTGCTAAATTGGGAATTGTACTTCAACCCAGAACAAAAAATGTGCTTTGACGGACACTAAATATCTTGCCCAGCAACAACAGTACAGCGGTGGGTAACGAGAGATTTAGAGGGATTTAAATTTGAGGCCTAGTATTTAGGCGCTGGGTCACCGGTATGGATTTAGTGACAGAATTAGACTTGGAAATGCACAGAAGCGTGTGTGTGAAGTTATTCTGAATGACCCTATGTGCACCTTCAATATTATATACCCTTTTAGGGATAGATTTCAAATAGCTCTGATATAGCAGAAACCACTAAATTATGAAATTGCTAAATTGGGAATTGTACTTCAACCCAGAACAAAAAATGTGCTTTGACGGACACTAAATATCTTGCCCAGCAACAACAGTACAGCGGTGGGTAACGAGAGATTTAGAGGGATTTAAATTTGAGGCCTAGTATTTAGGCGCTGGGTCACCGGTATGGATTTAGTGACAGAATTAGACTTGGAAATACACAGTAGCGGGTGTGTGTGAAGTTATTCTGAATGACCCAATGTGCACCTTCAATATTATATACCCTTTTTGGGATAGATTTCAAATAGCTCTGATATAGCAGGAACCACTAAATTATGAAATTGCTAAATTGGGAATTGTATTTCAACCCAGAACAAGAAATGTGCTTGAACGGACACTAAATAACTCGCCCAGCTACAGCACTAGGGACAGATTTAGCTGGATATAAATTTGAGGCCTAGTATTTAGGCGCTGGGTGACCGGTATGGATTTAGTGACAGAATTAGACTGGGATATGGCCAAAAAATAAACAGACTATTGCTGGTTAAATGCACTTGGTGTGACAGCTTCACCCTGATGTAGGCTTTAGCCAAAAAACAACCACACCATTGAGGGTTAAATGCACTTGGTGACAGGCGCAGCTTGCCCCTGATTTAGTATATGGCCAAAAAATGAACAGACTATTGCTGGTTAAATGCACTTGGTGTGACAGCTTCACCCTGATGTAGGCTTTAGCCAAAAAACAACCACACCATTGAGGGTTAAATGCACTTGGTGACAGGCGCAGCTTGCCCCTGATTTTGTATATGGCCAAAAAATGAACAGACTATTGCTGGTTAAATGCACTTGGTGTGACAGCTTCACCCTGATGTAGGCTTTAGCCAAAAAACAACCACACCATTGAGGGTTAAATGCACTTGGTCGCAGCTTGTGCTGGCGCACCACAAGACACAAAATGGCCGCCGATCACCCCAGAAAAATGAGACTGACAAACGGTCTGTGCAGCCTAAAAACAGTGAGCAATTGAGGATCAGCAGCTCAATGATCCACAGCTGCAGATCGATCAGTTAATCAAGTCCTTTGGAGGAGTTAATCTGCCTAATCTCGCCCTACTGTCGCAGCCGCAACCTCTCCCTACGCTAATCAGAGCAGAGTGACGGGCGGCGCTATGTGACTCCAGCTTAAATAGAGGCTGGGTCACATGGTGCTCTGGCCAATCACAGCCATGCCAATAGTAGGCATGGCTGTGATGGCCTCTTGGGGCAAGTAGTATGACGCTTGTTGATTGGCTGCTTTGCAGCCTTTCAAAAAGCGCCAAGAAAGCGTCACAAAAGCGCCAAGAAAGCGACGAACACCGAACCCGAACCCGGACTTTTACGAAAATGTCCGGGTTCGGGTCCGTGTCACGGACACCCCAAAATTCGTTACGAACCCGAACTATACAGTTCGAGTTCGCTCATCCCTAATTTTGATCAAATATACTTGATAGGAACCTCTCATTTATTTGCATAGTGATTACAGTATTAGTTGTTTTATTCTGTGTTTCCAGAGTGCTAGTGATGATAGATAGATAGATAGATAGATAGATAGATAGATAGATAGATAGATAGATAGATAGGGTTAAGGTGATTAGAGCAGACCACTGGAGGGTTTGAGATGCTGAACCTGCAGCAATCAGTTGACTGCCAGGGTGGCTGTCTTTTTAAGAAGCCCCTTTAAAGCGGTTATGGCTATACATCCTGTTATAGGATGCAATTATCACACTTTCCTACTCTTCTGGATTGTCAAGCTGCCTCCAAAAACAGGACAGGTCTCCAACATAAGGCTACTGGTTTCCACCAGGGGAGCTCTCTGTATATGGATTTATATTCTGTTGGCTATGCAGAGAGCTCCCCCTAGTGGCGACTGCAGGCATCCAACATTGCATTAATGCTGATTCTATTTAAAGTGGTGGTGTCACTGTTTTTTGGGTGCCCTCTGCTGCCACTATTGACATAGGCACTGCAATTGTCATCATGGGAGTGTGGCCTATACTTACTCTGGGGTTTTGCTCTGGTAGATAGAGTAAGCGGACTCAGTACAGAGGCAAAAGACAAGTTCTTAACACAAAACTTCAGTGTTTATTCACACTTGAGGCAAATGCACAAAACAATGCGTTACTTTGCAGTCTTGGTGTTTACTTCACACACAATGCAAATTACATATAAGATAAGTCACCTTGATGTCATTTCTGCCTCCAGCAGTCCACGGCAGGCTTTAGGGGGCCTGTTTCCTCGGCCCATGGGTATCAGCCCTCCAACCTGGCACCAAGCCTCAGATCCCAATAGAGAGATCCTGCTGCTGAGCCCGGTAGCCTATTTAAGGACAGCCAGGTGCTGCCAAAAATCCAGAATGGCAATTAAAATCCCATCCAGTATTTGACCCCACCTGTCTGCAAATCAGCCCAGCAGCACCTACTGGGAGGAAAATACCAGTTTTTTCAGACCATTCCCCTCACTGTGTCATATTACATAGAGAAAAGATCAGGGGCTACGTATATCTACAGTCAGGGCAGGCTCCGGGTTCATGTGGGCCCTTGGCCGATAAAGTCTCAGTGGGCCCCATTGTGGCACGGCGCTTCCAGCAATGAAACTGCATGTATTATAGATGAAATACCTTACACAGAGCTACAGACCGGATATATGTGAATCTGTCCTTATGTGCCTACTTTTATTTTCTACCCAGTGTCTCAGTCCCTCAGGTCTACTCACAGATATGTGCCCTCTCACAGTAGATATGCCAAAATAAGTGCCCCCCGCACAGTAGATATCACAAAATATGTGCCCCCCTCACAGTACATATGCCAAGATATGTGCACCCTTCACAGTAGGTATCCTGAAATATGTGCCCCCCTCACAGTACATATGCCAAGATGTGTGCCCCCTTCACAGTAGATATGCCAGGATATGTGCCCAGTGCCCCCTTCACAGGGGTTATGCCCAGATGTGCCACCTTCCCAGAAAGTGAAAAAAAAAAAAAAAAATACACCTCGCCTCAATCACAAGGCTCCTACCATGATCTCCGCTCCCCATCAGCAGCTCCATAGTAATAAATTCCTCTGTGCCCCCTCCATAGTAATAAAGACCTCAGTGCCCCCTCCATAGTAATAAAGTCCTCTGTGCCCCCTCCATAGTAATAAAGTCCTCTGTGCCTCCTCCATAGTAATAAAGTCCTCTGTGCCTCCTCCATAGTAATAAAGTCCTCTGTGCCCCCTCCATAGTAATAAACACCTCAGTGCCCCTCCATAGTAATAAAGTCCTCTGTGCCCCCTCCATAGTAATAAATACCTCAGTGCCCCCTCCATAGTAATAAAGTCCTCTGTGCCCCCTCCATAGTAATAAAGTCCTCTGTGCCCCCTCCATAGTAATAAATACCTCAGTGCCCCCTCCATAGTAATAAAGTCATCTGTGCCCCCTCCATAGTAATAAAGACCTCAGTGCCCCCTCCATAGTAATAAAGTCCTCTGTGCCCCCTCCATAGTAATAAAGTCCTCTGTGCCCCCTCCATAGTAATAAAGTCCTCTGTGCCCCCTCCATAGTAATAAATTCCTCTTTACCTCCTCTGCGTTAAAAAACAAAACAAAAAAAAAACACAGTAACTACTCACCTAGTCCCGCTCCTGAAGCTCACATGCCTCTCTCCCCTGCAGGCACAGATCGCTCTGCAGCACTGTGTGGGTGGAGCTTATGCAGATTAAAGGGCTGCAGGCTCCGCCCACACAGGCCGTCGGCGCGATCCGTGCCTGCAGGCTGAATGGTGGAGCTGGGAGAAGCCTTCCTGCTCCACTATTCTGTGCGCCACCGGCCTGAAGGAGGAGTGCGGGGAGCTGAGCGGTGAGTGACAGGACCACAGCTCCCTGCGCTCCAGCAATGAGCGCTTCCATCTGTATTGATGAAAGAGCTCATTGCTTCTGGCCTCTGGCAGCTGTGCTGTGGGCCCCAGCATGCCGAGTGCTGACGCTGGCCTAGTCTACAGTGGTATAAGCTTCTATCCTTACAGTTCCCTCCTGTTCTTCTGCATCTGTTTGCCCGACTGTGCTTTTACAAATACCGCCACAGAGCAGAGATCACAGTAGTTAATAATGCATTCTTATTTACCGTTACAAAATTACAGTAAGACAATGCAGAGGATAAAACTCCTCTTTTATTTCATGCATTGCTTGAATAGGGAATTAAAACCTACTGAATGTTTCATAGAATGGTTCTGGGGGAATGAATTTTTAAACTGTGAATTTAATGCACAACAGAAATTGTCAAGATGAAGAATCATTCTGAAAAAAAGATGAGTTGAAATGTTGTTAAGGCAACTTAATTGGATTATGTCTATTAAGACCCAAAGAAAGCTTGAAACTGTCACAAATGTATAAAGAGAAGGTATACACAGAGAACACAGATACAGAGACTATACTGTATACAGGGAGAATATACTGTACATAGAGAATATACACAGAGCACATATACACAGAGAACACAGATACAGAGACTACACTGTATACGGGGAGAACATACTGTACATAGAGAATATACACAGAGAACACAGATACAGAGACTATACTGTATACAGGGAGAATATACTGTACATAGAGAATATACACAGAGAACACAGATACAGAGACTATACTGTATACAGGGAGAATATACTGTACATAGAGAATATACACAGAGCACATATACACAGAGAATACACTGTATACGGGGAGAACATACTGTACATAGAGAATATACACAGAGCACATATACACAGAGAATACACTGTATACAGGGAGAACATACTGTACATAGAGAATATACACAGAATACACTGTATACAGGGAGAATATACTGTACATAGAGAATATACACATAATACACTGTATACATGGAGAATATACTGTACATAGAGAATATATACAGAGAATACACTGTATACAGGGAGAATATGCACATATAATATACACAGAGAACATAGAAGCAGAGAATATATGCCAAAAACAGAATATACACTGAATATAATATCTGGAAACACCTTTTGATTCCATGTTTCCTCTTTTGTTGAAGGAATACATATGGAATTAAGTAGTAAACACAAAAATATTCCACAAGCTGGAATATGCTTTATATTTTAGATTCTTCGCAGTCACCCAGCTTTGCACACTTTTGGCATTTTCTGCCTCATGATGTAGTCACCAGGAATAGTTTTCCAACAATCCAGAAGGAGCTCCCAGAGGCGCTGAGAACTTGTCCTCTGAGTTCTTCACTCTGTGGTCCAACTTATCCCAAACCATATCAATTGGATTAAAGTCACGCGTTGTGATAGTGTTGCACAGAGGTCCATGTCTCCGTGCAGCTTCACTACCTGTTTTGGCTCACAATAACTGATGGAAAACCGATGGAAATAACTGATCAAATAACTGAAGTGTGACCTCAGCCTTAGGCCTCATGCACACGACCGTTGTTTGGGTCCGCATCCGTGCTGCAGTTTTTGCGGCTGGCTTCTGTTTTTTGCGGATCCCTGGTTTGCGGATCGCAAAAAACGGCACGGCCGTGTGCATGAGGCCTCAGAGGTGAGAGCTGCTGAAGGACCTTACGGTAGAAGATAAGCAGCTTAGTAGTAAGAGCTGCTGCAAGCTATTACACAGAGGTGCAGTAGGAGAGAAAAAGTTTTGTGATGAGAGCTGCTGCAGGACATTGGACAGGAATTCAGAAGAGAGAAGCCGTTTAGTTGAGAGAGTTATTGTGGAGATTTAGGCTACTTTCACACTTGCGGCAGAGTGATTCGGCAAGCAGTTCCGTCGCCGGAACTGCCTGTCGGATCAGGCAATCTGCATGGACAGCATTTGTAGACGGATCTGGATGCAGATCCGTCTCACAAATGCATTGCGCAGACCGGAAGGACGTATCCGACATTCCAGTATTTTTAATGCCCGATCCGGCACAAATACATTTTAATGTAAATTAATGCCGGATCCGGCATTCCGGCAACTGACCTAGAATTTTGGATGGAGAGAATACCGCAGCATGCTACGGTATTTCCTCCGTCCAAAACGCCATTCAGTGACTGAACTGAAGACATCCTGATGCATCCTGAACGGATTGCTCTCCCTTCAGAACGCATGGGGATAAAACTGATCAGTTCTTTTCTGGTATTGAGCCCCTAGGACAGAACTCAGCGCCGGAAAAGAAAAACGCTAGTGTGAAGCAATACAAAAAGAAAAAGACAGCTGAAGATATGGGCAGTCACTCCAAACGATGTGGATCCCCAAAATGGCTGACAATTACCTGTTTCCAAACACCCATTTTTATCCCCCATCAGCTGAGGGGTGGGCTGTGAGGGAACACCTCCCTCCTTTCGGTCCGGCCTTCTGGGACGTGTGTTATTATTCAGGTTTTTGCCCTCACCTTCCCAGAAGACTGACTGAGGTGGCAATATAAATCATGGCAATTCCTCGCCGTATGACAGGGACTGCGGGTACAGGTATGATCCCATAATCTGAGTTGCTTCGTCCCGGTCATATAGACACCAAATATGATTGAGTTATCATTTCCAGAAGGCCAGATCCTGAATACCGAGAAATGCCTCCTGTCCAGTATGGGCGTGCATAGACTCTGCCCGAAGCCCATGTCAGGCTGAACTCAATTATTATGGTTCTGAGACGGTGGGTGCCATAAGGTCGGAGTTATGGCTTCTGATATTATTTCATTCATCTACTGAATGGGTTAGACCACCCACTGGTCTAGCAGCCAACATGTCTAGGGTGGCTGTGCATTTTAAGTATCCCCCTCCCAGGTCTTCATTAGGATGCCCAAATGGTTTGCAATTAGCAGGTCTGTGCTAAATGGGGGCTTCCTCTGAGAATGTGGAGTGTCTCACATAGTCTTTAGACGGGCTGGCATCTAGAGGCACCATTTGCATTTGCTTAATAGATCAATAGCCACTGCTATACAATTAGCTATTGATAATGTAAGTTTAGGAGAATATGAGATCTATCTATCTGTCTGTCTATCTGTCTACTGGAGAGAAGCAGCTAAGTGGTGTGACGGGCTTCAGGACAATACACAGAGTTGCAACAGAAGATAAACAGTTTATTGGTGAGAGCAGCTGAAGGACATTGCGCCCAGATGCAGCTGTAATGTAGTATAAAGCTAGAGTGTCTCTGTTTCTAGGAGCATAAACTATTGTGTGTGTGTTGGGGAAGGGGGGGGATTTGGCTGCAGCGGTGAGCAGCTCCACTTACGTCATAACAAATGGTCACATGATGCAAGGGGATCAGGTCGGCACCACAGCCAGTGATTGGCTGCGGACGATGTCACACCGATGTTTACAGCAAGAGAGCCCAGTGGCTAAAACAGGCATAGAAAATGGTAAATGAGAAATGATAAATCCTGCCGTCCTGTCCCCTTCCACTCCCATGCCACAGCCACTTTTTTAGACCTGGCGTGAGCAGGGGAAAAGTCACAGATTGTGGCGCAAAGGACCTTTTTGTGGCGCAAAGGACCTTTGCGCCACAATCTGTGCCAGAAATACACCTATATAGGCATATTTCTGTTTAATAAGTGACCCCCATAGATGCTTGCCGAGCCGATCACGTACGTGTATTGGGCAGTCGGGAGAGATGGCTGTTGTCTGAATGAGCGTTTGGTAGACAGCTATGGTAGGTGTATGGGTGTTAGTTCTGTAAAATAAACCTTAGGACAACTATGTGACTCTGATATCCAGGATCCACTCCATCTAAATTGTTTAATACTCACCTGTCCTTCCGTTGAGCACTGCACTATCCCGCTCCGCCAGAAAGCTCTGTCTCCTTCCTCTCCAGCACATTGGTTTGCTATGGCAAGCAGGTGTACACTGATGATGCTATGCCATGTTTTTTTTTTTAAACCCAGATCTGGCAGCAGGATGCCACCTGATTATTCAGGAGTTATGCTTGCCTTTTTCGCCATTATAGTTCAAGATCACTACATCCGCTCTGCTGCACCAGATTCATCTCCTCTACATCAGCGCTGCATCAAGTTCCACTACCCTGCATCAGCTCTGCTGCATCAAGTTCAATTCCAACAAATCAGTCCTGCTGCATCAAGTTAAACTCCACTAAATCATGTGTACTGCACCAAGTTCAACTCCTATACATCAGCCCTGCTGCATCAGATACACATCCCTACATCAGCCTACTGCATCAAGTTCAGCCTTACTACATCAAGCCTGCTACATGGGTTCCACTTAACTACACCAGCTCTTCTGTACCAAGTTCACCCCCACTATACCAGCTATGCTACATTAGTTTCACTACCCTGCATCAGCTCTACTGCATCAAATTCAATTCCAATACATCAGTCCTACAGCATCAAGTTAAACGCAACTATATCATGTTTACTGCATCAAGTTCAGCTGCTATACATCAGCCCTGCTGCATCAGATACACATCCCTACATCAGCCCTGCTGCATCAAGTTCAGCCTTACTACATCAAGCCTGCTACATGGGTTCCACTTAACTACACCAGCTCTGCTGTACCAAGTTTGGCCCCACTGCATCAGCTTTACTGCATAAAGTTGGATTGCCTGCCAACCTCATTCTACTCCAACTATAACGGGGTCCGGTGGAGATCCAGCTACCATTCCGGCAAAAATGCCAAGAATCGGCCAGGCACAAACAGCTGCACGCTGCTGTTTGCGTCCGGCCAATTCCCAGCATTCTTGCCAGATCAGGCCGCCGGATCTCCGTGCCGCAGATGTGAAGGAAGCCTAAGATGATGGAACTAGAGTTGAGCGGACACCTGGATGTTCGGGTTCGAGAAGTTCGGCCGAACTTCCCGGAAATGTTCGGGTTCGGGTTCCGAACCCGATCCGAACTTCGTCCCGAACCCGAACCCCATTGAAGTTAATGGGGACCCGAACTTTTCGGCACTAAAAAGGCTGTAAAACAGTCCAGGAAAGGGCTAGAGGGCTGCAAAAGGCAGCAAAAAGTAGGTAAATCCCCTGCAAACAAATGTGGATAGGGAAATGCATGTCATAGCAGAGAATCAGGCTTCACGTCAGCCACCACTGCAACAGTCCATTGTCAGATATTTAGGCCCAGCACCCAGGCAGAGGAGAGAGGTCCTGTAACAGAGAATCTGGCTTCATGTCAGCAGAGAATCAGTCTGCATGTCATAGCAGAGAATCAGGCTTCACGTCAGCCACCAGTGCAACAGTCCATTGTCATATATTTAGGCCCAGCACCCAGGCAGAGGAGAGAGGTCCTGTAACAGAGAATCTGGCTTCATGTCAGCAGAAAATCAGTCTGCATGTCATAGCAGAGAATGAGGCTTCACGTCAGCCACCAGTGCAACAGTCCATTGTCATATATTTAGGCCCGGCACCCAGGCAGAGGAGAGAGGTCCCGTAACAGAGGATCTGGCTTCATGTCAGCAGAAGAAAATCAGTCTGCATGTCATAGCAGAGAATCAGGCTTCACGTCAGCCACCACTGCAACAGTCCATTGGCATATATTTAGGCCCAGCACCCAGGCAGAGGAGAGAGGTCCCGTAACAGAGAATCTGGCTTCATGTCAGCAGAGAATCAGTCTGCATGTCATAGCAGAGAATCAGGCTTCACGTCAGCCACCACTGCAACAGTCCATTGTCATATATTTAGGCCCAGCACCCAGGCAGAGGAGAGAGGTCCCGTAACAGAGACTCTGGCTTCATGTCAGCAGAGAATCAGTCTGCATGTCATAGCAGAGAATCAGGCTTCACGTCAGCCACCACTGCAACAGTCCATTGGCATATATTTAGGCCCAGCACACAGGCAGAGGAGAGAGGTCCCGTAACAGAGGATCTGTCTTCATGTCAGCAGAGAATCAGTCTGCATGTCATAGCAGAGAATCAGGCTTCACGTCAGCCACCACTGCAACAGTCCATTGTCATATATTTAGGCCCAGCACACAGGCAGAGGAGAGAGGTCCCGTAACAGAGAATCTGGCTTCATGTCAGCAGAGAATTAGTCTGCATGTCATAGCAGAGAATCAGGCTTCACGTCAGCAACCACTGCAACAGTCCATTGTCAGATATTTAGGCCCAGCACCCAGGCAGAGGAGAGAGGTCCCGTAACAGAGGATCTGGCTTCATGTCAGCAGAGAATCAGTCTGCATGTCATAGCAGAGAATCAGGCTTCACGTCAGCCACCACTGCAACAGTCCATTGGCATATATTTAGGCCCCGGCACCCAGACAGAGGAGAGGTTCATTCAACTTTGGGTAGCCTCGCAATATAATGGTAAAATGAAAATAAAAATAGGATTGAATGAGGAAGTGCCCTGGAGTCCAATAATATATGGTTAAGGGGAGGTAGTTAATGTCTAATCTGGACAAGGGACGGACAGGTCCTGTGGGATCCATGCCTGGTTCATTTTTATGAACGTCAGCTTGTCCACATTGGCTGTAGACAGGCAGCTGCGTTTGTCTGTAATGACGCCCCCTGCCGTGCTGAATACACGTTCAGACAAAATGCTGGCCGCCGGGCAGGCCAGCACCTCCAAGGCATAAAAGGCTAGCTCTGGCCACGTGGACAATTTAGAGACCCAGAAGTTGAATGGGGCCGAACCATCAGTCAGTACGTGGAGGGGTGTGCACACGTACTGTTCCACCATGTTAGTGAAATGTTGCCTCCTGCTAACACGTTGCGTATCAGTTGGTGGTGCAGTTAGCTGTGGCGTGTTGACAAAACTTTTCCACATCTCTGCCATGCTAACCCTGCCCTTAGAGGAGCTGGCCGTGACACAGCTGCCTTGGCGACCTCTTGCTCCTCCTCTGCCTTGGCCTTGGGCTTCCACTTGTTCCCCTGTGACATTTGGGAATGCTCTCAGTAGCGCGTCTACCAACGTGCGCTTGTACTCGCGCATCTTCCTATCACGCTCCAGTGCAGGAAGTAAGGTGGGCACATTGTCTTTGTACCGGGGATCCAGCAGGGTGGCAACCCAGTAGTCCGCACAGGTTAAAATGTGGGCAACTCTGCTGTCGTTGCGCAGGCACTGCAGCATGTAGTCGCTCATGTGTGCCAGGCTGCCCAGGGGTAAGGACAAGCTGTCCTCTGTGGGAGGCGTATCGTCATCGTCCGGCCTTTCCCCCCAGCCACGCACCAGTGATGGGCCCGAGCTGCGTTGGGTGCCACCCCGCTGTGACCATGCTTCATCCCCATCCTCCTCCATCTCATCCTCGTCCTCCTCGTCCTCCAGTAGTGGGCCCTGGCTGGCCACATTTGTACCTGGCCTCTGCTGTTGCAAAAAAACCTCCATCTGAGTCACTTCGAAGAGACTGGCCTGAAAGTGCTAAAAATGACCCCTCTTCCTCCTCCTCCTCCTGGGCCACCTCCTCTTCCATCATCGCTTTAAGTGTTTTCTTAAGGAGACATAGAAGTGGTATTGTAACGCTGATAACGGCGTCATCGCCACTGGCAATGTTGGTGGAGTACTCGAAACAGCGCAACAGGGCACACAGGTCTCGCATGGAGGCCCAGTCATTGGTGGTGAAGTGGTGCTGTTCCGCAGTGCGACTGACCCGTGCGTGCTGCAGCTGAAACTCCACTATGGCCTGCTGCTGCTCGCACAGTCTGTCCAGCATGTGCAAGGTGGAGTTCCACCTGGTGGGCACGTCGCATATGAGGCGGTGAGTGGGAAGGCCGAAGTTACGCTGTAGCGCAGACAGGCGAGCAGCGGCAGGATGTGAACGCCGGAAGCGCGAACAGACGGCCCGCACTTTATGCAGCAGCTCTGACATCTCGGGGTAGTTGTGAATGAACTTCTGCACCACCAAATTCAGCACATGCGCCAGGCAAGGGATGTGCATCAAACCGGCTAGTCCCAGAGCTGCAACGAGATTTCGCCCATTATCGCACACCACCAGGCCGGGCTTGAGGCTCACCGGCAGCAACCACTCGTCGGTCTGTTGTTCTATACCACGCCACAACTCCTGTGCGGTGTGGGGCCTGTCCCCCAAACATATGAGTTTCAGAATGGCCTGCTGACGTTTACCCCGGGCTGTGCTGAAGTTGGTGGTGAAGGTGTGTGGCTGACTGGATAAGCAGGTGGAAGAAGAGGAGGAGGAAGCCGAGAAGGAGGAGGTGGCAACAGAAGGCAAAGAATGTTGCCCTGCGATCCTTGGCGGCGGAAGGACGTGCGCCAAACAGCTCTCCGCCTGGGGCCCAGCTGCCACTACATTTACACAGTGTGCAGTTAGGGAGATATAGCGTCCCTGGCCGTGCTTACTGGTCCACGTATCTGTGGTTAGGTGGACCTTGCTACAGATGGCGTTGCGCAGTGCACACTTGATTTTATCGGATACTTGGTTGTGCAGGGAAGGCACGGCTCTCTTGGAGAAGTAGTGGCGGCTAGGAACAACATACTGTGGGACAGCAAGCGACATGAGCTGTTTGAAGCTGTCTGTGTCCACCAGCCTAAATGACAGCATTTCATAGGCCAGTAGTTTAGAAATGCTGGCATTCAGGGCCAGGGATCGAGGGTGGCTAGGTGGGAATTTACGCTTTCTCTCAAATGTTTGTGAGATGGAGAGCTGAACGCTGCCGTGTGACATGGTTGAGATGCTTGGTGACGGAGGTGGTGGTGGTGTTGGTGGTACATCCCCTGTTTGCTGGGCGGCAGGTGCCAACGTTCCTCCAGAGGCGGAGGAAGAGGCCAAGGCGGCAGCAGCAGAAGAGGCCGAGGCGGCAGCAGCAGAAGAGGCCGAAGCGGCAGCAGCAGAAGAGGTAGCAGGGGGAGCCTGAGTGACTTCCTTGTTTTTAAGGTGTTTACTACACTGCAGTTCATGCTTTGCATGCAGTTGCCTGGTCATGCAGGTTGTGCTAAGGTTCAGAACGTTAATGCCTCGCTTCAGGCTCTGATGGCACAGCGTGCAAGCCACTCGGGTCTTGTCGTCAGCACATTGTTTGAAGAAGTGCCATGCCAGGGAACTCCTTGAAGCTGCCTTTGGGGTGCTCGGTCCCAGATGGCGGCGGTCAGTAGCAGGCGGAGTCTCTTGGCGGCGGGTGTTCTGCTTTTGCCCACTGCTCCCTCTTTTGCTACGCTGTTGGCTCGGTCTCATCACTGCCTCTTCCTCCGAACTGTGAAAGTCAGTGGCACGACCTTCATTCCATGTGGGGTCTAGGACCTCATCGTCCCCTGCATCGTCTTCCACCCAGTCTTGATCCCTGACCTCCTGTTCAGTCTGCACACTGCAGAAAGACGCAGCAGTTGGCACCTGTGTTTCGTCATCATCAGAGACTTGCTGAGGTGGTATTCCCATGTCCTCATCATCAGGAAACATAAGTGGTTGTGCGTCAGTGCATTCTATGTCTTCCACCGCTGGGGAAGGGCTAGGTGGATGCCCTTGGGAAACCCTGCCAGCAGAGTCTTCAAACAGCATAAGAGACTGCTGCATAACTTGAGGCTCAGACAGTTTCCCTGATATGCATGGGGGTGATGTGACAGACTGATGGGGTTGGTTTTCAGGCGCCATCTGTGCTCTTTCTGCAGAAGACTGGGTGGGAGATAATGTGAACGTGCTGGATCCACTGTCGGCCACCCAATTGACTAATGCCTGTACCTGCTCAGGCCTTGCCATCCTTAGAACGGCATTGGGCCCCCACCATATATCACTGTAAATTCTGGCGGCTACTGGGACCTGAGGTAGTTGATACACTAGGACGTGTGGATGTGGCAGAACGGCCACGTCCTCTCCCAGCACCATAGGGTCCACTAACACCACCACGACCATGTCCACGTCCGCGTCCCTTACTAGATGTTTTCCTCATTGTTATCGTTCACCACAATAACAAAAATATTATTTGGCCCAATGTATTGTATTCAAATTCAGCTGAATATAAATTTGAGGCCTAGTATTTAGGCGCTGGGTGACAGGTATAGGTTTACTGACAGAATTAGACTGGGATATGCACAGTAGTGTGTGTGTGAAGTTATTCAGAATGACCCTATCAGCACCTTGATTCGTATATACCCTTTTAGGGATGTATTTAAAGTAGGCCTGATACAGCAGAAACCACTAAATTATGAAATTGCTAAATTGGGAATTGTATTTCAACCCAGAACAAAAACTGTGCTTTGACGGACACTAAATAACTTGCCCAGCCACAACAGTACAGCAGTAACGACAGATTTAGCTGGATATAAATTTGAGGCCTAGTATTTAGGCGCTGGGTGACAGGTATAGGTTTACTGACAGAATTAGACTTCGAAATGCACAGTAGCGTGTGTGTGACGTTATTCAGAATGATTCTATGTGCACCTTGAATCTGATATACCCTTTTAGGGATAGATTTCAAATAGCTCTGATACAGCAGAAACCAATAAATTAGGAAATTGCTAAATTGGGAATTGTATTTCAACCCAGAACAAAAAATGTGCTTTGACGGACACTAAATAACTTGCCCAGCCACAACAGTACAGCAGTAACGACAGATTTAGCAGGATATAAATTTGAGGCCTAGTATTTAGGCGTTGGGTGACAGGTATAGGTTTACTGACAGAATTAGACTTGGAAATGCACAGTAGCGTGTGTGTGAAGTTATTCAGAATGACCCTATGTGCACCTTGAATCTGATATACCCTTTTAGGGATAGATTTCAAATAGTTCTGTTACAGCAGAAACCAATAAATTAGGAAATTGCTAAATTGGGAATTGTATTTCAACCCAGAACAAAAAATGTGCTTTGACGGACACTAAATAACTTGCCCAGCCACAACAGTACAGCAGTAACGACAGATTTAGCTGGATATAAATTTGAGGCCTAGTATTTAGGCGCTGGGTGACAGGTATACGTTTTACGGACAGAATTAGACTGGAATATGCACAGTAGCATGTGTGTGAAGTTATTCAGAATGACCCTATGTGCACCTTGAATCTGATATACCCTTTTAGGGATAAATATAAAGTAGGCCTGATACAGCAAAAACCAATAAATTAGGAAATTGCTAAATTGGGAATTGTATTTCAACCCAGAACAAAAAATGTGCTTTGACGGACACTAAATAACTTTCCCAGCCACAACAGGACAGCGGTAACGACAGATTTAGCTGGATATACAGGGAGTGCAGAATTATTAGGCAAATGAGTATTTTGACCACATCATCCTCTTTATGCATGTTGTCTTACTCCAAGCTGTATAGGCTCAAAAGCCTACTACCAATTAAGCATATTAGGTGATGTGCATCTCTGTATTGAGAAGGGGTGTGGTCTAATGACATCAACACCCTATATCAGGTGTGCATAATTATTAGGCAACTTCCTTTCCTTTGGCAAAATGGGTCAAAAGAAGGACTTGACAGGCTCAGAAAAGTCAAAAATAGTGAGGTATCTTGCAGAGGGATGCAGCACTCTTAAAATTGCAAAGCTTCTGAAGCGTGATCATCGAACAATCAAGCGTTTCATTCAAAATAGTCAACAGGGTCGCAAGAAGCGTGTGGAAAAACCAAGGCGCAAAATAACTGCCCATGAACTGAGAAAAGTCAAGCGTGCAGCTGCCAAGATGCCACTTGCCACCAGTTTGGCCATATTTCAGAGCTGCAACATCACTGGAGTGCCCAAAAGCACAAGGTGTGCAATACTCAGAGACATGGCCAAGGTAAGAAAGGCTGAAAGACGACCACCACTGAACAAGACACACAAGCTGAAACGTCAAGACTGGGCCAAGAAATATCTCAAGACTGATTTTTCTAAGGTTTTATGGACTGATGAAATGAGAGTGAGTCTTGATGGGCCAGATGGATGGGCCCGTGACTGGATTGGTAAAGGGCAAAGAGCTCCAGTCCGACTCAGACGCCAGCAAGGTGGAGGTGGAGTACTGGTTTGGGCTCGTATCATCAAAGATGAGCTTGTGGGGCCTTTTCGGGTTGAGGATGAAGTCAAGCTCAACTCCCAGTCCTACTGCCAGTTTCTGGAAGACACCTTCTTCAAGCAGTGGTACAGGAAGAAGTCTGCATCCTTCAAGAAAAACATGATTTTCATGCAGGACAATGCTCCATCACACGCGTCCAAGTACTCCACAGCGTGGCTGGCAAGAAAGGGTATAAAAGAAGAAAATCTAATGATATGGCCTCCTTTTAATTCCCCCCCATCCCCGATTCCCTAAACCCTCCCCTCTCCCCCTACCTGTGGTGCGTCAAAAAAAAAAAAAAAAAGGAAAAATGTATCACAACTAATCAAGTCCTCCAACCACCCCATATCTTAGTCCACTTCTCCTCAGCTTCCCTCTGTTTATACATGATTTTCTCATAATTTTTTACCTTATCAATTAGATTTATCCATGTATTTATATCTGGAGTATATCGAGCAAACCAGGTCCGACTGACCAACACTCTGGCCAACATCAGTATCCTACTCAGGAGGAACTTTTGATACTTATGATTATTTATTTTGGAAAGATCATTAAGCACGAATACTTGTGGTTCAAAAGGGATTCGTATTTTAAGTTTATACATAATACAATTATTTATACACTACGTGCAGAATTATTAGGCAAATGAGTATTTTGACCACATCATCCTCTTTATGCATGTTGTCTTACTCCAAGCTGTATAGGCTCGAAAGCCTACTACCAATTAAGCATATTAGGTGATGTGCATCTCTGTAATGAGAAGGGGTGTGGTCTAATGACATCAACACCCTATATCAGGTGTGCAGAATTATTAGGCAACTTCCTTTCCTTTGGCAAAATGGGTCAAAAGAAGGACTTGACAGGCTCAGAAAAGTCAAAAATAGTGAGATATCTTGCAGAGGGATGCAGCACTTTTAAAATTGCAAAGCTTCTGAAGCGTGATCATCGAACAATCAAGCGTTTCATTCAAAATAGTCAACAGGGTCGCAAGAAGCGTGTGGAAAATCCAAGGCGCAAAATAACTGCCCATGAACTGAGAAAAGTCAAGCGTGCAGCTGCCAAGATGCCACTTGCCACCAGTTTGGCCATATTTCAGAGCTGCAACATCACTGGAGTGCCCAAAAGCACAAGGTGTGCAATACTCAGAGACATGGCCAAGGTAAGAAAGGCTGAAAGACGACCACC
This sequence comes from Bufo gargarizans, assembly GCF_014858855.1. Lineage (NCBI taxonomy): Eukaryota > Metazoa > Chordata > Amphibia > Anura > Bufonidae > Bufo > Bufo gargarizans. The sequence goes on from NC_058080.1 coordinate 727,599,780, forward strand.
ACTGAACAAGACACACAAGCTGAAACGTCAAGAATGGGCCAAGAAATATCTCAAGACTGATTTTTCTAAGGTTTTATGGACTGATGAAATGAGAGTGAGTCTTGATGGGCCAGATGGCTGGATTGGTAAAGGGCAGAGAGCTCCAGTCCGACTCAGACGCCAGCAAGGTGGAGGTGGAGTACTGGTTTGGGCTGGTATCATCAAAGATGAGCTTGTAGGGCCTTTTTGGGTTGAGGATGGAGTCAAGCTCAACTCCCAGTCCTACTGCCAGTTTCTGGAAGACACCTTCTTCAAGCAGTGGTACAGGAAGAAGTCTGCAAGGTAAGAAAAACATGATTTTCATGCAGGACAATGCTCCATCACACGCGTCCAAGTACTCCACAACGTGGCTGGCAAGAAAGGGTATAAAAGAAGAAAATCTAATGACATGGCCTCCTTGTTCACCTGATCTGAACCCCATTGAGAACCTGTGGTCCATCATCAAATGTGAGATTTACAAGGAGGGAAAACAGTACACCTCTCTGAACAGTGTCTGGGAGGCTGTGGTTGCTGCTGCACGCAATGTTGATGGTGAACAGATCAAAACACTGACAGAATCCATGGATGGCAGGCTTTTGAGTGTCCTTGCAAAGAAAGGTGGCTATATTGGTCACTGATTTGTTTTTGTTTTGTTTTTGAATGTCAGAAATGTATATTTGTGAATGTTGAGATGATATATTGGTTTCACTGGTAAAAATAAATAATTGAAATGGGTATATATTTGTTTTTTGTTAAGTTGCCTAATAATTATGTACAGTAATAGTCACCTGCACACACAGATATCCCCCTAAAATAGCTAAAACTAAAAACAAACTAAAAACTACTTCCAAAAATATTCAGCTTTGATATTAATGAGTTTTTTGGGTTCATTGAGAACATGGTTGTTGTTCAATAATAAAATTAATCCTCAAAAATACAACTTGCCTAATAATTCTGCACTCCCTGTAGTATTCCAGTAGTTTATGAGTTCTGGACAAGTCCAGATCATATGAAGATAATCCGCTCCTGCAGTGTCGCATTTAGGGCAGTTAGACGTGTCTCTTAGTCCACATTTATTCATCCATAAAGGAGTGATATATAATCTGTGGCAAATATAGAATTGTACTAAAACATGGTTGAAGTTCTGGGATAGTGAACCTAAGTTCCCAAAGATATTCTCCCACCCTTCTGATTGTAAATTTGGACAATCCACCTCCCACGCTCTTTGTCCTTGTGACTGTGTATCACTAAACCGTGCCTTAAGTAGTAGCTTATATATATTTGAAATCTTTATTCTAGACAGTGTACCCCCTACCCAATCATTCAAAAAAGATGAATTATCTATATCCAACACCAGTTTATCGTCCAGACTAGATAGTACTGAGCGCAATTGAAAATACCTAAACCATGAAAGGTTTTCTATATTATGTGTCATCTCTATAAATGGTTTAATGTCTTTATCCTTAACTACCTGTGAAATATACAAAATTTTATTCTTCTGCCAAAATGTGTCGGCTGCAATATCATCTAGCCTTTGTAAATACACATTATGCCAAAGAGGCGTGAATGTATGTGAACCCTTAACCTTCAACCATGTCCTAGTTATAGCCCACACTTTCAGGAGTAGTTTTATAGTCTCTCTGTAGCCTCGCTCATAGCTCTTCAGTAGCCCGGATTCCAACAGGGTAAATATATTATTGTGAGCGTGACTACCTACCAACTTCCCCAGCAGTGCGCTGTTCTCTGAGTCATAGCACATCAATAACTGGGCTGCAATAAAATACCCTTTAAAGTAAGGGAGATTTAAACCCCCGCACTCCACTGATTTATACAAGTATTCCAACTTTATTCGAACTCGCTTTCTTCCCCATATTAAATCATTAATTATTCTTTCCATGAGTTTAAAATACTTATCTTGTATCCAAATAGGTGTATTCCTAAGCACATAAAGAAATTGTGGTAATATCACCATTTTAACCAGTGAAACTCGGTCAGCCCTGGATAGGGGAAGTCTCAGCCAGATACCTATTTTAGCTCTAATCCTTACCATTATGGGGATCAAATTAAGTTGTACAAAATTTTCAACCCGGGGTGATATAATCAAACCCAAGTATTGAAAAGTGTCAACAATGTCCAACTGTGTCACAAGAACCTCTTTCTGTGGCAGGGGGTCTATTGGCATCAAACTGGTCTTGGCCCAGTTTATAAGAAGACCGGACACCTCACCAAATGCTTTAACCATTTGAATAATCCTAGGAAGAGTAATTTCCGTATGGTCTATAAAAAAAAGAACATCATCGCATATAAGGAGATACGGTCTTGCACTCCTAGCGTACCAAATCCTTTAACCTGATCGTCCTGCCTGATGGCCATCGCAAGGGTTTCTATATAAATATCGAATAACAAGGGGGATAATGGACAGCCCTGCCGCGTGCCTCTATTTAAATCAATACTACTACTCAGGATTCCATTGAGACTCAATTTTGCCCTTGGAGATCTATACAATAACTTGAGAATACCTATAAATTTTTCCCCAAAGCCCATCCTTGCCAGGACCTTCCAGAGGAAGCGCCACTCCACCCTGTCAAAGGCCTTAGAGGCATCCAATGACAGGATGGAGCGAGCGGTCCCCCCAGGGGCCTGAATATTAGAAAAGAGCCGATGCAAATTATGATGTGTGCCCTTGTTTTGAATAAAGCCATTCTGATCCGGATGGACAATAGAGGAAATGACCCTAGAAAACCTTGTAGCCAGAACCCTCGCAAGAAGCTTTACATCTGCATTAAGCAGTGAGATTGATCTATAAGATTCTAGATCTAAAGGGTCCTTGCCTTTTTTTGGAATTAATGTTATTACGGCTTCCATCATTGAATCTGGCAACTTCCCATCCTCCATTGATTCAGAAAAGACTTCCAGCAGTCTAGGGAAAATACAGTCCCCATATTTACTATAGAATTCATATGGGAGTCCATCTGAACCAGGAGTGGAGTTGGCTGAGCATAATTTAATAGCTCCCTCAAGTTCCTGAATTGAGACCTCTAGTTCAAGTGCTTTCTTTTGCGCCTCAGTAATAGTTGGGAAAACGATCCCATCAAGATAAGAATCCATCTTATCATCTGTGATCTTAGATTCAGCTTTATACAAATCCAGGAAATAGTCCACAAAGGCCTTCTCTACCGGACCCTGTCCAGTGACCATCCTACCATCAATCAGTCGAACCTTATCTATATATTTTTTAGATTGTTGGCTTGAGATTACTCTGGACAAAAATTGACCCGGTCGCCCTGACTCCGTAAAGTATTTTTGCCCTTTAAAAAAAAGGCTCTGTTGGGCCTTGTCCAATAAGAAGTTAGAATATATTTGTGTGGCTCTTTGCATATTTTCCCTATTCTCCTCCGTCTTATTCATATAGAAGGATTCTGTCGCCAGTGATGCACGCTCTTCTAGATTTTTCAGTTTTTTCCCGTACTCCTTTCTGAGGTTCCTTTCTGAGGTTCGCGATGTTACTAACCATCAATCCCCTCATATACGCCTTAAAAGGCCTCCTTGTTCACCTGATCTGAACCCCATTGAGAACCTGTGGTCCATCATCAAATGTGAGATTTACAAGGAGGGAAAACAGTACACCTCTCTGAACAGTGTCTGGGAGGCTGTGGTTGCTGCTGCATGCAATGTTGATGGTGAACAGATCAAAACACTGACAGAATCCATGGATGGCAGGCTTTTGAGTGTCCTTGCAAAGAAAGGTGGCTATATTGGTCACTGATTTGTTTTTGTTTTGTTTTTGAATGTCAGAAATGTATATTTGTGAATGTTGAGATGTTATATTGGTTTCACTGGTAAAAATAAATAATTGAAATGGGTATATATTTGTTTTTTGTTAAGTTGCCTAATAATTATGCACAGTAATAGTCACCTGCACACACAGATATCCCCCTAAAATAGCTAAAACTAAAAACAAACTAAAAACTACTTCCAAAAATATTCAGCTTTGATATTAATGAGTTTTTTGGGTTCATTGAGAACATGGTATTTGTTCAATAATAAAATTAATCCTCAAAAATACAACTTGCCTAATAATTCTGCACTCCCTGTAAATTTGAGGCCTAGTATTTAGGCGCTGGGTGTAGGTATAGGTTTACTGACAGAATTAGACTTGGAAATGCACAGTAGCGGGTGTGTGAAGTTATTCTGAATGACCCTATGTGCACCTTGAATATGATATACCCTTTTAGGGATAGATTTCAAATAGCTCTGATACAGCAGAAACCACTAAATTATGAAATTGCTAAATTGGGAATTGTATTTCAACCCAGAACAAAAACTGTGCTTGGACGGACACTAAATAACTTGCCCAGCCACAGCAATAACCACAGATTTAGCTGGATATAAATTTGAGGCCTAGTATTTAGGCGCTGGGTGACAGGTATAGGTTTACTGACAGAATTAGACTTGGAAATGCACAGTAGCGGGTGTGTGAAGTTATTCTGAATGACCCTATGTGCACCTTGAATATTATATACCCTTTTAGGGATAGATTTCAAATAGCTCTGATACAGCAGAAACCACTAAATTATGAAATTGCTAAATTGGGAATTGTATATCAACCCAGAACAAAAAATGTGCTTTGACGGACACTAAATAACTTGACCAGCCACACCAGTAACGACAGATTTAGCTGGATATAAACTTGAGGCCTAGTATTTAGGCGCTGGGTGACAGGTATACGTTTACTGACAGAATTAGACTGGGATATGGCCAAAAAATAACCACACTATTGATGTTTAAATGCACTTGGTGTGACAGCTTGACCAACCACACTACTGAGGGTTAAATGCACTTGGTGACAGGCGCAGCTTGCCCCTGATGTAGTATATGGCCAAAAAATAACCACACTATTGCTGGTTAAATGCACTTGGTGTGACAGCTTGACCAACCACACTACTGAGGGTTAAATGCACTTGGTGACAGGCGCAACTTGCCCCTGATGTAGTATATGGCCAAAAAATAAACAGACTATAGCTGGTTAAATTCACTTGGTGTGACAGCTTCACCCTGATGTAGGCTTTAGCCAAAAAACAACCACACCATTGAGGGTTAAATGCACTTGGTGACAGGCGCAGCTTGCCCCTGATGTAGTATATGGCCAAAAAATAAACAGACTATTGCTGGTTAAATGCACTTGGTGTGACAGCTTCACCCTGATGTAGGCTTTAGCCAAAAAACAACCACACCATTGAGGGTTAAATGCACTTGGTCGCAGCTTGTGCTGGCGCACCACAAGACACAAAATGGCTGCCGATCACCCCAGAAAAAAGTGACTGACAAACGGTCTGGGCAGCCTAAAAACAGTGAGCAATTGAGTATCAGCAGCTCAATGATGCACAGCTGCAGATCGATCAATTAATCAAGTCCTTTGGAGGAGTTAATCTGCCTAATCTCGCCCTACTGTCGCAGCCGCAACCTCTCCCTATGCTGATCAGAGCAGAGTGACGGGCGGCGCTATGTGACTCCAGCTTAAATAGAGGCTGGGTCACATGGTGCTCTGGCCAATCACAGCCATGCCAATAGTAGGCATGGCTGTGACGGCCTCTTGGGGCAAGTAGTATGACGCTTGTAGATTGGATGCTTTGCAGCCTTTCAAAAAGCGCCAAGAAAGCGACGAACACCGAACCCGGACTTTTACGAAAATGTCCGGGTTCGGGTCCGTGTCACGGACACCCCAAAATTCGGTACGAACCCGAACTATACAGTTCGGGTTCGCTCATCCCTAGATGGAACCAGAGAAGGACAGCAGACAAGCACAGTTTTTGTTTTTTTAACATTTGACATTTTCGGCTTTTTACTATTCTTTCTGGATTCCAAAAATCCTGCTGGCAATTACGTCAGCAGCAAATCTATAGCATTGATCCCCGCCAAATACTGGAACCATCTCAAAAGATCTGACCACGTGCCAAATTACACACCAGGCAGAATCCTATCCATAAAAGCCTGAAAACAGAATCGGCTGTTAAGGAAATTAAAAATTCATAGATAAAATGAGGCAAATGTTATTTTTAGGCTTTTTTTTTGCTTAGTGAGTAAATGATGGACTAATGATGGGATTGATGGGATAATATCAGATAGTGGCACTATGCATAAAGACCATATTATGTGCGCTGGGGGTATAGCAGCCTCAGGAAACTCACTGATAAACCAGGCACATGCCTTGCAGGGCTAGCTCGGCTGAATGTAATGATTCCTTTCACGTATTGATACATTGCTTCATTGTGGAGAAAAAGTGTTTTTAATTGATATGCAAATGAGCAGTTAAGTGCACTGAAGGTGGGTCCCGCACCTTTGTGCACCCTTGTTCCTCCTACTTCCTCTGCTAGGCCCACTCTCCTTCTTTTGGAGCAATTAAATTCATTATTGATAGGAGGAGAAGGAAACTCACCTCGCTATGCAATAAGATTGATGAAATAAAAGGAAAATTAGCTCCATTTAAAGAACTACCTGAATACCATGAATTATCATTAAAATGCCAAAAGGAGGTAGTGAAAGCTGAGCAGGAGGTAAAAAAGAAAAAACAAAAGAAGTACTTAAAGGTAATTGATGATTATAAGAATAACACAGTGTACAAATGGAAAGAAAAAAGAGTAAAAAAAGATGAAACAGCAGTTTATGTCAGTGAACCTGCAAACAATGGCCACTCCGCACCTAATTATGAGAGAAACACCACACATGATTATCATGTGGAATCCAACACCGGGTGGGGTCAGACAAATTCCCGTGGTTATAGACCAAGGTGGAATGGTTACCGTAGGAATTACGGCCATTATAACCATGGAGGGATGAATCAGTCCCAGTATAACAACTACCATTATCGAGGTAATAATAATCGATACCACCATGGCCCCCGAGAATATCAGAATCCAGGGAATTTTAGACAACAATATCGTCCGTATTCTGATAATAGAGGTACGGAGAGTTATGTACCAGAATATAACGGAAGGTATCAGATCGAGACAAACTATAGGTATCAGAATGAAAAATATCCTAATGAGACAAATTATGGGAAAAGAATAGTAGATGGACCAAGGTGGAATGGTTCCCCTAAGGTCAACAACCAATATGAAAATCAAATTGATATGAATAATAGGAAAGAGGTACGATCTTACCCTAATGAGAGAATTGATAATAGTGTTCAGGATGAAAATTTTCCACACAAGTCAATAAAGTAAAAAACACCACAAATACCACAAAAGAAGGAAGAAACACCCAGAAAGAAAAAAAGAGAGGTAGAGGTAATAGGGGAGGAAAGAGACACAATAAGCCCCGATGCAAAGAAGGGCAGAGGGAATCTTTAGGTATTTATAATTTAAGTTCCCATGTTCTATCGTCTGATGAGCTGTCGGTCCTCAATAAGGGTCTTAAGTTTGCCCCCACATTTTGGGGTAACAAGTTTGAGACCTATTTGGATCTACATCGTTTTATCAGAAAATTGAACATTCGAAAATACCTTGTAAGTAATCCCATTAAGAATCCTCAAATAGATGGAACAGAGATTTACACAGATCTAAGGAATAAATCTACATTCTACCCAGATAATAAAGAGAATGAATGCATTGAGGCTTTTAAACGAGGGGTTCTGAAGGGACTTGATCAAATAGACACAAGGGGCATGAAACATAATAATTTGAGTAAAAAAGAAAAAGAGTCTTTGAAAAATTTAGAACAAAATGATAAAATAATAATTAAGCCGGCTGATAAAGGGGGAGGGATAGTGGTATTAAATATAGCAGATTATAATGCTGAAATGCAAAGAATTTTGAGTGATGTGAATACATATAAGAGATTAAAAAAGGATCCGGTCAGTGACTATAAGAAGGAATTAAAAATACTTCTAGATAGAGGGTTAGCTCTAGGTACCCTTAATCAAAAAGAATATCAATATTTGAATAATTTATATCCTACAACTCCAACTATTTATTATTTACCAAAGGTGCACAAGGATGCAGAGCGCCCCCCAGGGAGACCGATAGTCTCTGGGATCGACTCAATTACCAGCCGTGTATCTGAATATATAGATATTTTTTTGCAGCGTTATGTTACCACCACCCCCTATTATTTGAGAGATACAGGGCATGTTTTGGAATTGTTGAAGGCTTTTGATAATTTCCCAGAAAATATCCTTTTAATGACACTTGATGTCACATCATTATATACTATAATACCAAATAATATTGGTATAGATGCGGTTAGGTTTTATTTGGATAGCGATGAACGAATGAATGAGGATCACAAAGTATTTATCCTGGATTGTATACGGTTTTGCTTAGGACATAATTACTTTTGGTATGATGATCATTATTATTTACAAGTTTCTGGTGTGGCGATGGGTGCGAAATTCGCACCCAGTTTTGCCAACCTTTTTATGTCATATTGGGAGCATTTTAACATCTCCCCTGCCCTAAGAAGGGATACTGAGGGTGGCAGTCTCCAGTTTTGGAAGAGATATATTGATGACTGCATTGGCATTTGGTATGGTACTGAAGAGGGATTATTGGATTTTATTTCTCATTTAAATGTAAATAAATGGAATATAAAATTCACGGAAGATATCAGTAAAACCGCCATTCATTTTCTGGATCTTGAAATTAGACTAGAACAGAATAAAATCGTAACCAAAACATATTTTAAACCAACTGACCGCAATGGGTACATCGAAAGTAGCAGTTGCCATTATAAGCCTTGGTTATGTAATGTACCGAAAGGCCAACTAAAACGCATTAGAAGAAACTGTACCAATATTAAAGACTATGACAATCAAAGTAATATTATCATAGATCGGTTCATTGAAAAGGGATATGAAAAAGAAATATTATATGAGCAAAGGGAAGAAATAAAATTAGATAATGATGTACTAATGAACAAAAATAAGGATTCCAAGGAACAGAAGGATATTATGAGGGATAAATATCAATTTGCTTTTTTAAGGGCCCTTTCACACTTGCGTTGGCCGGTTCCGGCATAGAGTTCCGTCGTCGGGGCTCTATGCCGGAACAATCCTGATCAGGATTATCCTAATGCATTCTGAATGGAGAGAAATCCGTTCAGGATGCATCAGGATGTCTTCCGTTCCGGAACGGAAAGTTTTTTGGCCGGAGAAAATACCGCAGCATGCAGTACTTTTTGCTCCGGCCAAAAATCCTGAAGACTTGCCGCAAGGCCGGATCCGGAATGAATGCCCATTGAAAGGCATTGATCCGGATCCGGCCTTAAGCTAAACGTCGTTTCGGCGCATTGCCGGATCCGACGTTTAGCTTTTTCTGAATGGTTACCATGGCTGCCGGGACGCTAAAGTCCTGGCAGCCATGGTAAAGTGTAGCGGGGAGCAAGGGAGCAGCATACTTACCGTCCGTGCGGCTCCCGGGGCGCTCCAGAGTGACGTCAGGGCGCCCCAGGCGCATGGATGACGTGATCGCATGTACACGTCATCCATGCGCCTGGGGCGCTCTGACGTCATTCTGGAGCGCCCCGGGAGACGCACGGACTGTAAGTATGCCGCTCCCCGCTCCTACTATGGCAACCAGGACTTTAATAGCGTCCTGGCTGCCATAGTAACACTGAAAGCATTTTGAAGACGGATCCGTCTTCAAATGCTTTCCGTACACTTGCGTTTTTCCGGATCCGGCGTGTACCTCCGGCAAGTGGAGGACACGCCGGATCCGGACAACGCAAGTGTGAAAGGGCCCTAACTTCTTATTCTGTTATCTGCCCCCAAATTAGAAAGATCATACATCAGAACTGGAATGTACTTAAGAATGACCGCACTATTGGAGATCTTATCCCTAAAAAAACACCATTTATTTATAAAAGAGCTCCCACTGTTAGGAATCGTATTGTACATAGTTTTGTGAAGGATGTCCCCAGTACTATTAAATCCTGCAGTGTGTTCACATGGTGCGGCTTTTGCCCTTGTTGTAAGAATCGCTCTAGGGACGAGAAGAAAAAATCTAAAATAAAAGAGATTGTGTCTACCTCCAATGCAACTGTCTTAAAGATTAAGGGAAATGTTTCTTGTGAAACTAAGGGGGTCATCTATATGTTGGAATGCCCTTGTGGGCTCCAATATATAGGTAGGACTTTAAGGAAGCTCAAAGTGAGGGTGGCAGAGCACATTAGAAATATTAACCACCTCCCGTCCGCCCATAGACTATAAACGTCCGGGAGGTGGATCTCTATCTCCTAATGGACGTTTTAAAACGTCCTTTCAGAGATCGCAGCTGCACGCTAATCGTGCAGCTGCTGATCGGGTTGCCCGCTGTCAGTGACAGCAGGGCAACCCAGAGAGAAGGCAGGGACAGTTCCCAGGTGTCCCTGCCTTCTGGATCGCTGCATACACAGCGCTCACCGAGCGCTGTGTATGCAGAGCAGGAAGCGCTATGCGCTTCCTGTTCCGGACCGGCGGTCATGTGACCGCCGGGACCGGAGAGTGCAGGAGCTGTGTGAGGTCTTTCAGAGACCTCGATCAGCCCTGCTCTGAGGCTGTACAGCGCAGTATTGCGCTGTACAGCCTCTCTGGGGGGTGTATTTCCACTGCAACTGGGGCTACTATGTCAGCCCCAGTTACAGGAGAAATCAACAGTGAAAAAAAAAAAGAAAAAGTAAAGTAAATGTCCCCCAGAGGTCTTGTATGACCTTATGGGGGACGAAAAGTGTAAAATAAAAAATAAATAAATAAAGGGTTGAAAAAATAAAATAAAAAAAGTTTCACATGTAAAATAAAGAAAAAGTCCCCAAGTAAGGAATAAAAAAGTGTTAAAAATAGAAAATATAAAATAAAATAGACATATTTGGTATTGCCGCATCCGTAAAAACCATCTCTATAAAAATATCACATGACCTAACCCCTCGGATGAACACCGTAAAAAAAAAAAAAAACTGTGTCAAAACAAGCAATTTTTGTCACCTTACATCACAAAAGGTGCAACACCAAGTGATCAAAAATGCGTATGTCCCACAAAATGGTACCAATAAAACCTTCACCTCATCCCGCAAAAAATGAGCCCCTACATAAGAAAATCTCTCAAAAAATAAAAAAACTATAGCTCTTAGAACATGGAGACACTAAAACATCATTTTTTTTGTTTCAAAAATGCTATTATTGTGTAAAACTTTAATAAATCAGAAAAAGTATACATATTAGGTATCGCCACGTCCGTAACAATCTGCTCTATAAAAATGTCACTTGACTGAACCCCTCAGGTGAACGCTGTAAAAATAAATAAATAGAAACTGTGCTAAAACAACCAATTTTTTGTCACCTTGCCCCATAAAGTGTTATAATGAATGATCAAAAAATCATATGTACCCAAAAATAGTACTAATAAAACTGGCACTCTTATCCCCTAGTTTCCAAAATGGGGTCACTTCTTGGGAGTTTCTACTGTAAGGGTGCATCAGGGGGCTTCAAATGGGACATGGCATCTAAAAACCATGTGGAGTTCCTTTTTCTTCTGCGCCCTGCCAGTGTGCCCATACAGCAGTTTATGACCACATGTGGGGTGTTTCTGTAAACTGCAGAATCAGGGTAATAAATATTGAGTTTTGTTTAGCTGTTAGCCATCGATGTGTTAAAGAAAAAATTTGATTAAAATGGAAAGTCTGCCAAAAAAGTGAAATTTAAAAATTTGATCTCCATTTTCCTTTAATTCTTGTGGAACGCCTAAAGGGTTAACAAAGTTTGTAAAATCGGTTTTGAATACCTTGAGGGGTGTAGTTTCTACAATGGGGTCATTTATGGGGGTATCCACTATGTAGGCCCCACAAAGTGACTTCAGACCTGAACTGGTCCTTAAAAAGTGGGTTTTGGCAATTTTCTTAAAAATTTGAAGAATTGCTTCTAAACTTCTAAGCCTTCTAACGTCCTAAAAAAGTAAAATGACATTTCCAAAATGATGCCAACATAAAGTAGACATATGGGGAATGTTAAGTAATAAATATTTTATGAGGTATCACTTTCTGTTTTAAAAGCAGAGAAATTGAAATTTAGAAAATTGCGAATTTTTCAAATTTTTGGGTAAATTTGGGATTTTTTCATAAATAAAGGTGAAATATTTTGACTCAAATTTATGACTATCATGAAGTACAATGTGTCACGAGAAAACAATCTCTGAATGACTTGGATAAATAAAGGCGTTCCAAAGTTATTACCACATAAAGTGAGATATGTCAGTTTTGCAAAATTAGGCCTGGTCAGGAAGGGGGCAAATGGCCCAGATGGCAAGTGGTTAAAAAGGGTCTGGAGACGCACAGTGTCTCTGCTCACTTAAGGAGAGTGCACCAGAAAGACCCCAGTGGTTTGAAATTTTGTGGTTTAGAACTGGTTAAACAATATTGGCGAGGAGGTAATCCCGCAACACAAATCAATAAAATAGAAGCGAAATGGATTTTTGAGATGGGCACTTTACAACCACAGGGATTGAATATTGAGTGGGATATTAAATCAGTCTGTATGGCTTGATTTGCATGATACCTTTATTTCCGTTTTATGTATATATATATTTTTTATAGGAATTTTATATATTTTTATACCTTGAATATTTTATACATGTCTATTTATATTTATATCTATATATGAGTGTTTTATGTGATTTTGAATGCACATTTTATAGTCTGGATAGTCGATAATGTGATTGACATGTGACTGACTACGGAAGTCCGTTTCAGTTCCGGGTTGGAAGAGTATTTCCACTCGTGGTTTGCAGCGGTCTTTACACCGCAGCCCCTGAAGAAGCGAACAGCGAAACCCGGGTCGGGCTTTTTTATGTGCAAGTTTTAAACTGCTTGATTGTAAGTACAATAAAATCCTTACCAATTGAAGATACCGAGGGTATTGCACCATCTGTCTTTATTCCCTTTGAAGGTTCGGTGTTTGGAGTTAGAAGCTGGACACTCAGCACGAGATCTGTGGATCAGCAGGAGGTGTTTGTGATCGTTTGTTCGTATAACTGACATTTTCCAGCAGCATTCACCTCTTTCATTTGGGTTCGGAACTTGGTCATTTGTATAAATCGATACGCTACTTATGGATTAGTAGAAGGAGAACTGTGTTATCAACTTGTGAATATTTTGGTCCAGTGAATTTTCCAACTCTATCAACTGGACAATCTTTCGATTTTTTATATTTGCAGGAGAAAGTTACTGACATTTACTATTTATTTAGAGCGCGGCTCCCGCACCCTTTGACTTTATACATTTCAGGAGATTGAACCTACTCCCTTAAGGGCGGCGCTGCTGGGGTCTATTTCCATACCAGATAAATACTTTATATTTCTCACTCTCCTTCTTGATTGAGGTTCCTGCATATGCAATACTCCAGATGACGTATCTGCCATTTTGTTTATTATATATTGTATTGTCATCTTATGTTTATTGTATTTGGTGTATGCATCAGAATGATAAGGCATGGTGGGCATTAGGAATGAAACTTACCATTTTATTCCTCCCCTCGTGGTGGGAGTGGGCTGGTCCTACTTCCTGTCAGGAGGGGGAGCTCTAGAGAGTTGTAGGGAGTGTTAGCTTAGCAAGCCTGCTAGCCTGGCATGATGGAGCACGTTCATCTGCTTCCGCTCCAAGGGCCTTGGGACTATAGATACAGATTGTCTGTGAAAACCACCACTCCAAGAAGACTACAGGGTCCCAGGCCACAGAAGATCAGCTAGCTAAAGCGTACCAAGTCAGAAGAGTGATCAGAACTACCGCTATACAGAGTCTGCTGCAGGTCAGGGGATAACATGTTAAGACACCCATCACTACAGTTCAGGATAGGCACATTGAAAAGCCTCCATTACATAAGTGGACACCTATAGCCACAAGTGCTAGGTTATTGCTGTTAGAAAAGGGAGATCAGAATAGAGAGAATGACTACCCTACTGGTGACAGATTTTAAGTGATGAAACATCATGTGACCTTGCCATGACATGCCATGTGACATGATTGCTGTCATTGTTTTGCTTAAAGTATGGTTTCTGCTGGGTATTAACCCTTTCTAACCCGGGACAGTTTTCACCTTCCTGCCCAGACCATTTTTTGCAAATCTAGCAGGTGTCACTTTATGTGGTAATAACTTTGGAATGCTTTTACTTATCCAATCCATTCTGAGATTGTTTTCTCGTGAGCGAGACACATTGAACTTCATGACAGTGGTAAATTTGAGTCAATATATTTTTCAATTTACTTATTAAAAAAAATCCCAAATATACCAAAAGTTTGAAAAAATTCACAATTTCCTAAATTTGAATTTCTCTACTTTTAAGACAGATAGTAATGCTTCATAAAATAGTTATCAGTCATCATTCCCCATATGTCTACTTTATGTTTGCATCATTTTGTAAATGTCATTAAAAAAAATTTAGGACGTTAGAAGGCTTAAAAGTTTAGAAGCCATTTTTCAAATATTCAAGAACATTTCTAAAACCATTTTTTAAGCACTAATTCAGATATAAAGTGATTTTGAGGGGCCTACATAACGGAAACCACCCATAAATGACCCCATTTTAGAAACTACACCCCTCAAATTATTCAAAACTGGGTGTTTCACAAGAATTAAAGGAAATTAGACAAAATTTCACAATTAAATTTTTTGGGCAGATTTTTCATGTTAATCAATTTTTGCTTGGAACACAGCAAGGATCAACAGCAAAATAAACCTCAATATGCATTACTCTGAGTCTGCAGTTTACAGAAATGCCCAATATGTGGTGGTAAACTGCTGTCGGGGCACATGACAGTGGTCAGAAGGAGAGAAGCGCCATATGGATTATGAAGGCAGATTTAGCTAGAATGGTTTTTGGCACCATTTTCTATTTGAAGAGACCCTGACCGACCCCTACAGTGGAAACCTTAAAAAAGTGACCCAATTTTGGAAACTACACCCCTTTAAGAATTCATTAACGTGTGTACTGAGCACTTTGACCCCATAAGCGTTTTACGGAATTTAGAAACACTTGGCTGTGAAAATGAAACGTTTTATTTTTTCTAATAAAATGTTGCTTTAGCCCCAAAATTTTTATTTTGACAAGGAGCAACAGGAGAAAAAGCACCCCATAATTTGTTACCCATTTTCTCCTGAATACGGCAACACCCCATATGTGGTAGTAAACTGCTGTGGGGGCACATGGCAGGCGCCATTGGTTTATTTTTTAAGCAATTGTCTTATGTGGGGGGCTCATTTTTTGCAGGATAAGGTGACGTTTTAATTGGAACCAATTTGATTACTCAATATTACGCATTTTGTAAGGCGAGGCATAGTTTTTATTTATTTATTTTTACAGAGTTCACCTCACCGGGTAGGTAATGTGATATTTTTATAGGGCAGGTTATTTTGGACACGGCGATACCTAATATGCCTAGTATTTTTATTTTCCTTAAGTTTTACACAGTAAAAGCATTTTTGACAAGAAAAATATCTTTTTTTGTTGCCATTTTCTGAGAGCCATATTTTTTTTAACTTTTTGAGCGATGGTTTTAGGTAGGATTTGATTGGTTCCATTTTGGGAGACATATTACTTTTTTTATGTGGTATTACACTTTTTGTAAGGCAATGTGAAAAAAAATGGCTGTTTTGTCATAGTTTTGTATTTTTTACAGCATTCACCTGAGGGGGCATCTCATGTGATATTTTTATAGAGCAGGTTGTTACAGATGTGGCGATACCAAATGTGTTTATTATTTTTATTTTTGTTAAGTTTTACACAGAAAAAGCATTTTTGAAAAGAATAAAATCTTGCTTTTGTTTTGCCATTTTCTGAGAGCCATATTTTTTTAATTTTTTGAGCTATTGTCTTAGCAAGGGTCAATTTTTTTTGCGGAATCAGATGACGCTTTGATTGAAAAGAATGCTTTTTTTTTTTTACTTGAAACTTTTTTTTATTTTTATTATTATGCAAAACTCTTTTTTTTTTCTTTTTTTACCCCCAACCTTTGGGGGTCTGATCCCCTCTCCAATGCATTACAATACATGCATTTACTGTTAGTGTATTACACTGTGTAATATACTTACAGCTTTCCCGTTGCTCCTTTCTGTGGCCCCGCAAAAATTATGAGACATGTCCTATTCTTGTCCGTTTTGCGGAAAAGAATAGGCATTTCTATAATGGGCCTCCTGTTCCATTACGCAAATTGCGGAAGACACACGGGCGGCATCCGTGTTTTGTGAATCCGCAATTTGCGGACCGCAAAACACAATACAGTCGTGTGAACAAGCCCTAACAGGGAAGGCAGCAACGATGCCTAAGGAAGGCATCGGGCTGCCGTTCCAGCCATCGGGTCCCCGTCACAGCATCACGGGGACCCAATAGGGACTGGAAGGGAGCTCCCTCCCTCCACAAACCCCGCGGTCAGCGCTGACCGCGACAAAGTGACGGTTAATACACCGGCATCTGTGTTTTCACCATTGCTGGTGCATACAACAGGGGTCTAGCTAACGGGAATAGGCGGACCCCTGCAGCTGATCGGGTGGGCGCAGCTCTTGCTCTGCGCTGGTGGGTAAGGGGTTAAAGATCATCTCCATTGAAGTGAATGTGGCTGAGCTGCAATTCCACACACAACCTGTGGATAGGTGTGGTGCAGATTCTGGGGAAAAAAACAGATAAAAAAAAAAATTCTGTTTAAACCTTTTAAATAAAAAAAACGCTGTAACGGATTTCAGAGCTCAGCTTTTACAGAGGCACATTTACCAAAACCTCAGCAAAACTTAATCCATTAACAGCGCCATTTATTGAGCTCATTAGAAGACATTGCTATCATTGGTAGTGCTGACATGGCGGCTGTGAGTGCATACGTTGACAATGGTATCAATCATTAAGCCATCGGACCCCTTGTTGTACTTGAATAATGCTTAACTTACTTTATTTGTTTGGAATGTAAGTCAATTACTTTTTTAAGGCCTCTTTCACACTCATTCTGGAGCGCCCCGGGAGCCGCACGGGCGGTAAGTATACCGCTCCCCCGCTCCCCACTACTACTATGGCAACCAGGACTTTAATAGCGTCCTGGCTGCCATAGTAACACTGAACGCATTTTGAAGACGGATCCGTCTTCAAATGCTTTCAGTACACTTGCGTTTTTCCGGATCTGGCGTGTAATTCCGGCAAGTGGAGTACACGCCGGATCCGGAAAAACACAAGTGTACTGAAAGCATTTGAAGAAGGATCCGTCTTCAAAATGCGTTCAGTGTTACTATGGCAGCCAGGACGCTATTAAAGTCCTGGTTGCCATAGTAGGAGCGGGGAGCGGTATACTTACAGTCCGTGCGGCTCCCGGGGTGCTCCAGAATGACGTCAGAGCGCCCCATGCGGCATGGATGACGTGCCATGCGATCACGTCATCCATGCACGTGGGGCGCCCTGACGTCACTCTGGAGCGCCCCGGGAGCCGCACAGACGGTAAGTATACTGCTCCCCACTACACTTTATCATGGCTACCAGGACTTTAGCGTCCCGGCAGCCATGGTAACCATTCAGAAAAAGCTAAACGTCGGATCCGGCAATGCGCCGAAAAGACGTTTAGCTTAAGGCCGGATCCGGATCAATGCCTTTCAATGGGCATTAATTCCGGATCCGGCCTTGCGGCAAGTGTTCAGGATTTTTGGCCGGAGCAAAAAGGGCAGCATGCTGCAGTATTTTCTCCGGCCAAAAAACGTTCCGTTCCGGAAATGAAGACATCCTGATGCATCCTGAACGGATTTCACCGGCATAGAGCCCCGACGACGGAACTCTATGCCGGAAGACAAGAACGCAGGTGTGAAAGAGCCCTAAGGTGAAAAGTTTTCATTTGTCTTTTAAATGCTTCATTTTGGGGAATTGTCCATCGGTTATGAATAGTGTTTAGCCAATCAAAGTCCACAAAGTGGACCTCAATCCGAATTTCAGGGAAAATTCTATTTGCCGCAAAACAAAATTTCCTTGTGCTTCGTGTTTACGAATCAATTTTCCCTGAAACGTATGACATCACCACGCCGGCTGACGTCATCACGGACCGTGCAAGATTTTGTGCTGGATCTTCAATCAAGATGGTGGCAGCTGGCTTTTCGCGATCAAATGGATAAAGTAAGTATGATTTTATTTATTTATTTAACAGTTTAATATAAATGTCAGATGTCGCGATCAGCTATAAAAGTGGCATCTGAGGGGCATAATGATGGGGAGTGGCGCAATTGCCGCTTCCTGTCATAGCACCCACTACTTACAAAGGAATGAGCTTCGTGACAAAGTAATTTATCACAAAGCAATTTTTTTTTGCAAAATTCTGCGAAGCAGCCGAATCAAATCTTTCAATACTTCGCTCATCACTAGTTATTAATTCAAAGACAATAAAATACAAAAATGGTTAATTACACATGAATAGAACAAGGAGTTATCGATAGAATGTATTTATTTACAGTTGAGGTCAAAAACAATGCTTCTATTTAGTAGGAGTATACTGTAGGAGGTAGGCTTGACTGGTGCTGTCAAACTACTTGAATATAGTCTGAGGCACAATACACAACCAAATGAGAGATCAGGTAGATTCTGTATTTACTTTTTATTTTGAGACAACCCGTTTCGGGGTACATAAGACCCCTTAATCAAGTCTTTGTCTCTGGCAAGGATGCCAGGGAAAGAAACTGCTAGAGGAGCGAGTCAGTGATGCTGCAGCAACATATGCAGCGTCCGAGGCTGTTTGAGCACAGACTTCTTGATAGCATCGGCTGCACCGACTAGCAACTCTACCCGTCTCGATCTTCATTTCACCCGTACTGGTGTTGTGCCCAAGGTAGCACTACACAAACAGGTGAGCATATTGCACCATTGTGTAATCAACATCCTCTTACTTATTCACCCTATGAACGCCTTTCCTTTTTCAAGCCATATATAGCTGTATTTAGTAGGAACATTCCTCCACCTCTCCCATACTGGCAGCAGCATTGCTCCACCTCTCCTGTACTGGCAGCAGCATTGCTCCACCTCTCCTGTACTGGCAGCAGCATTGCTCCACCTCTCCTGTACTGACAGCAGCATTGCTCCACCTCTCCTGTACTGACAGCAGCATTGCTCCACCTCTCCTGTACTGACAGCAGCATAGTGTCCCCCACCTCTCCCTTACTGGCAGCAACCTTCCTCCACCTGTTCCTTAGGGGCAGCATCTTTCCCCCACTTTCCTCCTACTAGGAGCAGCATTGTTCCACCTCTCCTGTACTGACAGCAGCATTACTTCACCTGTCCCCTACTGGAAGCCGCAGTCTCTTACCACTCCCTTACTACCAGCAGCATTCCTCCACCTCTTCCTTAGTAGCAGCATCTTTCCCCCACTTTCCTCCTACTGACAGCAGTATTCCTCCACATCTCCCCTACTTGCAGCAGCATTCCCCCACCTCTCCCTTAGGGCTCATGCACTTGGTCGTGCCCGTATTACGGTCCGCAAACAGTGGGTCCGCAATATACGGGCATCGGCCATGTTCAAACCGTATTGCAGATGCGGACCCATTCACTTGAATGGGTCCGCAATCCAGAAGGAGTGGTGCAGTCTGGAGGCACTGAACCCTACGGAAGAACTATGGAGTGCTTCGGTGGGGTTTCTCTCCATGCCTCAGCACCACGAAAAAAATAGAACATGTTCTATTTTTTTGCGTTGTGGACAGATCACAGACCCATTCAAATTGAATGGGTCTGCATCCATCTGCGGCAGCCGAACGAATAGTGCACGAGCATTGGGGACTGCAAATTGCGGTCCCCAATGCACAGAACAGCCAGCACACATTTGCTTGTATGAGACCATACTGGCAGGAGGTTTCTTCCACTTTCTTCCTACTGACAGCAGTACCACCTCTCCTTTACTAGCAGCAACATTCCTCCAGCTCTCACCTACTGACAGCATCATTCCTCCACCTCTCCATTACTGGCAGCAGCATTACTTCACCTGTCCACTACTGGCAGCAGCATTACTTCACCTGTCCCCTACTGGCAGCAGCATTACTTCACCTGTCCCCTACTGGCAGCAGCTTTCCCCCACCTCCACCTACTGACAATGGTATTCCTATCCCTTACTAGCAGCAGCATTCCTCCACCTCTTTCCTACTGGCAGCAGCTTTTCCGCACCTCCCCATACTAGCAGCACTATTCCTCCACCTCTCCCCTAATGGCAGCAGCATTTCTCTACCTCTCCCCTACAGGCAGTAGCATTCCTCTACCTTCTCTCTACTGGCAGCAGCATTTCTCCACTAGCTTCATTATTCCCTCCAATTTTCCCCTTCTGGCAGCAACCCCCCCCCCCCTCCCCAAACTGGTTGTAGCATTCTCTCACTCCCCACTGACAGCAGCATTCTCTTCACTACTCTCATCCTCATTTCCCTCATTCCCACCCACCACTAAAAGCAGCAATAAATCCTTCTTGGCCCTTCTGCCTCTGGCAGCAGCATTCCCCCCTGCCACTTCCCCATTGGCAGTTGCATTGTCCCCTGTCCCAAGTGGCTGATGCATTCTTCCACTCCTCCCCAATGCATCAGCAATGTCCCCTAAGAAGCCCTTCCCAATAAGGAATCATGTAGGGCCACCTGCAGGAAGTGACAGGCACTTCAGTTATGGCAAAGTCAGTAATCCCCAAAATCGGGTGAATGAGGCAGATGGGAATTGCTCAACATGGATTTTTAGTGGACTGAGGTTTTAATATGTAATAGTCACAAGACTCTCAACCTAAGGGCACATTTCTTGAACAGAGAATGGGAAGGCTGAAGGACATGGCTCCGCTGGGTTCAGCTGCTTTAGGTTGTTCATGGTGCTCTGACCCTTCAGGCCCTCCTTTGGCTGGCTTTGTACACTGGATAACCTCTCTGACCAAAAGGTCATGCTCTTCCAATCTATCTCTGTCTCTTTTTAGGCTACTCTGTCCCTCTACTCCTGAGCTGTGGCCTGGATGCAGTCTCACTCCACTACCTAGCCATTGCCTATCTCTTCAGCTATGGCAGTCTGGGCCAGATGGCAAAGAAAAGGAAAGTGAAATGGTCAATTTCCTAATAAAAGAATTGTCACCATTCATGCCATGGCGCTGTACATATGATAAGGGGTACACGTACATTATACAGACAATTGCACTAAGCATGAACAAGACGGGTTACAAACTGGTTACAGAAGAAGAGAGGGCCCTGCCCGCGAGGGATTATGACTGTTCCCAACAGAACAATATTTATATGTGTACACCGCAGAATGCCTCTGTGTACAACTGGTAACTGACCACCACGTGGTCATTCTATGGCGGTAATATTAGTCTTTGTGTAATGGTATGGCATATGACATACAAGACTTTCAGTTGCCTGTTTCCACACAGAAATGTATTGATTGTTCACCACTTCACCTTATATTCAGCTTTGCACATGTACAGTACCAGTCTCCATAGGATATGTGCCAATGCATGTATACACAGACGAGCCCCTATAGAAACTGTGTGTTGAGCTCTATGTAATATAAACAAGTGGGCAATAAATGCATTTCTACACAGACAAATCACTATAGAAACAGGGTTAGCCTTTTTGGGAGAAATGTTTACCATGAAAAAGTTAGAAATGTGGAAGTCATCCAAATAGATTATTGATTAGATTATTTGCCCAGAGGCCTCCATCACCATAACTCCAGCCTTGAAAACATACACTTACAGAATAGACATCTTGTGACAGAGTGTCACAAAATCATTTTTTACCTCAGCTTGTCATCTTACGTCACAAAGGAAAGGTAAGGAAGGCCATACCTGAAGTGCAACCTGAACCGAAATATGTTTATATGTTTTGGCTGCATATTCCAGCTAGGGAAGGAATGGTTGGCAATGGTTGGCAGGATCAGGGCTAACCACCCTGTTCCTCCCCTCTTGGTAGGAGTGGACTGGCCCTGCTTCTGCAATGGGATGGGGGCACTGCTTGGGGTACCTTAAAGTACATACTTTAGTCCTGATGCCAGTTGCAGTGAAGCAACAAGGGTTTAGGCCCCTTTTAGTGATATGGATGGTACTTAGGGTAGGAATTCCAGAGTGGTGTAAGGTGGCCTAATGTCACTTAATGGTGTTGCATGTGTCCTGGTGCTCCTACCTGGATATGCTGGAACCCCAGGCGTGGCCGTCAGAAAGCCGAAAAAGGGGTAGTTGAATGGTGGTGTAAAGGGGGAAAATTAATCACCAATATTATGCGAATATCGATAATTAATATTCCTAAATAGGAGGAGCCGTCTAGTGATGACTTCGCCTATTTATACCTTCATATAATAACACAATACTTTCACTATGCTTTACACTGATCGCTAACTACCTGCATGCGCCTTACTCACTACCGCTAACAAGTATACACTACACAAAGGGTACAAATATTACGGTATTTATTACAATACACTAAGCACGCAATACACTAACAATACACAGCACTACACATATACAATAACTACACTACACGTTCCCAAATTCCACCCACAAACTAACTATACAATACACACATACAAGTATATTAACAATAACCCACCCGTCTGTCTACTCACTGTCCCTACGGGGTTACAAGAGGGTTAAACACAACAATGGCTCTGCAGGGGTTAATACCTGCAGGCCATGAAATACAGTTTGTTTGCAGAGCAGCTGCATGCTCAACAGAGCAGCAGAGCAGGGGTTAACCAGAGGAAATGCAGGGGTTCACCAGGGGGATGTAGGGGTTAACCAAGGTAGGGAAATAGTATTCCAGGGGCAAGGGTTTATCAGGGACCAGGGTGCACAGTAGGTTGTACACAGGGAGCAGTAGGGGGTCACAGGGGTTAACCAGGGGATCAGGGGTGTAGGAGAAGGGTTAGGTGAGAGGGAATCGTTGGTGGGATAGGGGTTATCAGGGGACTGGCAGTGAGGGGGTTATCTGCCAGGGTCCAGAGTGTGAGATAGGGGATGAGCAGGGGGTCAGGGAAGGGGGTGATACTTAATGTTTATGCTCGTTGTCCAGGGTGATTCTACGCTCCTCCTGAGCGCCGATCGCGCTTTCTCCTCATGGTGGGGTAGGGGCGGCAGGGGTCCGGTCAGGCTCACAAGGTGGGGGGGGGTCCCGATTCTCTTCTGGAGCGCAGGACGCGCTCTCTCTACATGGGGGCCCTGACCCTCACTTCACCACCTGAGTGCCGGGCCACCGGATATTTAAACCCGGCCGCCCGCACTCCCGCGCTGCGCCGCCCACCAGGGGGCTCGCGCGCGCCCCCATCATCCACGTGGGCCGGCGCAGTGATATGACGTCACTGCGCCGGCCCGCACATCGGGGACGCGCTGCAGACAGGCGGGAGATCCTTTGATCTCCCACCTGTAGCTCTCGGCATTCCGGACATCGCAATGGTAATTGCGATGCCGGAATGCACATAATAGAGGGAGCGGAGGTGTCTCCTCTCTCTCTATTATATTTAATTATCTCCAGCAGGGCTGCAGATAATTAGAACAAAAGGATTCAATTTCATTAGAATTTGAATCCTTTGAGGTCACCAGAATGACCGAACTTTGTCTGGCCATCCTGGCGCCTTCACTCAGATTACATCAATGTGAATGCTTGGGGCACATTCACATTGATGCATCTGGGTCCATGTAGGGGGGGGATTTTTATATACTGTATATATATATATATATATTAGGGATGAGTGAACTCGAACTGTATAGTTCGGGTTTGTACCGAATTTTGGGGTGTCCGTGACACGGACCCGAACCCGGACATTTTCGTAAAAGTCCGGGTTCGGGTTCGGTGTTCGTCGCTTTCTTGGCGCTTTTGTGACGCTTTCTTGGCGCTTTTTGAAAGGCTGCAAAGCAGCCAATCAACAAGCGTCATACTACTTGCCCCAAGAGGCCATCACAGCCATGCCTACTATTGGCATGGCTGTGATTGGCCAGAGCACCATGTGACCCAGCCTCTATTTAAGCTGGAGTCACATAGCGCCGCCCGTCACTCTGCTCTGATTAGCGTAGGGAGAGGTTGCGGCTGCGACAGTAGGGCGAGATTAGGCAGATTAACTCCTCCAAAGGACTTGATTAACTGATCGATCTGCAGCTGTGGATCATTGAGCTGCTGATCCTCAATTGCTCACTGTTTTTAGGCTGCACAGACCGTTTGTCAGTCACTTTTTTCTGGGGTGATCGGCGGCCATTTTGTGTCTTGTGGTGCGCCAGCACAAGCTGCGACCAAGTGCATTTAACCCTCAATGGTGTGGTTGTTTTTTGGTTAAAGCCTACATCAGGGTGAAGCTGTCACACCAAGTGCATTTAACCAGCAATAGTCTGTTTATTTTTTGGCCATATACTACATCAGGGGCAAGCTGCGCCCGTCACCAAGTGCATTTAACCCTCAATGGTGTGGTTGTTTTTTGGCTAAAGCCTACATCAGGGTGAAGCTGTCACACCAAGTGCATTTAACCAGCAATAGTCTGTTAATTTTTTGGCCATATACTAAATCAGGGGCAAGCTGTGCCCGTCACCAAGTGCATTTAACCAGCAATAGTCTGTTAATTTTTTGGCCATATACTACATCAGGGGCAAGCTGTGCCCGTCACCAAGTGCATTTAACCCTCAGTAGTGTGGTTGGTCAAGCTGTCACACCAAGTGCATTTAACCAGCAATAGTGTGGTTATTTTTTGGGCATATCCCAGTCTAATTCTGTCACTAAATCCATACCGGTCACCCAGCGCCTAAATACTAGGCCTCAAATTTATATCCCGCTACATCTGTCGTTACCGCTGTCCTGTTGTGGATGGGCAAGTTATTTAGTGTCCGCCAAAGCACATTTTTTGTTCTGGGTTGAAATACAATTCCCAATTTAGCAATTTCATAATTTAGTGGTTTCTGCTATATCAGAGCTATTTGAAATCTATCCCTAAAAGGGTATATAATATTCAAGGTGCACATAGGGTCATTCAGAATAACTTCACACACCCGCTACTGTGCATTTCCAAGTCTAATTCTGTCACTAAATCCATACCGGTCACCCAGCGCCTAAATACTAGGCCTCAAATTTATATCCCGCTACATCTGTCGTTACCGCTGTACTGTTGTGGCTGGGCAAGTTATTTAGTGTCCGTCAAAGCACATTTTTTGTTCAGGGTTGAAATACAATTCCCAATTTAGAAATTTCATAATTTAGTGGTTTCTGCTATATCAGAGCTATTTGAAATCTATCCCTAAAAGGGTATATAATATTCAAGGTGCACATAGGGTCATTCAGAATAACTTCACACACACGCTACTGTGCATTTCCAAGTCTAATTCTGTCACTAAATCCATACCGGTCACCCAGCGCCTAAATACTAGGCCTCAAATTTATATCCCGCTGAATTTGAATACAATACATTGGGCCAAATAATATTTTTGTTGTTGTGGTGAACCATAACAATGAGGAAAACATCTAGTAAGGGACGCGGACGTGGACATGGTCGTGGTGGTGTTAGTGGACCCTCTGGTGTTGGGAGAGGACGTGGCCGTTCTGCCACATCCACACGTCCTAGTGTACAAACTACCTCAGGTCCCAGTAGCCGCCAGAATTTACAGCGATATATGGTGGGGCCCAATGCCGTTCTAAGGATGGTAAGCCCTGAGCAGGTACAGGCATTAGTCAATTGGGTGGCCGACAGTGGATCCAGCACGTTCACATTATCTCCCACCCAGTCTTCTGCAGAAAGCGCACAGATGGCGCCTGAAAACCAACCCCATCAGTCTGTCACATCACCCCCATGCATACCAGGGAAACTGTCTCAGCCTCAAGTTATGCAGCAGTCTCTTATGCTGTTTGAAGACTCCGCTGGCAGGGTTTCCCAAGGGCATCCACCTAGCCCTTCCCCAGCGGTGAAAGACATAGAATGCACTGACGCACAACCACTTATGTTTCCTGATGATGAGGACATGGGAATACCACCTCAGCATGTCTCTGATGATGACGAAACACAGGTGCCAACTGCTGCGTCTTTCTGCAGTGTGCAGACTGAACAGGAGGTCAGGGATCAAGACTGGGTGGAAGACGATGCAGGTAACGATGAGGTCCTAGACCCCACATGGAATGAAGGTCGTGCCACTGACTTTCACAGTTCGGAGGAAGAGGCAGTGGTGAGACCGAGCCAACAGCGTAGCAAAAGAGGGAGCAGTGGGCAAAAGCAGAACACCCGCCGCCAAGAGACTCCGCCTGCTACTGACCGCCGCCATCTGGGACCGAGCACCCCAAAGGCAGCTTCAAGGAGTTCCCTGGCATGGCACTTCTTCAAACAATGTGCTGACGACAAGACCCGAGTGGTTTGCACGCTGTGCCATCAGAGCCTAAAGCGAGGCATTAACGTTCTGAACCTTAGCACAACCTGCATGACCAGGCACCTGCATGCAAAGCATGGACTGCAGTGGAGTAAACACCTTAAAACCAAGGAAGTCACTCAGGCTCCCCCTGCTACCTCTTCTGCTGCTGCCGCCTCGGCCTCTTCTGCTGCTGCCGCCTCGGCCTCTTCTGCTGCTGCCGCCTCGGCCTCTTCCTCCGCCTCTGGAGGAACGTTGGCACCTGCCGCCCAGCAAACAGGGGATGTACCACCAACACCACCACCACCTCCGTCACCAAGCGTCTCAACCATGTCACACGGCAGCGTTCAGCTCTCCATCTCACAAACATTTGAGAGAAAGCGTAAATTCCCACCTAGCCACCCTCGATCCCTGGCCCTGAATGCCAGCATTTCTAAACTACTGGCCTATGAAATGCTGTCATTTAGGCTGCTGGACACAGACAGCTTCAAACAGCTCATGTCGCTTGCTGTCCCACAGTATGTTGTTCCCAGCCGCCACTACTTCTCCAAGAGAGCCGTGCCTTCCCTGCACAACCAAGTATCCGATAAAATCAAGTGTGCACTGCGCAACGCCATCTGTAGCAAGGTCCACCTAACCACAGATACGTGGACCAGTAAGCACGGCCAGGGACGCTATATCTCCCTAACTGCACACTGGGTAAATGTAGTGGCAGCTGGGCCCCAGGCGGAGAGCTGTTTAGCGCACGTACTTCCGCCGCCAAGGATCGCAGGGCAACATTCTTTGCCTCCTGTAGCCTCCTCCTCCTTCTCGGCTTCCTCCTCCTCTTCTTCCACCTGCTCATCCAGTCAGCCACACACCTTCACCACCAACTTCAGCACAGCCCGGGGTAAACGTCAGCAGGCCATTCTGAAACTCATATGTTTGGGGGACAGGCCCCACACCGCACAGGAGTTGTGGCGGGGTATAGAACAACAGACCGACGAGTGGTTGCTGCCGGTGAGCCTCAAGCCCGGCCTGGTGGTGTGTGATAATGGGCGAAATCTCGTTGCAGCTCTGGGACTAGCCAATTTGACGCACATCCTTTGCTTGGTGCATGTGCTGAATTTGGTGGTGCAGAAGTTCATTCACAACTACCCCGACATGTCAGAGCTGCTGCATAAAGTGCGGGCCGTCTGTTCGCGCTTCCGGCGTTCACATCCTGCTGCTGCTCGCCTGTCTGCGCTACAGCGTAACTTCGGCCTTCCCGCTCACCGCCTCATATGCGACGTGCCCACCAGGTGGAACTCCACCTTGCACATGCTGGACAGACTGTGCGAGCAGCAGCAGGCCATAGTGGAGTTTCAGCTGCAGCACGCACGGGTCAGTCGCACTACAGAACAGCACCACTTCACCACCAATGACTGGGCCTCCATGCGAGACCTGTGTGCCCTGTTGCGCTGTTTCCAGTACTCCACCAACATGGCCAGTGGCGATGACGCCGTTATCAGCGTTACAATACCACTTCTATGTCTCCTTGAGAAAACACTTAGGGCGATGATGCAAGAGGAGGTGGCCCAGGAGGAGGAGGAGGAGGAAGAGGGGTCATTTTTAGCACTTTCAGGCCAGTCTCTTCGAAGTGACTCAGAGGGAGGTTTTTTGCAACAGCAGAGGCCAGGTACAAATGTGGCCAGCCAGGGCCCACTACTGGAGGACGAGGAGGACGAGGATGAGGAGGAGGTGGAGGAGGATGAGGATGAAGCATGGTCACAGCGGGGTGGCACCCAACGCAGCTCGGGCCCATCACTGGTGCGTGGCTGGGGGGAAAGGCAGGACAATGACGATACGCCTCCTACAGAGGACAGCTTGTCCTTACCCCTGGGCAGCCTGGCACACATGAGCGACTACATGCTGCAGTGCCTGCGCAACGACAGCAGAGTTGCCCACATTTTAACCTGTGCGGACTACTGGGTTGCCACCCTGCTGGATCCACGCTACAAAGACAATGTGCCCACCTTACTTCCTGCACTGGAGCGTGATAGGAAGATGCGCGAGTACAAGCGCACGTTGGTAGACGCGCTACTTAGAGCATTCCCAAATGTCACAGGGGAACAAGTGGAAGCCCAAGGCCAAGGCAGAGGAGGAGCAAGAGGTCGACAAGGCAGCTGTGTCACGGCCAGCTCCTCTGAGGGCAGGGTTAGCATGGCAGAGATGTGGAAAAGTTTTGTCAACACGCCACAGCTAACTGCACCACCACCTGATACGCAACGTGTTAGCAGGAGGCAACATTTCACTAACATGGTGGAACAGTACGTGTGCACACCCCTCCACGTACTGACTGATGGTTCGGCCCCATTCAACTTCTGGGTCTCTAAATTGTCCACGTGGCCAGAGCTAGCCTTTTATGCCTTGGAGGTGCTGGCGTGCCCGGCGGCCAGCGTTTTGTCTGAACGTGTATTCAGCACGGCAGGGGGCGTCATTACAGACAAACGCAGCCGCCTGTCTACAGCCAATGTGGACAAGCTGACGTTCATAAAAATGAACCAGGCATGGATCCCACAGGACTTGTCCGTCCCTTGTCCAGATTAGACATTAACTAACTCCCCTTAACCATATATTATTGGACTCCAGGGCACTTCCTCATTCAATCCTATTTTTATTTTCATTTTACCATTATATTGCGAGGCTACCCAAAGTTGAATGAACCTCTCCTCTGTCTGGGTGCCGGGGCCTAAATATATGCCAATGGACTGTTCCAATGTTGGGTGACGTGAAGCCTGATTCTCTGCTATGACATGCAGACTAATTCTCTGCTGACATGAAGACAGATCCTCTGTTACGGGACCTCTCTCCTCTGCCTGGGTGCTGGGCCTAAATATCTGACAATGGACTGTTGCATTGGTGGCTGACGTGAAGCCTGATTCTCTGCTATGACATGCAGACTAATTCTCTGCTGACATGAAGCCAGATTGTCTGTTACGGGACCTCTCTCCTCTGCCTGGGTGCTGGGCCTAAATTTATGAAAATGGACTGTTGCAGTGGTGGGTGACGTGAAGCCTGATTCTCTGCTATGACATGAAGACTGATTCTCTGCTGACATGAAGCCAGATTCTGTGTTACGGAACCTCTCTCCTCTGCCTGGGTGCTGGGCCTAAATTTATGAAAATGGACTGTTGCAGTGGTGGCTGACGTGAAGCCTGATTCTCTGCTATGATATGAAGACTGATTCTCTGCGGACATGAAGCCAGATCCTCTGTTACAGGACCTCTCTCCTCTGCCTGGGTGCTGGGCCTAAATATCTGACAATGGACTGTTGCATTGGTGGCTGACGTGAAGCCTGATTCTCTGCTATGACATGCAGACTAATTCTCTGCTGACATGAAGCCAGATTGTCTGTTACGGGACCTCTCTCCTCTGCCTGGGTGCTGGGCCTAAATTCATGAAAATGGACTGTTGCAGTGGTGGGTGACGTGAAGCCTGATTCTCTGCTATGACATGAAGACTGATTCTCTGCTGAGATGAAGCCAGATTGTCTGTTACGGGACCTCTCTCCTCTGCCTGGGTGCTGGGCCTAAATTTATGAAAATGGACTGTTGCAGTGGTGGGTGACGTGAAGCCTGATTCTCTGCTATGACATGAAGACTGATTCTCTGCTGACATGAAGCCAGATTGTCTGTTACGGGACCTCTCTCCTCTGCCTGGGTGCTGGGCCTAAATTTATGAAAATGGACTGTTGCAGTGGTGGGTGACGTGAAGCCTGATTCTCTGCTATGATATGAAGACTGATTCTCTGCTGACATGAAGCCAGATCCTCTGTTACGGGACCTCTCTCCTCTGCCTGGGTGCTGGGCCTAAATATCTGACAATGGACTGTTGCATTGGTGGCTGACGTGAAGCCTGATTCTCTGCTATGGGACCTCTCTCCAATTGATTTTGGTTAATTTTTATTTATTTAATTTTTATTTTAATTCATTTCCCTATCCACATTTGTTTGCAGGGGATTTACCTACATGTTGCTGCCTTTTGCAGCCCTCTAGCCCTTTCCTGGGCTGTTTTACAGCCGTTTTAGTGCCGAAAAGTTCGGGTCCCCATTGACTTCAATGGGGTTCGGGTTCGGGACGAAGTTCGGATCGGGTTCGGATCCCGAACATTTCTGGGAAGTTCGGCTGAACTTCTCGAACCCGAACATCCAGGTGTTCGCTCAACTCTAATATATATATATATATATATATATACAAACCGGATTCCAAAAAAGTTGAGACACTAAACAAATTGTGAATAAAAACTGAATGCAATGATGTGGAGATGGCAAATGGCAATATTTTATTTGTAATAGAACGTAGATGACAGATCAAACGTTTAATCCGAGTAAATGTATAATTTTAAAGGAAAAATACGTTGATTCAAATTTTCACGGTGTCAACAAATCCCAAAAAAGTTGGGACAAGTAGCAATAAGAGGCTGGAAAAAGTAAATTTGAGCATAACGAAGAGCTGGAAGACCAATTAACACTAATTAGGTCAATTGGCAACATGATTGGGTAAAAAAGTGCTTCTCAGAGTGGCAGTGTCTCTCAGAAGCCAAGATGGGTAGAGGATCACCAATTACCACAATGTTGCGCAGAAAGATAGTGGAGCAATATCAGAAAGGTGTTACCCAGCGAAAAATTGCAAAGACTTTGCATCTATCATCATCAACCGTGCATAACATCATCCGAAGATTCAGAGAATCTGGAACAATCTCTGTGCGTAAGGGTCAAGGCCGTAAAACCATACTGGATGTCCGTGATCTCCGGGCCGTTGCCAGCTGAAACTCTACAGTGCAAAGAAGAAGCCATTTCTAAGCAAGATCCACAAGCTCAGGCGTTTTCACTGGGCCAGGGATCATTTAAAATGGAGTGTGGCAAAATGGAAGACTGTTCTGTGGTCAGACGAGTCACGATTCGAAGTTATTTTTGGAAATCTGGGACGCCATGTCATCCGGACCAAAGAGGACAAGGACAACCCAAGTTGTTATCAACGCTCAGTTCAGAAGCCTGCATCTCTGATGGTATGGGGTTGCATGAGTGCGTGTGGCATGGGCAGCTTGCATGTCTGGAAAGGCACCATCAATGCAGAAAAATATATTCAGGTTCTAGAACAACATATGCTCCCATCCAGACGTCATCTCTTTCAGGGAAGACCCTGCATTTTTCAACAAGATAATGCCAGACCACATTCTGCATCAATCACAACATCATGGCTGCGTAGGAGAAGGATCCGGGTACTGAAATGGCCAGTCTGCAGTCCAGATCTTTCACCTATAGAGAACATTTGGCGCATCATAAAGAGGAAGGTGCAACAAAGAAGGCCCAAGACGATTGAACAGTTAGAGGCCTGTATTAGACAATAATGGGAGAGCATTCCTATTTCTAAACTTGAGAAACTGGTCTCCTCGGTCCCCAGACATCTGTTGAGTGTTGTAAGAAGAAGGGGAGATGCCAAACAGTGGTGAAAATGGCCTTGTCCCAACTTTTTGGGGATTTGTTGACACCATAAAATTCTGATTCAACATATTTTTCCCTTAAAATGGTACATTTTCTCAGTTTAAACTTTTGTTTCGTGATTTATGTTCTATTCTGAATAAAATATTAGAAGTTGGCACCTCCACATCATTGCATTCAGTTTTTATTCACGATTTGTATAGTGTCCCAACTTTTTTGGAATCCGGTTTGTATATATATATATATATATATATATATATATTATACATTATACATGTGTATGGATGCTTGGGGGCACATCCATACACATGTATACATTAATCATACATCAGGGGGCACATAGGTTATGAAGGGGGCACAGCCCCCATACTATAAGAGGGCACAGATATAAGGGGGCACAAGCCCCTACATACTATAAGGGGGCACAAGCCCCTACATATCATAAGGGGGCACAAACCCCTACATATCATAAGGGGGCACAAGCCCCTACATATTATAAGGGGGCACAAGCCCCTACATATTATAAGGGGGCACAAGCCCCTACATAATATAAGGGGGCACAAGCCCCTACATATATCCCACAGGGGCCACTTGTATCCCACAGGGGCCACCATGAGCCCCTGGGGATCACCATGGGCAGACGTGCGCAGATGCTGGGCACATCTGCGCACATCATCCCATGGTGCGTTGGTTAATCTATGCATATATACCATACATGCCCGCACGTGTTTGCGGGCATGCATGGATATACATGCATACGTCTCAACCCTTCCTCAACAGGTGGTATGAAAAAATAAATTGAATCCAGACCTTGTGATGAGCTTGATAACAGCTTTACTTGAATAAACTTTCTTCCAACATGATTTACAGGCTTTGTCTTGGCTTCCAGCAGGATTTGGCATTAAACTGTGGCAGGCAAACAATCTCAACTCTGCTACATCAGTGGCTCTCTGGCTCTGCTGTGCTAACAGGACAACTGTAGAACTTGGCTTTCTCTTTAAGCTGTACTTAACTTGGTAGGCTGATCTGTATCTAGTTTTATCCAGGAAACTTTCTCCTCCTGGCTTCTGAGACTTCAGGCTTTGGCCTCTGTGTCCAGCAGAGCTAAGGGTGCTCTAGCTGGCTTAGGCAGGGCTCGTCTAACAGGGACGGCTCCTGCTGCACACCATCCCTTTGCAGGGGGTACTATATACTCTTCCTCTAGCAGGGGTAAGCTGAACTAACTCCTAACTAAGCAAACTCCTCCCTAGAGGGAGAGGTAGAATGGAAAGAAGGGTTCCATTCTAGGTAAAATAGCTCTGCCATTTATGCTGCACCCTGCTGGTGAACCAGGCATACCATACTTGAACAGTTTCATAACAAGAAATATAAATACACATCTTGCAAGACATGGAAATTAATACACAGGATGATGTTAGGTTAACCATAGGAGATAGTAGTAAGGCACAGAGGTGGTAATGGCACTCTGGGGCGTTACACTTCCTGCCAGCTGTCACGGACGTACCGAGACATATGGACGTCCCCACGACAGTGGGTGACAGAAGATCTGTGAGACTGGCAAAATGTGCTTTGATCTGACAGGTTTCCTTGTGGATCAATAGACGTCTTTGTTGTTTCTGATACTGGCCACACCTCTAACCTCCAGGTGTTGCTATTGTGGTCATTTAACTTCCCTTATTTATAGTTGCTTCTCCCACAATGCTGTGGGGTTTATGGTTTCAGTGGTATCTGTGGTCTGCTGGTGTTTGGTTCTTGGCTGAGTTCCTGTTGCTGCCATAGTTACTGGAAAGTTAAGTGTTTCCTTCCCCTTTTTCATTTTGTTTTGCTTTATCTGTGTGTTATTTTCCCCTGCCCTTTGTTGTAGGCCTGAGGGAGACTCATAGTCGTCCTTCCTTTCTGGAGGAACAGGTAGTCTCAGTCCTGTCACTATCGCCAGGGTATTATAGGGTGAGTTTGGACTCTAGGTACTCCTGCGTATGAACTTACCTAGCATACTGATAGCCAGTCAGGACTGTGACTAGGGATTTGACTAGGAGGTGTCCTTCTTTCTTCCCTTGCTTTCAGGCCTTGTTCCTTGTTCCCTCTCCTTCTTTGTCCGGTGTGGTGTGTCCCTTTCACACACAGGCATGACACCAGCAGAGGGAGTTCCAGTCCAGAGAGTGAAGGGAGAGGAAGCTCATGTCAGAGCCCATACTCCTTGGAACTGTATCTAATTCTCCTGTGCGACCAATACTCCAGAAAGACCATCAGAATTCAGAACATTGATTCTTCAAACCACCTTTCCACTGCACTGATTCCCAGAGAGCAGAGAGAGTCTAACATGACACAACGTCTCATCGGGACTACTACCACTACCATCCTCTGCACAGCTCCTCAGGGGCTCACAGAACTTCTGGCCTGGCCACCAGAATTGTCTGTGAAAGTCTGGCTAGGCATTTTTCTTCTGTCTCAAAGGAAGCTCAGGCTCTCCTTCTCTTAATTCACACCAGCTAAAGGCAGGTCGACTTTTGATAGTTTAAGAGGTTGTCTCACTTCAGCAAATGGATTGTCCATACTGCCACCTTTGCTGCCTTCATTCATTTTCAGTGGCATTATACACTGTTTGTTTCAAGGGGTTACTGCCACCTTGCAGTCCAGCAGCGGTGGTTGTGCTTGCATATGATAGGAAATGGCGCCAGCCTCTCTGGTGGCCGGGACCGTGGGAGCATGCATAGGCATGCATGCACAGCAGCTGCGATCCTAGCACCTCGTATGTGAGCTGCAGTGGTGTCCGTAACCCCTGGAAAGGAGCGGTGTATAATGCAATGGAAAAATTAATGAAGCCAGCAAAGGAGGTAATATGGGGAATCACAATACATTACTAAGTGCCTTGTATTAAGTTTGTCCACAAGATAAATTCCATTTGCTGAAGAGAGACAACCCCATTAAGGCACCTTCTCCTGTAGGAGGGTGCATGAGCAATAGGATTCTTAGCTTGACAATTCCAGCAAATGTGTGCTGTATCTTTTTTATTTGCTCTTGTCTTGTACCAACCTCTGCCTGTTTACTGGACTCTGACCCTCTGTGGCCTGACCTGTGCCTGACCTTTGTATGGACCGTTCATGGTTCGCTGCACCATTGTCTCTAACCCTGTGAGTCAGCCGTCAGCCACACTGAGATTACTCCAGGAGAGCCTGGTCTTCCTTGCAACGAAGTCCAGATTCCTCTATATAGGCAGTTAAAGGATGAATACCAGGGGACTACCAGGATAACACCCTTAGAATTAGCCCAAAATAAAAAATTGTTGGTTAAGATAGTGGTTCTATACCTACTGCCATAACAATATTTAACGTATTAAGTGTTAAGTACACATTTGCTACATATGTAATTCACTCTATGAAAATGCTTTTAGCTCATAGATCCCCATGCAGATGTTACAGTTTTCACTATTTTAAAGGTTTGGCAGTTGGCTTGTCCTGTGGATGATTGTTAGGTGTCCAATCACTCCAACCACTGTGATGTCCACAGATCATGAGAATGGGGGGACCAGAATCCACCGTGTGAATGGAGTGCTAGCGCGCATGAATGACCTCCACTTCAATCTATGTAACTTTGTTCCCTAACACTATCTATGGCTCAGCTATCTCCAGAAGTCCTATAGAAGTGAATGGAGTAGTGGTCATGCATGTGCATTAGGGATAGACTGATTATAGGAAGTACCGATATTATCGGCCGATATTCAGGATTTTGTACATTCTCGGTATCGGCATCTAACCTTGCCGATATACCGATCATGCGTATAAAGCGAATACTAGTGAGCGCTATAGTAGGCATCGGGTGCCGGGAGCGGGGAAGAAGCGCAGCAAGTGCTTTCGATACTCACCCTCCCTGGTCTTCTTTGATGGGGCTTGCGCTGCACTGTCCTGACCCCGTACGCTATCAGGTGACAGTGCAGCATGGGCCAGAGAACACAGGGGAGCGAGACGCTGGACCTGAAGATAAAGAGGAGCTGTGGCGCAGGAGAGGTGAGGAGTTTTTTATTTTACTCATCTGAGGTCTGATAGGGGTTAATAAAGGTCTGATCTGAGGTCTGATAGGGGTTAATAATGGTCTAATCTGAGGTCTGATAGGGGTTAATAAAAGTCTGATCTGAGGTCTGATAGGGGTTAATAAAGGTCTGATAGGGGTTAATAAAGGTCTGATCTGAGGTTGGATAGGGGTTAATAAAGTCAGTGAGGAGGGGGATGTAGAAATTGACATTTGGCACTAGTATATTATAAATGTAAATTAGAAAAATTGACTACCAAGGGCTTAATTAATTTATAATTTACATTTATAATATACTAGTGCCAAATGCAAATTTCCACCACCTCAGTGACTACCAACTAATACAAACCGGATTCCAAAAAAGTTGGGACACTAAACAAATTGTGAATAAAAACTGAATGCAATGATGTGGAGATGGCAAATGTCAATATTTTATTTGTAATAGAACGTAGATGACAGATCAAACGTTTAATCCGAGTAAATGTATCATTTTAAAGGAAAAATACGCTGATTCAAATTTTCACGGTGTCAACAAATCCCCAAAAAGTTGGGACAAGTAGCAATAAGTGGCTGGAAAAAGTAAATTTGAGCATAACGAAGAGCTGGAAGACCAATTAACACTAATTAGGTCAATTGGCAACATGATTGGGTATAAAAAGAGCTTCTCAGAGTGGCAGTGTCTCTCAGAAGCCAAGATGGGTAGAGGATCACCAATTCCCACAATGTTGCGCAGAAAGATAGTGGAGCAATATCAGAAAGGTGTTACCCAGCGAAAAATTGCAAAGACTTTGCATCTATCATCATCAACTGTGCATAACATCATCCGAAGATTCAGAGAATCTGGAACAATCTCTAGTGCGTAAGGGTCAAGGCCGTAAAACCATACTGGATGCCCGTGATCTCCGGGCCCTTAAACGACACTGCACCACAAACAGGAATGCTACTGTAAAGGAAATCACAGAATGGGCTCAGGAATACTTCCAGAAACCATTGTCAGTGAACACAATCCACCGTGCCATCCGCCGCTTGCCAGCTGAAACTCTACAGTGCAAAGAAGAAGCCATTTCTAAGCAAGATCCACAAGCTCAGGCGTTTTCACTGGGCCAGGGATCATTTAAAATGGAGTGTGGCAAAATGGAAGACTGTTCTGTGGTCAGACGAGTCACGATTCAAAGTTCTTTTTGGAAATCTGGGACGCCATGTCATCCGGACCAAAGAGGACAAGGACAACCCAAGTTGTTATCAACGCTCAGTTCAGAAGCCTGCATCTCTGATGGTATGGGGTTGCATGAGTGCGTGTGGCATGGGCAGCTTGCATGTCTGGAAAGGCACCATCAATGCAGAAAAATATATTCAGGTTCTAGAACAACATCTGCTCCCATCCAGACGTCATCTCTTTCAGGGAAGACCCTGCATTTTTCAACAAGATAATGCCAGACCACATTCTGCATCAATCACAACATCATGGCTGCGTAGGAGAAGGATCCGGGTACTGAAATGGCCAGTCTGCAGTCCAGATCTTTCACCTATAGAGAACATTTGGCGCATCATAAAGAGGAAGGTGCAGCAAAGAAGGCCCAAGACGATGGAACAGTTAGAGGCCTGTATTAGACAAGAATGGGAGAGCATTCATATTTCTAAACTTAAGAAACTGGTCTCCTCGGTCCCCAGACGTCTGTTGAGTGTTGTAAGAAGAAGGGGAGATGCCACACAGTGGTGAAAATGGCCTTGTCCCAACTTTTTGGGGATTTGTTGACCCCATGAAATTCTGATTCAACATATTTTTCCCTTAAAATGGTACATTTTCTCAGTTTAAACTTTTGTTCCGTGATTTATGTTCTATTCTGAATAAAATATTAGAAGATGGCACCTCCACATCATTGCATTCAGTTTTTATTCACGATTTGTATAGTGTCCCAACTTTTCTGGAATCCGGTTTGTATAATATATATTATGAGATATAAAATATCGGTATAAATTATCGACTATCGGCCTCAAAGTTCACAGATTATCGGTATCGGCTCTAAAAAAATCTATATCGGTCGATCCCTAATGGGCATTACTGTTCCATTCACACCAGGGACTGTGGACAGCCTTTCTCTTGGTCATAGTGGTCCAGAGATCAGACCTCCAGAAATCAAATATATAAAAATATTGTTTGAGGGCCAATGACTAATCTTATTTCCTGACCCCGTAATACTGCTATGGATATCTGCAGGATAGCATGGCACTAAATAGTTTTTTCCACGGCACTGAATATTCAGCTCATTAGAAACAAATGTATTCATCAGTTTTAAAATGTTATGTTCATCCACTGGATATTTGCTGTGATCTGGACTGTAGCTGCTGAGGATTATCTGTGTCTTGTTAGTGAATCTTGTATACATATGCAGAAGCCTCTTATGCACAGGAAACGGCTTGACTTTATCTGAGAGCATTAGATGTATTGCACGGAATTTATGGAAATATTCTTATACATATAGAGATTTATTATACCTATAGATAACTGGAATTCATTAGTTTGATATCTTTGCACTTTTTTTTTTATCAATTTATCAGTTTATGGTTCCATCTGGGTGGGAGGGACACCATAAAGCCCAAAAATCAGAATAGACCCTGATGACAGCTCCTTTATATGTTGACTTGAAAAATGACATCATTTTGGCAGCATGCAGAGACCAAAATGATTCAGTAGAAAAACAGAGACATAGGCACGTTCTCCAACCTTGAGGACCTTGATGGCTTACACATTCCATGGTGAAGTCAATTCTTCTAATCCAGTTCTTAAAATGACAACTGGATAGGGGAGATTGGTAGTCCAGGGCATGCCACTCGATCTTTGACTCTCTGGCCTACCATTCACGTTTCATGTTTTAGGTTATTTTTGCCTTTGGTCTACCAGATGTCTTCTTTCTATTTTTATGCATGCCTCTGTATGGAGCTATGCACAGCTCTGACCTGGTAATTGATCTGGAAAGGTAATTTAAAAGTTGGCTAAAGGGCCCAGTACTTTCTAGTTGTGCCTCTCATTATTAAAGTATATGTCATCCCTTAATGGGCATTTGGAAACATATACAACCAAGAAATGGTGGCATGCGTGCATGGAAATTTAAGGCAGTCGGCGGCTGGACTCAGAACCATGGTTAGGCTTTCCTTCAATCGGGGCAATGGTTCAGTTTGCTGTCACTCATAACCCCGTTTGCCCTGACCAAGGCAAAGAGATTTGTTGCCACCAAGTCATATTATTTCAGGTCCCTCGGTGGACATTCAGCAATCATTACGCCACAAAATGATGGCCATGCATGCATTTCCATTGACGTCTAAGGCATTCGGTAGCTCAACTCAGAGCCATGGCTAGTCTTTCCTTTGCCCACAGCATTGGTTCAATTTTCCATCATAACCCTGTATCTAAATACCTTGGCCAAAAAAGACTTGTTACCCCCACCGACATCCAGCACCTGTAGTATATGCCCCAGTATTAGCTACACTGCTGGCACAACTATCTCCATAAATCCCATAACCTCCAGTGTGGAGGACCTACATGTGGTTGCAATAGATGATCAGGTAGGATTTAGGTTGCATCGGTGTTACCAGGGGCCCTAGGTTAATCCGGTCCTCTAGACAAGCTGCTGTGTCTGGCCATGATAAGAACAGAGTGAATATTTGAAAACTCCTTATTGGCTAAATAATTTATGCGGCGCAGTTTTAGAGGACTACATTCAACCGTATTTCAAGTCGCTTTATGAAAAATACATTGTTCTAATCTGCTTTTAAGTGTTTGGATGAATCAGCTTCGCGCTGGGTGCTTGTGATTCTTCTGGGAGAGACGCCATGTAAAGTCGGGAGGTTCTGCAGGGCGCTAGTAATCGGCAGGCGCTTCTTATAAAACATCTGTTTGCACAAGAGAGAGTTCAGCATTATGGATTCATTAAGGAAGATGTTCTGCTTCTTTTAGCTCAAAACTACAGTGACATCTATACAAGGACACCGGGGACGCGAAGCTTCAGCGCAGCCGTTTATACTGCACACAGCCTTTATAAGAAATTAACTTCAAGGGCAGGATTCAGCCTCGATCCTCGCTTAGCACAACACAAATGGAGAAGACTTCAGCTAATTTTCTTCTTCAGTACTAACATAAATGAGTACACTTGAAGTAATACATACTTAGTGCATTCTTTGTAGTGGCTATGGACATTTGCCCTTATCGCTACTATGCAAAGCCACCAATTCTCTACTTTATTGTACTTCATGCACAGCCAGCTGATATTGAGAGACTTTATGACTTTTTAAGGGCGGGTTCACATCACCATTATGGATTCCATCATTGTTTTCCCGTTACAACATGGTTATAACGGAAAAAAATGGAATCCATGAGATGTAAGTTAAAACGGAAGCCTTTAAGAGGCATTCCATTTTGATCCATCATAATAGAAGTCTATGGGAATCATAACGGATCCGTCTGGTTCCCGCTATGCAAGACGAAAAACTAAGTCCTGTCGACAGGACTTTTTTTTCCCGTTCTGCATAGCGGAGACCAGACGGATCTGTTATGATTCCCATAGACTTCTATTATGACGGATCAAAACGTAATACCTCTTAAAGGCTTCTGTTGTGCATTCCGTCCTAACAAAAGTCTATGGCCTGCATAATGGATGCGTCCTGGTTTCCGTTATGCAGGACTGGACTTCTGCATAATGGAAAACAGGACGGATCCGTTATGCTGCCCATAGACCTGTATTATGAAGGATCAAAACAGAATGCCTCTTAAAGGCTTCCGCTTTGACTTCCGTCTTATGGATTCTGTTATTTTCTGTTATAACCATGTTATAATGGAAAACAATGACAGAATCCATAACGGTGATGTGAACAAGCCCTAACACCTATGCAAAGTTTTGGAGGGAAAAAAACAGACACTGACCTTGTGACTGCCTGGCTTAGCTCTGTTGTTTATTTCTGAATACTTTTTTATCTCTGACAAAAAAAACTGCTTATTCGTTCCCATAGACTTGCATTGATACTCTATACAAGTCTATGACAGAAATTGTTCAGCTAGAATTTGTTCTAGTTCAGCTAGAAACCGTATGTAAGGAGAGCAGTCAGAGCCAATAGTTGTCTGAAGATAGTGACTAGTGCTGTATTGTTTTGCACTTGAGTTTCTCCAGTAAAGAAGTACACTGGTTTACTGCAGACCTTGATTCTCTGGACTTATTTCTCATTGGAGTGCACCATGTCTTACTATCCTTTCCGGAGAGCAACAACACAGGGTGATACCTCAACGATGTCTGGGGCACCTAGCATTGGGACCACTCCAAACCTGGCCATTGTACACATTTGTCTATGTATTTTCTTGTTTCATTCCCCCTCGCCAATCAAGACTACCCTGGGGACTGCAATCTTTGGCCTTCCTGCAGCAAGGTCCAGAGTCCACTATCTATGTGAATTATAACACGTGTTAGAGACATCAACCCTACTTTAGAACTACAATTATCTTACTTTTCAACCTCTTCTACGTGGTGAAATTTCATTCCTCATATCTTTCATTCTTCACTTTTACCTGTGTGTAATTTATTTGTTTGTTTGTTAATGGAAATTGGCTTTTAAGTGCTGGACGGCCAGCGCTCTCTCTTTATAGTCTGCTTGTAAATTCACCTAGGAACTATCATCTCAAAATGTCTAAATCAGTCACTTTCCCATTAAACTCAATCACTCAGCACTCAAGGGCACGTTCTCCTTACAAACAGCCATTCGCCACAAACATTAGTGGGTAACATTAATTGCCGTGGTAGCATTACTTGGTCTCAATTTGTGCATCTGAAGAGTCGTTTTAATCATACAATGCTCTAAATTAACCATAAAAGGACACTTTGTAATGGTAAGTACCTTTGTTTAATTGCATCTCGGTTGCATTTTCTGGCGGCTGCTTACTCTAATAGCTCATCTGGAAATCCTTCTGAGCCATTTCATGGCAATGGATTGTTTGTACAAACCGTCTTCAATGCTTTGAGACCATTATTAGTGTGTTTGCATACACATTGTGATTTATCTATTTATGTATTACATAAATGGCTGCAAAGTGTGATGGGATAGGCTATATTGATGATGGAAATTGCAGGAGCGATTGAGATTTAATTAACTAGTTAGTAGAAATCTACTGACTATGGAGCAAACGAGGAGCTGAGGAGCAGATATTCATTGAAAATCATGGGCTCTATATAGGGGTCTATTCCCAGTCTAGGTTGGCATGCCACAGGGGCTGCTTCGCTTTTTTTAGCTTGGAGTTAGGTACATGCACACTCCATGCCATTTGCTTGCAAGGAGCAACTCTCCACCCTGTTAGTCAGCATCAGTTAAGTTTGACCACAGAGGACTACAGTGAGATTGTATCCAGCTGAAGATTCCCTGAGATTTGTTGATCAGCTGAAAGAGGGAGTGCAGGATTTAGTCTGTGAAGGTAATGCATGTCTACAACTAATAGACCTCACAGCCCTGGTGAGGGTATTTCTGGCTTTTGACTGTTCTTTCCTACAAGTTGTCAGCTAGTATTGTTGCTTTTAGAGTCTGCACCTTGCAGTTTGAAATTCCAGAAGACATTGGATTCTGCTGGAATGGTATATAAGGAATTGCTGTGAAAGAATTTTGCATCTCAGAGGGACCTCTGGAGGTAAACCATGGTTCAGCCAGAACTTATTGGAACTGTTCCTAAGATGTGTGCCTCCATCCTGTGTGGAAGTGTTCTACATCTGCTTTTCAAGTAAAGACAGTAAGTTAGCAATGTTCAACTTCACTGTGGTCTGTCAATCCACAACTCATTATCAAGAGTATCCCACCTTCTATAGGCCAGGAGACTCCACATCCATGATGTGCCCAAGGGAAACTACTACTATTCCTATTATACTTGTAGATCCCCCTTTTCACTGTACCAGCTCTGGGAGTGAGGGAAGAGGAACGAGCCACTGTGACTACCTTGATAACTACTATAACCAACACCGCTACCATTCTCATCCTCCTCTCTGCGCTGCCCACCGGGCGGGGCTGTCCAATGCTGATATGTAGTCATAAAAATCAATAAAAATCACCTGTCCTCAGTTGTACTAAATAAACTGTCTCTGGAGGTGACATCAGCACAAAAACTGTGTATCGGGAGCTTGGGAAATTGGTTTCCATAGTCAAGCAGCTGTACACAAACATAAGATCACCATGCACAATGCCAGGAGCTGCCTGGAGAGGTGTAAGGCTACTTTCACATCTGCGTTTTCCCGGATCTGTCATGGATCAGCAAAAACGCTTACGTTCGGATAATACAACCGTCTGCATCCGTTATGAACATATCTGGTTGTATTATCTCTACAATAGCCATGACGGATCAGGAATTAAAACCACAGTAAGTCAATGGGCGCAGGATCTGTTTTCTTTTGTGGCTGAGAAAATGGCTCCGGCACCATTGACTTACATTGTCTTTCATGCCGCATCCGTCTTTCTCCGCATCCAATGATGCACTCAAAAACTCTGTTCGGCATGGGAACGCAAGCAAATGGAATGGAATGCATTCTGGTGCTCTCTGTTCCATTCAGTTTTGTCCCCATTGACAATGAATGGAGACAAACTGAAGCGGTATTGAGATCCGGCAGAGGAAAAAAGGAAAATTGCTGATGTGAAAGAAGTCTTAGGCTTCCTGCACACGAACGTGTACGCCCCGTGGTCATGCTGTGCCCCGCAAAATGCGGGCTGCAATGCACGAACACCGTCCATGGGGCAGCCGCAGCGGATCACGGACCCATTTACTTTAATGGGTCCGCGATCTGGCCATTCCGCAAAAAGATAGGACATGTTCTATCTTTTTGCGGAACGGAAGTATGGGACGAAACCTCACGGAAGCACTCCGTAATGCTCCCGTCGGGGTTCCGTTTCGCACCATTCCGCATCTCTGGATTTGCGGACCCATTGAAGTGAATGGGTCCGCATCCGTGATGCGGAATGCACACGGAACGGTGCCCATGTAATGCGGATCCGCAATACGGCTACGGAGCGCACACGTTCGTCTTAAGCTGTTGCCAATGGACTCTGGCATGGTGAATGACCTCTCACTATTTAGTAGTCTGGTGGATGAATCTGGGTTTGGCATAGTGCCCACTGTAACATGTGGTTGATCAGGGTTAAAGGTATGGGGCTGTTTCCAAGGGTTTGCCTCGTGAGTCTGATATAGGAAAAAAAACATTCCTATGATTTCTGCAGTATATAGGGTTACATTTATTCAAATGGTGGGCATCTTGGCAACCCACCTTATGTAAAAACATACAAAAACATGAGGGGGTATCCGAGGTTGTTTGTAGAATGGTACGGGATATTAAAGAGGTTATCTGAAAACTCCAATGGTTGGAACCAGTGGACAACTGAAAAGAAAAGCCTTATCGTTCCCACGCTGCTACCACATTCCAAAAAAGATTACTGTTCCTGCTGAACCAGAAGCGTCTTGGGTCTCTTGACCCACTGCAACCAATCCCTGGCCTCAGTGGCAACATGTGCTAGCACGTCAACAATAGTAAAGGGCCATTCTAGCACATGTAACCACTGAGGCAAACAATTTAAAGTCATAGGACTATCCACTTTCAGTCCGGTAGAGATTGGAAATGGCCATCAATAGGGCAGCGGTGTTGGAAAGGCGGAACTGTGGACTGATAAGTGGATATTTCTTTTTAACTGGGAACCAGTTCTGACCATTGAGGCAGTCACCTCATAGGATGAACAGCTCCTGTAACTAAAATAGTCAGGTAAAGAAGTAGAGGCTAAGGGGGTCATTTATTAAAACAGGCATTGGATCCGACGAAGCTATGAAGAGATTCTGGCCTCTACATAACTTCGGTGTATCCAGCGCCGGTCTAAATGTAAGACAGCTTCCT
Source organism: Bufo gargarizans (assembly GCF_014858855.1). NCBI lineage: Eukaryota > Metazoa > Chordata > Amphibia > Anura > Bufonidae > Bufo > Bufo gargarizans. The sequence continues at coordinate 727,644,465 of NC_058080.1, forward strand.
TGATGTCTTACATTTAGACCATTTTCTACACCTAAACCAGGCATGGAAAATGATGAATAAGACGAGCCTGCCGGCCCTTCCCCGCCCACTTTTTCAGACCTGGCGTGAGCAGGGAAAAGTCACAGATTGCGGTGCAAATAACCTTTGCACCACAATCGGCGCTGGAAATACACCTCATATATTTCTGGATAGTAAATGATCCCCTAAATTTTGTGCAGTGGTCATGCTCTCTGCTCGTCATCATCACAATGGTCAGGTAGATGATGAAGAAAAGAGGATGTATCATTATTGAAAAATCTTAGTCAACCAACTGGACATTGGGCAAAAAAATAAATCGGTGATCCTGTGCATCTGATAAATGAGGTCCATATAACACGATAAGCCATATTTTGTGTGTGAAATAAAGAACAGCAACTTCATGTCCCACTTACCCCATACTGCATGAAGATAATTGCTTGTGAGTAATCACCCACGCCCCATGAGCCATATGCTCAATTATCAATTATTAAATGGCCAATTAGCAATTACTCAAGGATGAAGGGTTATTACAGACCTATTACATACATTTCTCTAAACCTCATTTTTCATGACAAATCCTACCTCCAACCTACCACCACACATTTACCGAACCCCAGACTGCGACAAAGATACAAACTATAGCATATACTGTATGTTATTATAGAACCATGGTCCTGGGCCATGGCAATCATCTATATCGAAAAGGGAAAAGTATGTGATCACTAATTGCCCTGAACTTGGCCCTTGAGATCTGAGACCATGATGCAATACTGAACAGTAGTTGCACATGAACATGGTACTCTCTAAATACTTTTTGGCACTATTTGGCTCTATCTAGGTATGGTAACACATGGTCACCTACGTGAAAAACTATGGCACTCCCTGATTGGCTTTATAAAAGAAAAGTTGCTACACCCAACTTTTCCAGAGTCTGATATTGTCCACACCCCTCATCTTTCCTTCTCATCCCCTGGTATGTCTGCATTGAACCTAACTGCTGCACCCAACTTTTCCAGAGTCTGATATTGTCCACACCCCAAATTTTTCCTTCTCATCCCCTGGTATGTCTGCATTGACCCTCACTGCTGCACCCAACTTTTCCAGAGTCTAATATTGTCCACACCCCTCAACCTATCACTAACCTCTGGTGTCTTCCCCTTGGTTTTAAACATGCTACCATTACACCCATCCTCAAAAAGCCTTCACTTGACCCATCTTCTTTGTCCAGTTATCGCCCCATATCACTTCTTCCATATGCCTCAAAGCTACTTGAGAAACATGTCCATTCTGAACTGTCCTCTCATATCTCCTCCTGCTCCCTTTTTGACCCGGCTACAATCTGGCTTCTGACCACACCACTCAACTGAGACTGCCCTCACTAAAGTCACCAATGACATACTAACAGCCAAAACCAAAAACATTATCCTGTCCTCCTTATCCTTGATCTGTCCTCTGCCTGTGACACTGTCGACCACTCCCTTCTGTTACAAACTCTCTCATCTCTTGGCATCACTGACCTGGCCTTCTCCTAGATCACATCATGCCTCACAGACCGGACATTTAGTATCTCCCACACCACCTCCTCGTCTCATTCCCGTCTGTTGGTGTCCCGCAAGGCTCTGTCCTAGGATCCCTGCTCTTCTCTATCTACACTTTCGGCCTGGGACAGCTCATAGAGTCCCATAGCTTTCAGTATCACTTTTTTGCTGAAGACACACAAATCTACCTTTCTGGTCCAGACATAACCACCCTACTATCCAGAATCCCACAATGCCTATCTTCCATATCTTTCTTCTTCTCCTCTCGCCGTCTAAAACTTAAAATGGATAAAAAAGTAATTCATCATCTTTGCCACATCTTGCTTAACCCCCCCCCCCCAACAGACCTATCTATCACGATCCATGGCTTGCACACTCTCCCCGGTCAACCAAGTCCGCTGCGTTGGAGTGACCTTAGATTCTGCCCTCTCCTTCCGACCGCAAATTCAAGCCCTTTCCACTACCTACCGCCTCCAACTCAAAAACATCTCCTGCATCCGTGCTTTCCTCAACTTTGAGTCTGCGAAAATGCTTGTACATGCCCTCATAATCTCCCGCCTAGACTACTGCAACATCCTCCTCTGTGACCATCCATCTAGCACTCCCGCACCCCTCCAATCTATCCTCAACTCTGCTGCCCGACTAATTCATCTCTCACCCTGTTACTCCTCTGCCTCTCCCCTCTGCCAATCCCTTCACTGGCTCCCCATTGCCCAGCAAATTCAGTTCAAAATACTAACAAATACATACAAGGCCGTCCACAACCTGTCCCCTCCCTAAATCTCTGAGATACTTCCCCGTTACATCCCCAAACGCAATCTCCGATCCTCACAAGACCTCCTTCTCTCCTCTCCTCTTATCACCTCTTCCCACAATCTCCTCCAAAATTTCTCCCGTGCTTCCCTCACACTCTGGAACTCACTACCCCAACATATCAGACTCTCACCTACAGTGGAATCCTTCAAAAGAAACCTAAACACCCACCTCTTTAGACAAGCCTACAAGACCAGACTCGGCTGCCTCTATACCGCCATGACCAACTTTACCCTCTCCTACTGTGTCCTTCTCCCCTACCATGTAGATTGGAAGCCCTCACGGGCAGGGCCCTCTCTCCTTCTGTACCAGTTTGTAACTCGTCTTGTTCATGCTTAGTGCAATCGTCTGTATTATGTATGTGCACCCCTTATCATATGTACAGCGCTATGGAATGAATGGCGCTTTAATAATAAAAACATTATTTTACTGTATATAAGCTTGGTGTGGCTCTATCTGACTATTCTACATGGGTCAATAAAAAAAAAATCCTGAATAACCCCTTTAAGGTACGGATTCTGCATTGTCCCTTACTTTGACCTATAGTAGACCTTGAGAGACAGAAAACAAATTAATTCCCCTTTTGTGAGAGACAAGAGGGAATAATTGAGCCATAGGAGACCTCAGAGTGTCATACACAACTTTTCAGGCCAATTGGAGCCCTTTCAATTCAGGTAGAGACAAATCAGGCCACATTGATTCCGAACTGAATTTTAAGCAATTTAATCACCTGTATTCATGACCTTCACCCTGTCCAAGTTTTCTTAATTCTGCTCCTGTCTTGCCCTTTGACTTCTCTTCCAGTATTTATCTACTGGATCTGGTCACCTGGTGTCACAACCAGACAGCTGAGAAGCTCTGACAGAAGCCTTTCAGAACCTCCTCCTTGAGTTTTCTTTGTTTTGGTTTTCAGTTCCTCATCTCGTTAGCCTCTCTCAGCTGTCATGTAGTTGTACTGATTGCATCCCTTTAAATTCCTCCCCATAATGCATTAGTGTGCGGTTTATACAGCTTCCTGGAGTGTGTGTGCATGCTGATCCTATTTCCCAGTCTTCTACAAGTTAAGTGTAGTACATTCATTTGTGATTTTCTGTTTGCTGGATCCCAGGTGACCCTGACTCCCTCCGTGTCTAGTGTAGGGAGCCGGTGGTCGTGTCCCTTCACTATTGTAGGGTGTTCAGGTGTTATATAGTCGAGGTATGAGGATATGCGATCATCCACCATTGGGATTATCGCATAGGCTGAGCAGTAAGGGAGAGAGCCAGGTCTGATGCAGGGGTCTCCCTTTTTGTTCCTTAGTTTTGGATCCAGTTAGTCATATATTCATTTTGCATTGTCTTGTTTCCTGTACACCTTCCGTAACATTATAAATCGCCAAAACCGTCTCAAGCATGGATCCGGTTTCACTTTTGACTGAACGCTTCCAGGGTCTTTCATTGGAGGTAGCTGATCTCCGTAAGACTCTTTCTCAGTTTCTAGTGACCGGTTCAGCTTGCGTTCATGGAGTTTGTTCTGAGCCTAAGATCTCGCTCCCGGATACGTTCTCCGGGGGTAGTGAGAATTTTGTGCGCTTCAGAGAGGCTTGCAAACTCCATTTTCGCCTTCTTCCCCATTCCTCTGGTGATGAGGAACGGAGGGTGGGGATCATTATATCGCTGCTCAGGGGCAACGCTCAGTCGTGGGCCTTTTCGCTGCCGGTGGGGGCACGGCCCCTCCGTTCAGTGGATGAATTCTTTTTAGCCCTGGGTCAGATATATGATGATCCGGATCGTGTTGCTTTGGCTGAGTCTAGACTACGTCTGTTATGCCAGGGTAAACAATCCGCAGAGATATACTGCTCAGAATTTCGGAGATGGGCAGCTGATACTGGTTGGAATGATGCTGCACTCCGAAGTCAATTTTGCCATGGTCTTTCAGAGGGATTGAAAGATGCATTTGCCTTTCATGAGAGGCCTATCTCCTTGGACTCTGCTATGTCTCAGGCCGTTCGTATTGACAGGCGTCTTAGAGAGAGAGGAGAGATCTCTCCTTCCTGTCATACTCAGTCCCAGGACAGTGCAGCGGTCTCATTCTGTGCGCAGGGGTCTCAGTCGCTGTCAGCCCCTTCTGAGCAGGAGCCCATGCAGCTGGGGTTGATTTCCTCTGACAATAGAAGATTCAACCCGCATGGGAAGGTTTGTTTTTGTTGTGGAGGTATAAATCATTTGGCAAATGTTTGTCCCTCTAGGAGATTCAGGCAGTTTTCTGGGAGTAATAAAGAAACAAAAAGGAAAAAATCTTTTAAAAATGTTCCATCTGTTACTATTGGCAGGGTTGAGGCGGAAATTGAAGGTTTTCCGTTTGCTTGTAGTTCCCGTTTTGCCCTGCCTGCCAGGGTGGCGCTAGAGAGCAAGAACATTTTTTGTGAGATTTTTGTAGATAGTGGAGCAGCTGTCAATCTCATTGATAATCATTTTGCGATAACTTATGGTTTCCAGGTGTGCACTTTGGGAAAGGTTATTCCTGTTTTTGCTATTGATTCCGCTCCACTTTCTTAGAAATCATTAAAGGGCATAGTTCACAATATTCGTTTAATTGTGAGTGATGCTCATGTTGAGGATGTGTCATGTTTTGTCCTTAGCGGATTACCTTCTCCTCTTGTGTTGGGGCTACCCTGGCTCACTAAACATAACCCCACCATTGATTGGCAAGCGAGGCAAATAAATGGTTGGAGTGACTTTTGCAGAGAGAATTGCCTCACGACATCTGTTTCTGAGGTTTCTACTAAGACTGTACCACCTTTTCTCTCTGAATTTTCGGATGTCTTCTCTGAGAGTGGAGTTCAGGATTTGCCCCCGCACAGGGAGTACGATTGCCCTATTAATCTCATCCCAGGCGCCAAGCTGCCTAAATCTCGTTTATACAATCTTTCCCAACCTGAAAGGGTCGCTATGCGTGCTTATATATCTGAGAGTCTGAGAAAAGGACACATACGACCCTCGAAGTCACCTGTTGCCGCTGGTTTTTTCTTTGTTAAGAAAAAAGACGGTTCTTTAAAACCTTGTCTGGATTTCAGGGAGCTGAACAGTATCACTATTCGTGACCCTTATCCGCTTCCTCTGATCCCGGACCTGTTTAACCAGATTGTTGGGGCTAAAGTCTTTTCCAAATTAGATCTAAGAGGGGCATACAACCTGGTCAGGGTCAGAGAAGGAGACGAATGGAAGACGGCCTTCAATACCCCTGAGGGCCATTTTGAGAATTTGGTTATGCCTTTTGGTTTGATGAATGCCCCAGCCGTTTTTTAGCATTTCGTGAACAGCATTCTTTATCATTTAATGGGAAAATTTGTATTAGTGTATTTGGATGACATTTAGATTTTTTCTCCTGATTTCAAAACTCATAAGGAACACTTACGTCAGGTCTTGCTCATCCTGCGGGAGAATAAATTATACGCGAAACTGGAAAAATGTGTGTTTGCGGTTCCAGAAATTCAATTTCTGGGGTTTCTTCTCTCCGCTTCTGGTTTTCGCATGGACCCCGAGAAGGTCCGCGCTGTGCTTGAGTGGGAGCTTCCTGAGAATCAGAAGGCGCTGATGCGTTTTTTGGGCTTTGCCAATTATTACAGGAAGTTTATTTTGAATTATTCCTCTATTGTTAAACCACTCACTGATATGACCAGAAAGGGGGTAGATTTTTCTTCCTGGTCGGTAGAGGCGCGTAAGGCCTTTTCTAATATCAAGGAGAGTTTTGCTTCCGATCCCATCTTGGTACAACCTGATATTTCTCTACCCTTCATAGTTGAGGTTGATGCTTCTGAGGTGGGTGTGGGTGCGGTCTTGTCTCAGGGTTCCTCTCCTGCCAAATGGCGACCGTGTGCCTTTTTCTCGAAGAAACTCTCCTCCGCAGAGAGAAATTACGATGTGGGAGATAGGGAATTGTTGGCCAACAAGTTGGCTTCTGAGGAATGGCGCCATTGGCTAGAGGGAGCCAGACACCCTATTACCGTGTTTACTGACCAAAAAAATCTGGCCTACTTGGAGTCAGCCAAGCGTCTGAACCCGAGACAGGCCAGATGGTCTTTGTTCTTTTCAAGGTTTAATTTTGTTGTCACGTTCCGCCCTGGGCTTAAGAATGTGAAGGCAGATGCCCTGTCACGTTGTTTTCCAGGAGGTGGGAATTTTGAAGACCCGGGTCCCATTTTGGCTGAAGGTGTGGTGGTCTCTGCTCTTTTTCCTGAATTGGAGGCAGAGGTGCAGGCAGCCCAGTCAGAGGCTCCTGATCTTTGTCCTCCTGGGAGGTTGTTTGTGCCTCTCGCTTTAAGACACAAGATTTTTAAGGAACACCACGATACCGTCCTTGCTGGGCACCCGGGGGCAAGAGCCACAGTGGATCTCATCGCTCGGAGATTCTGGTGGCCTGCGCTTCGTAAGTCGGTTGAGGGTTTTGTGGCAGCCTGCGAGACTTGCGCTCGTGCCAAAGTCCCTCATTCACGGCCATCAGGTCCTCTCCTTCCCTTACCCATTCCTTCCCGTCCTTGGACACATCTGTCCATGGACTTCATAACGAACCTGCCTCGTTCCTCGGGGAAGACTGTGATTCTGGTGGTGGTGGACCGTTTTAGCAAAATGGTGCATTTCATCCCTTTTCCTGGTTTGCCCAATGCTAAGACGCTGGCGCAGCCATTTATTGATCACATTGTCAAATTGCATGGTATTCCTTCAGACATAGTCTCTGATAGGGGCACGCAGTTTGTTTCCAGATTCTGGAAGACTTTCTGTTCTCGCTTGGGGGTTCGGTTGTCATTCTCTTCTGCTTTCCACCCGCAGTCGAATGGCCAGACAGAGCGCGTCAATCAGAATCTGGAGACATATCTGCGCTGTTTTGTGGCGGAGAATCAGGAGGATTGGTGTTCTTTTTTGTCCCTTGCTGAGTTTGCTTTAAATAACCGTCGTCAGGAGTCCTCTGATAAGTCACCATTTTTTGGTGCATATGGGTTTCATCCGCAGTTTGGGACTTTCTCGGGAGAGGGGTCTTCTGGTTTACCTAATGAGGACAGATTCTCCTCGTCTTTGTCATCTATTTGGCAAAAGATTCAGGATAATCTAAAGAGCATGAGTGAGAGATATAAGCGTGTGGCAAATAAGAGACGTGTGCCTGGTCCAGACCTGAATGTTGGTGATCTGGTGTGGTTGTCTACCAAGAATATCAAATTGAAGGTTCCCTCCTGGAAGTTGGGTCCTAGGTTTATTGGGCCTTACAAAATCCTGTCTGTCATCAATCCTGTTGCCTACCGTCTTGATCTTCCTCAGACTTGGAAGATCCATAATGTTTTTCATAAGTCCTTATTGAAACCTTATGTTCAACCCATTGTACCCTCGCCTTTGCCTCCTCCTCCGATTATGGTTGATGGGAATCTTGAATTTCAGGTCTCTAGGATTGTGGATTCTCGTCTTGTCCGCGGTTCTCTCCAGTACCTCGTTCATTAGGAGGGTTATGGTCCTGAGGAGAGGATGTGGGTCCCAGTGACGGACATTAAGGCCACTCGTCTCATCAGGGCTTTCCATAGGTCCCATCCTGAGAAGGTGGGCTCTGAGTGTCTGGAGTCCACTCGTAGAGGGAGGGGTACTGTCACAACCAGACAGCTGAGAAGCTCTGACAGAAGCCTTTCAGAACCTCCTCCTTGAGTTTTCTTTGTTTTGGTTTTCAGTTCCCCATCTCGTTAGCCTCTCTCAGCTGTCATGTAGTTGGACTGATTGCTTCCCTTTAAATTCCTCCCCATAATGCATTAGTGTGCGGTTTATACAGCTTCCTGGAGTGTGTGTGCATGCTGATCCTATTTCCCAGTCTTCTACAAGTTAAGTGTAGTACATTCATTTGTGATTTTCTGTTTGCTGGATCCCAGGTGACCCTGACTCCCTCCGTGTCTAGTGTAGGGAGCCGGTGGTCGTGTCCCTTCACTATTGTAGGGTGTTCAGGTGTTATATAGTCGAGGTACGAGGATATGCGATCATCCACCATTGGGATTATTGCATAGGCTGAGCAGTAAGGGAGAGAGCCAGGTCTGATGCAGGGGTCTCCTTTTTTGTTCCTTAGTTTTGGATCCAGTGAGTCATATATTCATTTTGCATTGTCTTTTTTCCTGTACACCTTCCGTGACACCTGGCCATCCTTGGACTAAATCTTGCCTCATCATCTAGCTTATCTATTCCTTGTCTTCCTTCTGGTGTTGACCCTTGGCCCCATTCCTGACCACGATCTATCTTCTTACAGCACACCTGGGGACCGAGACTTGGGAATCCGTCCAGGAAGTCCATACCTCCTTTCAGGGTTAAGGATGAAGGACATGGAAGCTCCTTAGCAGGGCAGGATTAAGAGCATGATGGGCCCGGTGCTGAAGATTTCAATGGGCCTTTTTTATAGAAAATGAAAATGCAACTCACAGTCTTCCACTTTACGGCAGGGCCCAGGACCCAGGGGAGAAGTCTGACCTGTCACTGTCCTGGTGAGTTCTGTAAAGGGCTGGCCTGGGAGAGGAGATTACTCCTTGCGGCGCTGGCCTTGTCATCATCTGACAGTCGGCCCGGTCTTTCTGACTGGGCAGCGGGGCGGCCGCCAGGCAACTTCAGCGAGGCCGAGGCAGTGGCGGATCCAGAGCCTGGTCTTGGGAGGGGCACTTCCAGATTATTTTCTGTCCGCTGCCACAAAACAATGGTGCTTATAAAACAGACTACACAGTGTAGCGGTATACTGTATATTGTGGGGCACAGTGTAGCAGTATACTGTATATTGTGTGGCACAGTGTATGCTATATGTGTATAACAAACACATTTTACATGAAAACTTACAATTACTTGGCTTGGCCCTTGGGGATATCGGACACCACTTCAACACCTGGCTGGGGGCTCGATGGAGCTGATGTTGTGTTTTATCCTAATGAGAAAGATTTCATAATATGGATTTGGAGAAGGGGCAGTGGGGTCGCAGAGCAGGGAAAGGCTGATGCTGCTACTAGGGGGTCATACCATGGGGAAGTAATAAAGCCCACCATAATTCCCCCCCCCCCAATAGAAATCATTCTCCTTATAATGTGACAGTGCAAAAAATACCCCCTTGTAATGCCCCCAGTTGAGCTAATGTCCCCATAGTGCCCCCATAATGTGCCAGTATAAAATACCCCTATATAGTGCCCCCAGTAAATGCCCCCATAGTGCTCCTCTCCCCCTTTCTCCTAGTGCCCCCCATAATTTACCAGTATAAAATGCCCCAGTAGATGCCCTCAGTGTCCCCCATAATTTGCAAGTATAAAATACCCCTTCTTAGTGCCCCCCGTAGATGACCCCATAGTACTCCTCTCCCCAACAGTACCCACCATTTTGTGCCCCAGTATAAAATGCTACTGTACAGAGGCCCCTATATAAAATACCCCTTCTTTGTGGCCTCAGTAGATGCCCCTATAGTGCCCACCAAGAATGTGCCAGTAAAGAGTGCCCCCAATAATGTGCCAGTAAAAGTGCCCCCAATAATGTGCCAGTAATAAGTGCCCTCATAGATGCCCCCCATCATGTGCCAGTAACAAGAGGCCCCCCATCATGTGCCAGTAACAAGAACCCCCCCTATGCCCCATCATGTGCCAGTAACAAGAGGCCCCCCATGCCCTATCATGTGCCAGTAATAGGAGGCCCCCCCATCATGTGCCAGTAACAAGAGGTCCCCCCTATGCCCCATCATGTGCCAGTAACAAGAGGCCCCCTCATGCCCCATCATGTGCCATTAACAGGAGGAGCCCCCTTCATGTGCTAGTAACAAGAGGGCCCCCCTATGCCCCATCATGTGCCAGTAACAAGAGGCCCCCCCATGCCCCATCATGTGCCAGTAACAAGAGGGCCCCCCCTATTTCCCATCATGTGCCAGTAACAAGAGGCCCCCCATGCCCCTTCATGTGCCATTAAAAGGAGGGCCCCCATCATGTGCCAGTAACAAGAGGCCCCCCTATGCCCCTTCATGTGCCAGTAACAAGAGGCCCCCCCATGCCCCATCATGTGCCAGTAACAGGAGGGCCCCCCCAATCATGTGCCAGTATTAAGAGGGCCCTCCATATGTCCCATCATGTGCCAGTAACAAGAGCCCCCCCCATGCCCCTTCATGTGCCAATAATAGGAGGGCCCCCATCATGTGCCAGTAACAAGAGGGCCCCCTATGCCCCATTATGTGCCAGTAACAAGAGGCCCCCCATGCCCTAGCATGTGCCAGTAACAGTAGGGCCCCCCATCATGTGCCAGTAACAAGAGGGCCCCCCTTATGCCCCATCATGTGCCAGTAACAAGAGGCCCCCCATGCCCCATCATGTGCCAGTAACAGGAGGGCTCCCCATCATGTGCCAGTAACAAGAGGGCCCCCCCATGCCCCATCATGTGCTAGTAACAAGAGGCCCCACATGCCCCATCATGTCCCAGTAAAAGGAGGGCCCCCCATCATGTGCCAGTAACAAGATGGCCCCCCTTATGTCCCATCATGTGCCAGTAACAAGAGCCCCCCCCATGCCCCATCATGTGCCAGTAACAAGAGGCCCCCCTCCATCATGTGCCAGTAAAAGTATTATACATCAAAAAAAAACAAAACTTATACTTACCTCCATGTCAGCGATGCGATGCAGGCCTCTTCCGGCCTGTGTCCCGTGCTGTACGGCTCAGCCTCCTGCGCCGGCCTCTGATAGGCTGCAGGCATTAGGCCTGCAGCCTATCAGAGACACAGGGGAGGCACACGCATTAGGCCTGCAGCCTATCAGAGACACAGGGGAGGCACACACATTAGGCCTGCAGCCTATCAGAGACACAGGGGAGGCACACGCCTCTCCCCTGCCCTGCCGCGATACAGATGGAGATGAGCACTTCCACAATGGAAGCGCTCATCTCCCTGTGCCGTCACACACACCGCGCATGCCTAAGTTTTCAGCAGGGCTGGGCCGGCCGCGCCGCCAGCTCGGGAAGGGGTGCAATTGCGGGCTGCCTGCTGACTGATGCCGCAGGGGCCTGGAGTTGCAGCTCCATCCACCCCTATGTTAATCCGGCCCTGCTCCTTAGCCTAAGCACAATACTAAGGGTCCACTTAAATTGCGAGGAACATAACCAGATGATGGGTGGAATTCTCTTGTAGGTATTTTTTCTCCATTTCTAGCATTTTCAACACAATCCATTTGTTAAACAAAAAAAAACCTCTTACCTGCTGCCATGTGAACCTACTGCTGATTGATCCGATTAATTATTCATCAGCACGGGGAATAGTTTACAATGTAACAGTCTGGAAACTAATGAGAAGAAACGCTAAGATTGTATTCTAATAGTGGAGCAAAAACAAAGTACCGTGGTTATATTTTATCTAAGTGGTCAACCTTTTGACATATCCCAAATCACTTCACAGATGACACGTGATATCGATCACTGAAATACAACGAGCTGCCACACAAACAAGGACATTTTGACATACAATGCTAAACTTATAATCAATCTACTGCTCTAGGGAAATAACAAGGTGAAAGGAGGATGTTACTCAAGCATCTAAAAGTTGTGCAGTGTGCCATCCCACCACCTACAAATGTAGGAAAAATTTACGTGAAACTTAACATCTTAGATAAATAATGGCAGCAAACTAAAATTTGACTTTTAATGGCTTTTGTTGCAAGTGTCAATTTAAAGAGGCCCTGTCATCAGGATCAACTCTATCAGACCAGAAATGTTAAGGTAGGGTTGATCCTGCTAAATAAAATGATACCTGTCTTGTGAAAATAGGTTGCTGTGTTCCTGAGAAAAAAGACTTTTATAATTTTTTGTGAATTAGGGCTGTAGACCAAGGAGGGGAGGGACTTGGTCCTTCAGTGCACCTTATCTCAGGTGCATTTCAAGTGCTGGTCACACCCCTTGGTGCGCTAAAGCTCTCACTTGTAAAAAGAATAAAAGTATTTTTTCCCTGGGACGCCACAACCAATTTTCACAGAAAGATCAACCCTACCAGACAGTATACCTGGTGGTGCATGGGTTGATCTTGCTGAGTGGTGCTCTTTGAGGTTTACTGAGATAGTGGACTAATGTTTGCTATATCTCTAATTTTTCACATTTATTTTGGAGTACTAAAATAAAGTCTACATTTATTTGTCCAGAAACAGCGCCACTCTGGTTTATTCAGTGTGTCCATTATTGCAGCCCAATGCTAATTCACTGATATACATTTTGTACAGTTGTAACAGGATCAGATTTTCACTCGCAGAAGAGTGTTGTGGCTCCATGCAGGAGCCATAATAAAGAGCACATGTACTTTTTTGGGGGGCCTATTGTAGCTCTTAATTAATCCAATTAATTTATTAGCCAATTATTCCAAAAATTCTTCTATGTGCCTTTGGAACTATTTCATTGCAATATGGAGATACAATTCTGCAGAACCTCAGGAAAGTATCATGGAGCCATAGGGACTGCATACGCATCCATACAGCCTTCTAGTAACCAACTTCTAGTAATGACTTCTGGGCTACACTAGGTACTAGGTCGGACCTAGCATACAGTAGGTCACCCACTACTTGTCTGTAGAAAAGTCACAGAAGTTGCAAACCATGGTACCATTGTTTCTAATCAAAAACTGTCAATTGATGGTTGACATGATAACTACTAGTGTTGAGTGCGAATATTAGAATAGCGAATATTAATCGCGAATATCGCAACTTCGCTAATTCGTGAATATTTTGAATATAGTGCTATATATTCGCTATTTCGAATATTCATCATTTTTTAACATCTGAAAACATGATTCCTCCCTGCTTCTTTCATGTGGGTCAATGAGTCATTGGCCCACAAGCAACTTAAGCAGGAAGGAATCATGTTTTCATATGGAAAAAAAATGACGAATATTCTAAAAAACTAATATATAGCAATATAGGGAATATATTCGTTATTTAGAATATTCGCCTTTTTTTTTCCAATCTGTACAGTTGTTCGCATACTCCTCCCGGTCACCAGGGGAACGCCTGTGGGTTAGAAAATTCCATCGGATCTGAGTTTTCCCTGAGATCGTGAAAACTCAGAACAGATGGTATATTCTAACCCACAGGCGTTCCCATGGTGACGGGATGCTTGTCGGGGAGGAGTATGCCAAAGTGGAATAACAGTACGGATTGAAAACGAATATTCTAAAAAACAAAGTTATAGCAATATAGCGAATATTCGTAAAATACACATATAGACTGCAATTTAGTTAATATAGTGCTGTAGTATTTTTTTTTATTGTGTAAATTTTTTCCAAATCGTAAGTTCAGAAGAGAAAAAAAAAATTGACTATAAAAAAAAAGATTATAGCACTATATTAGCTAAGTTGCAGTCTATATGTGTATTTTACGAATATTCGCTATATTGCTATAACTTAGTTTTTTTGAATATTCGTAATATTCTAAAACAAGAATATATAGCAATATAGCGAATATTCGTAAAGTACATTACATATTACATTACATATTAGTACATATTAGAATAGCCATAGCCAACCAATAGGAAAGTTGCCTTATACAGTTAACGTTAGTTTTGACGAATATAAGACGCATATTCAATTGAATATTTGTGAAATATCGCAAAATCGAATATGGCACCTCCTGCTCATCCCTAATAACTACAGTGTTAAGTCTGAGTGTCATTTAATTCAATGCAATCGTGCCAGAAATCATGCATGTCTGATGGCACATAATGAAGTTCAGGTGATTCAGCCATACTTCTGGCAAACAGGTGCATAAAAGCAAGCACTCTCCATAGGCATATTATAATGGACTATTATTCTAAAGTAGTAGCATCTAGTAGAGTTGAGGGTTTTCGGCACCCGAACCCGAACATTTACGTAAAAGTTCGGGTTCGGTTTTCAGCGATTTTATGGCGCTTTTTGAAAGGCTGCACAGCAGCCAATCAAAAAGCGTCATACTACTTGCCCCAAAAGGTATCACGATCGGCATAACTGTCACATACGTGACACGGAGGGAGGAAAAGAGGGAGGCCCTGCCCTAGTGAGAGGGAAGGTGGTGACCCCTGACTCACCTTGCGTCTGGCACCTGGCTGCCCTGTCGTCCCTAGACGGGTTCCTCACCCGTACGCCGATCACGTGCCCAAAACCCTGGCTTTCCCTAGGATGAGCCCTAGATAGTGAACAGGGCGGTGGGAACACTAGTCCGCACCACTAGCTCTAGAGGAAAACACCAAGGGGAGGACAGACAATACAAACTAAACATATAATCCCAGGTGGGCAACAACAGGAGACAACAAAAGCCCAACAGGGATCCGGAGGGTAGCACTCTGGAACAACAACCAGATTCTCAGCTCCAGTGGGTCAGCATAGATGTCCAGGCAGGAAGCTCTATAACTGGCAACAAGAGAAGTGTGAGAGGAGAATATAAGGAGTTTGGGAGTGGCAGACAAGAAACAGCTGAGGAGGAGAAGCTACGGATCCCTGAGTGAGACAAAAAGGATAGCAAGGCAAACACAGAAAACAAACACTAAGAAACACCGTGATCTTTAGACATAGAGCGCGCAGCCACCCGCTGCGACTTCCTGACCCCGGGTATAACGGAGTCAGACGTGGCTCTTGACACCCTTGTGACAGTACCCCCCCTTTCACGAGGGGCCTCCGGACACTCAGGACCAGGTCTCTCCGGATGAGAGACATGGAAAGCCTGAATCAACCTGTTGGCGTTTACCTCTGACGCTGGAACCCACATTCTTTCCTCGGGACCGTAACCCCTCCAATGCACCAGATACTGAAGAGAGCGGCGGACCCGACGAGAATCAACAATTCTGGATATTTGAAACTCCAGATTACCATCCACAACAACAGGAGGAGGTGGCAGCGGTGATGGTTCTAGAGGTGGAACATACTTCTTGAGCAACGACTTATGGAAGACGTTATGGATCTTAAAAGTCTGAGGTAGCTCCAGGCGAAAAGCCACAGGGTTAATGACGGCTACAATTTTATAAGGACCAATGAACCTAGGACCCAGTTTCCAAGAGGGAACCTTCAACTTAATATTCCTAGTAGACAACCACACATAGTCATTCACTCCTAGGTCCGGACCTGGCGACCGTTTCTTATCGGCCATGCATTTGTATTTACCACTCATATTTTTCAAGTTAGCTTGCACCTTCTGCCATACCGATGAAAGAGATGAAGAAAACCGTTCCTCTTCGGGAACCCCAGAAGACCCCCCCCTCTTTGAAAGTACAAAATTGGGGATGAAAACCGTATGCACCAAGAAATGGTGACTTGCCAGTGGATTCCTGACGGCGATTATTTATGGCAAACTCGGCTAACGGTAAATATGATGACCACACCTCTTGGTTTTCAGACGCAAAACACCTTAAATATGTTTCTAGGTTTTGGTTGGTACGCTCAGTCTGTCCATTCGACTGAGGATGGAAAGCTGAGGAAAAGGATAAGTGTACCCCTAAACGGGTACAAAAAGCTTTCCAAAACTTAGAAATAAACTGGGTTCCCCGATCCGAAACCACATCGGAAGGGACCCCGTGAAGCTTCACGATTTCACTGATAAACACCTGAGCAAGAGTCTTAGCATTAGGAAGTGCGGGTAGCGCAATAAAGTGTACCATTTTGCTAAACCTGTCTACTACTACCAAGATAACTGTTTTACCCGCAGACAAAGGTAAGTCAGTGATGAAATCCATTGATAGATGTGTCCATGGTCTATTGGGGATGAAAAGTGGCAATAAAGACCCTGCTGGACGTGTATGAGAGACTTTCGCGCGTGCACAAGTAGAACAAGTAGACACGAAATCTATTACATCCTGACGCAACCTTGGCCACCAAAAACGACGAGACAATAGCTCCAAGGTTGCTTTACTACCCGGGTGCCCAGCAAGTGCCGAATTATGATGTTCCTTCAATAACTCAAGACGCAGGTTTAACGGTACAAACAATTTCTCTGAGGGGCAAGAGGCCGGGGCGTCCCCCTGGGCCTCTAACACCTTTCCCTCTAGAACAGAGTGTACAGCCGAGACAACCACTCCTCTTTGTAAAATAGGTACCGGATCACTAACATTACCCCCTCCAGGGAAACTACGAGACAATGCGTCTGCCTTGGTATTTTTTGCCCCAGGACGATAGGTGATTACAAAGTAAATCTGGTAAAGAATAGCGACCACCTAGCTTGTCTAGGGGTGAGACGCTTAGCCGATTCTAGGTACAGAAGGTTTTTGTGATCCGTAATTACCGTGACAGGGTGGATTGCTCCCTCTAAGAAGTGACGCCACTCTTCAAACGCCAGTTTAATCGCCAACAGTTCCCTATTTCCAATATCATAGTTCTTTTCTGCTGCAGATAACTTTTTGGAAAAGAAAGCGCAAGGACGCCATTTGCCAGGAGACGGACCCTGAGACAATACAGCCCCCACTCCCACCTCTGATGCATCTACTTCAACAATAAAAGGCTGGGAGACATCAGGTTGAATTAGGAGAGGTGCCGAGGTAAATCTCTCTTTTAGAGAGGAAAATGCAATTTTAGCGGCGTCAGACCATTTAGAAAAATCAGTCCCCTTCCTAGTCATGTCAGTAAGGGGTTTAACGATCACTGAATAATTTTTAATAAACTTTCTGTAGAAATTTGCGAAACCCAAAAACCGTTGTAGAGCTTTAAGGTTCTCAGGAAGATCCCAATCTAAAATTGCCTGGACCTTCCCAGGATCCATACGGAAACCTGAAGCAGATAATAGATATCCCAGGAATTGTATTTCCTGAACGGCGAAGACACATTTTTCAATTTTCGCATATAATTTATTCGTCCGTAGGACCTGCAGTACTTGCCTGACATGTACTTCATGTGTTTTCAGATCAGCCGAATAAATTAAGATATCATCTAGGTATATGACTACAAACCTGCCGATGAGATGAACTAAAAATATCATTAACGAAATGTTGGAAGACAGCAGGGGCATTGGTCAGACCGAAAGGCATGACTAAATTCTCGTAATGCCCCTCAGGGGTGTTAAAAGCTGTCTTCCACTCATCCCCTTCCTTGATACGAATCAGATTGTAGGCCCCCCTAAGATCAAGTTTGGAGAACCACCTAGCACCCGCAATCTGATTAAAAAGGTCAGGAATGAGAGGAAGAGGGTATGGGTCTCGGACGGTTATCCGGTTTAGCTCACGGAAATCTAGGCAAGGACGCAGGCCCCCATCTTTCTTTTTAACAAAGAAAAACCCTGCAGCCACGGGTGAAGAAGAGGGTCTGATGTGTCCCTTGGCCAGACTCTCGGAGATATAATCTTTCATGGCTTGTCTCTCGGGACCCGAAAGATTATACAACCTGGACTTGGGTAATTTTGCACCGGGAATCAGGTTAACCGGGCAATCATAAGGACGATGAGGTGGTAGCTTCTGACAACCCTTTTCAGATAAAACGTCCTCAAAGTCCGAAATAAATGTAGGTAGGGAAGCTATGGAGGCGATTAAGCAACTGCTATTTAAGCAATTCTCTCTGCAATGCTCACTCCACTCCAATATCTCCCTGGCCTGCCAATCCACCACTGGATTGTGCGCTACCAACCAGGGAAGACCCAATACCACAGGAGAGGGAAGGCCCTCCAGAACGTAACATGAAAGACGCTCCTTATGGTGGTCCCCTACCCGAAGATGTAAGTTATGGACAACGTGAGTGAGGTTTCTCTGAGACAGAGGAGCAGAGTCAATAGCGAATATGGGAATGGGTCTCTGCAGCGTACAGAGAGACAAACCCATAGTGCGGGCAAAATGGGCATCTATCAAATTTACCCCTGCACCACTGTCTAGAAAAAAAGAAATAGACTCCGTCTTAACACCAAAAACAATAACCGCTGGCAACACAAATTGAGATGTTCGTATGGAGGAAACGTATACCCCCGGCTGACATCCTCCGCACAGCCTGGGGTTAGTAGTTTTCCGACGGTCTTTTGTTTTTGGGAAAGGAGGGACAGACATTAATGAAATGACCCTTCCCCCCACAGAAAAAACAAGCCCCCCACCTACGGCGAACCTCAGGAGGACGGACCTGACGAGAAGTTCCTCCTAGCTGCATAGGCTCATCCAAGTCCGTACAGACTAACTGCTGCTTGGGAGAGGTTACCGATTGCTCAGGAATTTTCGATCTCTCCCTAAGACGTCTATCTATCCTGATAGAGAGGGACATAACAGCATCAAGGGAAAGGGGGGTCTCATACAGCGCCAGCGCATCCTTAACCCTTTCAGATAACCCAGAGCAGAACTGACTCCTGAGAGCCGGGTCGTTCCACTGAGTATCCGTAGCCCACCTGCGGAACTCTGAGCAATATTCCTCTGCTGGCCGATCTCCCTGTAGGAGTCTCCGTAACTTCGACTCAGCCAGGGCGACACGGTCAGGGTCATCATATATGAGACCCAAAGCCCCAAAAAATCCCTCCACTGACCGGAGAGCCTGGGAACCAGGGGGTAACGAGAACGCCCAGGATTGCGGGTCCCCCTGAAGCAGGGAAATAACAATCCCCACCCGCTGTTCTTCATTACCTGAGGAGTAAGGGCGCAGCTTAAAATATAATTTGCAGGCCTCACGGAACAACACAAATTTGTCCCTTCCCCCAGAGAATCTGTCAGGAAGAACAACCTTGGGTTCTGTAACAACCTGGTTACCCATAGCAACCGCTGGGCTTACGGTCTGCTGCATTTGCTGCTGCTGTTGGAGGACAGACGCCTTCAATCCTGCCACCTCCAAAGACAGGCCTTGAAGCTGTTTTGCCAAAGCAGCAATAGGATCCATATTGGATTCTAAGTAGAGAAAAAAAAATTAATATATATATTTTTTATTTTTTTTCTCAAAAAATAAGGGCCAGTTATAATATCACGATCGGCGTAACTGTCACATACGTGACACGGAGGGAGGAAAAGAGGGAGGCCCTGCCCTAGTGAGAGGGAAGGTGGTGACCCCTGACTCACCTTGCGTCTGGCACCTGGCTGCCCTGTCGTCCCTAGACGGGTTCCTCACCCGTACGCCGATCACGTGCCTAAAACCCTGGCTTTCCCTAGGATGAGCCCTAGATAGTGAACAGGGCGGTGGGAACACTAGTCCGCACCACTAGCTCTAAAGGAAAACACCAAGGGGAGGACAGACAATACAGACTCAACATATAATCCCAGGTGGGCAACAACAGGAGACAACAAAAGCCCAACAGGGATCCGGAGGGTAGCACTCTGGAACAACAACCAGGATTCACAGCTCCAGTGGGTCAGTATAGAATGTCCTAGGCAGGAAGCTCTATAACTGGCAACTAGAGAAGTGTGAGAGGAGAATATAAGGAGGTTGGGAGTGGCAGACAAGAAACAGCTGAGGAGGAGAAGCTACGGATCCCTGAGTGAGACAAAAAGGATAGCAAGGCAAACACAGAAAACAATCACTAAGAAACAACGTGATCTTTAGACATAGAGCGCACAGCCACCCGCTGCGACTTCCTGACCCCGGGTATAACAGAGTCAGACGTGGCTCTTGACACCCTCGTGACACCATGATGGCCAACTTTATAATTCCACGCATAACAAAAACCACATCGTACACCATATAACAATAATAATAATAATAATAACAATAATAACAGCAGGCATTTTACACATCTTATCACCTACTGCACCGTAACAAGGATCCTGGAGGGCAACCCAAACGAGCCGTATCCTCCTTCACCGCCTCACCTCGCACTTCAAGACTTACCCTTGGCCGCACTCACCGACCCAAGGGCACCAACTCCTTGAAGTATACCAGTATCCCCCCCTGTAGGCCTTGTAGCCCAAACAGGGGCCCCATCCTCGGCATTAACAAACCATCTGAGATGCAGGCTCCAACATGTCCTGCACCTCTTAACCATTGAATTGCTCCCCAGGATCCTATTTCCAGCAGCCTTACTACTACCGCCAATCTCTAACTAATAAACAAAGGGTGGGAGGGTGGGAAAATCAGCTGGTAAAGGCTGCAACTGACCCTCAGCTCCTCCTCCAATCTTATATCCTCCCGCCGAAAAACCCCAACTCCTCCCCACCTATCTCATACCCACCCCTTAACATCCACCAGGCACCTTAACCCTCTCCTAGCCTGCAGTCTTCCCCCTAAGTCAGTTCGCCCTGCGCTATGGCTGCGCCCCGCTCCGTTGCTGTTATTATGCACTACACTACTTTCACCGTTTATCGCTCGGTCATGCAACTTACCACTCAAATGAATTTTACCTCCTTTTCTTCTCACTAATAGAGCTTTCATTTGGTGGTATTTCATTGCTGCTGACATTTTTACTTTTTTTGTTATTAATCGAAATTTAACAAAATTGTTGCTAAAAATGACATTTTTCACTTTCAGTTGTAAAAATTTTTTAAAAAAAGCATCCATATATAAATTTTTCGCTAAATGTATTGTTCTACATGTCTTTGATAAAAAAAAAAAATGTTTGGGTAAAAAAAAAAAATGGTTTGGGTAAAAGTTATAGCATTTACAAACTATGGTACAAAAATGTGAATGTCCGCTTTTTGAAGCAGCTCTGACTTTCTGAGCACCTGTCATGTTTCCTGAGGTTCTACAATGCCCAGACAGTACAAACACCCCACAGATGACCCCATTTCAGAAAGTAGACACCCTAAGGTATTCGCTGATGGGCATAGCAAGTTCATAGAACTTTTTATTTTTTGTCACAAGTTAGCGGAAAATGATTTATTTATTTTTTCTTACAAAGTCTCATATTTCACTAACTTGTGACAAAAAATAAAAACTTCCATGAACTCACTATGCCCATAATTAAATACCTTGGGGTGTCTTCTTTCCAAAATGGGGTCAAATGCGTGCGAAGTAGTTTGCAATCAAAATGTGTAAAAAATGGCCTGTGAAATCCAAAAGGTGCTCTTTGGAATGTGGGCCCCTTTGCCCACCTAGGCTGCAAAAAAGTGTCACACATGTGATATCACCGTACTCAGAAGAAGTAGGGGAATGTGTTTTGTGGTGTCATTTTACATATACCCATGCTGGGTGAGAGAAATATCTCGGCAAAAGACAACTTTTCCTATTTTTTTATACAAAGTTGGCATTTGACCAAGATATTTATCTCACCCAGCATGGGTATATGTAAAATGACACCCCAAAACACATTCCCCAACTTCTCCTGAGTACGGCGATATCACATGTGTGACACTTTTTTGCAGCCTAGGTGGGCAAAAGGGCCCACATTCCAAAGAGCACCTTTCAGATCTCACAGGCCATTTTTTTTTTACAGATTTTGATTGCAAACTACTTCGCACGCATTTGGGCCCCTAAAATGCCAGGGCAGTATAACTACCCCACAAGTGACCCCATTTTGGAAAGAAGACACCCCAAGATATTTCATGATGGGCATGGTGAGTTCATGGAAGTTTTTATTTTTTGTCACAAGTTAGTGGAATATGAGACTTTGTAAGAAAAAAAATAAAAGAAAATCATAATTTTCCGCTAACTTGTGACAAAAAATAAAACATTCTAGGAACTCGCCATGCCCCTCACGGAATACCTTTGAGTGTCTTCTTTCCAAAATGGGGTCACTTGTGGGGTAGTTATACTGCCCTGGCATTTTAGGGGCCCAAATGCGTGCAAAGTAGTTTGCAATCAAAATCTGTAAAAAACTGGCCTGTGAAATCCGAAAGGTGCTCTTTGGAATGTGGGCCCCTTTGCCCACCTAAGCTGCAAAAAAGTGTCACACATGTGGTATCGCCGTACTCAGGAGAAGTTGGGGAATGTGTTTTGGGGTGTCATTTTACATATACCCATGCTGGGTGAGAGAACTATCTTGGCAAAAGACAACTTTTCCCATTTTTTTATACAAAGTTGGCATTTGACCAAGATATTTCTCTCACCCAGCATGGGTATATGTAAAATGACACCCCAAAACACATTCCCCAACTTCTCCTGAGTACGGCGATACCACATGTGTGACACTTTTTTTCAGCCTAGATGCGCAAAGGTGCCCAAATTCCTTTTAGGAGGGCATTTTTAGACATTTGGATCCCAGACTTCTTCTCACGCTTTAGGGCCCCTAAAAAGCCAGGGCAGTATAAATACCCCACATGTGACCCCATTTTGGAAAGAAGACACCCCAAGGTATTCAATGAGGGGCATGGCGAGTTCATCGAAAAAAAAATTTGGGGCATAAGTTAGCGGAAATTTTATTTATTTATTTTTTCTCACAAAGTCTCACTTTCCGCTAACTTGGGACAAAAATTTAAATCTTTCATGGACTCAATATGCCTCTCAGCGAATACCTTGGGGTGTCTTCTTTCCAAAATGGGGTCATTTGTGGGGTGTTTGTACTGCCCTGGCATTTAAGGGTCTCCGCAATCATTACATGTATGGCCAGCATTAGGAGTTTCTGCTATTCTCCTTATATTGAGCATACAGGTAATGAGATTTTCTTTTTTCCGTTCAGCCTCTGGGCTGAAAGAAAAAATGAACGGCACAGATTTCTTCATTCGCATCGATCAATGTGGATGAAAAAAACTGCCCAAAAAAAAAAAGGAGGGGAAAGGCGTCTGCCAGGAAGTAGGAGCTCCACCCAACATCCATACCCACTTAGCTCGTATGCCCTGGCAAACCCGATTTCTCCATTCACATCAATCGATGTGGATGAATAAATCATTGCCGGGATTTTTTTATTTATTTTTTATATACTAAGTGTTTGCCAAAGCATATGAACACCGCCGCCTCCTCAGCTCATATGCCTCGGCAAACGTATCGTTTACTGCAGAGGATAAATCTCGTCTTGCAGCGCCGCATACACCGACTTTTGTGCAATCTGACAGCAGCGCAATGCTTCTGTCAGAATGCACATCAGTGCTGCAGCTAGTCGATCGGTTGGTCCACCTGGAAGGTAAAAAAAACAAAACAAAAAAGGAAAAACCAGGCCGCAACGCAATAAATTTTATTAACTTTATAATAACATTTGAACAGAACATATAAACTTTATTTAACTTTTGGAACTGAACGTTAACTTTTTTGCTTACTGGTGTTTTTTTTTTTACCTTTATAGGACAAACCTCTCCTTCCCTATGGGACAATGTGCAAAGCGCAAATCGCCCAGAGATGTGGCGAAGTACATTATGTACTTTGTTCCAGGTGAAAGGAGAGGTTTGCAGCAGCTCTGTATGAATGGGCCCTAATAGCCCTGTGCACCTGTCCTGTGAGATGCAATCCCTATGCTAAGTGTACCTGTGTGTGGTACTTCCGGAAACACTCCCCTAAGCATAGGGCAGGGTGGTCAGGGCAGTCAGGACAGAAATAGCGGGTGTCACGCCTTATTCCACTCCTGCTACAGACACGACATCTTTTTCGGGGTGACGGTTGGGTTGAGGTACCAGCAACGACATTGGGGAAATGTCGCTTGTGTAGATGGCTAACTACACTGGTGGATGGGGCCACGGAACCTCCTGGATACAGGAGGTTCTCAATGATCTCCTCCTGAAATTTGAGGAAGGATCCTGTTCTCCCAGCCTTACTGTAGAGAACAAAACTATTATACAGAGCCAATTGAATTAAATATACAGACACCTTCTTATACCAGCGTCTGGTGCGTCGGGAAACTAAATACGGAGCCAACATCTGGTCAATGAAGTCCACCCCTCCCATGTGAAGGTTATAGTCGTGGACTGAGAGGGGCTTTTCAATGACACTGGTTGCTCGCTCAATTTGGATTGTCGTATCTGCGTGAATGGAGGAGAGCATGTAAACGTCACGCTTGTCTCTCCATTTCACCGCGAGCAGTTCTTCGTTACACAAGGCAGCCCTCTCCCCTCTTGCAAGACGGGTGGTAACGAGCCGTTGAGGGAACAAATGCCTGAAGAGGGCCACACTTGTGTAGAAATTGTCCACATAAAGATGGTACCTCTTGCCAAATAAGGGTGACACCAAGTCCCAGACTGTCTTCCCACTGCTCCCCAGGTAGTCAGGGCAACCGACCGGCTCCAGGGTCTGATCTTTGCCCTTATAGATCCGAAATTTGTGGGTATAGCCTGTGGCCCTTTCACAGAGCTTATACAATTTGACCCCATACCGGGCGCGCTTGCTTGGGATGTATTGTTTGAAGCCAAGGCGCCCGGTAAAATGTATTAGGGACTCGTCTACGCAGATGTTTTGCTCAGGGGTATACAAATCTGCAAATTTCTGGTTGAAGTGGTCTATGAGGGGCCGAATTTTGTGGGAAAAAAAAAGCTGGGTGGCCTCTGGGACGGGAGGTGGTGTTGTCGCTAAAGTGCAGGAAACGCAGGATGGCCTCAAATCGTGTCCTGGACATAGCAGCAGAGAACATGGGCATGTGATGAATTGGGTTCGTGGACCAATATGACCGCAATTCATGCTTTTTGGTTAGACCCATGTTGAGGAGAAGGCCCAGAAAAATTTTAATTTCGGAAACTTGGACTGGTTTCCACCAGAAAGGCTGGGCCTAAAAGCTTCCCGGGTTGGCGGATATAAATTGAGAGCTCCGCAGTCAAGAACAGCTCAAAAAATCCCAGGGCCGAACCGATCTGAGCTGTCTCAATCCGGTGAAAGGGGGAACTAATGGTGCGGCTGAAGTTGGGGACTGCCAATCAGGGTTTGCCAGCACCTCAGGGACTCTAGGGGGTCTATGGGCCTGTCTGTGCGGTGGCTGCGACGGGGTAACTATTGCACGTGCCACCGTACCAGCTTTAACTGCCCTTCTGGTGTTCACTTCACCATGTTGTACGGCAGTGCTGGTACTAGGTCCAGGGAGAGCTGCGCTGCTGGTGTATGCCTCACCACGTAATCCGACAGCGCCAGCCCCACTCTGCTGCCCTTGAAGCGGATCCTGCGCAACCTGTGGTCTAGCGACACGGGGCCGGGTACGCCTGGGGCTATCAGGGACCTCAACCTCCTCGTCCGAACTTTGGGTCAGACTGCCACTGCTTTCTACAGGTTCATATTCTGACCCGCTAGATTCATCAGATGAGGGTTCCCATTCCTCATCCGACTGGGTCAGAAGCCTGTAGGCCTCTTCAGAAGAATACCCCTGTTTGACATTTGGGATACTAAATTTAGGGGTATTCCCTGAGACTACCCAAGAAAAAAAGCAAGCCTGTCTTACAAATGGGAGGCTAGCGAAGTACCGGAGGCCGCTGCGGTTGATAAAAAATATCAAAACTGATTTTTTTGTCGCCGCAGCGCTTGTAAAGTGATTGTGCAGTGACAAAAAAATATTTTTTTTTTGTCACTGCGGCGGGGCGTGCGTGGGTGAACGCACGTGTGGGCGACCGATCAGGCCTGATCGGGCAAATACTGAGTTTTGGGTGGAGGGCGAGCTAAGGTGACACTAATACTATTATAGATCTGACTGTGATCAGTTTTGATCACTTACAGATACTATAAAAGTACAAAATCTGATTAGCGATACGCTAATCAGCGAATACGGTGCGGTGGGCTGGGCGCTAAACAATCGCTAACTACCTAACCAAGGGGCCTAAATTATCCTAAAACCTATCAGTCAATACCAGTGAAAAAAAAAAAAGTGACAGTTTACACTGATCACTTTTTTACCTTTCACTAGGTGATTGACAGGGGCAAGAAGGGGTGATCAAGGGGTTAATTGGGGTGCAGGGGGTGATCTGGGGCTATAGTGTAGTGTTTGGTGTACTCACTGTGAAGCCTGCTCCTCTGCTGAGACCAACCGACGAAAAGGACCAGCAGAGGAGCAGGGAAGCCATTTAACACATTATATTTACAAATACTGTATAAGGTGTTAGATGGCTTCTGAATGGAGATTTTAAAAATCGCCAGCCTGCCAGCCACGATCATTGGCTGGCAGGCTGGTGACGAAATGGTGCTTGAACTTTTGCCGGACCGCGATGCGCATGCGCGGGCCGGCTCAGACCGAAATCTCACGTCTCGCGAGATGACGCACAGATGCGTCCAGGAGGAATGAATCGACTGCCTTCAGGACGCATCCGTGCGTTATGCAGTCCTGGAGCGGTTAACTCCCGCCCCTCCCCCACTTGTGTTAAAAAAAAAAAAAAAAAAAATAACTTGCCTCCTCCATTTCATGCCGCCGCTGTGAACACTTGCTGCTCACTGGAAGCTCAGGACAGGACCTGTGTACAGGGCCATTTCTAGGACCGGGCGGCCGTCCGGGGCGCTGTCAGAAGCTGTCAGAAGGGGGGCGCCAGCAGGGGCGCCCTCTTGTTGTGTCTCCTGTGTCTCTTGTTGTGTCTCTCTGTTATTATTACATTTACAGTACTCTCCCGTCTCGTGCGCCCCTGGCGCCCCCCCCCCCCGAGATCTCTCCTGCCGAGTCCTCTCTTACAGTGTCCGTACGTACCTCCTCCAGTACGTGCGGACGGCGCTCACTTCTGACCTCATGCGCCTGCTCCTCCCACTAGGCGGCGCAGGCGCGTGACGTACAGTAAGTGAGTGAGCGCCGGCGCCGCACTGCCTGCCAGCCTGTTACCGCCCTGAACAGTGCTGAAAAGAAGCACTGCTGTGAGTGACAGTCCAGAGGCGTTCAATGTGGTTACAACACAAATTCTATAATGGGGACACTGTGGTCTGTGGGTGGGTGGGCATTAATTACAATGGGGGGCGCTGTGGGAGATATCTGATTTCTGAAAATGGGGGCCACTGTGGGGGACATTAAGCTTAATAAGGTAGGATCACTATGGACATTAGAATGCTGCTGTGGGTGTCATTACTGTATAATGTCTGATAGGCCTAGTCCTGAGCTGAGTTATATTACCCTGCCCATGCCCTGTATAATAATGTCCCCTTCCCTGATACCCCGTCCCCTTAGTTATATTACCCCTCTGGGGTAATATAACTAAGGGGTATCAGGGTGCATTATTATACAGGACAGGGTAATATAACTCAGGACTAGGCCTATCAGACATTATACAGTTATAATGACACCCACAGCAGCCTCCATTCTAAATAATGTCCATAGTGATCCTTATTAAAAATAATGTCCCCCCACAGGCAGGCTCTGCGGGCGGTGGCGCTCACTCACTGTACGTCATGCGCCACGTGACATACAGTGAGTGAGGTGAGCACCGCCGCCCGCACTGCCTGCCTGTCTGTTACCGCCCACCCGGAGCAGTTCTTCTCTATCACTCTGCCTAGGACTTTTAGCAGTTTAAGCAGTAATTTATGATTTTCTTTTGCTCTAAATAAATCTTGTGTGCTGTAAAAAAATAAATATATGGTGAGACGGTTGCAAGTACTCTTCTGATATGATTTCATCGAGCAGTTTTGATGGGGGGGGAGTTTTTTTGACACTCGCCCTGAGAGAAATTTTACCTAGAAACTGCACTGCCTGTGTAACATCATAATAGAAGAATGCAGGTCCGGTCCTGAGCTTCCAGTGCAGCAAGTGTTCACAGCGGCGCCATCAAATGGAGGAGGCGAGTTATTATTATTTTTTTTTTGCGCAAGCAGATAGTGGGCATTAGATCTCTCTACGTTCAGTATTAGAATGTATGGGCTCTGATAAGCCAAAGTTATTACTTTGCGACGTTGCTTGACACTTGTGTAATAACTTTGGGAATTTTTTTTTAATTCGATGGTTCGCCACATTTTTCGGGAAAAATTGGATTCTATCCGATTATATATTCGCGGCGAATTATGTTAAAAAACATCTATTTCCTGGCTGCAGAGAGCCTTTATAGTGGTGTAGAACACTGTGCCTTGCAGTAACACGCATAGGGAGTCTGCTCTGGAAGTGAAATAATACTGTGAGTCAGTATGACATGCAGGTGACAGGGGTCGCTCTTAGAATCACTGCACACTTCACTTATTGGGCAGTCACGGGGCCAAAACTGACCAAATAGCTCAAGTATCAACTCTTACAGGTCGATGTTAGCGCCAAGAAGAAGCGCACTCCTTTTACACCCTCGTCAGCTTATATCACATAGATGTCTACAGAACCTGTTCTATTAAACACTTATACAAGTAGAGCTCCCGACAGAGTGGAGAGGGGGTCAGCAGTAAGTGTGTGTTCAAGTCACTGATTAATTTGCCCTTCCTCTGATCCGTCAGAACAATCACCCAAGAAAAACGGATCCTGTCTGTGGAGCATCTGCCTTCACTCGGTCAGCATTTGCTCAATAATCCATCAGTATTGCTAAAGGCAATAAAAACCGGAGTGGATCTAAAACAGAGATGACACGTGAATGGAATATTTGCATGTCTTCTGTGTTTAATACCCACTCTTGCTTTTGGCTATCCATACAGGATCCATTGTGTGTCTAATTTTTCCTTCCTTTTGACAGATCAGAAGAAGGGTCAAATAAATGATGATGTCAGCCAGGCCGAAAGGCAAAATAGTGGACCACTCATGAAGTGGGGAGGGTGGGAACAGCATGAGAACTATGATATACAGTCAGGTCCATAAATATTGGGACATCGACACAATTCTAACATTTTTGGGACACAATGGATTTGAAATGAAAGAAACAAGATGTGCTTTACCTGCAGACTGTCAGCTTTAATTTGAGGGGTTTTACATCCATATCAGGTGAACGGTGCAGGAATTACAACAGTTTGCATATGTGGCTCCCACTTGTTACAGGGACCAGAAGTAATGGGACAATTGTCTTCTCGGCTGTCCCATAGCCAGGTGTGTGTTATTCCCTCATTATCCCAATTACAATGAGCAGATAAACGGTCCAGAGGTCATTCCCAGTCTGCTATCTGCATTTGGAATCTGTTGCTGACAACTCTTAAGATGAGACCCAAAGAGCTGTCACTATCAGTGAAGCAAGCCATCATTAGGCTGAAAAAACACAACAAACCCATCAGAGAGATAGCAAAAACATTAGACCTGGCCAAAACAACTGTTTGGAACATTCAAAAAGAAGCACCACCAAAAGACCAGGAAAACCACGGAAAACAACTGTGGTGGATGAGCGAAGAATTCTTTCCCTGGTGAAGAAAAAACCCTTCACAACAGTTGGCCAGATCAAGAACACTCTCCAGGAGGTAGGTGTATGTGTGTCAGAGTCAACAATCAAGAGAAGACTTCACCAGATTGAATACAGATGGTTCACCACAAGATGTAAACCATTGGTGAGCCTCAAATACAGGAAGGCCAGATTAGAGTTTGCCAAACGACAGCTAAAAAGCCTTCACAGTTCTGGAACAACATCCTATGGACAGATGAGACCAAGATCAACTTGTACCAGAGTGATGGGAAGAGAAGAGTATGGAGAAGGAAAGGATCTATCTGCTCATGATCCTAAGCATACCACCTCATCAGTGAAGCATGGTGGTGGTAGTGTCATGGCGTGGGCATGTATGGCTGCCAATGGAACTGCTTCTCTTGTATTTATTGATGATGTGACTGCTGACAAAAGCAGCAGGATGAATTCTGAAGTGTTTCGGGCAATATTATCTGCTCATATTCAGCCAAATAGACAGTTGCAGTAGAGGCCTGGCAGAGCATCACCAGGGATGAAACCTAGCGTCTGGTGATGTCTATGAGTTCCAGACTTCAGGCTGAAATTGACTGCAAAGGATTTAGAACCAAGTATTAAAAAGTTAAAGTTTGATTTATGATTATTATGTCCCATTACTTTTGGTCCCTTAACAAGTGGGAGGCACATATGAAAACTGCTTTAATTCCTACACCGTTCACCTGATTTGGATGTACATTCCCTCAAATTAAAGCTGACAGTCTTCAGTTAAAGCACATTTTGTTTGTTTCATTTCAAATCCATTGTGGTGGTGAACAGAGCCAAAAATATTAGAATTGTGTTGATGTCCCAATATTTATGGACCCGACTGTAATAGTGAGGTGGAAGCAGCATGTGGAGACCACAGAGTGGCAATGTGACATAGTGGGGAGATGGCAGTAGCAGCAGGATACCACAGAGTGGCAAGGTGACAGTGTGGAGATGGCAGCAGCAGGAGGATATCACAGAGTGGCAAGGTGACAGTGTGGAGATGGCAGCAGCAGCTAGACACTACAGAGTGGCAAGGTGACATAGCGTGGAGATGGCAGTAGCAGCATGAGGAGGATACCACAGAGTGGCAAGGTGACATAGCTTGGAGATGGCAGCAGCAGCAGGATACCACAGAGTGGCAAGGTGACACAGTGTGGGTGTGGCAACAGCAGGAGGAGACCTCAGAGTGGCAAGGTGACAGTGTGGAGATGGCAGTAACAGCATCAGGAGGATACCACAGAGTGGCAAGGTGACATAGTTTGAAGATGGCAGCAGCAGCTGTATCAGGAGACCAGAAAGTGACCCGGTAACAGAGTGGGGCGGTGGGTGGCAATACCAGTACCCGCTGATGAAGGTGGGATTGAAATAAGGAGCACTTGGCATCAGATGTGTGGCATCAGGCGGGTTGCAACATCAAAGTAGTAGCTGAGGCAGGTTGTCAGAAGAAACCGGTCTCTTGTATCAAAGTGTTGGTGTTGCACCATGGATGATCTAGTCTGATGTATCAGGAATTGGTGGTTGGAAATCCTGGCTGATCCACGCCTGATTCATCTTGACAAAGGTCAGTCTCTCCACATTTTGGGTGGACAGGCGAGTTCTCAGTGGGGTAACTATGGCCCCTGCCACACTAAACACCCACTCTGATGCCACACTACTGGCCGGGCAGGACAGCTTTTCCAGGGCAAACTCTGCTAGTTGCTGCCACAAATCCTGTTTGGCTATCCTGTAGTCCAGTGGATCTTCAATGTGGGGTGGCACGGTGCTGTCTAAGTATGCCACCCTGCTGGTTCAGGTCCTGCTCCAGGTCTAGCTGCTGCTGCTGGTGAGTAGTTTCTTCACTATGCGGGTGAAGAAAGCTGATCAGCGTCTGTAGACTCAGGCTGCTGCTGATGGAGCTGGTACTGTTCCTGCCACCCCACCCCTCCCCAGCAACCATGACAGTGGAACGTGAGCGCAGAGGGCCCCCCCGGTCAGACCTGCGAGAGGATGGACGATGGCGCCGATAGGCAGCGGCCAACTGATTACATAGGATATCTCTGTAGTCGTTTAGTTTGTCCTCCCTCTCATGGGTGTAAAAAAGGCCCCCATTCTGGACCGCTAGCGAGGGTCCAACAAGGTGGAGAGCCAGAAGTCATCCCACTGCCGAATGGTGACAATTCGGCTGTACCTCTGCCTAAACAAGTGCTAGAGGCTATTATCACCATTCTGCCTAAGGAGGGTAAGGATCTGGAGCAGTGTGGAAGCTACCATCCCATCTCATTACTGATTGCAGACTTGAAGTTATGGGCTAAGCTACTAGCTAAAAGAATGACCCCGCTCCTTCCCAAGTTGATCCATTCAGAGCAAGTAGGCTTTGTGCAGTACGCCGCCCTGCAGGGTGAGGCGGATAGTGAGGTCACAGGGGTAGTTACTAACAGAGGTAGGTTGTAGTACTCACAGTCTTTTGTATACCCTGGGCAGACGTACAGCAGTGATGAAGAGGCTGGCACAGGGGACCTCTGGGGCACTGTGTATAGGGATCAGGCCTGATGGTAGACGAGGTGCCCTGGATGTTGCAGGTTTGTTTAATGTGCCGGTGGCAAGATCCCTTTAAATTTGTGATGCCAGTGCCAGTAACGGTGGCACACCGATTATGGTAGGAATAATTGAGGAACACGATGTTGCGGTGAACCAAAACTTCCTTTTACTGGAAACAGTTAACTTTGTACAGTCTGGGTTCAGTTCCACATACAATCAAGTTGTTACAAGCAGGCTTTCACAAAATGGCAGGCACAATGTTCTTGCAAGGTACTCAGAGGGTTACAACACTTACAGATCAGGCCGCACTTTTCCTCAGAATCCTGTCTGTCTTGATCCCAAGGCCCGTATGCCCTAATGCTGGCTTTATCCTTGGTAGAAAACTTCCTCAGGTATATATATGTCCTTGCTTTAGGAAAAGTCCTTCTGCCCTTCACCCCTCAGGTTGGCTGGAAACACTTTGGCTCTGCTCTGGTGATGGGAACTTCAGGTTTCTCTCAGGAGACAACATCTTCCCCTGGTGACAACTAGAAGCCTGGGCTGTCCAGCTGCATGTCAGGAGGTGGCCCTCAGCTCCTCTCTGGCTAAAGTGCACACTCTCTTCTGTCTCTACACAGACTGCTGACTCTACAACTCCCTTATCTGAACAGGACCTGACCATTTATACTAGGGGTTCCCTAGATCCCTCTACTGTCTAGGAGGAGGAACTACACCCTAACAGGCCTGATACACACATAACAGTGAAAAATACACATAAAACATTGCAATATACATTAAAATGGACTGTAAAATACAATGCCACTGTTCCTCATGAGTTAGAGAACAACGTGGCCCAATTGACCCTTGTGTGGTGCCCACATTTACCTAGTGGGACACTACATTTTTACCAGGTAGGGAGGGAAACCACAATTCCTGCAGAGTAACACATGCTCTCCATTATGCCCGAGACAACAGAATCCCCCTAGTTCTACTAGGCACAGATGCCGAGAAGGATTTATATAGAATCAATTGGTCATGTATGCAAACTGCTTTAGATCATTTTGGTTTTCCCCCACTCTTCATCCATGCGATTATGTCCTTATATAGCTGCCCTAGTGCCAGAGTTAGAGTAAATGGCATTTTATCTGATCCACTAGACATACATAATGGCACTAGACAGGGCTGTCCTTTGTCCCCTTCTCTTTTCATTTTAGTAATGAAAACCCTTATGAGAGCCATTAGGAACTATTCAGGTATTGAGGGCCTGAGGGTTGGGGATCGGGTGCATACTACCGTGGCCTTTGCAGATGACTTGATGCTACTGATCACCAACCCCTCCCAGGCGTTTCCCCATATACTCACTCTAATCGAGACTTTTGGGAAAATCTCAAATTTCAAAGTGAACTACAGCAAGTCAGAAGCACTTAATATTTCAGTCCCAGATAGTGTGGTTACTTTCCCATTCAAGTGGTCCGCATCACAACTGACATTTCTAGGTATACAACTCACGAAAGACCCTGAGAAGCTCTATCAGGCAAACTTTGTCCCTCTGTTGCATAAGGTCAAGACACATTTCAGCACACTGGCTGTTCCCTATGTTTCATGGGTAGGGAGGAAGAATCTGTTGAAAACATTTATTATGCCCATGTTTTGATACTTGTTACAGATGAGAAAATATCCAATGTAGAATAGACCATCTTCTTGACAGACTATCCGTTAGCTCAGTAGTCTCAAATAAACGCTACATCGTGAACTGAGTGTACCATGTGAGATAAAATAATACGTAGCTTTTATTAATCTCTTTTAAAATGAGCGAGACAGTGTTACTAAAATTCTTGCACCCCCAGCCGCTGGAACCTTGGGCCTGATCTGTATATCCCTTCCTCTAATAGCTGACTGCAAGTATCTGATGCATTTTCCCACAATACAATGGTTCATCAGGGAGCGATCAGTGCAATGGCAGCTTGCTAAAGGATTCTGTCTCCTTTTGTAGTTCTAGCCCCGCCCCTCAGGCAGCGCTCAGCCAATCCCTGTGGAGCAGAGGAGGGCCAAAGGGCAGTTCTAAACCGTCCTGACCTGCCGCGCTCCGCCTACTGGGAGTGATGCTTAACCAGGGGCGGACTTGTTTCCATGGGGATCTTACTACGCATCCCCGGCAGAATCACTTACCGCTCACTTCCTATTTACATCAGCGATGTCAGAGGACTGTCAGCGCCGATCATAATAAAGCTCATCTAGTAATTCAGGGTAGTCAACCTATATGTTGTAGTCTCACAATCCATGTTTAAGTGGGATTAGTATATGCAAACACCCCACAAAAGTTATCCATCCATGCGATCATATTATTGCTGGCTTAGTCTAGTCAGATATACCCTTTTGTATAGCAATTCTGCAAATCAGTATGATGGATCCAGTCTGAGGGATCTGGTTATATTGAAAGGTTATTTCTGGCTTAGTGTAATCAAATGTACCATTTTGTATAGCAATTCTACAAATCAGTATGAGGGATCCAGTCTGAGGGATCCAATAATTACAAACATATATAATGACAGCTTATTGATGCCGTTGATGTCACATATGTGTATGTGCAAGCCTATGAACGGTATTATTATGTGGCTGACATCATCCTTACACAGTGGAGGCAGGAATTGATGTATTCTGGGATAATATAGCCCATGAACCAGTTTGTGGGGATTGGTCTATAGATGACATTCCAGACAGGACTGAGTCCCTCCTATACATAGTGGTCAGGCACAAAAGTGCGTGTGCAAGAATTTTAGTAACACTGTCAACTGAGAAACATCTCTCCTGACGTCAGTGTCTCAAACCAAGGTTGTCGTAGAGGTCCAGAAAGGTCCAAATCCTTTCACTGTCTCACTCATTTTAAAAGAGATTAATAAAAGCTAGGTATTATTTTATCTCACATGGTACACTCAGTTCACGATATAGCGTTTGTTACAGATGACTCCCACCGGCCTTCCCAAGACATTCCTCCTACAGGTAAAGTTCATTTCTTCAACTTTTTTATGGTGGGGAAAGAAGCCTTGCATCTCCTATGACAGATTTAGGCTACATTCACACGTCAGTATTTTTCTATAATCCGAATTTCGGTCCGTTTTTTGCGGATCCGTTGTTCCTGAAAATGTTTCCGTATGTCATCCGTTTTTTGCGGATCCGCAAAAAACGGAAACATGTATACATTTCAATAATCAAATAAAGTTGTTTGGATTTCTTTGAAAAAAAATTGAAAATAAAAAATAAAAAATTTGTTATGTGTTTCCAGGAACGGATTCCGCAAAAAACGGATGACATACGGAATGACATCTGAATGTCTTCCGTTTTTTGCGGATCCATTGACTTTGTATTGTACCAGGATCCGAATTTTGCGGAAAAGAATAGGACATGTTTTATATTTAAACGGACATGCGGAACGGAACAACGGAAACGGACAGCACACATTGTGCTGTCTGATTTTTTCCAGGACCCATTGAAAATTAATGGGTCCAGATCTGGTCCTGATCTGTTCCGCAAAAAACGGAACAGATCAGGAAAGAAAAAACGGACGTGTGAATGGACCCTAAAACTGAGGAGAGAAATGGGAGGCTTTGGTCTTCCAGACATATTAATGTATTATAGAGCTGTCCAACTTAGACGCTGGTTACAACTATGCAATGCAACATACCATGTCCTGGGCACAGATATAGAACTATGCTCATTACATAAATCACAGATGGCTAGTTTGTGGGGATTGACACCAAAGGCATCGCCAACTGCCTTACTAGGGGATTGGTGATGTGTATTCAGACCCTCAACTCTGACCTGTCCTTGTTTTACAAGCCATCACCTATGTTACCAGCTTCCTTGATCCCGTTTTTGCTTCGGCTCTGGAAACTGTTCTGAGATATGGAATGAGCTGAGTGACCATTCCCTGGAGTCTGTCTTGCAGACACTGAGAGTCAGGGTAGGAAGATTCTGCGCTGGAATTTTCTCCCCGGGCAACTTCCTGGGGTCCTTGGGTCTATCTTCATCTCTATGCCTCTTAGGCCCCTTTCACACGGGTGAGAATTCCACGCGGATGCGGTGCGTGAGTTGAACGCATTGCACCCGCACTGAATCCCGACCCATTCATTTCTATGGGGCTGTTCACATGAGCAGTGATTTTCACACATCACTTGTGCGTTGCGTGAAAATCGCAGCATGCTCTATTTTGTGCGTTTTTCACGTAACGCAGGCCCATAGAAGTGAATGGGGCTGCGTGAAAACCGCAAGCATCCGCAAGCAAGCGCGGATGCGGTGCGATTTTCACGCACGGTTGCTAGGAGACAATCGGGATGGAGACCCGATCCTTATTATTTTCCCTTAGAACATTGTTATAAGGGAAAATAATAGCATTCTGAATACAGAATGCATAGTACAATAGCGCTGGAGGGGTTGAAAAAATAAAAATAAAAATTTAACTCACCTTAGTCCCCTTGATCGCGCAGCCGGCTTCTCTTCTGTCTTCTTCTTAACTGTGTGCAGGAACAGGACCTGTGGTGACGTCACTCCGGTCATCACATGATCCATCACATGATCTTTTACCATGGTGATGGATCATGTGACGGACCATGTGATGACTGGAGTGACGTCACCACAGGTCATTTTCCTGTGCACAGCAAAGATGAAGACAGAAGAGAAGCCGGCTTCGCGATCAAGTGGATTAAGGTGAGTTAAATTATTTTTATTTATGTTTTAACCCCTTCAGCGCTATTTTACTATGCATTCTGTAGTCAGAATGCTATTATTTTCCCTTATAACCATGTTATAAGGGAAAATAATACAATCTACAGAACACGATCCCAAGCTCGAACCTCTGTGAAGAAGTTCGGGTTTGGGTACCAAACATGCTGATTTTTCTCACGCGAGTGCAAAACGTATTACAATGTTTTGCACTCATGTGGAAAAATCGTGCATGTTCCCGCAACGCCCCCGCACATTTTCCCTCAACGCCCATGTGAAAGAGGCCTTAATGTCCAAATACTCAAACTTGCCCTCTTGCACATGGATGGAGAAACTGCTTCAGATTCACTCGCCTCCTCAGAAGCTGATTTCCCTATTATACAATGCTTTGGTAACTACTAAAGGGCGAGAGGTAAGAGCCTACATCAGGACATGGGAGAGAGAACTTAATAGATCCTTCACTAAAAAGATTCTCAAGATGTGTTAGAATACAAGAACACTCTTATAAGACTCACACAGTGGTATAAAACCCCCAGTCAGTTATACCGTAGAGCAGGTGTCGGCAACCCGCGGCTCTTTTGAACCTTTGCCGCGGCTCCGGCATGGCCGTAGCAAGCGGGGGACGGGACGGATCCCCCCCCCAAGAAATAATGCGGGGGGGACAGGTTTGATCAAATCCCCCCAGGCCAGCGGCAGTGTGTGTGCGGCGGGGCAGGGACTGAGATGAGTGCTTCCATTGTGGAAGCGAAGCGCTCATCTCCATAGTGATCTGTTTGTATCGCCGTCCTCAGGACAGCGATACAAACAGAAGGCTGTGCGGAGGAGCAGGGCAGGGAGGCGTGTCCCTTTCTTGTTCCTGTGATAGGCTGCCGGCACTACTAGGCCGGCAGCCTATCAGAGGCCGGCGTAGGCGGCACGGTGACGTCATCGCGCCGCCTGAGCCGTACAGCACTGGAGTCGGGACACAGGCCGGAAGAGCCCTGCATCGCATCGCTCCAAAGAGGTAAGTATAAGTGTTCATTTTTTTTTTTTTACTGGCAGTCTAGCACATAATGGGGGGGGCCCTGGTATTATACTGGCACATGATTGGGGAATTTGGGGGGGCCCTGGTATTATACTGGCACATGATTGGGGGGGGTCTGGTATTACTACTGGCACATGATTGGTGGGGGGGGGGGTCTGGTATTACTACTGGCACATGATTTGGGGGGGGGGTCTGGTATTACTACTGGCACATGATTTGGGGGGTCTGGTATTACTACTGGCACATGATTGGGGGGTCTGGTATTACTGGCACATGATGGGGGGGTCTGGTATTACTACTGGCACATGAGTTGAGGGGGTCTGGTATTACTACTGGCACATGATTGGGGGGTCTGGTATTACTGGCACATGATTGGGGGGGTCTGGTATTACTACTGGCACATGAGTTGAGGGGGTCTGGTATTACTACTGGCACATGATTGGGGGGTCTGGTATTACTGGCACATGATGGGGGGGGGTCTGGTATTACTACTGGCACATGATTGGGGGGTGGGGTCTGGTATTACTACTGGCACATGAGTTGAGGGGGTCTGGTATTACTACTGGCACATGATTGGGGGGTCTGGTATTACTGGCACATGATGGGGGGGGTCTGGTATTACTACTGGCACATGATTGGGGGGTGGGGTCTGGTATTACTACTGGCACATGAGTTGGGGGGTCTGGTATTACTACTGGCACATGATTGGGGGGGTCTGGTATAGTGGCACATGATTGGGGGGGTCTGGTATTACTACTGGCACATGAGTTGAGGGGGTCTGGTATTACTACTGGCACATGATTGGGGGTCTGGTATTACTGGCACATGATTGGGGGGGGTCTGGTATTACTACTGGCACATGAGTTGAGGGGGTCTGGTATTACTACTGGCACATGATTGGGGGGTCTGGTATTACTGGCACATGATTGTGGGGGGTCTGGTATTACTACTGGCACATGATTTGGGGGTGGGGTCTGGTATTACTACTGGCACATGAGTTGGGGGGTCTGGTATTACTACTGGCACATGATTGGGGGGGTCTGGTATAGTGGCACATGATTGGGGGGGTCTGGTATTACCACTGGCACATAATTGGGGGGGTCTGGTATTACTGGCACATGATTGGGGGGTCTGGTATTACTGGCACATGATTGGGGGGGTCTGGTATTACTGGCACATGATTGGGGGGGTCTGGTATTACTGGCACATGATTGGGGGGGTCTGGTATTACTGGCACATGATTGGAGGGGGGTCTGGTATTACTGGCACATGATTGGAGGGGGGGGTCTGGTATTACTGGCACATGATTGGAGGGGGGTCTGGTATTACTGGCACATGATTGGAGGGGGTCTGGTATTACTGGCACATGATTGGATGCCATTGGATTAAAATATTGGTCTGGTATTACTGGCACATGATTGGGGGGCGGGGGGGTCTGGTATTAATGGCACATGATTGGATGCCATTGGATTAAAATATTGGTCTGGTATTGCTGGCACATGATTGGGGGGGGTCTGGTATTACTGGCACATGATTGGAGGGGGGTCTGGTATTACTTGCACATGATTGGAGGGGGGTCTGGTATTACTGGCACATGATTGGAGGGGGGTCTGGTATTACTGGCACATGATTGGATGCCATTAGATTAAAATATTTTAATTAGCTATTAATTTTCAAAAATATACTTTACAGTCATTTTTTTTCTTCAGATTGACAGCTGACTGCACGATCCTGTATATAGCATTAAGGTAATGTCCGCAATATATGCAGTGTTATATTTGTCTTAAATGTCGCAATGGTTTTGCGGCTCCCATTTTTTTTTTTTTCCCTTCGGAAACGGGTCCAAGTGGCTCTTTATGTCTTAAAAGTTGCAGACCCCTGCTGTAGAGGTTTGAGGGATTCTAGTATATACTGGAGATGTGGATTTGAAGAAGGGACTATGAGCCACATATATTTTGGCTGTGTCCAGTTATACAGGAGTATTGGAAGGAAATAGGGAGCAGGATTAATGCCATTTGCACAACCAACTTAAAATTTAGTTTAGAATCAGTGCTACTATGGCTTCCTTCATGGATCCAATCTAAAAAAGATCTCCCCACATATCTACAGGCGGCTAGACTGCTTATTCCCTTGAAGTGGCTCAGTAAGCACCCCCACAGTTCAGATGTGGATTGATAAGGTAGATATGATATGTAGACTCGAAGAACTGGCGAGCTGGGAACAATATTCAGGTCTAGCTATCAATCTGCGTACACAAGATACCAGAGGCCAGATGTGGCCCAGTCCCCGCCTTGAGATGTTTATGTGAGAGTTCTTACA
Source organism: Bufo gargarizans (assembly GCF_014858855.1). NCBI lineage: Eukaryota > Metazoa > Chordata > Amphibia > Anura > Bufonidae > Bufo > Bufo gargarizans. The sequence goes on from NC_058080.1 coordinate 727,684,346, forward strand.
CAGTCCCTATTGACAATGAATGGGGACAAAACAGAAGTGGTTTTTATCAGGTATTGAGATCCTCTGCCGGATCTCAATACCAGAAAATGTAAACGCAGGCGTGAAAGAAGCCAAATTCAGGTTCTGCCAGATCTCAAAACCTGAATTAAGATGTGAAAGTAGCCTAAAACTAAAGTTGCTAGACTAAACTAAACTACTATTATTTAGCCCTCTCTACCACGTCTACCCCCGCTACTGCTTCTCCCTGTGTGCTGATGAAAACATTCGGTGTCGGGGAGTGTGGGCAGCCAATGGCAGGTGGGGACGGGGATGAGCCTCCCTAGCGCCACTTGCGATGCTAGTGAGGCTCGTCCCCATCTGCCATTGGCTGCTCCCCCTGACACCGCAGGGCGAGAAGCAGCAGCGGCAGTGCGGGGACCAGGAGCGGCGCAGGGAGCGGGGTACGTATAGTCAATGTGAGGGGCCTGGCACATGAGGGGGGCAGTTTATGATATTGGATAACCCGTTTAGGCCTCATGCACACGACCGTGGTGTGTTTTGCGGTCCGAAAATCGCGGATCCGCAAAACACGGATGGCGTCCGTGCGCGTACCGCAATTTGCGGAACGGCATGGACAGCCTTTAATATAAATGCCTATTCTTGTCCGCAAAGCGCGGACAAGAATAGGACATATTATATTTTTTTAGCAGGGCCACGGAACGGAGCAACGGATGCGGACAGCACACGGAGTGCTGTCCGCATCTTTTTCTGCCCCATTGAAGTGAATGGGTCCGCATCCGAGCCGCCAAAACGGCGGCTCGGATGCAGACCCAAACAACGGCCGTGTGCATGAGGCCTTAACAGCACCGATTTTGGCCTAGTATATCAGGTCATCACTCACAGGTATTATTAAGACATGTAAATGCTGGATTTAATAAATTCAACAACCCCAAAAAATATGAACTGTAATTGTGTGGAGATGGAAATACATGGATTTAGGCCAAATAACACATTATCACTCATTGTCGGGATTTGAACCCGTGACCAGCCACATCCCAGGCAGTAGCCCTGCTTACTAGGCTACCATCCTCTCTGGACATTCCTCCCTGAAACCTATTAGTTAACCTCAGTCTTGCCAAGCCTTGCTCATCACCCTTGATTCCCCACACCTGGTACTTCCCTATATAAGTCCAGCCCCTTGCACTCTAGCTTGCTGATTATTGAGCTCCTGAGCCTTGATCAAGCTTCTCCTCATCTGTTGCTCTTGCTACTGCTGGAAGTCCACTGCTGACCAGAAATTGCCTACCGACTACTCTTCTGCCTTATCCCTACCTACTGAACTGCTACCACCGTTGCCATCCGGATTGTCTGACCACGCTTACTGCCGCCTGCCCTGACCCACCGCCTGCCTACCGACTACTCTTCTGCCTTATCCCTACCTACTGAACTGCTACCACCGTTGCCATCCGGATTGTCTGACCACGCTTACTGCCGCCTGCCCTGACCCACCGCCTGCCTACCGACTACTCTTCTGCCTTATCCCTACCTACTGAACTGCTACCACCATTGCCATCCGGATTGTCTGACCACGCTTACTACCTGCCTGCGGTCCTTGCTACTGGGCTCCACTCCTACTTCCAGCCAGCGGTCCTCTGACACAGGTGAGCCTGTAGGACTGTTACACTCATACATAATTTTGGGTGCTACCCTGCAAACTTTTAAATCTTAAAAAAAACTTTAAGAATAAATTAGGCCTGCACGATATATCGCCAAAGCAATCGTATCGTGATAATCGACGATTGCGATATGGCGGTCCCAAAAATGCTGCGATTACACAGAGGGAGGAGGGGCTGGGGGCCGGCATCTGGATTAGGAATGACAGCGGGGACCGGTGCAGTCCCTGTATTCTAATACACCGGCCCCGCTCACTGTTGTATAATATTATCTAACATGTAGGCATTGTTAAAATATAATAATCCTGTATATTCCAGCTGTATTACTTACAGCTAAGTTCCATAGAGAGGAGGCAGGCTGGGAGGATGGGCTGGCGGCGCGTCACTCACTACGTCATGCACTGGCGCCGCCCACTTTATGAATGAAGCAGGCGGCGCGGGCGCGTGACGTAGTGAGTGACGCTCCGCCCGCCCGCCCGTCCTCCCGGCCTGCCTCCTCCGGAACATAGCTGTAAGCTATGGATTATACAGGATTGTTATATTTTAACAATGCAGGTTAGATAAGATTATACTACAGTGAGCGGGGCCAGTGCATTAGAATACAGGGACTGCACCGGTCCCTGCTGTCATTCCGAATACAGATGCCGGCCCCCAGCTCCTTCACACTGCAGCGACACTATTATGGGGGTGGGCGGGGGGGGGATCTGTGGATGGCACATAGCAAAAAATGCTATATATGTGCCACCCAGAGATCCCCCTCCATAACAGTGCCACCCAGAGATCCCCCTCCATAACAGTGCCACCCAGAGATCCCCCTCCATAACAGTGCCACCCAGAGATCCCCCTCCATAACAGTGCCACCCAGAGATCCCCCTCCATAACAGTGCCACCCAGAGATCCCCCTCCATAACAGTGCCACCCAGAGATCCCCCTCCATAACAGTGCCACCCAGAGATCCCCCTCCATAACAGTGCCACTAGACCTCTAGCACAATTCCCTTAAAATATTGCATCACATATCGTTATCGCAATTTTTAGGGCCCTAATCGCAATCGCACAAAATTCCCATATCGTGCAGCCCTAGAATAAATTAACTATATGGAGCTGCCCTGACACTGAGTTTGGACTAGTATTTCTGGTGTTTTCACTCAAATTTAAAATGCTACATTAATGGTAAAACACGTGTTGTACAGTTTTGTGCTTATTCCACCCCCCCCCCATGTATTTTTGTTAAAAAGGGGAAAAAATGAAAGGATGTCCTTGCCGGTAGCTGCTTTGAGGTTTGCAGCAGCTGCAGTTATGCTAGGAGGCACAGTCAGCCTCAGCTCCTCACTGCTCACTCCCTGGCTGACAGCTTTCCCTGCCTGTCCCATTTCTACACACGTAAATCTTCTTCTTTGTAATTCTGTCCCTTCCCTTCTCTGTCCCTGGCCGTACAATACAAGCTTGATTGTGACTTTTCACTGTCCCTGACTCTCTAAGATCATTTTCCTGGCAGACACTGACACCCAACCACCCTTATTCACAGCCTCACACACAATGGTTTCCTGCTTGTCCTGCTCGGACACCTCCCTGCCTGCTGCAGCACTGATTGGCTCATCTAGGCAGTCTGTTGGCCTGGGAGCCAATCAGGACAACCCCCCCCCTCTCTTCCTATCAGGGGCATGTAAGAACCCTTCTTCCTCCCTAGTGATTTTTCCCGCTGACATGTGCAGTAAAATGGCTGTCACGGTAGGTAAGAGAAGGGAAGGAAACAGGATACGGCAAAGCAAACAAAACAACTGACTAGACCCCAAAAGCTAGGGAACAAAGGGGTCACCTCCTAGCAATCCCTAAAAGACTTTCCCTACGCTGCTATGCCCATGTGCATATCTCGATGGTAGATATGCACATGACCACGTACCTAAAGCTGTAACACACTAGACCAAACCCTCAGCAGTAGGGAAAAGGGAAAGAGACTACCAGATCCTTCAACCACCGAAGGAGCTAGCGTCACTCTAGGGGCCTAGTAAAAACAGACACAAAAGGGAAAAAAGGGGAAAATTACTTATCTATAGATGAAATGGAGCAGACGATCCACGAAAACTTTCAGAGCTCAAACAAGGAAGAACTATAACCTGCAAAGGCTATAGGGAGAGGGAGGAATAAATAGCCTCCCCAATGATCAAACGAACCACACCTGATAGGAGGTGGGATTTAGTGGGCGCTGAGGGGTTAAGAAGAAGGCGACCTGGACTGTTGAGAATTTTAGGGAGCTTTAGGGTTAAGTTATTTAGTAGCAGATAGGCTAGTGATGTGATCTGTTAAGGGGGGGTGTTAGGCAGAGCAGGACAAAAAAGTTAGGGAGGTACTGCACTCCTATATCACCCTCCTCCCCTGGTTTTTGATTGGTTGTTGAGTTGGTAGGGCCTGGATGTTTTATAAGGGCACAAGGGACGGCTGTCCCTTCCTCTTAAGGCACCGCGATTTACAGCGCAGGTATGGCCACAGAGAAAGATCTGATAGCAGCTCTGGCTGCTCACTTGAATGCTGAGGGCCCGACTTTTCTCTCCCGCTTGCTGGCGGGATTACAAGTGCCACAGCAGCAGCCGTTTGTCCCGACGGCCCCCCTCCCTCTCCCCCTTCACTACAGCAACCGGAGCGTGCGGGTGGCAGGCGGCCCACTAGAACAATCCGCCCACCCGCTCGCCTCAGCCCCTCACAGGTACCTGCATCAGGACGATCCCGGAGCCAGCGGCAGAAGCAGTGCACCAGCACTCCTGCCGCTGGCGTTTGGCAGTCTTCGACGCCTCGGCCTGCACGACACCTCACCTCAGCAAGTCTCCCCGCTCCCGGTCAGAATGGGTAACAGGCAGAGCAAGCCGTCCTCAGCTGAGGAGCCTCTGCCTACTGTCGACCAAACTCTAGTTCAGGCACAAGTTGTGAACTCCCCCCTGGTACTGATGCAGCAGTACAGCTGCCTGTGATGCCGGTAATACATCCTGCCATGCTAATGCCCCCCCCCCCCCCAATCCAGCCCTTTGATGTTGAAGTGCATCGGTCACCCCCTCCTCTTTTTCAGCAGCCCATAGGAACCCCCCCAACTGCTCCTGCAGCACAAGTACAAATGTGCCAGCAGCCCGCCGCATCCGCTGTGGCTGAGCCGGCTTCCAGGCACCCCTGCAGACATAGATCCCCTGCCGTTATACACGACCGCCGAGAAAGGCGCAGGTCAGTTTCTCACCGCAGTGGCCGTTCCCACCATGGTTCCAGGGACCATAGCCGGAGTAGACGTGCGACACGGTCAAGATCAGAGCAGTGGCTGTCTCCGTCCTCTACAGATGCGAGCTCCTGCGGAACCAGTTCTGGCAGGTCACAATCCCGGCTATTTCCCTGCCTCCTACGCAGCCGAATACTTCTTCTGGGGAGTTTAATTTTACTGGGGCATGGGGGGCGGACACCGTAGCCAAGGGTTTAGTTCCGGCCCTTAGAGCGTTGCTAGCACAGTTAGATCCTAATCCTAGCCTTCAGCGGACTGCCCCCACGGTCATTCAGGCAGATAAGCCGAGACCTAGCGACCATAAGGAATCATTATTTTGCGGCCTTACGCCGCTTGGCACTCATCTAGACGAGGATATCAGAAATAAGATATGGTCTAATCACTACATTGATATTTGGTCCTTGATTTCTGTAGATCAAAACATCGCGGACAAGGAGCGGCGTCCTAACGCTGAGCGTTTTATAGATCGTAGGCCTAAAGTTGCTCGCACGATAGGGAATTGGATTCAGGCATTTTCAGTGCTAGGTTACACTATGGTGCAGCGTCATCCGGAACGTTCGGCTGAACTCTTTGTATATATGGATTCGATCTATAATGCTTTTAAATCCTATGGCGGATCCGCCTGGTGGCGATACGACGAGGAGTTCCGCCGCCGGTTGGCTGGGGCGTGAAAGCAGCTGATTTATGGCTAAGCCTGATGTCACAAAAATCTCAGCCCTTTCCCTCATCGGCCACTGTTTCCTCAGTCAATTCAGGTGGCCGTGCGCAGACCAGGAGCCTGCTGGTTGCATAACGAGGGTCATTGCAACTTCTTTGCCCTCTGTAAATATAAGCATGAATGCTCCATCTGCGGAGGTTCACATCCCTCCATACGTTGCCAACGCAACACAGTATTTCCCAAGACCCCAGTTGCCATTGGAGGGAAAGACCCCGGTGAGCACGCTCGCGATGTCCCCTTGGCTAGACCAATACCCCAATAAACAAGCGGCGGCCCAAATACGTTCTGGTTTTACCTTTGGGTTTTTCATCCCCTTTTATTTTTCTGCGCATCCCACGATCGCACGCAACCTGAAATCAGCTAACGATCACCCAGACCAATTGCAAAGCAAATTAGCTAAGGAAGTGTCCCTGGGTCGGATTATGGGCCCTTTTCCTTCACCGCCTTTTAAAAACATACGGAGTTCTCCCCTAGGCCTTATCCCTAAGAGGGAACCGGGTTCATTTTGTTTGATCCATCACTTGTCCTTTCCAAAAGGTTCCTCAGTAAATGATGGCATTTCCGAGGAGGAGGCCTCGGTGTCCTACGTGTCTTTTGATAGGGTGGTCTCGCTGGTCAGGCGGGCAGGAAATGGTGCGTTATTGGCCAAATCAGACATTGAGGCGGCTTTTCTCCTTCTTCCTGTTCATCCTGACTGCTATCATTTGCTAGGTTGCAGACCATTTATTATTATGACACGTGTCTACCGATGGGCTGCTCTATATCGTGCCATTATTTTGAAATGTTCAGCACTTTTCTAGAATGGGTCATACGATATGAAACTGGTTCGCAGAATATTATTCATTGTTTGGACGATTTTCTTTTTGTTTCTTCGGGAGAGTCTAATGCATGTCAATTCCTACTGGATACACTCCGTTATTTCATGTCCCGTTTTGGTGTCCCACTCTCAGAAGATAAGACGGTCGGCCCGACTACAACCCTCACATTTTTAGGTATTGAAATTGATACCAAATTGATGGTGTTCCGGTTGCCCGTTGATAAACTACAAAAGTTAACAGGTATGATTTGTAGATTCCTGGCAGTTAAATCTGTGACGCTACGGCAGATGCAGTCTTTAATGGGCCTATTGGTATTTGCCTGCCGGATTATGCCCATGGCTCGTGTTTTTTCCCGTCGCCTGTCTTTGTGTTTGGGCAAGCAAATAAAATTGGAATTACATGTCTGGAATTCCTTTTTAGCTTGATATAACGGTTATACTTGTTACCAATCAGGTGAAATATCATCCCCGGAATTATCATTATTTTTGGATGCCGCCGGGTCTACCGGTTTTGGTGTCATCTTTGGCTGTGAGTGGTGTGCCGCCGAGTGGCCGGACACATGGCGAGACCTTGGTCTTTGTGCCAATATCACTCTGTTGGAATTGTTCCCAATTATTGTAGCCATTAATTTATGGGGCCCCAGTCTGCAAAACAAAAGGATCTGTTTTTCACTGACAACATGTCTGTGGTTTATTGTGTTAATGCTCTAACGTCCTCTTCTCTTCCAGTCCTCTCCTTACTGCGCCACCTTGTCCTTCGTTGTTTGGAATTTAATGTTTGGTTTCGGGCCTGTCATGTGCCTGGGGTTGACAACTCGTTGGCTGATGCTCTTTCCAGCTTTCGTTGGCAGGACTTCAGGACTCTCTTGCCGGGGGTACTCCCAGAGGGTATACCTTGCCCGTCGATGCTGTGGGAGTTACCGATCCTCGATTAATGGCGATGATTCGTGCTTCAGTGGCTCCAGCAACTTGGTCGGCATATAGTAAGGCCTGGGCTGAATGGTGGGCGGTGGTGCTTGACTCCGAGGGGGCTACATTGCCAGCTGCATGCTTTGAGGTGACAATTTCTTATCTGTTGAGACTCCGTGCTAGAGGTTTTTCAGCATTAACAGCGCAGCGTCGGTTATGGGGAGTAGGTTTCCACCTTAGACTGCGGGGTTGGACGGATGTCACCCAGCATTTCAAGATTAGACAGGCTATCAAAGGATGGCGTAAGGAAAATGTTTGGCGTTAATGTCGTCGCCCGGTGTCATATTCTTTGTTGTTGCGCAATTGCCAGGTTCTCCCCTCGGTTTGTTCATCTCCATATGAGGTGTCATTATTTAGGGCAGCTTTTTGCTTAGCCTTTTTCGCAGCACTACGGATCGGTGAGCTGGTATCCCCTTCTGTCACACGACTAGGAGGTTTAGGCGTTAGTGATGTTTTCCTCAATGACTCTGCCCTTAGAGTTTTGATCAGGCGATCAAAAACTGATGGTTTTGCGTGCGGCGCCTGGCTCCCCTTACATAATATTGGCGGCCCAGCTTGCCCCCATGCTGCTGTTGCTCAGTTTTTAGCGTCCCGCGCACCAGGCCCCCCCTTTTTGGTGCATACCGATAGCACCCCCTTACCCATTTTCAATTTCGGTTAATTTTTCGTCCTTGCTTGCTTGCGCTTCAGTTGCCAGTTGCTGAATTTGGAACTCATTCTTTCAGGATAGGGAGCGGCCACCGAGGTGGCTTGTGCTGGCCTTCTGGAGGCTGATGTTCAGAGGATTGGCAGGTGGAAATCGGCCTGTTTTGCTTCTTATGTTCGCCCTCATTTACTGATTTGATTTCTCCTAGGTCGGATACAGCCCACCGTGTGTTTTGTAGGTCACTCCTATATCTTCTGAGCAGGCCAGCGAGCGGAAGGTCGCCCGGGTAGCCGCTGCCTCGGGTTTAGGAACATCCAAGTCCGTTGGCGGGGAGTCCGGGGTTTACGTTGGTCGCAAGTCCTTCCAGAAGCGGTGGAACTGAGTGACTCTGCGCGTTCTCCGGTGGTTTTAGTGGTGCATGCAGGGGGCAATGACCTTTGCCTCTTAAAGATTGCCGAATTAATCACCTTAATTAGAGCAGATTTAGAGAGACTCCCTACTTTCTTTCAGGAAGCGGCTTTGGTATGGTCGGAGATTATTCCTCGGGTTACTTGGCAGGGAGCGAGGGATTCCTCTGAGATTGAACGTGCTAGGAGTACGGTAAACAACCGTATTTCTCGGTTTATACGTTCAAGAGCTGGTGTGGTTGTTAGGCATCGCCAGTTAGAGAGTGATAACGAACGCCTGATGCGTCCAGACGGTGTACGTCTAAATGAGATAGGGCTGGATATTTTCCTATCGGGTTTGCAGGATGGTGTGGAACAGGCTTTGTTCTTGTTGGGTGGGGGTCGGAGCACCGTGTAGGAGTACATGGGCTCCTCAGTGGAGGTCGGTTAACTAAATCATCACGGCAGAAGGCGGCGGACTTGCCCACAGAGGGAGTCTGTGGGGCATACCGCTTCTTGAGACCCAGAGTTGTTACAGTGGTTTGGAGTTAAAAAGAAAAAAGCTGGTTGATAACAAATAATTATTAATAAAGCTGTGACCGACTCTCACCCAACATTTATTGTGTCCTGTTGTGTTTTTTCCTAGCTGCTAAGGTACCAAGGTGGGGTTGTTAAGGTTCATTTCTCGGCAGTCTAGCGGGCGCCGAGGGGTTAAGAAGAAGGCGACCTGGACTGTCGAGAATTTTAGGGAGCTATAGGGTTAAGTTATTTAGTAGCAGATGGGCTAGTGGTGTGATCTGTTAAGGGAGTGGGGGGGGGGGCTTAGGCTGAGTGTTCTGGCTGAGGATAGGGGAAACCCTCAGCCGTGCAATGTCAGAAGATGTCCGGTCGCTACTCGGCCAGGAAGACAGAATTAGAGAGCAGGTCACCTCCTATTGCATCCCTAACACTGACCCTGTCTCCTAGCCGTATGAGCCGACCCTGATGGTAGAAGGGCTCATACTCTGGAACCTATAGTCCCTACAAGCCCTCAGCGTGGCCCTGAACTAGGAGCAGGGTAGAGACGACCTATTCCTCCTAGGCACGGAGGAACAGGAGTCTCACTGACCAAGCAGCAAGGAGAAGGGGAACATGAACAGACCTATGGATATGATAGGTGAACCAAACAGTTCCACACTAACCTGCTACAACCTTGCTGACTGGAACCCGTGCTCAGATACGCTGTCCACACAAACATTAAGAAGGCAGCACACACAGGAACCAGGACATCCATAGCTGCAATAAAAACCAAAAGCATAAGACATCAACTTAACATCAGGGATTCGGTTTTATGACCGCAAGGGTGGCCCTTACTGGAAGGATGGTAACAGGATACCAGGTGAACGACTCCAGCAACATGCGTGGGGTACCCCTCCAGCTTCTGCCATCCAGCAGGAAGCTAAATAGCCCAAGCGGCCACACACACACACACACACACTAGGAAAGGAGTTTAACCCTTCCATCACCAAACCAAGTAAGTGTCACTTAAAGGGGAAGTGTACAGACATCAAATCACCAAACCTTTCACCAAACATAAAAGTGAACACTAAAACCACACGTTGCCAGAGGCAACCGCATACCTTGACAGCGAGCGCCTAGAAACCGCTCAGGCCGCTCCACTGCCAACAACCTTATGTTGCCAGCGGCAACCACATGTGAGACAAGATACAGAGCCCACACCTGTGGAAGACAAAATAAGACAAACCGCTGACAACAGCATGCGAACCAAGGAGTCACGACCACGACAAAAAAGTTAGGGAGGTACTGCACTCCTATATCACCCTCCTCCCCTGGTTCTTGATTGGTTGTTGAGTTGGTAGGGCCGGGATGTTTTTTTAAGGGCACAAGGGACGGCTGTCCCTTCCTCTTAAGGCACCGCGATATACAGCGCCCCTCCCTCCCGCCCTGTTTTGTTATGGTGTGATTGGTTGTTGACTGTTTTCTCAATGTTAATTTATAGGTATTCTTACCGTCAAGTCACAGCAGAGGTCGGTTATCTAAATCATGATGGCAGAAGAAGGCGGACTTGCCTACAGAGAGTCTGTGGGGCATACCGCTTCTTGGGACCCAGAGTTGTTATGGTGGTTTGGAGTTAAAAAGAAAAAAGCTGGTTGATAACAGATAATTTTTAATAAAGCTGTGACCGACTCTCACCCAACATTTATTGTGTCCTGTTGTATTTTTTCCTAGCTGCTAAGGTACCAAGGTGGGGTTGTTAAGGTTCATTTCTCGTCAGTCCTGTTCAAACCCAAACAAAACAAACTGTCAGATCGAGTCACATGCAGCAACTCTGACAGATCTCCTCAGAACACCCACAGGGCAGGGCGTGACAATGGCGCTATGTGCTGTTTTACTGGATTTGGCCGAAACAAACCTGAAAAAGATCAGGTTGGTCTGCCAGCCAAAATTTTGCAAAGTTCGTAACAAACTGGTTTGCTCATCTCTAATGCATACAATAAATCTGTCAGATCCTGAATACTACAAAAAGATGAAATATATTGTATTTTACCTCAGATTCTGCAGGTTATGTAATCCTGGAGCAAGTCTTTGTAATCCTGCATTGTCTAAGGAACATCCATATAGATTGAGTTCTTCTATATTTGTGCAGGTGTCCAGAATAAATGCCAACACTGTGCAGTCTAGAGCCGACATACGAACATGAGAAAAGTCAAGGCTTCTGTGTGATTGTAATGATTCCAGCACCAGACTCTTATTCCGGGATTCATACAGATAGAAAAATGTACTGAGAAGATGCCGCTTGTCCTTACTTTCCATTGGCCTCTTTTTTTCTAGAAGATAGTTCTTCAGCCAAGTGATGACATCTATAGATGTCTGAGCTGCTTGTCTGTCCAGGTATCCAGTTAGCATTGACCTGGTGGAGCCGTCTGATAGACCACACAGGAAAGGGAGGAACATCTCACCTCGTCCATCAGGATAGGATTTGGCATCTTTTAGTGATTTCTGTAACTTCTCAGGAGAATAATCCACATAATGCACCAAGGCAGAGAAGAATTCCTGAACAGTGAGATGTAAGAAGGAATAGGACACAGGTTCCTCCGATTCCATCAGAAAACTTGATAATAGCTGTGACTTATTGTCCACATGGAAACAGTCCAGATCTCGTTCATCAAAGATAAGCCTGTGATTCATGACTCCATGTTCTGCCATCCTTCCGATGGAGTGCAGGATCTTCTGAGCGTCACTTTTGTGCAGGCTGTGATTGGACAGGATGTTGGCGACAAATATCGCAAAGAGCTGGGTGACTGTTTTGGGTAATAATGACACCGGCTGATCACTACTTGTTGGCTGGAAGCTCCTGGATAATACTGTACAGATGATCCAGCAGTAGGAAGGGAGGTAACAGAACGTGTACAGGGTGTCATTCTGCTTCACATAATAAAAAGCCTTTTCCCCCAGTTCAGGGTCGGGGAAGAAGTTTTGAAAGTACATCTGTTGTTCTTCTGGTAAAAACCCAATGATTTCTACTATTCTCTGGAAAACTCTACAATCAATTGATGCCAGTCTGGTTGGGCGACTGGTCATTAGGACAGAACAACGGTTAAGAAGAGACTTTCTCACCAAACTAACCACAATCTGACCACAAGGTTCGAGCTGTTTAGGACTAGAGCACAAGTGACGTGATGAGAAATCCATGTTATGAAGACTTTCATCTAAACCATCAAATATAAAGAGAAGTTTTTCTGGTTCCTGTAAGATGTTACTAAGCTGCTCCTCCAGATATGGGTACTGATGAAGGATTAGAGCCTCCAGACTAACCTTATCCAGTCTGTTGAGTTCTCTGAATTTGAAGAAAAAGACAAAGGAGAATCTTTGATAGAGATCCCCCTTCACCCAGTCATAGACAACCTTCTGCATCAGTGTGGTCTTCCCTACACCGGGCACTCCGCACACCATTACCATACGTGGCACTTGTTCGGATCGGTGGCACCAGCGGAACAGTTTGTTGGGGGAAATGTGTTGTAATTCATTTTGTTTTCTCTTTAAGTAGTCCTCGTGTTTTACCCCGGTCTCTATGAGCTCATTCTCAAAGCGTTTTCTGAAGTGATCAGTGGAGACAATGATGAGGTTGACATAACGTGTAGAGAATGGAAAACTCTCCTCTCGCTGGTCACATCTTGGAGGTTTGTTCTCTACAAGTTTCTCAGTTCTTTCATGTAAATGTTTCTTGTGACGGATCTGGAAATCTATAGAAAATAGGAAAATAAAAGGTGAAGATAAGAAGCTGAAACAGAACTAAATATCTTGGTGAAGAAATGGCAGATATCTGTACATTGCTGAGTTTTCCAGCTCCTCTTAGCCACACGACTTTTCTAGACACATTGGAGCAGATTTACTAATAGTGTTTAAAAGTAAGACAGTGTGAACTAAGACCAGACAGTCTGACACGGCTCCAGATTTATCACACAGACTGACACTGGACGATAAATCTGGATAATAACTTTACACAACACCAAGGGCACCACAAACCAGGAAGACGCCAAACCAGGGTTTGCCACGAGGAGGTCAAAGGGTGCCCTATTCACTGTGCATGGTCCAATGAGTACCAGGGAGGACCATAGCCACTGTGAGTACTAGTACCACCATCACACATATTCTCAACTTCTGCCCGGGCCACCGCTGCATGTTACTAACTAGAATACTAGGTGTGGTGGTGCTGTACGGTGTAATTTACATGAAATGCAGGCAGCATGTCATAGAGCAGGAGGAGCTGAGCAGATTGGTGTATGGTTTATGGGAAAAGATCCAGTAAAACTTGTACTTTATTTATTAAAAGCAGCTCTGTCAGCATGATCAACCCTACTAAACCAGACATAGTGCCTAGTAGGGTTGATCATTCTGGTACAATTTTTTATTTTTTTTAAGTTTTAATAATGCATAGAAATCATTACTTTTATAAATATGCAAATTCCTTAGTTGGAACACCGAGGGGTGTGCTGTAGTGTTATAAGCCCCCCCCCCCCCCTGGTGCGCTGAACACTGCACCCTGACATTTCATTGATGGAGCAAGACACCTTATCTTTCCCTCTTTCCCTGTCTTCGGCACCTGAGCACTACCTCCAAATGTCTGTGCTTGTACTACAGCTTTGCTGCTCCTTACCAAGCATTTCATATCCATACCGCACAGGAGACGACGACCAAATTTAACCCAGAAGCGATCCTCCTCTGTCTCTGTAGCCAGGGATGCCTCTACTTCCGTGTTTAATTATGTCATCAGCACCTGCACTGGTCAGCATGCAGCAGCAGAGCTATAGCAGAAGTGCAGACTTTTGGAGGGTTAATGCTGACAGGGTCGCTTAAAAATCATGCTCATTCTGGGCTGTGAAGTCAAGAAGTTGGTTCTATCAGAGACGGACAGCCTTCCCTCTATGAGGAGGAGGAGGTCCTATCAGGGACTGACAGCCTTCCCTCTATGAGGAGGAGGAGGTCCTATCAGGGACTGACAGCCTTCCTTCTATGAGGAGGAGGAGGTCCTATCAGGGACTGACAGCCTTCCCTCTATGAGGAGGAGGAGGTCCTATCAGAGACTGACAGCCTTCCCTCTATGAGGAGGAGGAGGTCCTATCAGTGACTGACAGCCTTCCCTCTATGAGGAGGAGGAGGTCCTATCAGGGACTGACAGCCTTCCCTCTATGAGGAGGAGGTCCTATCAGGGACTGACAGCCTTCCCTCTATGAGGAGGAGGTCCTATCAGTGACTGACAGCCTTCCCTCTAAGAGAAGGAGGTCCTATCAGGGACTGACAGCCTTCCCTCTATGAGGAGGAGGTCCTATCAGGGACTGACAGCCTTCCCTCTATGAGGAGGAGGTCCTATCAGGGACTGACAGCCTTCCCTCTATGAGGAGGAGGTCCTATCAGTGACTGACAGCCTTCCCTCTATGAGGAGGAGGTCCTATCAGTGACTGACAGCCTCCCCTCTATGAGGAGGAGGGCCTATCGTTGAATGACAGCCTTCCTCTAAGAGAAGGAGGTCCTATCAGGGACTGACAGCCTTCCCTATATGAGAAAAAGGTCCTATCAGGGACTAACAGCCTTCCCTCTATGAGGAGGAGGTCCTATCGTTGACTGACAGCCTTCCCTCTAAGAGAAGGAGATCCTATCAGTGACTGACAGCCTTCCCTCTATGAGGAGGAGATCCTATTCCTATCAGTTTCTGACAGCCTTCCCTCTATAAGGAGGAGGTACTATCATGGATTTACAGCCTTCCCTCTATGAGGAGGAGGTCCTATCAGTGATTAACAGCCTTCCCTCTATGAGGAGGAGGTCCTATCAGTGACGGACAGCCTTCCCTCTATGAGGAGGAGGTCCTATCAGGGACTGACAGCCTTTCCTCTATGAGGAGGAGGTCTTATCAGGGACTGACAGCCTTTCCTCTATGAGGAGGAGGTCCTATCAGGGACTGACAGCCTTCCCTCTATGAGGAGGAGGTCCTATCAGGGACTGACAGCCTTCCCTCTATGAGTAGGAGATCCTATCAGGGACTGACAGCCTTCCCTCTATGAGGAGGAGGTCCTATCAGGGACTGACAGCCTTTCCTCTATGAGGAGGAGGTCCTATCAGGGACTGACAGCCTTCCCTCTGTGAGGAGGAGGTTATACAAGTTTTACAGCAAGACACGGAGGCTCATATTGCTTTCTCCTTCTTTACTGAACCACCAATAGCAGCAAAGAGAAAAAATTAAATTTACATACAGGAAATGACCAAAGTAACCCAAAGTCCCTCCTCCATGGCCCCTATAATAGGCCGCTCTTCCTCTGAACCTTCCTCTTTCTTTGCTGCTGCCACCAGTTAAGTACACCTATGGTTCTGTAAATTTTTTAATATTGTGCTTGTATTGTCAATTTCTTGCTGCGCTGCTTCATGCTAGGGTGACTAACCCTTGCTGGCAGCACTCCTTATGTGGTTTGCTACCCACGTTTTAGAATTTTAGCTGTTTTTATTTTCGTTTTCAGATTTTTCCCTTTAGGTTACCCCTTGCGCTTTGTGACCCCTTCACATCGCTTTCCCTTTGCTGCCAGAGTCTCCCTCTGCGGCGTCCCTTGTCCCCCCCGCATTACCTAATTACCGGAGCTTATCCAGCGCAGGAAGGAGAGCTCACTTCATTCTCGGCCGGCGGTCGGGGGCGGGGCCTCTGCTCCTCTCTCTGCCGCAGCGCCATTACTGTAGCTCCTCGTGTGGATTTGGACCGCGAGATCTCGGCGGCCATTCTCTGCCTGGTTGCCGCGATTCTCGCGGGGTTTCGTCCGTAGCAGCCCTTCCGGTCACACGCGGTGACCTGCGCGCTGCACCGGTCCCCTGCTCCTTCCCTGCTACTGTAGAGTTGGCCTCACAGGTTCCTTCACTATTAACCCTCCAGTGTACCTTCATTGTGCCATTCTATCAGGGATACCATGTCCAGCCCTACACAAAATCCCTTCAATGTCCCCCTTTTCCTCTCCGGAGGGTCAGATTACCCCTGAGGTGGATGCACAGGCGCTGGCTTTGCAGCGCTCTGTGTCAGATGCCATAAGGGATGCCATGGGCCCCATGTCAAGCATTCTCTCACAGAGTATTACTCAGGCACTAGCTCAGCCTTCTAGAATGCCCCCCCTAGACTCCGCTACCTTACAGCAGCCTACCTCTAATGAACCTCCTGTGCCACAGGAGACCTTGACTGGTGCGCATCCTGCCACCCCAGATGCCGTGCATAGTTCGCGGAAAAGAGCCTCATCACGCCAGGCAGAACGGGCGCGAACATGGAAGTGCGCTAGAGCACAATCCCCTGATGTATCCGACTCGGATAGAGTATCGGACGAGGAGGCTTCGCGGATGCGGATTACATGTCAGAGGAGGATGTTGCTCCCAACTCAGGGCCCCTCAAGGTCCGCTACTGCGGCCTCCTCTGCCAAGGACGGAGAGTCCTTCCCCGCCGCTAACCGACCTGATGCCATACTAGATTCGATGGGGGAACCTATGTTCGACCCCGAAACCTTGCATCACCCCTTATCGGCGGAGTGGCTTCCCACTGAGCACGTGGGTAATTATCTAGAGCACTGGGCCCGTCACCCTCTAAGCCGTGAATCACAGAACAAGCTTAGGGCCGAGTGCCCCAGGCCATTAGTCCCCAGCAAGGTGTGTGACACGCCTGTGTTGGACCCCAAAATGTCACAATTCCTGGCCAAAACGGGTTGGAACCCTGAGAGGGGCCTGGACTCAGCTCTGCGCAGCTGGCAGGACAAAGTGCTTGATGTATTTGGCCCGCTGGCCAAGATGTTTGAGCTAGCCGAGGCTGCTAGAACTGAGGGCTCCCCAATAGATCCCGAAGAACTGCGGGGTTGGACCCAAAGGGCAGTCTGCATTGCCGGGAACGCCAATACATCCTTGGCGATTTACAGGCGTAAAGCCATCTTATTTTAGCTCGACCCCAAATTGTCAAATTTGGCACTCACGGAGGCGGGTAAAGATGCCCAGAGGCTCCTAATCGATGACTCCTTTATTAAGGATGTGAGCCGGTTTGTTGGTACCTTCACCGCGCTAGATAAAGCACAGTCGTCTATGCGCAGGGTATTTGGGGACGGGTCTCTAATCGGGCCGGCAGTGGCAGGGTCCACCTGTCCGGCCGTGCAAACTTTCAGGCCCGTGGCGCAGGAAGGGACAGCGATCTCCCTTCCAGGAACAGCGCAACTCCTCACCCCTCTTCTCCACCAGAGGAGGCCAGTGGAGATCTCGCTCCTTCAGAGGCAACCCCAACTCGCGTGGACCCTTGGGTATTCTTCCCCAGATGGGGGATTATATGGTACCTTGTGTAGGGGGGCAGACTCCAAAGTTCTTCTCATGCCTGGGGCCGCATCACATCAGATCCATGGGTACTGACCACTGTCAGGGGCTTCCATATAGAGCTCACGGGGTCCCCGTGCCTGGTTCCCTCCCCCCCACCTATACCGATATCACACCCGGTTCACGCACTTATAGACATGGAACTGTACGCCCTCCTGCACAAGCAGGCGGTAGGACAGGCCCCTCCTTCGGAGTGGGGTGTCGCCAGCAACATATTCCTTGTGCAGGAACAAGGGGGTCAGATGAGACCTGTCATCAACCTTCGCGCACTGAATACGGTGGTACGCTACCATCGTTTCAAGATGGTGAGGTTTCACCTTCTTCGGGACCTGTTGAATCCTGGAGACTGGATGGTAAGGCTGGGCCTAAAAGATGCTTACCTGACGGTCCCAGTGGCCACTCGTTCCAAGGATCTTCTCCGGTTCTCGTGGAGAGGTGAGGTCTGGAGGTTCACCTGCCTTCCATTCGGGCTGTCTTCAGTTCTTTGGTGCTTCACCAAGCTGCTATGTCCTGTTGTACCCTGGCTGAGGAGTCGTGGTGTACGCCTCATTGTTTACCTGGACGATATCCTCCTGTTGCACGAGTCCAGTGTGGCTCTGCTAGGACACCTGCAATGGACAGCAGACTTACTGACGGGCCTCGGGTTCCTCCTCAACTCGGAGAAGTCATGCCTCATCCCATCGCAGCGGATGGAATTCCTGGGATTCATGGTGCATTCGGTCTCGGGGTCCCTCAGTCTTCCGATGACGAAGTTGCGCGCGATACGCAAGGAGTTGAGGCATGCTCTTCTCATTCTCCACCTCTCGTTGCGTCATCTGGCCCGCATCATCGGACTGTTAGCATCATCATTTCAGGCCGTGTTTCTGACCCCATTGCACTACCGGGCTCTCCAGCGACTGAAGATCACGCATCTTCGGACCGGTGCCTCCTTTGCGGGCGTGGTGTTCCGGGACTCGGAAGCCCGAGAAGAGTTGAGTTGGTGGATAGCCAATCTGGAAGCGTGGAATGGCAAGGCAATCTTCGGATTCTTGCCAGTGTTGATCATCGAGTCGGATGCGAGCCTCCAGGGTTGGGGGGCGCATTGCAACGGAGTTTCCACGGGAGGCTCCTGGTCGGCGGAGGAGTCTCTCCTCCACATCAACGCCTTGGAGCTCCTCGCCGGTTCGTTTGCAGTCAGGAGCTTCTCCAACGGGATCGCCAATGCATGCATCAGACTGCGGATGGACAATATCTCATCAGTCCGATACGTCAACCGGCTGGTCGGTACTCATTTCGGCGATCTTGGCCCGGTTAGCCTAGGAATTTTGGTCGTTTTGCCTTTCCAGGGACATCATGGTGCAGGACCCGGTTCTTCTGCTGGCGTCCAGATCTGGAGGCGTTGGCGGTGGATGCTTTCCTCCAAGATTGGTCGGTATCCCGCCTTGATGCTTTCCCCCCGTTCTCGATGATTCGGTGGACACTCCTTCAGGTTCAACGACATCTGGCGGATTTGGTTGTGGTGGTTCCGTTCTGGGGGTCTCAGGTCTGGTTCCCTTCGTTGCTGACGATCCTAGTGGAAGTGCCCCTGCTTCTCCCGTTTCGTTCGGATTTCCTCCGCGACCCTCGGTCATAGTTTTATTAAAGACACGGAGGCGAGTATTGCCCGCCCTGTTCCCTCCCTTGGGTTTTTTATTATGGGGGTTTGTCATTTACCTCGTTGATTGTTAAGTGTCTTTTCTTATTATTGTCATTTATTGTGTTTATTAGAAGTCTCATTATCTTTAATGTTATTTATTAAGATTTATATTTTCAGTCCTTCAATCCCATGTGTGTCTATTGAGTACGGGGATGCCGGACGTATCCAGTCCTGACGTATTTGTTTCACCTGGACCTATGGTCTGCTCTCTTTTTCAGGATGAAGGTCGATCCAGTCTAGGATGCTGTACTACCGGCTAATTTTCTACCACAATTGGGCCCTGTTGGCTAGTTGGATACGTTTCGTTGGCGTTGGACTTATCCGTTCCAGTTACAGTTCAGAGTTTTCATGAAGGTGTTCGTGTTCTTGGCACCAGGATCTCAAAGAAAGAGGAAGGTTCAGAGGAAGATCGGCCTATTATAGGGGCCATGGAGGAGGGACTTTGGGTTACTTTGGTCATTTCCTGTATGTAAATTTTTTCTCTTTGCTGCTATTGGTGGTTCAGTAAAGAAGGAGAAAGCAATACTCGCCTCCGTGTCTTTAATAAAACTATGACTTTACGTCATGAAATAGGAAAATCATTAAGTTATACTGAATAGTCACAGAAAACTATACATGAATCTGCTCCGCTCCTCCTGCTCTATAACAACCCGCTGCAGTCCAAACACCATGTTCTATGTGACCGGTGTAATGCAATGTAAACTATGAGCAGTTTTATTATAATAGGTCTATATAAAGCTCACTTACCTTTGAGTTGTGGGGACAGTTGGTGTCCATGTTCATCCAGCAGGATTTGCTCTACCAGAGTGTCACCTAATAAGAAATGATACAGACGTCATCAGTGCTGGATGTAGACATATAATGTACAGGAAATATCACATTATACAGGTACCGGACGAGGTCTAATGGTCCTAAATGTACAGCTGTGACATAGTGTCCATGTCCCCCACACTGAGCTAGTCACTGTGTATGGTCACATTGTGGTGGTCATTGTATGTCCTGGCATTCTGATGGATACTGTATGAAGGGGCACTATTGTCGTTACTATGAGGGGGCTGTAGTATTATTATGATAGCGCCATCCATTCCATGGCGCTGCAGATATGATAAGGGGTATACATACATCATAGAAAACAACTGCAATAACCATGAACAAGACGAGTTACAGACTGGTACAGAAGGAGAGAGGACCCTGCCCATGAGGGCTTATCATCTACAACAGGGGTGCACAACCTACGGCCCGGGGCCACATGCGGCCCTTGATACCATTCTGGGTGGCCCCCAACCATGTGGTAACAGACATGTATGTCCATGTTTTGTGGCTGCTCACATGTATCTTTTAATTATTCTCCCATTGGATGGGAGTACTAGAAGTGTAACTAGACATTAATAGTTTTCAGTTGGTAATAGCCCTTTAAGTTTTATTTTCGGTCCTTGGAATTGGTTCAGGCTGACAATGTGGCCCCAACCAGAAAAGGTTGTGCACCCCTGATCTACAAGGTATGGGAGAAGGACACAGTAGGTGAGAGTAAAGTTGGTCATAGCCAGTGGCGTAGGGATCGCCATAGCAGCTATAGCAATGGCTATGGGGCCCTACGCCACTGGGGGCCCGGGCTGCCGGCTGAGGATAAAAAAAATAAGTTATAAGCATAAGCAATGCACCGCACAGACCTGTGACGAGTTACAAGAAGAAGGCAGCCGCAGCGCATGTAAGTATGCTGCAGAGTAACTGACCATGGCAGCCAGGATTTCAGTAGTGTCCTGGCTGCCATGGTAACCGATCGGAGCCCCAGCATTACACTGCTGGAACTCCAATCGGAACTGCCACTGCCACCAATGATGGGGGGGTCCGCACTGCCCACCAATGATTTTAATACAGGGGAGGGGGGCACACTGCCCACCAATGATTTTAATAACGGGAGGGGGGGCACACTGCCCACCAATGATTTTAATACGGGGGGAGGGGAGGGCACACTGCCAACCAATAATTTTAATACGGGGGGAGGGGGGGCACACTGCCCACCTCTGATTTTAATACCAGGGAGGGCGCACTGGGGGCTGACGAGAGGCACTGGGGGCTGATGGAAAGGGTACTGGGGGCTGGTGAAGAGGCACTGGGGGCTGGTGGAGAGGCACTGGGGGCTGATGGAGAGGCACTGGGGGCTGATGGAGAGGCACTGGTGGCTGATGGAGAGGCACTGGGGGCTGATGGAGAGGCACTGGGGGCTGATGGAGAGGCACTGGGGGCTGATGGAGAGGCACTGGGGGCTGATGGAGAGGAACTGGGAGCTGATGGAGAGGAACTGGGAGCTGATGGAGAGGCACTGGAGGCTGATGGAGAGGCACTGGGGGCTGATGGAGAGGCACTGGGGGCTGCTATGAGGCTATTGAGGGCTGCTATGAGGCATGGGGCTCTTATCTGAAGTCTGATTGGGAATCATTCATATTGGGGTCTGAGCTGAGGTGTGATCTGAGGTCTTATTGGGGTCTTATTAACATTGGGGATCTTATTGGGGCTGTGAGCTGAGGTCCGATTAACATTGGGGGTCTGATTGGTGGTCTGACCTGAGGTGTAATAAATGTTTTTTTTTTTCCGGAGCAGCTTGGAGAAAAAAGCCCTCAGTCTCCCACGCTCCTTCTGCCCGGCCAAGCGAGCCAGCACCCTGAGGCCAAGCCTGCCAGTACCCCTGAGTCTTCAGAACTGTAAGTAAATTATATACAAGGGGAGCTTATATTATGAACGAGACAAATTATATCATAGTGGCTCTTCACCTACTCGTGTATCAGCACTAGAAATATACCCCTTACACTCCCTAATACCCAAACTACACAAGATACATATCCCTACCTTCTGTCTAATACACATATACACCCCACGATATGTACTTTCACCTTCTTGTGTTACAGACCCCTGTACAATTTAACAATCTTCTTTAATACACAGACATTTAGATTCATACATTTCCTACACTGGCACAAATGTGTTGCCAGTGACCAACTGTCTGTGCTCAGTCCTACGCGTAACCGTCGCAAGTGCATGAGGTATGTGGGGGTGGGAGATCTGGGGGGGGGCATAAATTTTTTTGCTATGGGGCCCAGTCATTTCTAGCTACGTCCCTGGTCATAGCAGTATAGTGGTGTAAGAGGCAGCCCTGATCATCCAGCAACATTTCCAACACACATATATACAGACGTGGACAAAATTGTTGGTACCCTTTGGTCAATGAAAGAAAAAGTCACAATGGTCACAGAAATAACTTTAATCTGACAAAAGTAATAATAAATTAAAATTCTATAAATGTTAACCAATGAAAGTCAGACATTGTTTTTCAACCATGCTTCAACAGAATTATGTAAAAAAATAAACTCATGAAACAGGCATGGACAAAAATGATGGTACCCCTAACTTAATATTTTGTTGCGCAACCTTTTGAGGCAATCACTGCAATCAAACGCTTCCTGTAACTGTCAATGAGACATCTGCACCTCTCAGCAGGTATTTTGGCCCACTCCTCATGAGCAAACTGCTCCAGTTGTGTCCGGTTTGAAGGGTGCCTTTTCCAGACTGCATGTTTCAGCTCCTTCCAAAGATGCTCAATAGGATTGAGGTCAGGGCTCATAGAAGGCCACTTTAGAATAGTCCAATTTTTTCCTCTTAGCCATTCTTGGGTGTTTTTAGCGGTGTGTTTTGGGTCATTGTCCTGTTGCAAGACCCATGACCTGCGACTGAGACCAAGCTTTCTGACACTGGCTAGTACATTTCTCTCTAGAATTCCTTGATAGTCTTGAGATTTCATTGTACCCTGCACAGATTCAAGACACCCTGTGCCAGACGCAGCAAAGCAGCCCCAGAACATAACAGAGCCTCCTCCATGTTTCACAGTAGGGACAGTGTTCTTTTCTTGATATGCTTCATTTTTTCGTCTGTGAACATACAGCTGATGTGCCTTGGCAAAAACTTCGATTTTTGTCTCATCTGTCCACAGGACATTCTCCCAGAAGCTTTGTGGCTTGTCAACATGTAGTTTGGCATATTCCAGTCTTGCTTTTTTATGATTCGTTTTCAACAATGGTGTCCTCCTTGGTCGTCTCCCATGTAGTCCACTTTGGCTCAAACAACGACGGATGGTGCGATCTGACACTGATGTTCCTTGAGCATGAAGTTCACCTTGAATCTCTTTAGAAGTCTTTCTAGGCTCTTTTGTTACCATTCGGATTATCCGTCTCTTAGATTTGTCATCAATTTTCCTCCTGCGGCCACGTCCAGGGAGGTTGGCTACAGTCCCATGGATCTTAAACTTATGAATAATATGTGCAACTGTACTCACAGGAACATCTAGTTGCTTGGAGATGGTCTTATAGCCTTTACCTTTAACATGCTTGTCTATAATTTTCTTTCTGATCTCTTGAGACAGCTCTTTCCTTTGCTTCCTCTGGTCCATGTCGAGTGTGGTACACACCATATCACCAAACAACACAGTGATTACCTGGAGCCATATATATAGGCCCAATGGCTGATTACAAGGTTGTAGACACCTGTGATGCTAATTAGTGGACACACCTTGAATTAACATGTCCCTTTGGTCACATTATGTTCTGTGTTTTCTAGGGGTACCATCATTTTTGTCCATGCCTGTTTCATGAGTTTATTTTTTTACATAATTCTGTTGAAGCATGGTTGAAAAACAATGTCTGACTTTCATTGGTTAACATTTATAGAATTTTAATTTATTATTACTTTTGTCAGATTAAAGTTATTTCTGTGACCATTGTGACTTTTTCTTTCATTGACCAAAGGGTACCAACAATTTTGTCCACGTCTGTATATATAGCAGACTGTCATGTTTCGCTCCAGCCACCAGAGGCCACTGTGGCTGAGTAGGACAGTGTGAGGAGTTGTTTCCAGAGGACAAGGAGTTAAGTGTTTTTCCCGGGCTGAGCAGAGAGCCTGGGCTGAAGGTGTCTGAGTACACAGGAAGAAAGACGCTGTGCACTGAGAGGGAGATCCACAGGGAAGATTAGAGTGATTTCTCCCTGCCTGCTGACACAGTATCTGGGACACTAGAGTGTGTTTGCTCTCTGACTGAGCTGATGTGTCCTGGTGTAGAAGAGAGACTGCTGTAGTGTGAGGCACTTACCAGAGGAACTGTGAGTGAATTCCAGGCCCTGCCTGATTACACGTCCAGAGCTGCTGATTATCTCTAACCAGAGTTACAGAGACTACAAAGAGAGGCCAGAGCTGAGCCACGCTGAAGCAAGCAAGCAAGCAACCAGATCAGGACCCAGACTGTATCTGCCTGCATGTGCGGACACCGAACTGTGAGTGCACTGATGCTAACCGGAGCTAGGACATAGTGGAATAGAATTTAGTTTAGTGCACCGTAGAGGTGCACCCCGGGTAGCGGGGACAGATAGGACTACCTAGAAGAGAGTAGCCTGCTATTGTCTGTACTTGTGTTTGTGATTCATTTGTGTTCTTTATGCAAATTTCCATTATCTTTGTTGTGAATTCTCAAGCTGTTCATATTGTAAATCTGCTTCTCCGGCAGTTAGAGTTCTCCTTTAATAAAGCCGGTTTCTACTTCAGCCTCCTTGTCTGCTGCACTGTACTTGAGTCCTGCTCTACGGTCTCTTCCTCTGCTGACCGTTACAGTGGCAGCAGGGTTACAGTAGGTTGTAGGCTTGCCTGAAGAGGTGCGTTTTCAGGTTTCTTTGAAAGTTTCCACTGGAGGTGAGATTCTGATATGTTGGGGTATAAAGTTCCAGAGTATAGGGGATGCACGGGAGTAATCTTGGCGGCTATTGTGGGTACAGGTGATAAGAAGAGAGAAAGAGGTCTTGTGAGGATCGGGGATTACGTGTGGGGATGTATCGGGAAAGTAGCTCAGAGATGTATAGAGGGGTCAGGTTGTGGACGGCCTATTGTCTACTTGTTATTATTTTAAACTATTCGCTGGGCAATGGGGAGCCAGAAGAGAATGGCAAAATAGTAATGGGGGAGAGGTGGATTAGTCGGGCAGCAGAGTTGAGAATATATTGGAGGGGTGCGAGGATGCTAGATGGAAGGCCACAGAGGAGTGTGTTACAGTATTTTACGTGGGAGATGATGAGGTCAGGTACAAAAAATTTTGCAGACTCATGGTTGAGGAATGTGCAAATTCAAGAGATATTTTGGAGTTGGGGGTGGCAGGTGATGTGCTGGCTGGTGATGGGCTTGGATGTGCGGTTTGAAGGACTTGTGAGGACTTGGTTGACCGAGGAGTGTGTGTAGCCATTGACCATGATGGGGGGCTTTCCTCTGTAGTGGTGGAGAAGAAGGTTTGGGGGGGGGAGAGGAATGAGTAGTTGTGTAGAGGGGCTGTGGGGACTGTAGGCTGAAGCTTCTCTGATGTCAATCTTTTCTCTAAAGTCTGTGGCACAGTCCTCAGCTGAGATGAGGGGTGAGGGTGGAGGCACTGAAGGACGGAGAAGAGAGTCACAAGGGTTAAACCGTTGTTTAGGGTTGTGAGACAGAAGATATGATGTGAGGTAGGTCTGTTTTGCAGCAGTGAGTGGGGACTTGAAGTTGAGAAGGGATTGTTTGTATGTGATAAAGTATATAGGGGCATTGTGGTGGTCACTATGAGGTCACTGTGATGGTCACTGTATGTGGTGGTCATTACATGAGGGGCCCTGAAGCCTCATCGGCAATTGCTGCTATCATTTATATATGTTTGTCATGTTCACATTGAGTAACTTTTGGGCAATTTTTTTAATATCGCCTGTGGCTCGTTTTGGCATCAAATCCTAAGCCAGACCCAAATCAACTCAGGCCACAGGCAAGACCTAAACTTCACACCCCAGACTAGACTCCAAAATTGGTTCAGATCCCTAATAAATCCAGAGGGAGATCTTTATTACTGTGGACAATGTAAGTCATGAAGACCTCTATTTCATGGGTGACACGTGTCATACATGATGTTACCTCTATGACGGAGTTCCTCCAGTACAGCGTCCAGGCTGGGGGAACCATGACGTCTCCGTAATACATACAGACTGACCCACAGTCCTATCACAGCTTCTCTTCCTAGGTTACGTATATCCTGTAGTAAAGTCCACGCCAATCTTCTTCTATCATCTTCTAGACTGTGGTATTTCTAGAAACCAAGAAAGATCAGACATAAGGTGCGTTTTACACAGATACATAACACAAAGGGTTAACACACTGCAGATATTACATGTCTGTCTTCTCTATCATGTTTTGTCCAGAGAAAGAGAAATCTATGGAATAGTTGTGGAGAAAATCCTTCCTGAATCCACAAGTAACAGATTATTTCCAAGATGTAGTGACCCCTAATGTACGTGTGCGGGGGAGGGGATAAATCCTCCACAATACTGGATTATACACTTCTGGGGGGTTCTCCATCAGATATGAGCTGCTGTCTATTATTACACTGGAAGTTGTCCAACATCTTACTCTGACGTATGAAGCACAATTGTCATTCAGCCTCTTCTAGACAGCAGGATGGTGACATGAATGTTGCGCAGGGGATGTGGATCTGATCCTAATGGTGTTATCTAAGCAGCCCCCATGGTCTTCACCCTTTAACCCCTATACAGGGGAACCATCAGGCTGCAACCTCCTGGAGTAGTCTCTGTTCAAGTGATTGCTGACACACAGGGGTCAAGAGATGCTGAGGCAGAGCACTGAGCGATCAGGCAAGACTGTAGCCGGGGAAGTCCAAGGTCAGGGCAGGCAGAGTTCATGTAATCTATTAAACAGTACGAGGTCAGGACAGGCAGCTCAGGGTCAGTATGAATATCAGGTGGAGGTCAGGCAGTGAAGGGTCAAATCTGGAAAAACAGGCAGAAGTCAGCACACAGGTAAATAGACAGAGTATAGTGTGTCTTTGCAGGAATCTAGTCACTAGAAAGCATTGTTCAGAGGTTCTCTCCTGTGGGAGGGCTTCTTAAATGCCTTAGGGAGGTCTGCCATAAGTTGGAGTAGATGATATGCGCGCATGGTGCATGTGCCCCTTCAGGTATGGAGAAGCATGGCCATAGAAATTCAGGCTGCAGCCTGGATGGAGTAAAGAGAAGAACTACTCCAGAAGTTGGAGTCCTCAGAGTAGGAGGAGAGAAATGTTTGTGAGTCCAGACCTCTGGCATCCAGGAGCTAGAAGGCAGGTGACCACAGCGATAGCCATGCTCACCAGAGGGAGCGGAGCGGTGGCGGGAATCAACCACCAGTATAAAAATGACATAAACTGTGCCTGTAACACGTGATATCACTTGGGGTATTTATGTACAACACCGACGTCTCATGTCCTCTCACCTCAGTATCAGCGAGATTTCGGGAATGTAGCTCACGCAGAAGTGATGGAAGACTCATATTCTCCACAATGTGGAGCAGATCATCCAGGAAATATTCATATGTCATCCTCAGGAAGTGATCTTCATACTGACGGAGCTGCTGGTAGAACTGCCGGGTCTCATCATCTAGGAAACGGAGAAGACACAAGAATGAAGTTGTCTAAAACATGGAGGAGACTGATGGCAGTTTATGTGGAATATTCCTGTCCTGGAGCATTTTACAGGTTTCCACTAATGAGAAATCCACAACCCCCTGTAATAATAGCACGGAGCAGGGCGCAGCCATAGTGCAGGGCGGACTTACTTAGGGGGAAGACTGTAGGCTAGGAGAGGGTTAAAGTGCCTGGAGTGGTATGTTAAGGGGTTGGTTTGAGTTAGGTGGGGAGGAGTTGGGTTTTCGGCGGGAGGTATATAAGGTATGTAGGAGGGGCGTCGGGCCAGTTACAGCAGAGCCAGCATGATTTTCCCACCCGCCCACCCCTTTTTTATTGGGTTGAAGATTGGCGGTAGTAGTAAGGCTGCTGGAAATAGGATCCTGGGGAGCAATACAATGGTTAAGAGGTGCAGGACATGTTGGAGCCTGCATCTCATATGGTTTGTTAATGCCGAGGATGGGGGCCCCTGTTTGGGCTACAAGGCCTACAGGGGGGGATACTAGTAGACTTCAAGGAGTTGGTGCCCTTGGGTCGGTGAGTGCGGCCAAGGGTAAGTCTTGAAGTGCGATGTGAGGCGGTGAAGGAGGATACGGCTTGTTTGGGTTGCCCTCCAGGATCCTTGTTACGGTGCAGTAGGTAATAATGTTGATGGATGTGTAAAATGCCTGCTGTTATTATTGTTATTATTATTATTATTATTTATGTTATATGGTGGATAATGTGGCTTGTTACGTGTGGAATAATAAAGTTGGCCATCATGGTCATTTCACCAAGCAATTAAGTGTTGGTGTGGTTATTTAAGGTGGGTAACAGGGTAGGTTTTGTAGCCGGAGGAAAATTCTTCCATCCTATTAAGTCATTCACCAGCACAATCACTGCAGGACACATTCACAGGAGACATCTTTACATTGATGTCAGTATTTCTATACATGGAGATACATGGCAGATGTCAGTCACTGGTGAGAAGCGAGGGGAACGCTCCCCTTATTCAAGAGAGAACCAGTCTCAATAATACACTGCCCTCAGAGGGGGTCGGTCAGCGGTTCTGTCAATACTAAATTGGGCTCCCGGCACCCGGTTTGGTGGGTACACCTCTGCTATCATTTGTACCGCTGCCTCATGTATATTTATTTACCGCTATACTGTGACTGTGCCTGAAGATGTGGGTAGTTTCATGTCACACTTGCTGTAGGTTATTGGACAGGTAACTTTCCTGTAGCCATCTTAATATCATCAAAAGCAGGATGACAATGCTAGGTATCACCTCTGTATAGATAACACAGGATCCACCATTTTCTCTACAGATAATGGTTACATCCTATCTTCTTCCTCCTGACCTCTGCACAGACATGCCCAGAAAATCAGAATCACCAGGAATTCTGAAAAGACGTTTAACATAAAAACTTGACTGAGACAACAGGCGTTTTCTGAGGACACACTCCCTTTAAGGACGCCGTCTAATGTGGCAGTTATTCCTTGGTGACTTTATTTAACTTTTTTATCTCCACATTTCAAAAGCCATAACTTTTTTGCTCTTCTGCAAGATGTCATATTTTTTAATGGTATCATTTTGGGGTATCCAATAAAAGCAGAAATTCAGCTTCCAATACATGTACCCCATGTTGGAATCCATGAATACACGTTTCGAATCATGTAATACTGATCCTTACTCATGAGTAAGGATCAGTATTACATGATCCGAAACGCGTAGACATGGACTCCAACATTAGTTTTTAATGCACTATTTCAATAAAAGCTGCCACGTTTGTATTGGAAGCTGGATTTCTGCTTTTTTTGGATACTGACTTCACTCTTTGTTCCCGGCGTGTTCCGTGCTTCCGCCATCATTCACAGCCAGGTGAGCGCACCTCCCTCCTTTTTCATATCATTTTGGGGTACATCAAATGAACTGCATAAATGTAAAACATTATTTGGGGTGACGACAAGACAAGAAAAAAAAAAAAAAAAAAGTGTGTCCACCACAGTTTTTGGGTGCAAAACGTACAAGAATAGGACATGTTATATATTTTTTCGGGGATACGGAACAGACATATGGATGAGGATAGCACGCGGTGTGCTGTCCGCATTTTTTGCGGCCCCATTGAAATGAATGGGTCTGCATCCTATCGGCAAAAAAAAATAATGGAACGGACACGGAAACAAAATACGTTTGTGTGCATGAGGCCTTATATAGTGTTTATGTATTTCTACTTTAATACAGCAAAAATTATTTTTCTTGAAAAAATGTATTTATTTAGTGTGTCCCTTCACCCAGAACATTTTTATTTTCCCACTGACGGACATGTATGAGGCTTGTTTTTTGGGAAATGAGTTTTCATTGGGGCCATTCTGGGGTACGTACGACTTTTTGATAATAGAAAAGATGACAATTACTGTTACCGGTAATTTGATTTCCCGTAGCCTCCACAAGGACACTGATCCCGCCGCCCAGGGACAGGAAACAACAGCGGAAGCCCAAATAAAAAGACATCTCCTCCAACCTACTCCAGTAAATAACAGAGAACCGAAGAAAATTTATAACAAAGAATATCATATCAAGGGCCCACAACTATATATGTGAAACGTGTGTATATATACATATATATATATATATATATATATATATATATATATATATATAAATATATAAAGGTACACTTTTTTTTTCCCGGGGGGACGGGGGCACCCCAGTGCCTTTGTGGAGGCTACGGGAAATCAAATTACCGGTAAGAGTAATTGTCATCTTTCCCTAACGCCTCCACACCGTCACTGATAGGAGATTTTCCGATTAGAGATTTTTAGGGAGGGACTACAGCTGAAAGGACCTTACGTCCAAAAGCCAAATCCTGGTTAGCCATAACATCAAGTTTATAATGCCTGAAGAAGGTCATGGTGTTGGACCATGTGGCAGCCCTACATATCTCAGGGCTCTAGTGGAATTGGCCTTCAACTCTAAGGGGGGGAGAAACCTTTTTCTCTTTATAACACAGGACAATGGTTTGTTTTATCCATCTGGCTATTGAAGACTTAGAGGCTCCAAGGCCCCTATTTTTTCCTTGAAACTGCACAAAGAGATGATCAGTCTTTCTAAAGGAATCTGTAGCCTCAAGGTTCTGTAGAAGAGAATGCCTGATGTCTAGATGATGAAACATTCTTTACTGATCTAAAGCAGGAGAAGCGCAAAAGGATGGTAAAACTATTTCCTGCTGGCAATGAAACCTCGAGAAGAGCTTCAGTAGGAAAGCAGGGGAGAGTCTAAGAATTACCCCATCAGTGAGTTAAGGCTGCCTGCAGGAAAGGGCCTGGATCTCCCCTACCCTCCTAGCCGTGGTTATAGCGATAAGAAAGGTGGTTTTTAGCGTTAATAATCTTAGGGACATCTCTGAAACTGGCCCAAAGGGCATGGACATTAGGGCAGAGAGGACCACATTTAGATCCCAGGGGGGAACTTTAGCAAAAAAGGAAGGACGCAGTGTGCTTGCGCCTTTAAGGAATCTCCCAACTAGGGATATTTCTGCCACCCTGATGTCAAAAAAAGCACTAAAGGGCCGACATTATGGGAGACTTCAATCTGAGGAAGGGGCTTGATCCCCGAAACGCGTACGGTTCATGACTCCACTATGGAATATTGAGGTGCCAATAGCATCAGGCATCCCACCCCTCGGACCCCCTGTGAACGACATCTGATATAAAGATCAATATACGGTCCGGAATCTAGGACCCAGCGCATCACCAGCCTTTCACAAGAGCAGTGTGTATTACGTGAGACACAGCTAGGTCACGTGGGATGCCGCGTTTGAGACCTGCTAACCGCTCGGGACGCCGGGTGAGTTTAAGCGGCTGCTGCTGGATGAGTCCACAGGAACAGAAGAGGGGTAAAGTACTCTACTCTATGGGGCTTATTTGAATAGTTTATACCAGTGATTCTTATTGCATGCAGACGCCTGAACGGGTGATCTAGTGCGGACAATCATAAGTGACTCAAGCGCCATCTGGCGATTATATTTAGTGTGGACATTTACGATTGACGCTGACCTGGTGATAATTTATGGTCACAGGGCTGACTAAGTATTACATGGACATATGTTTTATATTATATGTATGTAGATTTTATGAGTTTTATGCCAATGCATTAGTTTTATGCAAATAAATTGGGATTATTGATATCCTGCCTTGAATGTGGTCAGATATTTGAGTGCTCTCTAATTACTTTATTTATAGGTGTGAACCTTTGCCACAGCATTCCTTCCCAGGGAAAGCAGAGCCATATTTGAACTCAGCGCCCTGCTCCTATTGTCTCCGCCCCATGCCAGCTCCGAGCGCACGCCGCGCTTCCCCATGGCCACGCCCCCTCCAGCCAGCCGACCTGCGTGACGTAAACCACAGCCGGAAGTGCAATGAAGTGCGTCACCGGAAGCCTCCTGCAAGACGCGTGAGGCGTCGATCCCCTCTACCCAGAGGTAGGTGCAGCCCGGAATGCCCAGCGCGGTACTCACTCCTAGGGACAGAGAAGGAGAGCCCACGCTCCACCCGGAGCCTCTGTCCCCTGCTCAGCCCTCCCTAAAAAAAAGGGGGGAAGGATCCTTAGGCTGAGCGCATCAGAATCTTTAATCACTGACAAGGCTTCCATCCGTCCTGAGGGACAGGAAACAACAACTGGAGCAGGTTGGAGGAGGTGTCTTTTTATTTGGGCTTCCGCTGTTGTTTCCTGTCCCTGGGAGGCGGGATCAAGCTCCTATCAGTGGTGATAAAAATTATGCTTTTTATTTATTTTTTACCTTTTTACATTAATAGACAATGGAATAAAGGTGTTTTTGGGGGGAGGGTTGCTTGATTTTTCTTTTTTCCTCTAAGAGGCTCTGTCACCTTGAACAATCCTATTAAATTAGACGCACTGTCTGGTAGGGCTCATCATGCTGATTAAAACAATACCTTTCTTTTTTCTGTATGTTAAACAGCTGCAGAGAAATCCGTGTTTTATTCATATTTAAATGAGAAGTTGGAGAATCCTTTGAGCACTGCTGTGTCACGCCCCCTGTTCTCTGCACACGCCCCTTCTTTTTGATTGACAGGGCTAGACATGCTGAGGGCAGAGCCCTGTCCAAGAGCTGTGCGCTAGCATCTACGGTACATAGTTGTCTACCATGTATGTAGAGATCCTCAGTTCAAGTCCCAGGAGAGGCTTACATAATTTATTTTAATTTTTTTCTGATAATTTTTTTCTCTTATTTAAAACCATATTAAAAGAATATACTATAATAAATAATATATAATCATATAATAATAATAATAATAATAATAATAATAATAATAAAAAACACTCTTACAATATTCAGAATAGTGTTTGGTTGTTTGTTTGTTTTTTGCTATAACCTATTACTGGTTTATTCACAGACATAATATATGATTATAAAGAAACCACTAATATTTATTAGCTTTCTAAAAAACACATTCTCAATACGATAAAGACATTGACTTTTCTCATAGAAACATAGTGTCAGGACCATGGTCATGACTCCTGAACCACATGCACTTGCCTGCGGTCTTGTTTTTCTTGTCAATCACAGGTGAGGGCTATAGTATGTTGCCTCACCTGTGGTTGCCGCTGGCAACATTGTTTATGTCGCAGCAAAGCAGCCTGAGCGGTGCTAGGCAGCTTGCTGCAATGTGCATGCGGCTGCACCTGGCAACCTCTCTTTATAGGTGTGCCTTTTATCGGTGTGCACGGGGTATTACATGTTTTGTGTGCACTTTCCCCTTTAAGTGGTTGTCTTCACTTCCCTGGTGTGAAAAGGGTTAATTCCTTCCTAGTGTGTGTGTGCACTGGGTGTGTGTGGGTGTGGCTACATGGGCTTTAAAGCCTCAGTTGAGACCTGATGTCTGGGGGGGTACTCGAGCCTTGTAGTAAGCTGGAGGCGCCCTCCTGGTCTCTAATACGAACTGCCAGTGGGGGCCACCCTTCTGGTCATAAAAAATACCTTGTCTGATGTTATGTAGATGTGTATGTGGTTGCTTGTTTATTGCACCTTATGGTTTCCTGGTTTCCCGTGTGGTGTGTGCTGTGTCCTTTCTGTTTTATTGGACAACAGCATTTGTACATGGGTTCCAGGCTGTGTGTCTGTGGCAGGTAGGTGAGGTTTTAGTTTCCACGTACCTGCCATTGCCATAAGTTGTATTGGTTTCCCCTTATTTACAGCTTGGCCATTTTAGGCTCCTCTTTCTCCATGTCCAGGAGGAACAGGTAGTCTACCCAGCTCCTAGCTTAGGGACCTGCGGAGGGTTAGTAGGGACCCGAGGTTCGAGAGCATGAGTCCTCCTACCTTCAAGGTCGGCTCATGCCGCTAGGAGTTAGGGTCAGATTAGGGAAGCTTTAGGAGGTGACCTGCTCCCTAATTCTTTATTCCTGGACGAGTCGTGACTACAATCGTCAGGCATCGCACGGCTGAGGGTTTTCCCCATCCTCAGCCGTGACACATAGAATGTGTCGGCAGATAAGAACCATTTGGCCCACTTCTGCAGGAAGGCTATTCCATGCATCCACTACTCTCTCAGTAAAGTAATACTTCCTGATATTACTTTTAAACCTTTGCCCCTCTAATTTAAAACTATGTCCTCTTGTAGCAGTTTTTCTTCTTTTAAATATTCTCTCCTCTTTTACCTTGTTGATTCCCTTTATGCATTTAGCAGTTTCTCTCATATCCCCTCTGTCTCGTCTTTCTTCCAAGCTATACATGTTAAGGTCCTTTAATCTTTCCTGGTAAGTTTTATCCTGCAATCCATGTACTAGTTTAGTAGCTCTTCTCTGTACTCTCTCCAAAGTATCGATATCCTTCTGGAGATATGGTCTCCAGTACTGAGCACAATACTCCAAATGAGGTCTCACTAGTGCTCTGTAGAGCTGGCTCTCACCTCTAATCCCGGGGGAGACCGTTTACTGCAAATAAAATATATAGTACACTCAGTGATCTCTGCTTCTAAACGACACGTGATGTCTGGCTGCTTTTGTGGTTAAAGAACCAGTGCTAAGCAACAGAACAACTCCTGGGAGGTCCCCCCTTTTTCTTCCTCCTGTAACATCGGTTGAGGCCCTTGCAATTTGGAGATTAGCTGAGGTCCCTACAGGTGGTGCATGAGTTTAAGGTGTACCCCTAGCCCCCGCAGGGGTCGAATAAGAGGTCACTGTGGTGTGATGGAGGTGCAACAATTATCGCAAAACAGTGTAACATTACTGAAATGTTAGTAATACATACGATGCCAGGGTGAGTAGGATGGAACAATTTACAGCCGTGGCATGACTTAATCCAACTAACCTCGTTTATGAGACAATCACACAAGTTGTTAACCCCCAGAAGGATGGTAATTGTGGGACAGTCTCGCGGAACTAACTACTCTGATTAATCTAACCTGCTGTTTTGTTCTTGTCATAAAGGGGGAAAAGAAAAAGGGGAATACGGACATATTTCTACTACAGCAGAGATGCTGGGGTGTGGTTTAACTGCTTACATGTGTTAATATATTAACCAGTCAGAGACTCTGATCTGATCAATCGAACTACTTGGACTATCAATCTAAATGTGCTAACCTTACCAACTGCGAGTTATTGGGGATGGTTTCAATGATATTGATTCTATTACCAGAGCATATATCAATAGGACGGTATTCCAAATTGGGTCACTATATTAAACGGACTGTGTGTGGGATTGCTGGTGAAAGGGAGAGAAAAAGGGAAAAGGGAAAAGGGGGGGGGGAAAGAGGAGGGAAAAAAAAGAAAAGATAAATATACGATTTAACCTCTTGCCTTGGTACCGATACCCCTGGATCCCTGATATGGCTGGCCAATCAATAACTGAAAAGAACACAGTTTTTTTAATTAATTAAGTATTTATATTTCTTGACGGAGTGCTACGTTTGTTTGTGGACAGCCTGGCATATACAGGGTGGTAAGAGGAACCCTGGGTTAGAGTTAAAGAGCAGTGGGTTGAACGAATTGTCTTAAACTAACAAGATAACTGGAGGGTTGCGGAGGAGAGGGGGAGTGGTGGATTGGGGAAAAATGAACCAATTGTTTCAAGTTAATTCATATTTTTGTTTGCCAGACTATTTCAAGTATTTATTTGGGGTGTGGAGTGATCTTCCCCTGTAGGTCATAGTAGAGTTGGCTGGTTTCTTCTTTCTAGACCTGTTTAAATACGGAATGTAGAGATGGCCAAACAGGGGATAGGGAGAAAGGGGAGGGGGGCAACCACAGTTAAACACCTCAATTTCCCCAATGGTCAAAAAAGTAGAAAAGTCTAAGCAATTGTATGAAGGAAAAAGAGGAAACACATTCGACACTACTCTGTGGTAAAGTATGAATTATCTCTCAGCGTCCATGCAAGAATTTAAGTGGTGCTCTGTCCCAATAAATAGCTGAATGTCATCAACGGTAGAGGAAAAAAGAAAAACAAGGCGGCACTCATCGAATCTTCATAACCTCGTAGTTTAATTTGGTCTAAAACATAGCGGGTCACATAGCAGAAAGAAAGGCAACAGCCGTTTCGCTCTTCAACAGCGCTTTGTCGAGCCAGAACTCGACAAAGCGCTGTTGGAGCGCGAAATGGCTGTTGCCTTTCTTTCTGCTGGTTTTAGACCAAATAAAACTACGATGTTATGAAGATTCGGTGAGTGCCACCTTGTTACTCTAAGCAAATGTTGTTGACTAATATGCGCGGACAGACTAGCCCCCCCAGGAGATAAAAAAAACTATACACCTCAGGACCTTGAGGGGGAATCTTTCAGTTCAGTGGAGAATGTTAGTTTGAAAACATTGGGGGAGGCTTTCCGGTAAGGGGAGAGAAGTAGTAAACAGTTGAAAGAGGTGGACCCCGATAAAGGGGAGCAGATGCCCAGTCTGCAAGATATATTTCAAGAAATAAAGAAATGTAACCTGGCAATAAAAGATCTCTCTCTCCAGACTGGAAATATTAAGGAGGTGGTTGGGCTTCTTAGAGCGGACCTACAAAAATATAAAGACAGGATGACTGAGGCAGAGAAAAGAATATCGGACTCAGAGGATCTCCTACAGATAATAGTTAAAGAGAAAAATGCCCTAAAGGAAGAGAATAAGGTATTAAAAAATAAAATACTTGAGCTAGACAACAGGTCCAGAAGGGCAAATTTGAGATGTTTAGGGATCCCGGAGGGGTGGGAGAACGAGATCTTTGTGGTTTTATACAAACCTGGCTGATGGAACAACTGGGCCAGGATTTTTCAGACCTCAGGGATTTTGTGGAACGGGCCTATAGATTGCCGGTAAAGCCACCCCCCGGGAACAAAACCAAGACCGATAGTGATTAATTTATTATTAGCCAGGGACAAGGGGGAGATAGTACATAGGGCCAGGAAGAAAGGAAGGCTAAGGTATCTAGCTGCACCAGTAATGTTATTTCCGGATTACGCAAGGGGGACGGTTAAGGAAAGAAGCCATTTCATTGATGTAAAAAAAACGTGCGCTCCATGATGTTTCCAGCTAAATAACGTATAGAATGGGAGAATATAACCAGTTTTTTGAGACTCCTGGGGCGGTGGAAGAATGGATTAGAGAAAAGATAAAGAGCTAAGGTGCAATAAGTTGGGGTGGTGGCAGGGAGGGAGTAATGCTAAGAAAGAGAGCCAGGGTTAGATGGTACTCTGGGTCATTCAGGAGGGGAGGGTGGGATGGGTTGGGCAAGGGTATTTCCACAGCTGTTATAAAAATATAAAAAATTTTTTTTATGAGAATAATCTCATGGAATATTAGGGGATTGAGTAGGGGGATAAAGAGGGTGGCAGTTTTTGACGCAATACAAAGGTCTCTCCCCGCCATTGTTTGCTTGCAGGAGACGCATTTGACAAGGCGTGAGTATACTAATACCTCGAGATATAGACATTAAAGTAGTAAGAACTGAGATAGACAAGGAAGGCGGTTATATTTTTTGGACTGCATATTAGAAGGGAAAGCATGGGTAATAGTAAACGTTTACATACCGCCACCTTTTAAAACTAAGGTCCTACTTAAAATTCACGACCTTGCCCTTAAGGCGGGGAAAAATCACTTTTGGTAATGGGAGATTTTAATAATATAATGGACGGTGAATTAGATAGATGTAGACTAGAGAATATGCAGGGGAAATGCACGGGATCTAAATTAAAAAGTATAACAGAAGAATTGGGTTGGTTGATCGATATTTGGAGAGTAATATATCCAAGGTTAAAGAGATATTCATGTTTTTCTAAAACGCACAGGAGTTTATCATGGATTGATATGTTTTCACAAATAATAAAGGTTCCATTGGACATTGAACGAGTTAGGTATGGACAACAGGGTATTTCAGATCACAACCCTATCATCACTTGTCTAAAGACGGGTAGAAGGGAAAGAAAAAGAGGGATGAGTATAGGTTGGATAAACATAATGGGAATACACAATAGGATCTCGAGAGAGATTAGGGAATATTTTGATATAAACGAGGGTTCAGCTGAAATTAAGGTGGTTTGGGAGGCTGCTAAGTCCTTCATTTGAGGGATTTTCACAAAATATACAGTAATATATAAGAAGGGCATAGGAAGAAAATATTGGAATTAGAACAAGAGGCGGAGAGGTTATTAAAAAAAAGAAATGTTCAAGACCACACAGAACAAAAATATAAATAATGGCTAGATAAAGCAACTAAAATGGAAGATTAATTTTTTTATGCTGGCGGAACAACCAAAGGAAAACTATGTTAGGGATAATTACATCTATGTACATATACCCGGCAAAAAGCTAGCCGCCCTCGTAGCAGCCCAGACACAAAAAAACAAATATATACATTGCTTAGTAAATAACCAGGGGCAAAAAATTGTAGAGCAAACAGCTAAGTTAGATCTACTTAAGGAATATTTTGCAGTTATATATAGTAGTAAGATAAAAGAAAATATGGCGCAAATACAGCAGTTTTTGGATAAAACTGCTATTACCTCATTAACCTCAGAACAAAGGGAAGATTTGGAAACCCCCCTAGAACCCATAGAAGTGGATAAAATAATATCAAGCATAACTAAAAATAAGACCCCCGGTATAGACGGCTTCCCGTTTGAAATTTATGCTCAATATAGAGAAATATTGATTCCAAAATTGCTTACAATATGGGCGGCCTCCAGACTGCCCAACTCCCTGAGGGAAGCCCTTATTACACTCATTTTGAAACCGGGGAAGGATTCTACCTCCCTGGATTCATATTGCCTTATTTCTCTGATTAACACAGATAATAAAATATTAGCACGGATTTTGGCAGCCAGACTTGGGGGAGTAATGTCAACGTTAGTTCATGAGGATCAGCCGGGCTTCATGTCAGGGGAAACTACATCTGAAAATATAATCAGATATTTTATGAATGTCCAATTGGAGCCCACAAACAGGGGAGAGCGCATGATTTTAACTATAGATGCTTCCGAAGCTTTTGATACTATAGAGTGGCCCTTCCTAATTGCAACACTGAAGAGAATGGGATTTGGAGATATATTTGTCTCTTGGATCAAACTGTTATACACCGAAATTTCTGCAAGGGTGATTTTGAATGGAGAATACTTGGACAATATAGCTGTTGGCAGGGGGGTTAGACAGGGATGTCCCCTCTTTCCCCTGCTATTTGCTATAGTCATGGAACCCTTAGCGGATATGATTAGACAAGATAAAGAAATTGTGGGTTTTGGGTTTGGATCCAATGAAGAAAAGATTGCACTATATGCAGATGATATTATGCTGTTTGTGGGCTCCCATGGATCACGAGCTAGGATTTTTCAGATATTTGATGATTATAGCAAATATGCTGGACTAAGGCTACTTTCACACTTGCGGCAGGACGGATCCGACAGGCTGTTTACCATGTTGGATCCGTCCTGCGGCTATTTCGCCGTGCCGCCGGACCGCCGCTCCGTCCCCATTGACTATAATGGGGACGGGGGAGGAGCACGGCAAAAGCCGCCGGACTAAAAAGCCTGACATGCAGTAATATAGTCAATGGGGACGGAGCGGCGGTCCGGCGGCACGGCAAAACAGCGGAAGGACGGATCCGACATGGTGAACAGCATGTCGGATCCGTCCTGCCGCAAGTGTGGAAGTAGCCTAAATATTAATTGGTCTAAATCGGCCTGTATCCAGATTGATCCCTTCAATAACTTAATACCAGGGCTATTGGAGATCAAGAGACCAGAGGAACCAGTAAAATATTTAGGAATCTGGATAACCCCCAATTCTAAGGATTATGTTCACCTAAATGTGCTTCACAAAATTCAGGAAATTAGGAAGAAAATAGAGGTATGGAAAAAACTACATGTCTCAATGGCAGGACGTATTTCCCTAGTGAAAATGGGCATTTTACCTTCCTCGAATTACATTTTGTGGAATGCGCTGGCATTAATTCCCCCAAAAATTGTTACAAAAATAGTGTCACTTTTGGCGGATCTGATATGGCGAGGTAAAAAACCACGGATAAGAGCCCAAATATTACATGCTCATGAGAAAGAGGGTGGGGTGTCGGTCCCAAATTTGGAACTTTATTTTTTCTATGGCCATATCAGAAATATGCTAATATGGAGTAATACACAAAGATACAAGACCATGATAGCAGGGATCAATAAAAAGTTGGACAAATGCAGCATCTTCCAACTGGTGGAGGCTGACATTTTGTCGCAACAGCAAATCACTAAAATACCGATATTTGGCCTGTGGGCAAAAATCTGGAAAGAGGTAAGAGAATTGTGGTCTCAGACCAGATTACATACTGATACCCTATTGTGGGATAACACTCAACTTGCAGAATTAAAGCTGATTGAACAGGGAATCTGGTGGAAATATGGAGTTTTTAGATTGGGTCAAATATGGAAGGAGGGAGATATTATTACATATCTGGATCTTAAAAACGAGTGTGGAATAGGAGATAGGGACATGAGCTTCTTCTATTTACAACTGAAACGAGCCTTAAGGAGGTCATTGGGAAGGGGAACACAAATTACCGCCCTCCCACGCCCTCTAGCTAATATTTCTAAATTAATTGTGGGGAAGAAGCTGGTGTCTAGGATATATGAATCACTGCTACATCAAAAGATAGAAAAATGAGCAATTAATTATCTAATGCACAAATGGCAGGATGTTTTTAAGTCTCAACGGGAAGAGTTTTGGGAGAGGGTGATACAAGCAAAAAATGGGGTCTCAAATAATTTCTCTCATAGGATCACCCAATTTAATATACAATACCGATTACCGTATATTATTCCCCTAAGAGCCTTATGAAATATTATAAACCCAAAGAATTTAGGCTACTTTCACACTAGCGTTCGGGGCTCCGCTTGTGAGTTCCGTTTGAAGGCTCTCACAAGCGGCCCCGAACGCATCCGTACTGCCCTAATGCATTCTGAGTGGACGCGGATCCGCTCACAATGCATCAGTCTGGCAGCGTTCAGCCTCCGCTTCGCTCAGCAGGCGGACACCTGAACGCTGCTTGCAGCCTGGCCGTGCGGAGGCAAACGGATCCGTCCAGACTTACAATGGAAGTCAATGGGGACGGATCCGTTTGAATATGACACAATATGGCTCACTTTTTTCAAATGGATCCGTCCCCCATTGACTTTCAATGTAAAGTCTGGACGGATCCGTCTGAGGCTACTTTGACACTTAGAATTTTTTTTACAATATAATGCAGACGGATCCGTTCTGAACGGATCCACCGTCTGCATTATATGAGCGGATCCGTCTCAGACGGATCCGCTCTGAACGCAAGTGTGAAAGTAGCCTTAGTTGTAAAAAATGCAGCCAGATAGGGGCAGATGATGTGCACTTATTGTGGACATGTAAAAAGATCCAAGATTTCTGGCGGAAGGTAAACAAAAAAAGAAAGGTATATCATGGGTTTAGTATCCCTAGGGAGTTTGAAATATGTATCTTGGGAGTAGTGGATAAGATCTATAATTCCAAACATCGTTCCATAGCCTCTAAACTTCTATTCTATGCTAGGAGGTGTATTGTTGGGCACCGGGGAGACGGTGTGGTACCTGCGGTTAGGGAATAGGAGAACCGGACTAGGGTCTTGTTTATCAGAGAAGAATTCCACTTGGTGTCTATCAAAAAGAAATATAAATTTGCGGAATTATGGCAGAAATGGTTAAAAAACTAGATGAGGGGATACCCGGTATAGGCGAGGGGATTTGGCGGTGGTGGGGGGGCATGGAGGATGGAGGCGGGGGGAGAGATTTAAAAAAATATATAATTTTTTTCTTTCTTATTGGGGGGAAAGAGCAGCTTGGGAAGGAGGTTGGGTAATAAGCAAGCTATATATATATATATATAGGCTTATATTCATGCTGTTTTATAATATACGTTGTTTTATAATGTAATGCAACTTGTGATTGTTGAAGATGTATGGAATTTGAAATAATAATAAAGATTAAA
Organism: Bufo gargarizans; assembly: GCF_014858855.1. Taxonomy (NCBI): domain Eukaryota; kingdom Metazoa; phylum Chordata; class Amphibia; order Anura; family Bufonidae; genus Bufo; species Bufo gargarizans. The sequence goes on from NC_058080.1 coordinate 727,726,293, forward strand.
GAGAGAGGAAGGAAGGGAAACCCCCCCCCCCCAAAAAAAACAAAGAGATCTTCCTGAAACACAATTTAATTAACATCTCTGTTTATTGAACATGAATCTAGAGCAAATAAAAAAAAAACAGGTCCCCCAGTCATCTGTTCTTGTCTTAACTCCATCTGTGTGTTATAAAAATGAGGAAATATTTGAGATCTGCAATAAAAAAGCTTAAAAAAAAAAGCTAGAGGCTACAGGGCTCACCGGAGCGCCGTGGTCTCACCACAGCTGATTGGCGGGGTGCTGAGAGAGGAACCCCACTGGTCTGATACTGATGAGTTATTCTGGAGAGGACATCAATGTCAAAATCTCAGACAACCCCTTTATGGCTTTGCAGCAGCCACATCACAGTATATATCTGCTGTGTGACCCCATTTCCTATAAGTCTGTTCCTCATCAGGACATTGGAAGGTGAGAATCGTACAGATGTCGTAGATCAGTCACCGCATCCAGTAATAAGAGAGAAGAAGAGGAATCCTTACCATCGCTGGGGGTTATAATGCTCATCCTGGACCTGGGACGATATCAAAATCTCCTGCAACATAAAAAAACTTTATTACATTTTAGAGAAGTAAAAAAAAAATCCAGAATTTTCGTCAACCCCTTAAGCAGCGGCAGATTTTCCTCCCCACATTCTGACGTAAAGGTTTGTATCTTCACATTCATGGGGCTGATGAGGTTTAGTGTTAATCGAGAAAGCAGAGGAGAGCCGGTGTGTAGGATAGGGGTATCAGGGATTGACAGGGAGAAGGGCAGCCTCCCACCTGGTGCTGTTGTGCTGACTGCACAAATCAGACCGCTCATAGCGTGGTACATGCCTGCTGCTGCGCACCCTCCTACGGTACTCAGGGTCCAGTGATCAACCAGGGAAAAATAAAAATAAAGGAGTTTATCGGCGGCGCGGCAAGGAAGAGTCAGGGAGACCTTGAGTGAAGAACAACTCAACTCTATTCATGATCAACAATGTGTTTCAGGGTTGGAGTGACCCCTTCCCTTCCTCAGGTAAGTACATCAACAGCAGTGGTGCACCTCCAATATAGGCAGACCAGGCAGCTGCCCACAGTGGAGTATAGGCCACACCCACTAATTACACTTGTATAGGTAGCGGCTAAACTCCATGCAGGAAACTGACATTCTCTTGTCACGTGACTTTTGAATAGAAGGGTCGGAAGCTGAAGCGGCACAACCCACTTATATAGCTACCTGTGAGAGTAGACTATAGGACGTGGAGAAGGACCTTTAGTGATGTCATCATCACCACGTGACTAGTTCAGGAAGCCAAGGCATAGCAGAGCAGGGAAGTCTGAAGGACCTTTGGTGATGTCATCATCATGTGACCAGTGCAGACAACTGGTGAAACCTGTGTTATGTGGCTGTGAGGGGGCAGAGTTTGTGTGTGGTGCCTGGAGGGGAGGTTAGTGGTGTCCTGGGATAGTCCATATAACATCCTAGAAATACTGGGAGTTGTAGTTCTGTCCTATTATATCCCTCTACATGTAATTGCAACTTATGCCCTAGTACAGACTGGTAATGCTGAGAGTTGTAGTTCTGTTCTATTATATCCCTTTCCATGTAATTGCAATTTATGCCCTAGTACACCCCCAAACATTTGCATACCACTAGCTTATTACTACTGATAGGCTGATGTGGGGCTAAATATGAACATTTACACCAATCAGCAGGGCCGTCTTTAATATTGATTGGACCCTGGGCAAAAATTTACTTGGGCCCCCTGGATCCCGCCTTCCCACACCTTAGCAGGCAATCACAGCCTCCACCACAACACACACAAAAAATCCACACATCTGGTAGAGTCCAGTGAATGACTGTAAATACTTCCAGTTCTGAAGACTCCAGCGGCTCAGGATCAGTGTTCTGGGCAGCTGGGCTCAGGCTGGAAGTGGGCACCGCTCTGCAGGAAGGAGACCAGGGCTCGGCTCACCCTATTGTTACAGTGCACCCTAGCACCTCACAGTATGCAGTATAGCAACCTATAGTATACAGCACCACACAGTATGCAGTATAGCACCCCACACTATGCAGTACCCCACAGTAAATAGTAGAGCAATATAGCACCCTACAGTATACAGCACCCCACAGTATACAACACCTCACAGTATACAACACCTCACTGTATACAGCACCCCAAACTATACACGATACAGCCCCCCACACTATACAGAACAGCAGTATAGCACCCCACACTATACCGCACCCACAGTATACAGACTCCCACAGTATACAGTACAGCAGTATAGCACTCCACAATATACAGCCCCCCACACTATACAGGGCCCCCCACACAGTATACAGGACCCCACACAGTATACAGGACCCTCCCACACAGTATACAGGCTCCCACACAGTATACAACCCCCCACACAGTATATAGCCCCCCACACAGTATACAGCCCCCCCTACACAGTATACAGCCCCCACACACAGTATACAGGCCCCCACACACAGTATACAGGCCCCCACACACAGTATACAGGCCCCCACACAGTGTACAGGCCCCCACACAGTATACAGGCCCCCACACAGTATACAGCCCACCACACAGTATACAGCCCACCACACAGTATAAAGCCCCCACACAGTATACAGCCCCCCCACACACAGTATACATCCCACCACACAGTATACAGGCCCCACACAGTATACAGCACCCCACTATACAGTAGTTTACAGTATATTAACATAACAGCCCCTGTCACCTTTTTCTGATCTATTCTTCACACAAAAAAGCTCCACAGTTAACTTCTGCAACACTCCTGCTAGGACCTGTGATGACCTCATAGCCATGTGACCAGTAATTGCTAGGTTACTGGCCACATGGTGATGATGTCATCTAAGGTCCTAGATAACAACTTTAACACAGACAGCTTGACACCCGGGGCAGTGGCTAGCAGGGCTCAAGAGGCAGCTGCCTTGGGCCCCCCAGGAGCAACTGGGCCCGGGGCAGCTGCCCCTTTTGCCCCTTGGTAAAGACAGCCCTGCCAATCAGAACACAATACCCCACAAAAAGACCAAAATAAATGCAGATTAACAAAACTTTATTAATTATAGAATATCATATAAAATCAATCGTAACAGCAACATAACTAAAAAAAGAAAGAATAGGAGGGTACAATGGTCATGTAGTAAAGAAATGTATATAATAAGTGGGCTAATTATAAAAAAAGACATTCAAATAGATCATCTAATTAACTGGGCACATCAATAATTAAAGTGCATAGTGCATATGAGACCCGGAAAAATTGAGAGTAGGAGCAACAGATCCTATACATATAAAAAGACAAATTACAGCCCTATATAATAGCCAAATACAGACCAGTGTGCCTCCACCCCGATGTACGTTTCACTGTTCAGCTTCCGCAGGGGATACAGTGGTGTTGGTTCCTATTCCTATTTATATCCTGTTAATTACTGTTTAATTAAAATCATATGGGAGTGATAAGCTGTGATTGGAGAAAAAATGCCAAGCCAGTTGTTTCTCATGCTTTTCACCCTGTAACAAATGATGTCATATCCTCCCGGATTGTCAAAGGGGAGTACATTAGTTCTTTAAACTTATACTAAGATAACTCAGGGCCAAAGGATACACATAAGACTCTAAAGGGGGCCGGTTCCCCCATATACTCAGATAAATATGCAAAGGCAGGCGAAATGTATATAGGGCCGTGCTCGGCTGTGGAATGCACACCTAAACTTCCGGTGTGCGTTCCACAGCGGAGCGCCTGAAGTATCGCAAGTTTCGCGAGCGCTAGTCCAAGACCAGCAGATTGCCGTCCTGCACCAAGCGCACAGCACAAAGGCACATAGGATACACCAATATCACGATCCTTAATTCCCAATATCTGTATTATATTGTCATGGAACAAATGTACAAATAATCAATTTAATTCCAAATAATATATGAAATAAAATATTTTAAAACAATTAATCATAATTAAGTGAAAGTGCAGGTGGTGCAAGTGAATCAGTGAACATGCAAAATAAATAATAAAACAACAGTGAAAAAGTAAAAAAAAGTGAATAAAAAAACTGAAATTAATAAATATTCATAATCACTACTCTACAAGCATTAGTTATTATCAGTATCAATAGAATTGTCAGAATTTGATGTAATCTTCTAAACTACCACTAGTGGCTGCTGTTTCACCCACTCTGAACTTGTGCTGCAATTTCACTCCTCCACCACTGGAGGCTGCTGTGTTATCTGAGGATTTGCCCTTAACTAAGATGGCAGTTGTGATACTGATTGGGAGCCATCTTGTTTCCTGTTTGGGCCTACTTATACCCATGAGGCAATGCAAACATTGCTCGAGTATTGTGACTTGTTCCAGTCTCCTGCTCCTCAGAACCGTCCTTCCCAGACCGTTCCGATTCTTCACTGGATTCCCTACCTTGCGATCTACTCCTCAAGTCTGTGCCTCGTTTGTTCCTTCTGGCCACTGGATTCCAGCCGTGTCTACCAGCAGCGTAACAGGATACTCGAGCCATGCCCATGGATTCCGCCGGGGAACTGGACTTGGAGGTTCGTGTAAATAATATGAACTGTTTACTAAGTAACATCTACTCTGAAATGCAACATTTGAAAACAAAATACTTGGCATTTGAAAACCAAACATCTCATAGTGTGCAAGTATTTGGACAAGCAACTCAGGATTTACAAAACATGGTGGCTCAACACGCAGAGCAAATACAGGAACTTCATACCCGGGCCATGGTTCCAGCTTCTTCATCCACCTTGCCTCTTCCACCCTTCAGGTTTGGAGGGGACCGTGATAAGTACCGTGGATTCATTAATCAATGCAAGTTATATTTTGGTGCACACACTTCTCACTTCCTCACTGACAGATCTAAGGTGCTGTGTATTATTATGCTTCTGACACATAAGGCTGTAGCCTGGGCTACTCCTCTTATTGAGACTAATGATGCACGCCTAGATGATCTGGAAGCTTTCCTTACAGCTATGAGCCAAGTATTTGATGATCCTAACCGATGTGCCACAGCAGAAGCAACCCTACTGGCCTTACGTCAGGGCAGGCGCTCGGTTGCCGAATATGCCACAGAATTTAGGAGGTGGGTCATTGATACTGAATGGAATAATGCCGCAAAATTAAAAATTTTCAAGAATGGACTATCTAATGCACTTAAAGATGAATTAGCACGTGCTGATGCTCCCACAAATTTTGATGATTTCGTAAATCATTGCGTTCGTATTGATACTCGACTGTCTGAGCGTAGGCAAGAAAAGTGGAGTTCTACCTGGCTTCGTAATAATCGATACTTATCTGTTCCACCCTCCACCTCTAGAGACTTTGAAACCAAAAAATACACTGAATCTGATGCTGAACCTATGCAGATTGACAGCATACAAAAACGCGAAAGTGCCGATAGAAGGGAACGCAGACTTCGGGAGAATCAATGCTTCTACTGTGGTAAACCAGATCACTTTCTCATTAATTGTCCAAGTCGTCGACAGAAGCCAGTGGCGGTTATAGTGGATACTGACCTATCTGAGGATGAATCAGTTTCCTCTGAACCAGTGCCACCAGTGAATGCAGTCATCCATTCAATCTCTTCAATAGCACCTAATATTAAGAAGGAAAACAAGAACTCTCATTGCTTCATTTCTATCAAGTTTCGTACCAGCTCACAGTGGATATCTACCTCTGCCATGGTGGACTCTGGAGCAAATGGGAACTTTATGGACATTGATTTTGCTAATAAGCATGGAGTGAAAATCCAAGGGAGACTTTCACCAATTCTGATGGAAACTGTTGATGGGTCCCCACTGAACTCGGGCCCAATTGATCAAGAGACTGAACCCTTGGAGATAATTATGGAACCCAATCACCAAGAGGTTTTATCTTTTTTACTAATATCATCCCTTTACTAATAACATACCCATTTTCCAATCATCTTGGGACTACCGTGGCTGCAAGCTCAAAACCCTCAGATCAACTGGGAAACTAAAGTAGTATCCTTCCCACCAGAGGTTCACTCAGAACAGCCTTTATCTAATCAACTTCAAGTAGATGGTACTAAGGACCTCGAAACATCACCTAAACTGCCATCTATGTATAAAGAATTTGTGGATGTTTGTGATAAGAAGAATGCTAACAAGTTGCCCCCACATCGACCTTATGACTGTCCCATTGAACTGTTGCCGGGAGCAGCTATACCCTTTGGAAGCATATATCCATTAGCAGAGCCTGAACTAAAGGCTCTCAAAGAGTACATAGACGAAAATTCAGCTAAAGGATTTATTCATCCATCCACTTCACCAGCGGGTGCACCAATTTTTTTTGTTAAAAAGAAAGACGGTACCTTAAGGCCTTGTGTCGATTATAGAGAACTAAATAAAATAACAATAAAGAATCGTTACCCTCTACCTCTTATACCTGAGTTGCTGGATAGAGTCCGTTATGCAAAAATCTTCACCAAACTAGACCTACGAGGAGCCTATAATTTAGTGCGTGTTAGACCTGGTGATGAATGGAAAACAGCATTCAGATCACGTTACGGACTTTTCGAGTACTTAGTCATGTCTTTTGGACTGTGTAATGCACCTGCCACCTTTCAGCATTTCATTAATGATATTTTAAAAAATCTGCTAGATCAGTTTGTAGTTATCTATCTGGATGAAATACTAATTTTCTCTAATTCTGAGGAAGAACACCAAAATCATGTCAAAATTGTGCTACAGCGTCTACGAACGCATCAACTCTATATTAAATTGGAGAAATGTGAATTCCATCAAACAGAAATTCAGTTCCTGGGTTATGTAATTTCTACTGTAGGATTGCATATGGACTCCAGCAAGATTCAAGCAATAATTGACTGGCCAACCCCAAGGAATGTGAAAGAAGTTCAACGTTTTGTAGGATTTGCAAATTTCTACAGACGATTTATCAAACATTTTTCTGCTATAATTACACCAATTACTCAATTAACAAGGAAGGGAATACCATTTATTTGGTCTCCCCAAGCACAGGATGCATTCCTCTGTCTAAAGACAAAATTCACCACAGCCCCTATACTGATTCATCCTGACCCTAAACATGCCTTTATCGTTGAAGTTGATGCTTCTGACTGTGCAATAGGGGCTATTCTATCACAAAGAACAGGAGAAAAAGACTTGCTTCACCCTTGTGCTTATTTTTCCCGAAAACTGACCTCCTCAGAAACGAATTATGATGTGGGAAACAAGGAACTTTTAGCCATCATTGCTGCTTTCCAAGAGTGGCGACATCATTTGGAAGGAGCAGCACAGCAGATAGTGGTGCTAACTGATCATCGTAACTTAGAGTTCATCAGATCTGCTAAATGTTTGTCTCCCCGTCAAGCTCGGTGGAGTCTGTATCTTAACCGATTCAATTTTGTGATCTCTTATAGACCTGGCTCACGAAATGGAAAAGCTGATGCCTTATCCAGACTGTTCTCAAATGATTCCTCTTCACCTGCACCACCAACTACCATTCTGTCGGAATCCAATTTTGTGGGGGTCATTACTAACAAGGATCTGCTAGAAGACATAAGGGCAGCATATGAGACTGATCCGGTTCTCCTAAATCCACCAGATGATATATCCCTTATGTTTCAAAATAAAGTTTGGACTCATAAGTATTGCATTTATGTGCCAGAGAGTATACGACAGAGTATTAAAATTAATTCATGACTCCAAGCTAGCAGGTCACAAGGGAATTCAGAAGACAAAAGAACTTCTGTCACGCTTCTTTTGGTGGCCTAATTATCAAGAGGATGTGAAGAAATATGTTTCTTCTTGTAACACCTGTGCCATAAATAAAACTCCTCGTACTTCACCAGTGGGACTTTTGCAGCCTCTGTCAATCCCGTCCTTGGGGGTCTATATCCATGGACTTTATTGTCGATTTGCCTGTTTCTAAAGGGAAAAGTGCCATCCTAGTTGTGGTTGATCGATTGACAAAGGCAGCTCACTTTATACCATGTGCTGGTCTCCCTTCTGCCAAAGAAACTGCTGAACTTATCATCCAAGATGTCTTTCGTCTCCATGGAGTACCAGATGAAGTTGTCTCTGATCGCGGAGTACAATTTACGTCCAAATTTTGGAAGAATTTTTGTAAAACACTGGACATTGATGTTAATTTGTTATCCGCTTTTCACCCCCAATCAATTGGTCAGACTGAACGCACAAACCAAACTTTGGAGCAGTATCTCTGATGCTACATTTGCCATTTGCAAGATGACTGGGTTGATTTGCTTCCAATGGCAGAATTTTCATACAATAATACTCAGAATGCTTCCACCAAACAAACACATTTTTTGCTAATTTGTGTTACCATCCAAGTATCCTCCCTAATTTCCCCAGAGACACTTCTATTCCTGCTGTCAATGACAAAGTTCAATCTCTCCAACAGACTCTGGAGATGTTAAAGGACACATTAAAGATTGCTCAGGAGAGATATAAGCAAACAGCAGATAAATCCCGCAGGCCTTCTCTAACTTTCAAGGTGGGAGATGAGGTGTGGCTTTCTACGAAGAATTTAAAACTTCATGTACCTTCAGCAAAACTAGGTCAAAAATTTATTGGGCCTTTCAAGATTATTGGGCAAATAAATGCAGTAACTTTTCGGTTAAAACTTCCCAGGACAATGAGAGTACATCCTGTGTTCCATGTATCACTTCTGAAACCTGTTATTCCAGATCCATTTCCAGGACGTAATCTGCCTCCTCCCGATCCAGTTGAAGTAGATGGACAAGAACATTACACTGTTGAAAAAATACTGGACTCTAGAATTTTCCGAAATCATCTACAATACTTAATTAAATGGCAGGGGTATGGCCCCGAGGACAATTCATGGGAACCTGTAAACAATATTAGTGCTCCCCGACTGCTTAAAGAATTTCACCAAAGATATCCAGAAAAACGGAGGTCGATGCTGAAGGAGGGAATAATGTCAGAATTTGATGTAATCTTCTAAACTACCACTAGTGGCCGCTGTTTCACCCACTCTGAACTTGTGCTGCAATTTCACTCCTCCACCACTGGAGGCTGCTGTGTTATCTGAGGATTTGCCCTTAACTAAGATGGCAGTTGTGATACTGATTGGGAGCCATCTTGTTTCCTGTTTGGCCCTACTTATACCCATGAGGCAATGCAAACATTGCTCGAGTATTGTGACTTGTTCCAGTCTCCTGCTCCTCAGAACCGTCCTTCCCAGACCGTTCCGATTCTTCACTGCATTCCCTACCTTGCGATCTACTCCTCAAGTCTGCGCCTCGTTTGTTCCTTCTGGCCATTGGATTCCAGCCGTGTCTACCAGCAGCGTAACAAGAATACTGTAAACCGGTGATTGACAAAATACAAGAATAGTATAAACAACAATATCACGTGAACTATGCATGATTAGTGAAAGAGTAAATAAATGTAATTATAAAACTTGTATATATAAAAAGGAAAAAATATATACAGTTGCAAGAAAAAGTATGTGAATCCTTTGGAATGATCTGGATTTCTGCACAAATTGGTGATAAAATATGATCTGATCTTCATCTAAGTCACAGCAATAGACAATCACAGTCTGCTTAACCTAATAACACACAAATAATTAAATGTTACTATGTTTTTATTGAACACACCATGTAAACATTCACAGTGCAGGCGGAAAAAGTATGTGAACCCTTGGATTTAATAACTGATTGAACCTCCTTTGGCAGCAATAACTTCAACCAAACGTTTCCTGTAGTTGCAGATCAGACGTGCACAACGGTCAGGAGTAATCCTTGACTATTCCTCTTTACAGAACTGTTTCAGTTCAGCAATATTCTTGGATGTCTGGTGTAAATTGCCTTCTTGAGGTCATGTCACAGCATCTCAATCGGGTTGAGGTCAGGACTCTGACTTGGCCACTCCAGAAGGCGGATTTTCTTCTGTTTAAACCATTCTGTTGTTGATTTACTTCTATGCTTTGGGTCGTTGTCCTGTTGCAACACCCATCTTCTGTTGCGCTTCAGCTGGTGGACAGATGGCCTTAAGTTCTCCTGCAAAATGTCTTGATAAACTTGGGAATTCATTTTTCCTTCGATGATAGCAATCCGTCCAGGCCCTGACACAGTAAAGCAGCCCCAACCATGATGCCCCCACCACCATACCTCACAGTTGGGATGAGGTTTTGAGGTTGGTGTGCTGTGCCTCTTTTTCTCCACACATAATGTTGTGTGTTTCTTCCAAACAACTCAACTTTGGTTTCCTCTGTCCACAGAATATTTTGCCAGTACTGCTGTGGAACATCCAGGTGCTCTTGTGCAAACTGTAAACGTGCGGCAATGTTTTATTTGGACAGCAGTGGCTTCCTCTGTGGTATCCTCCCATGAAATCCATTCTTGTTTAGTGTTTTATGTATCGTAGATTCGCTAACAGGGATCTTAGCATATGCCAGAGACTTCTGTAAGTCTTTAGCTGACACTCTAGGATTCTTCTTCACCTCATTGAGAAGGCTGCGTTGCTCTCTTGCAGTCATCTTTACAGGACGGCCACTCCTAGGGAGAGTAGCAGCAGTGCTGAACGTCCTCCATTTATAGACAATTTGTCTTACCGTGGACTGATGACCAGCAAGGCTTTTGGAGATACTTTTAACCCTTTCCAGCTTTATGCAAGTCAGCAATTCTTAATTGTAGCTCTTCTGAGAGCTCTTTTGTGCGAGGCATCATTCACATCAGGCAATGCTTCTTGTGAAAAGCAAACCCAGAACTGGTGTGTGTTTTATAGGGCAGCTGTAACCAACACCTCCAATCTCATCTCATTGATTGGACTCCAGTTGGCTGACACCTCACTCCAATTAGCTCTTGGAGATGTCAATAGTCTAGGGGTTCACATACTTTTTCCACCTGCACTGTGAATGTTTACATGGTGTGTTAAATAAAAACATGGTAACATTTAACTCTTTGTGTGTTATTAGTTTAAGCAGACTGTGATTGTCTATTGTTGTGACTTGATGAAGATGAAGATCAGATCACATTTCTTGACCAATTTGTGCAGAATTCCATATCATTCCAAAGGGTTCACATACTTTTTCTTGCAACTGTATATATATATATTATATATAAAAAAATAAAAATAAATTATGAATCATTGTCCATAGATAATTTGTTCTTCACAGCATAGGGGAAACGAAGCATGGAATCGTCAAGGAGGCTTGCGAGGCATTCTAATCCATGTATATAAGACACCAAATTTTTCAAGTCTCCGTAAGGCTACATGCACACGACTGTTGTGTGTTTTGCGGTCCACAAATTGCAGATCCGCAAAACGCGCATGGCGTCTGTGAGCGTTCCGCAATTTGCGTAATGGCATGGACAGCCATTAATATAACTGCCTATTCTTGTCCGCAATATTGACAAGAATAGGACAAGTTATTTTATTTTTTTACAGAGTAACAGATGCGGACAGCACACAGAGTGCTGTCAGCATCTTTTGCGGCCCCATTGAAGTGAATTGGTCTGCATCCAAGCCGCAAAAACTGCGGCTTGGTTGCGGACCCAAACAAAAATTTTGTGCATGTAGCCTAATACATAAAAACAATCAATTAGAATAAATAAAATAAACAATTAAAACCAACACTATTGCAATGTAGAACAAGGAACATGTTACATACATATATAAGAATATGAGCATACATATATGTATCATAATGTATATATCACAATATATAGCATTGTCAATATACACTCACCTAAAGAATTATTAGGAACACCTGTTCTATTTCTCATTAATGCGATTATCTAGTCAACCAATCACATGGCAGTTGCTTCAATGCATGTAGGGTTGTGGTCCTGGTCAAGACAATCTCCTGAACTCCAAACTGAATGTCAGAATGGGAAAGAAAGGTGGGCTACAACAGCAGAAGACCCCACCGGGTACCACTCATCTCCACTACAAATAGGACAAAGCTCACCTCTTGAAGCTCATCAAGAGAATGCCAAGAGTGTGCAAAGCAGTAATCAAAGCAAAAGGTGGCTACTTTGAAGAACCTAGAATATGACATATTTTCAGTTGTTTCACACTTTTTTGTTATGTATATAATTCCACATGTGTTAATTCATAGTTTTGATGCCTTCAGTGTGAATCTACAATTTTCATAGAAAACTCTTTGAATGAGAAGGTGTGTCCAAAGTTTTGGTCTGTACTGTATATATATATATATATATATATATATATATATATATATATATATATATATATAAAATGGGTTTCTGTCTAGAAGTCTGTCTGTCTGGACGTCTGTCTGCTCTTTATGTGCGACTAAATGACTTGACCGATCTTCACCAAATTTGGCACACAGTTACATCATGTGTCCGGGAAGGTTTTAGACCAGGTCTCAGCTCTCTAGGATGTACCATTCCTGAGACATTCCCGAAAAATGACCTGCATTAGCCAATACAAGCCTGCAAATATTTCTCTTCAAATCCCAACTGCCATACACACAGTTTTACTCCAGGTTTTACAACCCAGCCATTTTTCTTCACTGCTATAGGTCAGCTTTAGGTTAGGGCTACAGTACGACAATAAGTGACACGACACATAGGGCACAACTACGCAACTACATGCATCCATCTTGGATGGATTTTTTGGGACTGTCGTGTCGCAACATGTCGCAGTTGCAGTGCGACACCGTATCCTATCATTATAAAAATTGTTGAGACAAAATTTTGCGCGACACATCGTCGTATTAAAGGGGCGGGCGCTGTGGTAGTCAGTCACTGTTAAGGGGCGGGCGCTGTGGTAGTCAGTCACTGTTAAGGGGCGGGCGCTGTGGTAGTCAGTCACTGTTAAGGGGCGGGCGCTGTGGTAGTCAGTCACTGTTAAGGGGCGGGCGCTGTGGAGGTCAAAATTAAGGGGATGAGCTGCTGTGGAGGTCCCATTTTAAAGTCACAGGTATAATTACAGTATATAACCGCAGCTTGTCCTGTGTGTGGACGGTATGTGGTCAGGTATATGACTGGTGTATAGTTACAGTATATAACCGCAGCTTGTCCTATGTGTGGACGGTATGTGGTCAGGTATATGACTGGCTGTATAGTTACAGTATATAACCGCAGCTTGTCCTGTGTGTGGACAGTATGTGGTCAGGTATATGACTGGCTGTATAGTTACAGTATATAACCGCAGCTTGTCCTATGTGTGGACGGTATGTGGTCAGGTATATGACTGGCTGTATAGTTACAGTATATAACCGCAGCTTGTCCTGTGTGTGGACGGTATGTGGTCAGGTATATGACTGGCTGTATAGTTACAGTATATAACCGCAGCTTGTCCTGTGTGTGGACGGTATGTGGTCAGGTATATGACTGGCTGTATAGTTACAGTATATAACCGCAGCTTGTCCTGTGTGTGGACGGTATGTGGTCAGGTATATGACTGGCTGTATAGTTACAGTATATAACCGCAGCTTGTCCTGTGTGTGGACGGTATGTGGCCAGGTATATGGCTGGCTGTATAGTTACAGTATATAACCGCAGCTTGTCCTATGTGTGGACGGTATGTGGTCAGGTATATGACTGGCTGTATAGTTACAGTATATAACCGCAGCTTGTCCTGTGTGTGGACGGTATGTGGTCAGGTATATGACTGGCTGTATAGTTACAGTATATAACCGCAGCTTGTCCTGTGTGTGGACGGTATGTGGTCAGGTATATGACTGGCTGTATAGTTACAGTATATAACCGCAGCTTATCCTGTGTGTGGACGGCATGTGGTCAGGTATATGACCGGCTGTATAGTTACAGTATATAACCGCAGCTTATCCTGTGTGTGGACGGCATGTGGTCAGGTATATGACCGGCTGTATAGTTACAGTATATAACCGCAGCTTGTCCTGTGTGTGGACGGCATGTGGTCAGGTATATGACCGGCTGTATAGTTACAGTATATAACCGCAGCTTGTCCTGTGTGTGGACGGCATGTGGTCAGGTATATGACCGGCTGTATAGTTACAGTATATAACCGCAGCTTGTCCTGTGTGTGGACGGCATGTGGTCAGGTATATGACTGGCTGTATAGTTACAGTATATAACAGCAGCTTGTCCTGTGTGTGGACGGCATGTGGTCAGGTATATGACCGGCTGTATAGTTACAGTATATAACCGCAGCTTGTCCTGTGTGTGGACGGCATGTGGTCAGGTATATGACCGGCTGTATAGTTACAGTATATAACCGCAGCTTGTCCTGTGTGTGGACGGCATGTGGTCAGGTATATGACTGGCTGTATAGTTACAGTATATAACTGCAGCTTGTCCTGTGTGTGGACGGCATGTGGTCAGGTATATGACCGGCTGTATAGTTACAGTATATAACCGCAGCTTGTCCTGTGTGTGGACGGCATGTGGTCAGGTATATGACTGGCTGTATAGTTACAGTATATAACAGCAGCTTGTCCTGTGTCACACCCAGGATTTTCTTCATTCAGTAGTAACTCCCTGGACCTGACCTAGAACTGGATCTTCCTGGAAGTCTGTGACCCCCTCATATTAGGGAGCAGTGTGAGACCCCCCCACAATAACACAGGAGACCCTGTATATACAGTATATAAGAGATGAATGTCTTACCTGAAAGCCGTACACCGCGCATAGAAAAACAAGATCTCCGGAGAAGAGTAAAGTCCAGAGCAGAGAAAGGAGGAACCACACCAAGTTATTTTTACTTTCAGTTCTGCTGATATTAACCCTATAAGGTGTGAATGATATTTAGTTTCCTTGCAGATTACTGAAAGTAAAGAGTCAGTGTCTCAAGGAATATATTAAGAATATTTCTTTATAAAGTACAATAAATACATGAGCACAGTACGGTGCAGGAACAGTCTAAAACCAGTATAAAACACAATTTGCAGTCCAGTCCAGAAATGGGTATGTTTTGTGCTGTGGGCCCGGCAGCTACTATATATCTTATATATATAGGTCCATAAAATCATAAAAAAGCAGGAGTATCCCCCCGTATAGTAACATAATACAATATCAGCGCTCTGATCGCTCCGCAGTGTCGGATAGATAATCTTCCTGAATATGTGCAGCAGGTACGGCTATACCTTACCGCGCTTTATGTCCTGTGCGCTGCTGTGCACCTGCAGATTGGAGCGCTTCTGTTTACATACAACTTCTCAGCTGCGGATGGGGCCGCGTACATGTGCCGTGGCGCTCTTCCATCTGCTGGGTGCTATATTGCGGGTAGATTTTTCTCAGAAGTTCGGGCTCTTGCTTAATAAAATGTAGTTCAGCTATACGAGTTTCTGGGCTTCAGCCCCCTCCTCAGTAGCCACAAAATAAGGGCTCATGCACACGACCGTATGTATTTTGCGGTCTGCAAAACGGAACAGCATGGCCATAACAGAACAGTCCTATACTTGTCCGTTATGTAGACAATAATAGGACTTGTTCTATTTTTTTGCTGAAGGGACATGCGGACATACGGAAAAGGAATGCGCACAGAGTCATTTCCGGGCTTTTTTTGCGGCCCCATTAAAGTGAATGGTTCCCCATACGGGCTTAAAAAAAAAAAGAAAACAGAACGGACATGGAAACAGAATAAGCTTGTGTGCATGAGTTTTTAGTCTGTAGGGACAGAAGTTATTGCCCATTTATAAGGAAAACAATTCCTGGGATGGCGTCCATAAAAACCATAATTGGATTGTACGTAGCAACACATTGGGGCACATTTACTAATGGAGTTGTGACAGACTTTAGGCTCTGAAAAGACTTCTCTGCCTCTGGGGTCCACTTCACCTCTAGGGCCTTTCATTAAATCAGTCAATGGTGCTGCAATCAAGGCAAAAATTTGTACAAACCGACGGTAGTACCCGTTATGCCAAGGAAGGCCTTGACTTGACTTCGTTAAGGGCTTAGGCCAGTTCTGTATTGCATCCACTTTATTGACCTGGGGATTATCCAGCCCTTTACTAATAATGTAGCCCAGGTATTTCGCTTCCTCTAGACCCGCTGCACACTTCTCAGGGTTTATGGTCAGACTCGCATCACTAATAGAGTCTAACAAGGCCTGTACCTTCCAGAGGTGAATTTTCCAAACAGGTGAAAAAATGACAACATCGTTAAGGTAAGCAGCAGCGTAGTCACAATGTGGCCTCCAGATCACGTCCATCAACCTCTGAAACGTAGCAGGGGCTCCATATAACCGAATGGCATCACCACATACTGGAACAGCCCCCTGGAGTGGAGAATCCCAGTCATGGCCATCCTTTTCTAATACTTTTTTGAACTGCTTTATGGTCTTGTTGAATCTCTCGACTAACCCATCTGTCTGGGGGTGGTATACAGATTTACGTATGTGTGTGATTTCAAACAATTTGTATAAATCTTTCATAACCTTAGACATAAAGGATGTACTTTGGTCCGTGAGATCTCCTTAGGGGTGCGGAAAAACATGTACGTCACACTGCAGTTCACTGTATACTCTACCTATACATTATATCAAGTCACTGAACATACAGCTCCATCATACATTTTATATACATGTAGTAAATGATGGAGCAGCTGCATGGCTGATGTGAGGGCCATGGTGACTAGCCTCAGAAGTGAGGGATGACATGTATACTATAGCTATCCTCTACACTTACAGCATATCCAGTCACAGAACATGCAGCTCCATCATATACATTATATACATGTAGTAAATGATGGAGCAGCTGTGTGGCTGATGTGAGGGCCATGGTGACTAGCCTCAGGAGTGAGGGATGAAATCAGTGGCGTGCCTAGGGGGGGCGGGGGGGAGGGGAGGGGTCCGCCCCAGGTGTCGGCTCTCAGGGGGGTGCCAGGAGCAATGAGCACTTCCATCAATACAGATGGAAGCGCTCATTGTTTTTCCATTTATAAGGCCTCATGTACACGACCGTTGTGTGTTTTGCAGTCCGCAAAATACGGATTTCCGGAGCGCGACCCCGATCTTCCGGTCCGCAGCTCTTCAAGAAAATAGAGCATGTCCTATTCTTGTCTGCAATTACAGACAAGAATAGGCATTTCTATGGGGCTGCCGCCCGGGTGTATTGCAGATCCGCAATGCACTACGGACGTCTGAATGGACCCTAAAAGGAGTCTGTTTAACCGCTCATCACTGCAAATGCTACGGCGAGCGGGTGAACAGAACAGAGAAAGCAGCTCTCATTTAAGCACTGCACTCTCTTCAAACAGCTGGGGGCACAGAGGGCATTACTACTATTGAGGGGGCACAGAGGGCATTACTAATGTGACTGGTACACAATGGGCATTTCTACTATGGGGGGCACAGAGCCAGAGGGCATTACTACAATGAAGGGGGCACAGTGGGCACTATTACTGTGAAGGGGGCACATTGGGGGCACAGCTGAGCGGGGTATAGAGCCTAGACATCACAGGAGACCCAGGAGCAATGAAAATCCCATGCCCCCATTAACAGCCCTCAGCACAAAGGACACTGCACATTCCCAGCGTCCTACAAGATTACAACACCGCAGATCACACAAGTTCCTGTAATCAAAAGTTGCTGATTCAAGTAGCTTTCATAATTAATATATCATATTCCATATTTCAAATAACTTGCATGATTAATGTTCCAATGTAACAAAGTTTGTCCCGAAACTTCTGCAATGAGAACATTTTTGACTGAAAAACACTTGTCAAAAAAAATGTCTGGTGAACCAATAATGAATATGATGGTCTCCAAACGATGTCACTGAATGCTGATAAATCAAAGTCCCGTACTGTATCAGATAAGGTGCAATATAATGCAGTTCTACAACACAAAGGTCAATGTCTCAGAGGATCCCTGATTGTATTGGACACAATGAGGTGTAATAAAAGGCCGTATTATATCCTTCCTCAGTGTGCAGAGTTCATGTTATGCCGACGCTCAGCGAGTTGGATCAACATTGTATAGATGTTTAATAGGATAAATAGATTTATATATGGGAGAAAGTTGCTCTTGTCTCCATAACGGGAAGTGTATTTGAATCCTGGATCCTTGTCACGGATCCGGGTACTCACTTGCTCTCATGAGAAGAACTGCTGCGATGCTCGAATCGCTCTTGCTGGAGCACGTGTTGTTGGCTTTCTCCCTTCCTCCTCCTGCTGTTCGTCAGGTGGGGATAATGTTGTGAAAGCTCTTCACCGCAGTGTTGGATCCGATCACTTTGCTCACGATAGAGAGAAGTTGCTATAATAGAAGGTTGTTGGAACTTGATTCTTGAACTAAAGTATAATGAATCTTTACAATGTATTCCAAGGCATGCCTGAAGTTATTTGGATTTAAATATATAATTCCAGACGCGTTTCGGAGCAATGGCTCCTTCATCAGTGGCTATATGCTCCATACTGCACTCTCCTTGCTAATATTTCTCTAGCCAAATCATGGACTGGATTTCTTTCTTTATATCTTTGGGTAACTTACAAAATCCGCACTGGAATAATCATCTTCATAGTTTTTATATATATATATATATATATATATATACACATACATACATACATATACACACACCAATGTGTTAATATTTTGTCCTTGGTAAATCTATAAATTAATTTAAGGGTACTTTCACACTTGCGTCAAAGTTATCCGGTAGTGAGTTCCATCCTAGGGGCTCAATACCGGAAGTTTTATCCTAATGCAATCTGAATGGAAAGCAATCCCTTCAGTATGCATCAGGATGTCTTCAATTCAGTCACAGATTGCCGAATCCGGCAGGCAGTTCCGGCGATGGAACTGCCTGCCGGAATCCAGCAACGCAAGTGTGAAAGTACCTTAATATCATTAAACACATAGGTGAGTAAAATATAAGAAAGAGTGTATATAGAATATATAAAGAATAAATTGTATTATTGTGCAATTATGTTGCAGTTTAAGGCCTCATGCACATGGCAGTTGCTTGGGTCCGCATCCGAGCTGCCGTAATGGCGGCTCAGATGCGGACCCATTCACTTCAATGGGGCCTCAAAAGATGCGGACAGCACTCAGTGTGCTGTCTGCATCCGTTGCTCCGCTCTGTGGCCCCA
Organism: Bufo gargarizans; assembly: GCF_014858855.1. Taxonomy (NCBI): domain Eukaryota; kingdom Metazoa; phylum Chordata; class Amphibia; order Anura; family Bufonidae; genus Bufo; species Bufo gargarizans. The sequence continues at coordinate 727,745,349 of NC_058080.1, forward strand.
CAAAAAAATAGAACATGTCCTATTCTTGTCCGTTTTGCAGACAAGAATAGGCATTTCTACAATGGGCTGCCCGTTCCGTTCCGCAAATTGCGGAAGGCACACAGGCGGCTTCCGTTTTTTGTGGACCACAAAAAACAGAACGGTCATGTGCATGAGGCCTAAATGTGTTTGTTTTTTTCACAATTGGAAAAGGGACAGCTGAAAAACTTAAAGGGTGATCTATGTTGTTCATATGTTAATATGGCTGAACCAATTATTCCGTAGCTGGGATCACTTCTGGGGGGTATAATTTGATAGGTGTAAAATAGGGGGAGAGCCCGGCATCGAGGAGAGATCAAAGTGCTGGTAAAACAGCCTGACTTCAATGTCCCGTCAGCACTGGGCCCTCACCCCTCGTCACAGGAATCCGAAGATCTCCATATGTGCAATCAGACCCTGTGCAATCAATGTGTCAAAATCAAAGATCCTTCTAGATTCGGCACGTGACATATTGGCGATATGATTACCCCCTCTACAATGTGGTTGAATACTTTCTATGGCAGTAAACATTAGTGTTGAGTGTGAATATTCTAATTGCTAATTTTTATTGCGAATATCGGCACTTCGAGAATTCACGGAGATCTAGAATATAGTGCTATATCATCTTAATCACGAATATTCTAGATTTTTTTATCATTAAATAAACCTATAATCTTTTAACACTTATTGTATATAACTTCGCTTTATCCTTATTATGCTATTTATCATCCATTTTTTTTTTTACCCAACGTTAAAGTATAACTGTCGTATTATTTTTTTTTTTTTGGAGTATTGGATTGTGGTGATTAATATCACCTTGGTGGCCCTATTTCAACTTTTCACTGTGTATTCAATTACCCCTTAATTCCACAGTTTTCTTCCCTGTACTGCCTACTTTTACCTATGCTTAAAATAGCGTTGCTAGGCATGGTCCGTCTATCTGTTGCTAGGCACGGTCCGTCTATCTGTTGAAGGACGGAGGACGCAGAAGCAGACAAGGTCAGATCACTGACAGCCAGGGACTGTAAGTAAATGATTAGAGCCAGGTCCTCCCCAGCAGCTGATAACAGTGCCTGCGCAGTGTGCACTTCTCCCTGTCCCTGTGCTTGGCAGACGCTCCCTCACTGAGCAGAGCTGGAGAAGCAGAGTTGAACCAGCGCACAACAGGGAAAAGAGATCTGCCGTCTGCTCAGTGTATAAATGAAAGCAACATGTGGTAAGAGGACCCCTTTGTGCTGCAGGAGATTAACCCTTTAGGGGGGAGGGCTCTGGTTACTGACACTTTTGGGGGGCTATTATTACTGGCTAGTAAGGGCAGGCGGGTTTAGCCTCAGGGGGAGGGCAGTGGCGGCCATCTTAACTGAATAGTGAAATTGCAGTTTAAGGCTAGGTCTACACGACGACATTTGTCGCGCGACAATTTTTATAATGGCAGTCTATGGTGTCGCACTGCAACATGCGACATGCTGCGACTGCGACGCAACAGTCGCAGAAAATCCATTCGAGATGGATTTTTCTGCGACTGTCGCGTCGCAGTCGCAGCATGTCGCATGTTGCAGTGCGACACCATAGACTGCCATTATAAAAATTGTCGCGCGACATTAGTGCAACAAAATGTTGCGCGACTAATGTTGCGTCCTATCTGTCGCGCAACTTTTTGTTGCACAACAAATGTCGTCGTGTAGACCTAGCCTTATGCAGACTGGTTGCTAAGGGCTGAATCTTATTAAATATGGGGCAAGTCAGTCTAATAGTAACGGATTCTGGAATATCATGTTATTAGTAACTACACAAAAACTGGAATTAGTCTTACCGGTAATTCTGTTTCCATGAGATCATCACGACGGCATACAAGGAGATTGACCCCTGACCTCTGTAGGGGCAGGAACAGAGAAAGGTTAAATACCCTCCTCCCACCACCAACACCAGTGTTTCCAAAATCACACAGAGCAACCCGGTGGTGGCAAACAGTGAAAAAAGGTATTACTTCATACCTTCTAGAGACCCTCTAGGTCAAACGTTTTAAATCATAGGGAGAGAATAACGTGCCGTCGTGATGCTCTCATGGAAACAGAATTACCGGTAAGACTAATTCTGGTTTTTCCATAGCATCATCATGACGGCATACAAGGAGATATAGAAAATATATCAGTTAAGGGGGGGCTACAGCCTGGAGGACTTTCCGCCGGAAGGACAGATCAGATGATCTCGAAAGATCCAGGCGATAGTGCTTTATGAAGCAGGTATGAATGCTGGACCAAGTGGCAGCACGACAGATTTCCTCCAGAGAAGCCCCAGCTCTCTCTGCCTGAGAGGAAGACATGGCCCGAGTGGAATGGGCCCTAATGTGGACTGGACATGTAAGATTTTGTATTTGGTAACAAAGACTAATGGCTTCTCTGAGCCATCTAGCTATAGAGGACCGGGAGGATTTTTGGCCCTTAAATCTTCCTCCAAAAAGAACTAGTAAGTTGTCCGATTTTCTAAACTTTTCCGTCACAGCGATATAGTTTAGGACTGCCCGTCTAACGTCCAGAGAGTGAAATGCAGATTCTTTGTCATTAGAGGGGTGTTGACAAAAAGATGGTAGGGTAACTTCCTGGCTCCGATGAAAATTGGATACAACTTTGGGGAGAAATCCAGGATCCAGATGGAAAATAATTCTATCATCTAGAATACGGAGGTAGGGTTCCCTGATTGATAGGGCTTGTAACTCTCCTACTCTGCGGGCCGAAGTTATTGCAATTAAGAAGGCTGTCTTCAAGGACCATCATTTTATTGGACAGTCAGACATGGGTTCAAAGGGGGGTAAAGTAAGGCCTGTAAGAATGATGTTCAAATCCCAGGAAGGGACTCGGGCGGTGATCGTTGGGCGGAGCCTCGTCGCTGCCCTAATGAATCTTTTGATCCAACGATGGCTGGCTATATCTTGGTCAAAGAAACAACCTAGGGCTGAGATCTGGACCTTCAAGGTAGAGGGTCTAAGTCCCAGGTCCAGACCCTGCTGTAGGAAATCCAGTATTCTTTGGATGTTGGGTTTATGCAAATGTGGCGATTCGTCCCCACTCCAGGAACAAAAACGTTTCCAGATCTTAAGGTAGATTGCTGACGTTACATTCTTTCTGGAGGCTTTCAAAGTAGTAATAACTTCGTCTGACAGGCCCTGACGTTTCAGGGTTTGGGACTCAGGATCCAAGCTGCCAATTTCAAAAACTGCGGGTTTGGGTGCAGAACTGGACCCTGCTGGAGTAGATCCCCCCGCACAGGAAGGGGCCATGGATCCTGGAGGGAAAATTTCTGGAGAGATGAGAACCAACTTCTCTTTGGCCATAGGGGAGCGATCACAATCACCGTGGCCTTGTCCTGGAGAATTTTTTGTACCACCTTCGGAATTAGAGGAAGTGGAGGGAAGGCATAGCACAGATTCCAATGCCAACGGATGGCGAAGGCGTCTAAGGCATGAGGTCTGTCCCTGGGGTTTAGAGACAGGGATTTCCCCGGGATAAGTTCCCGTGGTTTTTCCACCAATTTAGGGACTGCAGAATCCGAGTTGGTGGACTTACTTGATGATCTAGAGAGGATTGGCACCTGTTCCAGACACTCAGGATCCAGGACTGAAGGGGTCTGAAGTGTATTTGACACCAGGGAACTGCCGGAATACAAGATGTTAGTAGACCTAGCATACTCATTGCCTCTCTGATAGAGCAAGATCTTCTTTTCTGAAAGGATGTGATCTTTTGTTGGAGAACCAATATTTTGTCTCGAGGAAGGAATACCGCTTGCTTTCGGGAGTCTAGAATCATACCTGAGAATCGAACTTCCCTTGAGGGGGTAAGGACGGACTTTTCTTTGTTCACGATCCACCCCAGGTTGTCTAGGATGGAGAGAAAGAACCTCAGATTTGAATTGATTTGGCTGAGACTTTCGCTGATCAGAAGGAAATCGTCCAAATAATGGATTATCATAAGTCCCTTCCTCCGGGGCGAAGGCGACCATCTCTACCACTACCTTGGTAAATATTCTCAGGGCTGATGAAATCCCGAAGGGAAGGGATCTGAACTGGTAGTGATGGACGTTCCCTGATATATCCTGGATTGCAAACCGGAGAAAACTCTGTGAGTTGGTGTGAATGGGAATGTGGTAATAAGCGTCTCGCAGGTCTATTGTGCACATGAAGACGTCTTTGCTTAGCAGAGGGATTGTAGATGCTAGGGTCTCCATCCTGAATTTCTGATAACGAATAAACCTGTTTAGTGGTTTCAGGTTTATGATAGTCCGAAAAGTGCCTTCTTTTTTCCTGATTAGAAATAGAGTTGAATAGTAACCCCTGCCTCTTTCTGGAGGCGGGACTGGTGAGATTACATTCATCTGATGAAGTTCCTGGACTCCTTGCCAAAGGTTTGTTTGGAACCGTGTCAGTGAAAATTTGTTTGGGGGTCTTGAAGACCACTCTATTTGATAGCTTGCGCCGACTACCTTGGAAATCCAGGGGTTCTGGGAGATAGATTCCCATGACCCCAGGAATTTTGAGAGTCTTCCCCCCACTCCGGCGTCATTGCTTATCGGAGGATTTTTGGTGGGAGGAGGATTGGCCTCTTCCTCTTCCCCCTATTGGATAGCTCCAACGCCCTGATTTCCCTTTCCCCCTGTAGCTTTTTTCTTGACTCGAGGAGGAGCGAAAAGGATACCGGCGTCTGAAGGGGCGATCTTCCGGAAACCCCTTCTTTTTATCCACGGCCTTCTCTAGAATTTTATCTAGAACCGGGCCAAACACATATTCTCCAGAAAAGGGTATAGAACAGAGTTTTAATTTAGACATCTTGTCCCCCGACCAGCACTTCATCCAGAGGGCTCTTCTGGCATGCGTTGGAAAGCGCCGCATCTCTGGCGGAGAATTGGACTGACTCGGCAGAGGCATCCGCCAGGAAGGCCGTGGCGGATTTTAAAAGAGGGAGAGAATTAAGAATTTGCTCCCTAGATGCTTTATCTTTAATATGAGTTTCTAATTCTCCCAACCAAAAATACATGGATCTGGCGACTGAGGTAGCCGCAATATTGGTTTTAATATTAAACATGGACGCCTCCCAGGATTTCCTGAGAAGACTGTCCGCTTTACGATCCATCGAATCTTTAAGATGGGAGGCATCCTCAAATGGAAGGGATGTTTTCTTGTTCACTTTAGCGACCTGTACATCGATTTTGGGAATTTCATTGAAAATTTTAGACTCCTCCGGATCAAATAGCAATCTATTTTTGAACGCAGCCGAGACTCCCAGTCGTCTTTCTGGGTCTGCCCACTCATCAAGGACCATATCCCTAATACTCTCATTGATGGGAAACACACAAGTTTTTTTAACTCTCAGGCCCCCAAACATTTCTTCTTGTACTGAATGGGTACGTTGCACCTCCTCCACACCCATGGTTGACCTCACTGCCTTCAATAGGTCGGACATTTCTTCAGTAGAAAAGTAATATCTCCGACCGTCATCCACTGAGTCTGAGTCTCTTTCCCCCTCTTCCCATGACCTGACGGAGTGGGCACTTTCATCCGCAATAACTTCTAGGTCAGAAGGGGATGGAGATCTAGCCCGCTTTCTCTTAGGTTGCGGCAATTCGGGGGGATTAGTGGACAGGTGGGCCAGGGATGAACGAATCTCTTCCTGAATCATAGTTTTTAATTCCTCTTTTAGAGAGGGTGATTCATCCCGTACAATATTTGATATACAAAGCTTGCACAATTTTTTGGGGGTAGTCGTCAGGAAGTCTGCTATTACAGGAGATACATTTGAGTGATTTCCTGATCTTTTTCGGGGCTTCTTTAGATACCTAAAAGAAAGGAGAAGGCAGCTATAAGGGTATGGCCACTAGAGGGAGAGAGAGAGAGCAAGAGAGATGGGGGGGGGGGGGGGGGGGGGGCTGGCAGAAGCAAGCTCCCCTCAGCAGACAGCTCACAGCACGGGAAATAAGTGTCCTCACTCTCTCCCCCCCTTTCCACCTTACCACAGCAGGAGAGGGGGATCAAGCAGACTCCCTGACCCGCTCATATAATACCCCCGAAGGGGACTCACGGTTGGAAGCAGCGCCGGTGGTTCAACTCTAGGGGACCGCTCTGATGCCGACATAGTCGTCCTCTTCTGCAGGCAAGGGTTCCGCAAACAGTGGGGACCGATCCTGGGAGCGTTTTGCCAGAGTTTAGGCCTCGGCTTTAAGCCGGGCCCCACGCTGACCGCCGCCACATCACTTCCGGGTCGTGACGTCATAAACGTGCGCCCCATGCGCCGGCGCGCAACCCAGCTGCAGCCTGGAGGGAGTCTGCGCCAGGGAACAGGCCCCGGAATTACCGGGACGAGATAGAGCCCTGCGCCCAGCGTTAGTACCAGACCGTGGGAGGGCAGGGGGACACCCGCATGATGCCGCCGATTTTAAAGGTAAAATAAGAAACACAACCAAGTTCCTCAGCTTCATCTCCCTGCATACAGGGAGACCTTTCTCTGCCCTGTCCTCTGTAGGGACAGGAAACACTGTGTTTTAGCTGAAAAAAAGGCAAATTTTGCAAATCTGCATGTCTTTCACATATGACCATGTTTATGCAAATATAAATGTTAGGACAATTAGAAAACTGAACATTGTTATGCAGCCCTCCTAAGCGGTGAGAGAAGAGTTAGCTGGCATCCAAAAAATATATATTTGTGTCACCCTAATGATAATGATCTAGGGGCGCAGGTCCCCCAAGCCATCCAACTCAAATCAAGCAACTTTGAGGCTTACTGGCTCTCAGTCAGATGAGAGCAGGTCTTAAATGTCTCATTGCACACAAGGCTGCCATTATAAAGGTATGCTGACTGTACCTGTCTCATATATAGGTTGTTGGCTTGCACATATCTGGTTTTTGATACATATCCTTTCTCTGACTGTTTGTTATAGGTAATGAAATTGCCCGCGCAATACGTGTATGTTACATTGCCGATTTTTGCAATTGTGAATTTTCAGTGAATATTGTCTATGCTGCTCATCACTAGTAAACATTAATCCTCTGGGATTTTTATTATGGTGGTCTTAGTGTTTGGACAATGTGTGTTTTTTAAATCCATTGCGGATATTATTAATATGTTCTGATATTATTTTTCTCATTGTACGTTTCGTTCTTCCTATGTACTGTTTTTTACAGGGGCATTAAATTAGGTAAATGACATTAGTTGTTTTCATGTAAAATCCCTGATTTCCCATTTATATGAATTATGTGTACAATATACCTGATTGGTTTTCCTAGGGCCCACAGTCGCTCTACAGTTGTTACATGTCTCACACCTATATAAACATTTTAGGTTTATCCATTTAGGAATAGTATCAATGTTTGTTTGTTGTCTCGTAGGTGATGCCACTTTCATACTTATTGGGAAAACTTTTCTGTAAATGATACTCAGGGTCGTTGGCAAAAGGGGACCAATTATTTTATCTCTTAATAGGTGATGTCAGTGTTTTTTTTAATATAATTTTCTCTAATATTTTATACTGAGAGTTGAATGGAAGAATTCATCTTATAGTTTCTTCTACCTCTTTGGTGGCATTTTTTGTGGTAAAGAAAGTGGTCCTATCCATTTGTTGTACTCTTTCATATGACGTCTTTATTAGATTATGTGGGTATTCCTTGCTAATAAATTCGTTAGTCATTCGTTTAGCCTCCTCCTCAAACTCAATGTCCAGAGTACAGTTGCGCTTTATGTGGCAAAACTGATTTGGTAGGAATGTTCATTAACCATCTAGGCAGATGGCAACTGGAATACAACATATAACTATTTTTCGCAACTGCATTTTGATAAGCCCTACTTATTAGTCTATTCTCATGTACCGTAATTAGAAGGTCTAAGAACTCAAATTGTTATTTACCTATCTTAGGGGTAAATCTCAGATTTGTATTATCATCATTTAACTGGATAAGGAACTGTTGCAATTCATCTTCTCCTTTATCCCAAATGAAAAAAAAAAATCATCTATATAGCGCTGCCAGAGTACCAGACCCTCCCCCAGTCGGGGTGTGATGGTGTCAGATTCCCACTGGGCCATAAATAGATTGGCATAACTGGGGACAACACCGCAGATCACACAAGAGCTTGGTGAGGAGCATCTGCAGATTCTGGAGGAAGGACGAATCCTTGTGTCATCGAGAACAAGTTAGAGGGATTTGTACTAGTGACCGGTCCCTGCTCTCCAGTGATTTAAGGTCTCCACGACTCTTCACTCAACCTCCAGTTGTGTCATCCTCTGGATATACAAAGGTCTGGACAATGACCTTCAGCCTCCAGCTACTCACCGGCCAGTTAAGGGACGAGATGATCACAGCAGAACATGGCAGCCTACCCTTCAGTACAGGAGAAAAGCTGCGTGACAACCTCAGTGCCATCAAAGGACAATCATACTGGTTGTCACCCAGCTTTTCCAGGGATAGATTTCACTAAAAACACAAATGGTGACACCTTGATAGAAGAACATTTTGATTTAGGGGGGAATGTTTTTCATTTTTGGCTTTGGTCCCCCTTCAAGGACATTGCATGCAGCCATTTTGCATTTTCCAGGGTGCAGGCATTTTCTGAGGATCGGTATTTGGCAAACCTGACGTGAACCTATTAAGAAATCAAGTGCAAAAATTCACTAATGTACCGCCATAATCTGTATGCATATAACAGCTCCATACAGGGTTATTTGTATGTTTATAGTTATTAGATGCGCATATGGGGTACTAATATAATAAGGGTGTATATCTAGTTATGAATTACGGAGCTTTAATCAAGACTGAAAAGGAGAGAAAAAGACAGAAAATATGTGCGCCCCTGACGAGGCAGTGGTGACACCTAGGTTGCCCGAACCGCGGGCAACCAGACTTTAAGGATACTTTGATGTGCTTGCTTTTAGCTACTTTTGTGCTTATAATAAATGTCTTGGTTTTATCTTGATGTCTGCGGTACTTCACTTTTGATTTAACACAGTAGTTGCGAAGGTGAATCATTTGGAGTATATCCCGTGATGGACGTATGAGCAGTGATTGATGACGTTCAGCATAAGACAGCGCAGTCCTATTTTATGTACGCCTCTAAGGGCCCAGCAGCGCCGATCCGATTTTTATATATTTATTTATACGGCAGCTGCTGACTTTGTAGGGAGTCCCCCGGCCACACAACTATCCCTGTGAGAAAAGTGCATTACAAATGTTTGTCATTCATTAGGAAAACATATCTTGAGAGGAGGAGGAATCAATATGGTTGACCACCCACAAATTACACATCAAATAAAACAGGAATACACCATACCTCCCAACCGGATTCGGCGGGATTGCCATGGCTGTCCCGGTATGGGCGAGGTATGTCCCGCTTTCTGGCAGCTTCTCTGCGTCCATAGGATGCAGAGGCAGCCACCTGTAATGATGAAGCAAGGGGCAGTCTGTCGGCTCTCTGCTTCATCATTCCTGCCCCATGTCTGCGCTCTACACTGCAGGTCTGGACAGGGGCGGGGCCATTGGGGAGCTCCGTGTGTGCACTGGTGTTGGTGCTAGGGGAGGAGGTAAGTATGTGAAGTAATTTTTTTATTTTTAACTGCCTGTGAAGGGGGCACAGCATTGGGTATATCAGTGTGAGGGGGCACAGCACTGGGAATATCAGTGTGAGGGGGCACAGCACTGGGCATATCACTGGGAGGGGCCACAGCACTGGGCATATCACTGGGAGGGGCCACAGCACTGGGCATATCACTGAGAGGGGGCACAGCACTGGGCATATCACTGGGAGGGGGCACAGCACTGGGCATATCACTGGGAGGGGCCACAGCACTGGGCATATCACTGGGAGGGGGCACAGCACTGGGCATATCACTGGGAGGGGGCACAGCACTGGGCATATCACTGGGAGGGGGCACAGCACTGGGCATATCACTGGGAGGGGGCACAGCACTGGGCATATCACTGGGAGGGGGCACAGCACTGGGCATATCACTGGGAGGGGGCACAGCACTGGGCATATCACTGGGAGGGGGCACAGAACTGGGCATATCACTGGGAGGGGGCACAGCACTGGGCATATCACTGGGAGGGGGCACAGCACTGGGCATATCAGTGTGAGGGGGCACAGCACAGGGCATATCACTGGGAAGGGTCACAGCACTGGGCATATCACTGGGAAGGGTCACAGCACTGGGCATATCACTGGGAAGGGTCACAGCACTGGGCATATCACTGGGAAGGGTCACAGCACTGGGCATATCACTGGGAAGGGTCACAGCACTGGGCATATCAGTGTAAGGGGGCACAGCACAGGGCATATCACTGTGAGGGGGCACATATCTGGGTATAAATACTGTGTAGAGGCACAATGTGGGCACAAATACAGTGCAGTGGCATAAAGGGGGAATAATAACTATGTTGGGGCATTTAGGGGACTGGGTGGGATTAGCCGCACATTTTGTCCCTCTTCCTACGATACACAAGAGCCTCCGTACTAATCTTTAATACCTGCCTATCCTGCTCTATATAGGCAAAGAAAAGAACCACTGGAGCGCCTCTTTAACCCCTTGACAAAGTCACCCGTACATGTACGGCAAATGCCATCACTTCACAGCAGACGCCATAGCCACACAGCGCTGATCGTAGACATTTAACCACTCAGATGCCATGGGCAATGGTGACCACAACATCTGAGGTGGATTTCTCCAGGAGTGCTGGAATGGATTCTCTCCGCTAAGATCAGGGAAGCCATTACTTGATATTGGCAGGACAGAGCCTGTACGAATATACAAATTCACTCCCCTTTTCCCATAATAAAAAAAGTTTTTGTTTTTTTCAGTGTTAAAACAGAAGAAAAATTATATAAATGTGGTACCACTAATCGTACAGACCTGGAGACTGAAGGCCACAGGTCAGTTTTACCACATATGGAACGCTGTAAAAACAATACCCATAACTCTATGGCGCAATTGCATTTTTACTTTTCAATTCCACCCCATTTAGAATTTCCTAGCTTCCTGCTATAGTCTATGCAATCAGAACTTATCACACAAAAAACAAGCCCCACTACGGCTATGTGAATGGAAAAATAAAAAAGTTATAGCTTCGGGAAGGCAGGGAGTGAAAAATGAAAAGACTATAACAGAAAATCACCTTGTCCTCAAACAGATAAAACTTCAGCTTGAATCACAATATAGAGGAATAGCAACAGTTTACATTAGATCCCCCCAGGGGGATGTAAACAGAATGAGACTGCGCCCACAGCGAGCACAGGCATCGCACAATGTGACATTTATCACTTGTAACCAGATGAAATGAATCACGTGTAAGTACGTTCCTATACTAACGCCGGACCCTGTCTGATCTAATGTGTTGGCTTCAGGTTGTCCGTGTGGCAGTTACCAATACAGCCTTGTGCGATGTGGAGCGTGGAGTTATATGGAGGTTCAGCAGGTTAGTAACAGTCAAACACACTCCATGCAGAGCTACAGGGGTTCTCTGGGAATGTGATATTGATGACCTATCCGCAGGGAGTCCGAATCCCAGGACCCCAGCCAATTAGCTGTTAGAAGAGGCCATGGGGATCCATGAGGGCTTAGGCCTCTTCCGGTGACGTCACCGTACATTGGTCACGTTCAAGTGAATTGGGTTGAGCTGCAATACCCTATACTATACTATGAGCTGCACTACATATACCATGTATGATGCCGTGCTGGGAAAGCTGCTGGGAGGTCACAGCGCTCCAGTCAGTGTCGCGGCTGCCTGAAACAACTGATTCATACACCTGGACAGACTCCATACACACCTGTATACACTGCAGACACACACCAGAGAACACATCACACACCTGTATAGCCTCCATACACACCTGTATACACTGCAGACACACAGCAGAGAACACCTCATACACCTGGATAGCCTCCATACACACCTGTATACACTGCAGACAAACACCAGTAAACACCTCATACACCTGGATAGCCTCTATACACACCTGTATACACTGTAGACACACCAGAGAACACCTCATACACCTGGATAGACTCCATACACACCTGTATACACTGCAGGCAAACACCAAAGAACACTTCATACACCTGGTGTCACGGCAGATAGGATATCAGAAACACAGATAAATAAACAAACAAGTATCTAGGCGAGAAGCTGGGGATCAGGGTCACCTCCTAGCAAATCCCTACCAGCTCTCCCTATACTGCTATGCCCACGTTCAGACCCTTAAGGTGGGAATAACGTGTCCTCGTGCCTGGGCTGAAAATACCCTAAAATCGCTAAGATGGTGAAAGAGGAATAGAGACAGCCTGCTCCCTCAGAACCTGGAGGGGACAGGCGTCTCTCTAACAGCCTAGACAGCAACCACAAGAAAACAACAACCAACTTATCTTTTCTGAGCAGGAACAGCCAAGCCTTCCTTCCTTGCTTTCACAGAGCCAGACAGAAGCTATAACCCGCACGGAACACTGGGAGTGGGAGTAATTTAAACGCCAAAACAAAACAAAAGACTAGACATGTGCTGGTAATCTGGCAGACCTCCGCACATAGCCTGAGCAGGGAATGACACCTGGATAGACTCCATACACACCTGTATACACTGTAGACACACACCAGAGAACACTTCATACACCTGTATAGACTCCATACACACCTGTATAAACTGCAGACCCACACTGCACACCAGAGAACACCTCATACACCTGGATAGACTCCATACACACCTGTATACACTGCAGACACACACCCGAGGACACTTCATACACTTGGATAGACTCCATACACACCTGTATACACTGTAGACACACACTTCATACACCTGGATAGCCTCCATACACACCTGTATACACTGTAGACACACATCAGAGAACACTTCATACACCTGGATAGACTGCCTACACACCTGTATACACTATACACACATTTCATACACATGTGAAGGGGTTGTCTCATCTGAAATATCAATATGTCACCAATGTCACATACATAAGTGCGGGTCTCAACTCAGGGACCCTAAAATCACAAATGCGTCGCCTCCATTCATTCATTTCTATGGGACTGCTGAAGACAGCTGAGCATGCTCACACGGCTGTTTTCTGAACTCCCATATAATTTTTGCATCCATTTTCTGGCGGTCTGTCTATTTTTAATGGCCGTTTTGCATCCGTTTTTTATGGCTATTAAAAAATGGATGGATTTCATTGGCAGTTTTTTTGTAAAGATACATCTCCTGCGGTGCCCTCAGTATGCAGAATGTCCCCAATAACGGCCCCAGGCAGGAAGAATATCTCCCATAGTGGCCCCCGCCTGTCATAATGTCCCCCATAGTGATTCATAATGTCCCTGAAGGTGACCGCTGCAGTAATAATGTCCCCCCATAGTGATTCATAATGTCCCTGAAGGTGATCACTGCAGTAATAATGTCCCCCAAAGTGGCCCCCAGCTGTAATGTTTCTATTTAGTTAAACAAAAAAAAAAATGGGGATACAAACTCTGTAGGGGGTGGGGCTTGTTAAATTAGCCTAAATGGGTGTGGCCTGCTGAAGGACCTGCGCTGAGCGTGATGGAAGCGCGCGGTGACGTCCATGTGCTGAGTGCAGGTCCTTTTCAATCAAGAGAGAAGTGAGTGCCTCTGCAAGTGGATGAGGGGGAGAATATATGTTTTATACTTTTTTCTTTTTTTTTTAACCCCTCAAATGCCATATTGTCCTAGTGTACCCGTTTTTAACAGCCGTTAGATGGATGCACTCCTGTCTAAGCGACCATTGATTTCAATGGGGTCCGTCTGGCTGTGAAAAAGGACATATCCTATTATTTGACAGCCGCTAAAAAAACGGCCATGTGAATAGCACCACAGACCGCAATGGCTCTGACGGCCTAAGGTCTTTCACACGGGCGAGTTTTACATTCAGGTGTGATGCATGAATCCAACCCAGAGAATCCGGACTGACTCCTGTCCCATTCATCTCTATGGGTCTCTGCACATGAGCGTTGTTTTTCACGGATGAAGTCAGGATGCGATGCATTTTTCATTGATGGTTGCTTGAAGATGTAGATTGTTCTTCAGTTTTTTTCACGCGCATCAAAACTGATTGAAATTTCTTGCAAAACCTTCCGTATTTTCCTCAACAGATCCCGACACAATCCGTATCCTTAGGCCTCTTCCACACGAGCGATACGGATTGTGTCAGGGTGCGTTCAGTGAAACTCGCTCCATTTCGCAAGCAAGTTTAATCAGTTTTGTCTGAGATTACGTTCAGTTGTTCATTTGTTTCTGTGTAGGTGCAATGTGTTTTGATGCCAGGGCTCCAGATGGCGACCACAACGGTCGCCAATGCGACTTAGAATTGCAAAATGGCGAAAACACTTTGTAGTCTTGTCGCCATTTGCGCCTAGACCCTCCGCTGCTCTGCCTCTTTCACACATGAGTTGAACTGACAGGTGACGCGCTGCTGTCAGCGCGTGCCATGTTCTCCTCAACAGCACAGGGGAGAAGGAGGCAGTCCCTCCCCCCTGTACCGCCGTTACCACCAATGGACTGATAGCAGGGAGGAGGAGGGGAGGGGCTGTGGCCACTGCGCCACCAATGAATATAGTTTATGCCCGAATACAAACGCAGGCTGCGGGTGACGGCCATAAACAGTACCCGGCACCCAGCCTCTATCACTGCGCGCTGCGATCCCCTCAGGTGCGGCACCTGAGGGGTTAATTGCGTCGAATTGCAGTGCACAGTCATAGAGGCCGGGTATTGGATATGACCGACACCAACAGCCTGGGTTTGTATTCAGGCATAAACTATATTCATTGATTGCACAGTGCGCCCCCCTTCCAACCCCAGTATTACAAAGTACAATTATTGGTGGCACAGTGCGCCCCAACCCCCCCTCCCCCCAGTATTATAACTATTATAATCATTGGTGGCAGTGGGCACAGGGTCCCCTCCCCTCCTCCTCATTGGTGGCAGTGGGAACAGGGTCCTTTCCCCTCCTCCTCATTGGTGGCAGTGGCAGCTTCTGATCAGAGCCCCAGCAGTGTAATCGCGGGGCTCCGATTGGTTACCATGGCAGCCAGGATGCTACTGAAGCCGTCCATGGTCAGCTCCCTGCTGCTGTGTGTACTGTGCACAGGGCAGCAGGGAGAGTGTAAGATCCTATTCACTCTAATAGAGCTCTATCAGGGGGATAGGACAAGGGATGGAAAGATCCCAGGTTCTAGCCCCATAAGGGGGCTAAGGCTGATTTCACACGGGCGTTGCGGATTGGGGCCGGATGCGTTCAGAGTGCGTTCAGTGAAACTCGCACTATTTTGCAAGCAAGTACAGTCAGTTTTGTCTGCGATTGCGTTTAGTTGTTCAGTTTTTTCCACGCGGGTGCAGTGCGTTTTGATGCATTTTTCACGCGCGTGATAAAAAACTGAATGCTTACAAACAACATCTCTTAGCAACCATCAGTGAAAAACGCATCGCACCCGCACTTGCTTGCGGATGCAATGCGTTTTTCACGCAGCCCCTTCACTTCTATGGGGCCAGGGCTGCGTGAAAAATGCAGAATATAGAACATGCTGCGATTTTCACGCAACGCAGAACTGATGCATGAAAAACAACGCTCATGTACACAGACCCATTGAAATGAATGGGTCAGGATTCAGTGCGGGTGCTATGCGTTCACGTCACGCATTGCACCCGCGCGGAAAACTCGCTCGTGTGAAAGGGACCTAATAGTTATCAGCGCTGGGAGGTCAGGCCGGGAGCTGTGATGCAGACTCGCTGCGAGAGGAACGCTCATCTGCAAGGGGCCTAAAAGTTTAAATCGCCCCCTTTCCCTATTTTACATATAAAATATATAAACAATAAAAAAATAAACATATTACATATCGCCACGCCCGAAAAAGTGCGAACTATTAAAATATTTAAAAATATCTCCTATGCGGTGAACGCAGTAACAGAAAATAAAATGCACAATTTACCATTTTTTAGTCACCTTCTCCCGACAAAAATAGATAGGACTGTTCTATTATGGTCCAGACGTTCCAGAAAATGCACATGGCTTTTTTGGCGTTTTATTTTTTTCGTGTGGTAATGAGTATCGCAATACTTTTTTGCTATGGAATGGCATCGAAATCGAATCAAAATTTTGTTATCATGACAACCCTAGGTAAGACATGTCTTTTTTCTTTTTTTTATTATTATACAGTAATTATATTTATTTTAAATTTGGCGACAAAAAATGTATTTTGACTCCTAAATTTTTCAGGTTAGGGTTAGGAGCCAATGGCTCCTTGATATATTTTTTTAGTCTGGAGCGCTGGATGTGTTTTTCATGCTCGTGAAAAAAAAAAAACTGACTGTTTACAAACCACATCTCCTAGCAATCATCAGTGAAGAACGCATCGCATCAGGACCTGCTTCCGTATACAATGCGTTTTTCACTGAAGCCCCATTCACTTCTATGGGACCAGGGCTTTGTGAAAAATCACAGAATATAGAACCGGCTGCGATTCGCACACAACGCAGAACTGATACGTGAAGAACAGCGCTCATGTACACAGACCCACTGAGATGAATGGGTCCGGATTCAGTGCGGGTAATATGTGTTCACTTCACGCATCGCACCCGCGTGGAAAACTCCCTCGTGTGAAAGAGGCCTAAGTCTTGCACATCTCTCTGGGGACACACCCACTTGACAATTTAACAAGCCCCATAGTTTGTATTCCCATAAGCCCTGCTACAGAATAGTCTCTTGGGAAGCATAGTGCGCATTACATACATGTGCGCTGTAGGTTCTTGGGAAGCATAGTGTGCATTACATACATGTGCGCTGTAGGTTCTTGGGAAGCATAGTGTGCATTACATACATGTGCGCTACATTACATACATGTACCCTACATACATTCCGTGCACCCAGTGCACCTAACACACGGGGCCTCATGTCACCAGACTGTCTTAGTTGCCGATAGCAACCAATCAGAGCTCACCTTTCATATCTTAGTGATCAGAAAACATGGAAGCTGAGCTCTGACTGGTTGCTATCGGCAACTAAGACAGTTTTCCTGTCAGTGAGGCCCATGCTCTCCATTATACTCCAGGTGCACTTACGTAGATACACACTTACCTCACCTGATGGAAGCAGTCAGCAGGACACTGGAAGCTGCTGATGTCCTCTTCTAATGGAAAGTGTAGGAGCCATCAGCAGGAGCAGAGGCAGAAGTGCTGGTGCCAGGAGCTTCTACCACTCTGCAGTAAGGAGGCCTCTGATTGGTTACAGCAGGCGCCTCTCACAAATGCTGGGCTGTTCCTGTGACCCAGGTGCTGCTCACCATGAGCACTGTGCAGGTCCCTGCAATACTAGACACTGGGAGGACATGATGGGAGTAATGGCGGATACCTGTACACAGCCCCTGTCCTCCCCTATCATCCAGACTCCAGCACACCAGGTGTCATGGAGAAGCTGCATCACCCAGCAGTAATCTGTGATATATCAGCCATGTCTGCAGTGTGTGCGGTAAGTGGGGAGATACCTGAGGAAACATGGCGGCTACAGGACTTCCTGAGGTAATGTGTGAGGAAAACTGCCTTAGTCATCCACAGCAACCAATCAGATTCCACCTTTCAAATTTCATAGCTCATTTGGAAGATGATAGGTGGAATCTGATTGGTTGCTATGGGAAACTGAGGCAGTTTTCTCTTACTCCAGTTTAAGAAATCCCCATCCACTATATTTCCTTATGTAGAAGCTGATACTACACCAGTACAAGATGTGTGAGGTAATAATACTCCCAAATATGATGTAGAAGCTGATACTACACCAGTACAAGATGTGTGAGGTAATAATACTCCCAAATATGATGTAGAAGCTGATACTACACCAGTACAAGATGTGTGAGGTAATAATACTGCCATATATGATGTAGAAGCTTATACTACACTAGTACAAGATGTGTGAGGTAATACTTCCAAATATGATGTAGAAGCTGATACTACACCAGTACCTGATTTGTGAGGTAATAATACTCCCATATATGATGTAGAAGCTTATACTACACTAGTACAGGATGTGTGAGGTAATAATACTCCCATATATGATGTAGAAGCTTATACTACACTAGTACAGGATGTGTGAGGTAATAATACTCCCATATATGATGTAGAAGCTGATACTACACTAGTACAAGATGTGTGAGGTAATAATACTCCTTTATATGATGTAGAAGCTTATACTACACTAGTACAGGACATGTGCCGAGTGTTTGCAGGAGTCCATGTGGTCAGTTCTGAACCCCCCCCCCCCCCTGGGTCTGCCGTGGCTGCGCGTCCCTGCATGGCCAGGAGGTCAGTCCCTCCTGAACGCCTGAGCCCTGAGGCTACTCCGCGTGTGCGCCGGCGAATTCGGAGCCCCCCCAGGCACCCTCCGCGACAGTCTGTGGTGTCCATTTCGGACCCTGCACCCAGGCGCAGCGGGAGGACTTCAGCGATGCGAGGGAGGCCAGCGGGAGAGGGACGGTCTGGTGCGGGTCCCGTCTCCCGGTCTCCAAGAGGGAGAGATCGTCTGCGTGCGGCTGCCTCCCCGCGGGAAGCCCTGCGCGGGGGGTGAGCTTTGGTCACCTTACCTGAGGGACGGGGCAGTGTTGCGGCTGGATCGCCTGCCAGTGTGGGCCTTCTGGTTAGCGGGGAGGAGGTTTCACCTGCGCCGCGGTCAGTTTTCCCTGATCGGCGGCTTCGTCTGCTGAGGCCTGAGGAGCGCGGTCGCGATTCTAGGGGAGGGAGAGCGTGTCGCGGCCCCTAGTGGTGGGTTGGCGACATGACACCTTGTCCGGGACTGCATCGGTGGTTAGGCCCCCCGATCTGCAACATGTGACTGCGGCTCACGGCGCCTCTGCTGTGGAGCCTGGATTGCTCAGGATAGCTGAGAGGAGGAATTTGCGGCCAGGTGTGGTGGCCTCGCCTACAAGGGAGGCACCGGATGCCCGTCATCTTCATCAGGAGTCTGAGGGGGAGCTGTCACAGTTGGAGGAAGGTGAAGTGGATCCAGGAGATGACACAGCGGCTGGCAGTATGAATGTCTCCTTGGGGGACGACGCTGGGCCATCCGGGATTGACACGCCATTGGTGGTACCTGAGAGGGGATCTGTGGCTGCCGGTGACACTATCCAGGGACGGCCAGGTGAGAGGATGTCGTGTCAGATACCTGTTGGGGGGGTTGGGGGTGCTGTGTTGCAAGGAGGGGAGGGGTGTCCGGAGACTTTAGTGCGGGATGTTTTGTCAGGTATACTTGCTTTGCTATTGCGGTTGGGCTCTGGTTCTGCCGCGTCCCCGGCGTCTGTCTCGGCTCTGCCTCCGGAGGGGGTGGGGGAGGACGGTTCCGTAGCTGGTGTGCAGGCTTCGGGAGCGGGGCTGGTAGCGAGGACTAGAGGTGATGCGGGTGATGGTGTGAGGTTGGCGGATGCAGCGAAAGGCGAGATTTATGTTTGTTTTGAGGGGCCGCTTGGGGCTCATTTGAAGCAGGAGGCCAGGGAGAAGATATGGAAGGATGACTATGTGGAAATTTTCTCGTTGCTTCCTTTGGAGTAATTTAATTTGGATAGGGGTAAGCCGGATGAGAGTAAGAAGGAGGAGGAGGAGAGGCGGAGGTGTAGGTTGATTCCGCACACTTTTCAGAATTGGCTTCAGGCCTTTGCGATTTTGGCCAGCGTGGTTGGGGAGAGGGCGCCCGAGCACTGCTCGGCTCTTTTTTGCTATATGGATGCTATTGGGGAGGCTCATCGGACGTATGGTGGTGTGGTGTGGCTTAGGTACGACGAGCAGTTCCGGCAGCGGAAGACGGTCAGGCCTAGCATTCGTTGGGACCACAAGGATATTGGTCTGTGGATGCGGTTGATGGCTGCACCTGGGGGGGGGTCTCAGCCCTTTTGCAGGGCGGCCGGGGGTGCCTCGACCTCGGAGTCCTCTGGGGGAAATAGGAGGGGTTGTTGTTGGCAGTACAATGAAGGGCATTGCCGGTTCTTGTCCGATTGCCGGTACAAACATGAGTGCTCCGGTTGCGGCGGTTCCCATAGCTTGTCTCAGTGCTTCAAGCGAGAAAAGGGTAAGGGACCTGAGGTTATGCAGAAGAGGGGTGACACCGGTGAGGGTGGAAGAGATGGAGCCGTATTTAGGGATGTACCCAAATAGGGAGGCGGTTCAGTTGTTGTTGGACGGGTTTACTGTGGGGTTTGTTATTCCGTGTAGTTTGGTCGGGACGAGGGTGGCATCCCAGAATTTGTCCTTAGCTTTGCGTTACCCGGACGTGGTGCGGGAGAAGATTGTGAAGGATGTTGCGGCTGGCAGGGTGGCCGGACCCTTTTCGGAGTGTCCTTTGCCGGACTTGTGTGTTTCTCCATTGGGTTTGGTTCCTAAGAAGGAGCCCAACAAGTTCAGGCTCATTCATCACTTGTCCTATCCGCTGGGTGGGTCGGTGAATGATGGGATAGCAGATTAGTTATGCTCTGTGTCGTACACGTCTTTTGATGAGGCGGTGCGTTGGGTGCGGCGTTTTGGGCAGGGCGCCCTGCTTGCTAAAACAGATATTGAGGCTGCTTTTCGGTTGTTGCCCATTCACCCTGACAGTTTGCATTTACTGGGTTTTCGATGGGAGGGTTGTTTTTATGTTGATTGTTGTCTGCCTATAGGATGCCTGATCTCATGCTCTTTGTTTGAATCGTTTAGTTGCTTTCTTGAATGGGTGGTGAAGCAGGAGGCGGGATGGAGTTCGGTTTTGCACTACCTGGATGATTTCTTGTTTCTGGGCCCTGCCGGATCCAGGGTCTGTGCTGTTTTATTACATACTATGGAAAGGGTGGCGGCGCGTTTTGGTATCCCGTTGGCGGCGGATAAGACGGAAGGCCCGTCCACGGTTATCAAGTTTTTAGGTATTGAGATAGACAGTTTGGCTATGGAATGTCATCTGCCTGGCGATAAAGTGTTTGATCTGTTGCACGAGGTGGTGTTTTTGAGGAAGGCTAAGAAGGTTCAGCTCAAGCGGGTTCAATCGGTTTTGGGAAAATTGAATTTTGTTTGTCGCATTTTGCCGATGGGGCGGGTTTTTCGACGGCGCTTGGCGTTGGCGACAGCAGGAATCACTGCCCCTTTTCATTACTTGCGTTTGCCGGCAGCAGTGAAGGACAATTTGGCGGTATGGGAGACTTTATTGCTGGAATATAACGGGCGGTCGGTGTGGATGGAAGCAGTGGTTAGTAAGGTGGATTTGGAATTGTTTTCGGATGCGCCCGGTTCGTGTGGCTATGGTGTTTTTTTTGTCGGGGGCAATGGAGTGCGGGGGCATGGCCGGCGGCGTGGAGGCAGGCGGGTTTTCTTTCCAACTTGGTGTTGGAGCTTTTTCCTATTGTTCTGGCTACTGAATTGTGTGGGGACTGGCTTAGGAATCGGCGGGTGCGTTTCTACTGCGATAATATGGGTGTTGTACAAGCGATTAATAGCCAGTCTTCGAATTCACCGCCAGTGTTGAATTTGCTAAGGCATCTGGTGCTGCGGGGATTGCGGTTCAATGCATGTTTTGTTGCAGTACATGTCCCGGGAGTAGATAACTCACTTGCTGATTCCCCTTCTCGTTTTCAGTGGGAGCGTTTCCGCGGTTTGGCGCCGGATGCCGAAGTCAAGGGGTTGCCCTCTCCCCAGTGGCTCTGGAGCGTGGCCTTGGGGTTTCAGCGGACCTGATTAGGTGGTCACTTAGTAGTGGTACGTGGTCAGCTTACTCTTCAGTGTGGTCTTTGTGGGAGGATTTGATTGAGCAGGTGGGTGGTTGTTGTTCGTTGGATGATTTTCGGACGTTGTTGGTTTTTTGGGTGGGCACGTTTTATGCTGCAGGTTTGTCCTATTCGGTGGCGTCCAAGAGGGTGGCGGCTGTTGCTTTCTGGTTGCGACTGCGGGGCATTGCTGATGTTTTATGGTGCGGCAGACGTTAAAGGGTTACCGCCGTGGTGGGCTACGGAGGGACACTCGTAGGCCGGTTTCACCACCAGACATCTGAGAAGCTCTGACAGATGCCTTTCAGAACCTCCTCCTTGAGCTTCCTTTTGTTTTGCTTTCATTTTCTTATCTTGTTAGCCTCTCTCAGCTGTCATGTAGTTGCACTGATTGCATCCCTTTAAATACCTTCCCAGACTGCTTCACTTTGCGGTTTATATTCCTTCCTGGAGTGTGTGCATGCTGATCCTCCTTCTGAGTCTTCTACAGATAAGTTTTGTTCATTCATTTGTGTTTTTCTGTTTGCTGGATCACAGGTGACCCTGACTCCCTCCGTATCAAGTTTAGGGAGCCGGTGGCCGTGTCCCCTCACTATTATAGGGTGTTCAGGTGTTATACAGTCGAGGTACGAGGATATGCGATCATCTACCATTGGGATTTTCGCATAGGCTGAGCAGTCAGGGAGAGAGCCAGGTCTGATGCAGGGCTCTCCCTTTTGTTCCTTAGTTTTGGATCCAGTCAGTCGGATATTCATTTTGTGTCTTCTAGTTTCCTGTACACCTTCCGTGACAGCCGGTTTTGTTTGCGGTGTTGCAGATGTTGTGGACGGAGGCGGGTACGGTTTGTAAGCTGGCATTTGAAGTGTGTCTGTTTAGGGCGGCATTTGCGCTGGCCTTTTTCGGGGCATTTCGTATATCTGAGTTGGTGGCGGCGAGTCGCACGGGTGATGGGGGTTTGTTATGGGACGACGTTGGGCTGGTGGATGGTGTTTTGCGGTGTGTCGTTCGCATGTCTAAGACTGATCAGGAAGGTAGGGGTGTTGTTCTGTGGCTGAGGCCATTGGTGGGGTCGGTGCTTTGCCCTGTGCGATGTGTGGAGGAGTTCTTGGCGGTACGGCCCAGTGTTGGGAGTACATTACTGATTCATCAGGATGGTTCGCTGTTGTCTCGTTTTCAATTTGTAGCTGTTTTCAGGAAGTGCTTGTTGGCCGTGGGTTTGCCCGCTAAGGAGTATGCCTCTCACTCATTTGGGATTGGGGCCGCAACCGAGGCGGCCAGGTGGGGGCTAGGGGAAGAGGTTATACGGCGTATCGGGCGCTGGGAGTCAGATTGTTTTTGGTCGCATATTAGGCCTCATCTGTTGTGAATGGCCGGGGGGAGGTTTGGCAAGGGGTGTTGTGATTTGTGTGGCTTTGGTGGATGTGGTTTAACTTTGTTTGTTTTGTTTCAGGGGCGGCGCCTTGTCTGGCTTGGATATTCGGGCACTCGTACGTTCACTGGGGGGCCTTGCGAGCGGATGTCAGGCAAAACGGACGCCAATTGGGCTTGCCGGCTGATGAGTTGCTGATTAGGTGGATTGGTTTGAGGGGGCTTCTTTGGGGGCGGGTTTTGCCTGAGTTTCATTTGAATGTCATGTTAGATCAGCCGCCGGATATTTTGGTTCTTCATGTTGGTGGAAATTATTTGGGGGTCCGTCGGTCCAGTGACGTAATTCGGGATATTAAGCTGGATGTGTTGCGTTTGTTGGCATGGTCGGAGGTGGTGGCGAGAAGTAGTTGGAGGTTTGCCAGGTCTGTGGAGTGGATTAACAAGGCTCGGGTGAAATTGAACAAGGAGGTGGGGCGTTTTGTTCGCAGGCAAGGTGGGATAGTTGTGCGGCATCAGGAATTGGAGGCGGCGTTGCCTCAGTTCTTGAGAGCTGATGGAGTGCATCTTAATGATGTGGGAATTGACATGTGGGCCTTGGGCATTCAGGAGGGTTTGGAGACGGCCCTGAGGATGTGGCAGGACGCCCACAGGTGAGGTGTCGCTGGTGGCTGATTGATATGGGATCCAGGGGAGCAATACAATGGTTAAGAGATGCGGGACATGTTGGAGCCTCAATCTCATGTGGTTTGTGAATGCCGAGGATGGGGCTCCTGTTTGGGCTAAAAGGCCTACAGGAGGAGATACTTGGATACTTCAAGGATTTGGTGCCCTTGGGTCGGTGAGTGCGGCCAAGGGTAAGCTTCAAGTATAAGGTGAGACGGTTAAGGAAGATACCGCTTGTTTGGGTTGCCCTCCAGGATCCTTGTTACGGTGCAGTGGGTCATAACGTTGAAGGTTGTGTTAAAGTGCCTGTTGTTATTATTATTGTTGTTATTATTATTATATGTGAATAATAAAGTTCGGCCGTCATGGTCATTTTTCACCAAAGCAAGATGTTGTCGGTGTGGTTATTGAAGGGTACAGGTTAGTGTGAGTAGCCAGAGGAAATTCTTCCATCCTATTAAGTCAAGTTAGGCATGGCTGCTCTGCGCACCAGCATCTTTAGCATTGACAGGGGAGAGTGTCTGCCTGAGAGGTACATGTGAAGCCTGTGGAGGGGGCTGACAATTCTACACTCACCTAAAGAATTATTAGGAACACCATACTAATACGGTGTTGGACCCCCTTTTGCCTTCAGAACTGCCTTAATTCTACGTGTCATTGATTCAACAAGGTGCTGATAGCATTCTTTAGAAATGTTGGCCCATATTGATAGGATAGCATCTTGCAGTTGATGGAGATTTTAGGGATGCACAACCAGGGCACGAAGCTCCCGTTCCACCACATCCCAAAGATGCTCTATTGGGTTGAGATCTGGTGACTGTGGGGGCCATTTTAGTACAGTGAACTCATTGTCATGTTCAAGAAACCAATTTGAAATGATTCGAGCTTTGTGACATGGTGCATTATCCTGCTGAAAGTAGCCATCAGAGGATGGGTACATGGTGGTCATGAAGTGATGGACATGGTCAGTAACAATGCTCAGGTAGCCTGTGGCATTTAAACGATGGCCAATTGGCACTAAGGGGCCTAAAGTGTGCCCAGAAAACATCCCCCACACCATTACACCACCACCACCACCAGCCTGCACAGTGGTAACTAGGCATGATGGATACATGTTCTCATTCTGTTTACGCCAAATTCGGACTCTACCATTTGAATGTCTCAACAGAAATCGAGACTCATCAGACCAGGCAACATTTTTCCAGTCTTCAACAGTCCAATTTTGGTGAGCTTGTGCAAATTGTAGCCTCTTTTTCCTATTTGTAGTGGAGATAAGTGGTACCCGGTGGGGTCTTCTGCTGTTGTAGCCCATCCGCCTCAAGGTTGTGCGTGTTGTGGCTTCACAAATGCTTTGCTGCATACCTCGGTTGTAACGAGTGGTTATTTCAGTCAACGTTGCTCTTCTTTCAGCTTGAATCAGTCAGCCCATTCTCCTCTCACCTCTAGCATCAACAAGGCATTTTCGCCTACAGGACTGCCGCATACTGGATGTTTTTCCCTTTTTTACACCATTCTTTGTAAACCCTAGAAATGGTTGTGCGTGAAAATCCCAGTAACTGAGCAGATTGTGAAATACTCAGACCGGCACCTTTCTTTCCCATTCTGACATTCAGTTTGGAGTTCAGGAGATTGTCTTGACCAGGACCACAACCCTACATGCATTAAAGCAACTGCCATGTGATTGGTTGACTAGATAATCGCATTAATGAGAAATAGAACAGGTGTTCCTAATAATTCTTTAGGTGAGTGTATGAGGTGTGAGGGGGGACTGCCGTGTGGGATTGTATGATGGGGGTCTGCCATGTGGGATGGGAGGGACTATGGTGTGGGATTGTATGATGGGGGGGGACTATGGTGTGGGATTGTATGATGGGGGGGACTATGGTGTGGGATTGTATGATGGGGGGACTATGGTGTGGGATTGTATGATGGGGGGACTATGGTGTGGGATTGTATGATGGGGGGGACCATGGTGTGGGATTGTATGATGGGGGGGACCATGGTGTGGGATTGTATGATGGGGGGGACCATGGTGTGGGATTGTATGATGGGGGGACCATGGTGTGGGATTGTATGATGGGGGGACTATGGTGTGGGATTGTATGATGGGGGGACTATGGTGTGGGATTGTATGATGGGGGGACTATGGTGTGGGATTGTATGATGGGGGGACTATGGTGTGGGATTGTATGATGGGGGGACTATGGTGTGGGATTGTATGATGGGGGGACTATGGTGTGGGATTGTATGATGGGGGGACTATGGTGTGGGATTGTATCATGGGGGGACTATGGTGTGGGATTGTATGATGGGGGACTATGGTGTGGGATTGTATGATGGGGGGACTACGGTGTGGGATTGTATGATGGGGGGGGGCGTTTAATATTGTATGCGGGGGGGGGGGTGTGTTTAATATTGTATGCAGAGGGGGGGGGCCCGTATAATATTGTATGCAGAGGGGGGTCATATAATATTGTATGCAGGGGGGGTCGTATAATATTGTATGCAGGGGGCGGGCATTGTAATATTGCTCAGAGGTGGGGGGGGGTGAGTAATATTGGATGCAGGAGGGAGCGCTGTGTGATTTTGTTTGCGGGATGCTATCTGGGGAGGCCATGTTGTATGTCACATGTTTTACTGAATAGAAGAGGTTTTCTTCTTCTCCGCACCCGATATTTATTTTTATATATTTTCTTCTGTACAAGTCGAAGTGAAAGCTGCAGGTTTTACTGTTTTTAATAAAAACTTATTGTTGAACCAAAAAAAAAGTATTCTATATATTTCTGTTCATTTCCCAATTTTTTTTATTAATTATTTGTTATTGCAGTTCTTCTGTATTCTCAGCACTTGTAGCTATGCATAGAGACGGGCGCAGACGTCTATAATGGTCAGTGTTGAGTGAAGCGCGCTTCAGATGCTTCATTCAAAACTTGGGAGTAATACTGTACAATGATTCGTCTCTGTACAGTCTTAGAATGTATGGGCTCCGAGGAGCCGAAGTAAGTTATTCATGAAGTTGCACGAGACTCCATTGAATAACTCGGGTAGTTGATTTTTAAAGTGGAAAAACACTTTAAAACTTTAAACAGAACTCTACTTCGGTTCAGAGGTTCTAGACGGGACCAAAGCAGAGTTCGGCTTCAAGTTTTAAAGTGTTTTTCCACTTTAAAAATCAACTACCTGAGTTATTCAATGGAGTCTCGTGCAACTTCATGAATAACTAACTTCGGCTCCTCGGAGCCCATACATTCTAAGACTGTACGTAGACTAATCACTGTACAGTATTAATCCAAAGTTTTAAACGAAGCGCCTTCGGATGAAGCCTCCAACGCTCACTGCCCTTGTCACCAACAATGGCCTAACGGATGCGCACATTACACCGTCCTGCGGATTTGTGAGGAGCAGCATTTACTGCTACAAGGGGACTCCCTGTACAATGCTTTAACCCCTTTCTGACCACCCAACGTAAATATACAGTCCTGATCAAAAGTTTAAGACCACTTGAAAAATGGCAAAATATCCTATTTAGCATGGCTTAACAAGGTTCCAAGTAGAGCTTCAACATGCACCAAGAAGAAATGGGAGGGAGACAAAACATTTTTTTGAGCATTCAATTTAATGAAAACAACGAATAAACTGAAACAGGCTGTTTTTCAGCTGATCAAAAGTTTTGGACCACACCTCCCAAAAAAAACTAAACCCCCCCCAAAACAGAAATCCAACTTCCAAACATGAACTCAGTAATGAGTAGCTCCGCCGTTATTGTTTATCACTTCCAAAATTCGTTTTGGCATGCTTGATGCTGATGCAAGTGTTTCCATGAGGTGAGTGGGAACATTTCTCCAAGTGGTGAAGACGGCCCCACGAAGGCCATCTACTGTCTGGAACTGTTGTCCATTTTTGTAAACTTCCCTTGCCATCCATCCCCAAAGGTTCTCAATTGGATTTAGATCAGGGGAACACGCAGGATGGGCCAAAAGAGTGATGTTATTCTCCTGGAAGAAGTCCCTTGTCCTGCGGGCATTGTGTACTGTAGCGTTGTCCTGTTGAAAAACCCAGCCAGTTCCAGTGTGGAGAACAAAATACCGGCTTGGCCGATGCAATACCGGGCACGTGGCAACTCTAGGCGGAGTCAGGTGTTGCTTAGTGTTAAAAAGTTTGCAACGACAGGCTATTGGCCACTACTATTGTCCCTCCTTGGGCTATTAAAAAGTTTGCAACCCTAGGTGCAAGTGATATCAAAGCTGACGGTGAAAACCCTAGAAAATCTCACATGACTGGACTCCGACCTGAGACCGGCTACAGATTTCAATACATATTTTTTACTCGTTTTATTAGAGGATTTACACATAAGGTAAAGCAATGTTACATCCATCAGAGATTGAAAATGTTTACATGTCGTTTACAGAGAATAAAGCCTCGATCAGGTACATTAACATCTGTGCATACATGGTGTTATACATTATTGTAGGCTCATTATGGCAAATCGCATATGTCTGGATTGGGCGATATGCACCACGCTCCCCACACCTTCCAAAACTTCCCCAAAAAGTTTTTGAATACCACATTTTGATAGGGGACAATTTGGTTAAAGGGAACCTGTCACCAGGATTTGATGTATAGAGCTGAGGTCATGGGCTGCTAGATGGCCGCTAGCACATCCGCAATACCCAGTCCCCATAGCTCTGTGTGCTTTAATTGTGTAAAAAAAAACGATTTGATACATATGCAAATTAACCTGAGATGAGTCCTGTATGTGAGATGAGTCAGGGACAGGACTCATCTCAGGTTAATTTGCATATGTATCAAATCGTTTTTTTTACACAATAAAAGCACACAGAGCTATGGGGACTGGGTATTGCGGATGTGCTAGCGGCCATCTAGCAGCCCATGTCCTCAGCTCTATACCCAAAATCCCTGTGACAGGTTCCCTTTAACCAGAGATCTCCTCGAATTCACAGTGGGTGGCCGGTCTGCCATCCATCTAATTGCAATGGCTTTCCTTGCCAGGAACAATGTCTCTCTTAAAAATATTCTATTATGGTGAGTCCATATAGCTTCCTCCAGAATTCCTAGCAAACATGCTTTAGGGTCATGGGGAACCGGACTAGAAAGCACAGTAGATCGCATATTAGTGACCTCCTGCCAATAGGACTTGATGTAGTTACAGTCCCAGAACATATGCCAGAAGTCATTTATCTGTGCGCATCTGTGGCACCTAGTGTGCGATAGTTTACCCATCTTGTATAGTCTAGTGGGGGTCAGGTAACATTATGTAGAATAAATAATTGTATTAGCCTGTTGTTGGTAGAGGGCGAGACATATAGCGGTGATTCTAATGCTTCCTGCCATTCCTCCGCAGGTAAAAGAGACATTTTCCCTCCATTTAGATTCAACCTTCAGCTGATTTGAAACCATGCGGTTGCTCAATAAATGGGTATATAGAATAGATCTAATACCCTTTGGTCCTTGTGTGGTGAGAACTCCTGTCAGGGGGTACTTAGAAATAGCCCGTCTACCATCTCAAAACTGTGCGTGAAGAGCGCAGCGCACCTGTAGATATCTATAGAAGTGAATTTTCCAGATTTTCCCTGTATTTGTGTGAATGAACATAGGATCTCATTTTCATAAAAATCTTTTAGCATGAGCATTCTATACTCCTTCCATATTTCCGCCCCCTCGTGGTTTTGCAAGTGAGGAAACATTGGGTTGTCCCATAATGGAATGGCATCCGCCAAATCCTTGTACTGGTGAAGCTTCGCTGCGTTCCACACCTGATGTGCCAGCCTATGTATGGGGAGGGCACGTCCAGCAAACAAGTGAATGCTCTACAGCACTGGCCATAATGTGGATAACTGCAGGTATTGCTGCAGATAATATTCTGCATTAGGTGGCGTAGTGGCTGCCACCCATGATGGAAGAAATCTCACCTGGCCAGACAGGAAGTATAGGAAGAAGTCTGGTAATGCTGCTCCCCCTGCTGCTTAGATCTCTGTAAGGTGTGTAAAGCAAGTTTACGTCTAGCTGACCCCCATACAAAGGCTGTCATCGATGAGTGCAGCCGATCGAAAAACCTGTGCGGGATGGGCGTACAAGCATGTTCCAGTAGATAGAGACCCTTAGGGAGCAAAATCATTTTAATTAGATTGAGTCTGTCCATTATAGATAGGGGAAGAGTTTTCCAAGATCTGAATTTGTCAGTAAAGTAGGTTTCAATGGGAGCTATAGTCTCATTGAAGGACAGAAGCGGGTCTTTAGTGATAATTATTACTAGATATTTAAAGTAATCTTCTACCGGGAGGTTGTAAAATACTGTTGGCCATAACGGCATGAGGGCTGATTTGGACCAATTTATGCAGAGTCCCGAGAAGTACCAAAGCCGTCAACTGGATCTATCGCCCTCAGTAAAGAGGTCTCCACACTATCCATGAAGAGTATAAAGTCAACGGCGTATAAGCCAATCCTGTCTTCCCGCTCTCCTAAGGATATCCCTTTAAACACAGTGTCTTGGTGTATTCTAACCGCAAGGGGTTCTATGGCCACTGCAAACAGGAATGAAAGGGGCATCCCTGTCTGGTGCCTCTGTTAAAAGTTAGTGGCTCTGAGTATGAGCCATTAAGCAGGATGCGTGCCTTGGGGCATTTATATGGAATGGAGATCCAAGAAATAAAAATTCGGGCCAAACCTGAAACATTTTTGCACCTCTAAAAGATATGGCCACTCCACGGAGTCAAATGCTTTAGCTGTATCCAGAGAAGCCAAGGCCCAGTGCACTTTTCCTCCTACCTGAGCAATGACCTGCGCCCTTCTGATGTTACTGGATCTCGATCCTCCCGGTATAAAGCCGGACTAATCCTCGTGTATAATAGTGGTAATTACTTTATTCAATCTATTGGCTAGTATCTTGGTAAGTGTTTTACAGTCTACATTCAATAATAAAATGGGCCTATAAGAGCCGCATTCCAGTGGGCTTTTACCAGGTTTCAGCAGCACTACTATTGAGGCATCATATCGCGACTCCCCCCGTTGTGCTTCCCCGTACATTTTGTGCAGTTGTGGTCCTAGGATATCTGTCACGACCATGGTTATGGTCGTGACTCTTGTGGTCGCATGCAGTTGTCAGCGGTTTGTTCTGTGTTGTCAATCACAGGTGATGGCCGCTAGTATGTTGCCTCACTTGTGGTTGCCGCTGGCAACATAAGGTATGTGGCAGTAGAGCAGCTGGTTGCTAGGCTGCTCGCTGTCATAGCATGCAGTTGTCTCTGGCAACCTCTCCTTATACCTCTCCTTATATGTGTGCACTTTCCTTGTCTGGTGTGCACAGGGTTTATTGTGTGTGTAATACTATTAACCTACACAAAGGCTGTTCTGTCAACTAGACAGCTACAATTTCCACTTGTACAACATCCAGAATAGACCAAAACAAACAAGTGGAAGTAATGTATCAAAATATCATTTATTAGTAAAATACAACATATGGGGAGACAACAGGATGGTATACAGTATACGGAGAAGCACAGGGCCAATGGCACCAAAAAACTACCAGGATATCTGTGCAATGTAAAGCACAGCTAAGTACAGCCAATAAATCAAGGCGTGAGGCTCAAGGATAACCAAGACAGTGTGACACAAGGAGGTCGCCCTCATAAGGCTATGTACACGAAGTACAAAAAGACCATGCCTGGTAACCCGTGAGCAATCACCCACATACCAAAATGCCTAGGCGCCTGGACTAACAGATATAATAAACAATCCCAGGTAAAAATCGGTATCTAAATCACAAAGATAACATGCGCCTAGATCAGAGGGACCCACTATGGATATATATAGGGGTGCCCTGTAAGGAATGTGGGGCTGTACTAATAGCAGAATGTACCTGAAGACATGGTAGTAAAGTGGATGCCAGACCCTGAGCGCGAGACCTCGACGTGCGTTTCACCTCAACGGCTCCTGATAAAATTCCTGGAATCTAGCCAGTTTACCCTCTGCATCTTCCACCATATCACCGCCCTCCTCCCCCCCCAAATTATGTATACGTAGCTGCTGTGTTATTGCATACTACATGTGCCAACATTTTACCAGACTGGCTGCCCAACTCAAACGATTGCTGTTTGAGGAAAAAGAGCTTACAATCACTTTTCTCCCTAAGATGTATTAGATATTGCCTCCCTGCAGCCACTACAATCTATTCTCTGTGGGGCTTGAGGTATATCGTTCCTCTGCCTCCTTACACCGACGGCCCAATTCCTCCTCCCTGCGGTGAGTGTCTCTCTTAATGTACGATATGAAAGATTTAAAGCAGTCGCACATGTAAGCTTTTAGAGTCTCCCAGTGCAGTAGGTCATCTGTAGTACTATCATGCGCCTCTAGAAATACATTAAGCTGATCTAGCATACGGTCATTAACTGTCATGAGGGATATCCAAAAGGGGTGGATACGTATTTTGGCTACAGATCTTGTACTAGCGGGCAATTTCAGTTTCGCCACCAGGGGAGCATGGTCCGACACATTCTGAGGGCCATACTGGATATCTACCAGATCTAAGTATGTGGAGGCCGTACCAAACATATAGTCAATTCTAGATAGCGCTCCACGTAATAGGGTAAAGCAAAAGTATGTTCTCTGGCCAGGGTATCGTTCCCTCTACAGTTCAACCCATCTCATCTTGGCCACCAACCTGGACAACACAGTGGGCAAGGGCTGCAATATCGCCCGGTTTATCTCTGTATTAAATCTATCTAGATGACTATCGAACACTATATGGAGATCCCCCATGCATAACAGTTTAGCTTCAGGGTATTGTTGGAAATCCCACCGCTGCTTGCAGGGTTGAAGCATTGGCGGGAGGCGGTAATACATATTCAACACTACATATGGGGTGCAGTTAATGTATGCATAGACAAAGATGTATTTCCCTTCAGAATCGATTACTGTCTGCCATGCCTCCCAACGAATAGCGCGGTGTATCAGCAGGGATGCGCCTCTAGAATAAGAGCTCCCGAATGCATGTTCCGACAATTGCAACCATGGTTTCTTAAGTCTCCCTGGTGTTTCTCGGGTGAGATTGGTGTTCTGCAGACCAAGAATATGGGGATTGTACTTGCGGATATGAGAAATTACTGCTATCCTTTTCCTAGTACCACCTAGTCCCCTCACATTCCAAGACATTACATTTAAGATGGCCATAGAGAAGATTGTACAATAAGTGTAGAAGTCATGATACCCATAGAAAAAGATCGAGATCTCTGTGAACTTCATCTTCCCAGTTGATATATTGGACATGTGTTGCCCCGTACATAATTGTGCCATACCGTAAAAGTAAAGAAATGAACCTATGAAAAAAACATAGTAAACCAGAACCATATAAACTGTGTTATACTTTTATAAATCTCATAGTGCATAGTGAAATAAGGTGGAATAGCTATGCAGGTTTCAGACCGTTTTCCCAGAACAAAATCACAGTGCACTTAAAGGGAACCTGTCACCCTTAAAAGTGATATAAAACTGCCAGCATTACCTTGACTGCTTGAGCCTGAGATGGGATCGTGCAGTCGCAAGCGGCACAATCCCAAGGAATGGTTAATATGTAACTCATAGTCAGGAGGGGCGGGGAAAGGCAGGCATTGCTCAACTTGAAGCAAGGAGGCCGCTGCCCCTTGACTTCAAGCCTGACTGCAAACAGAGCGCTCAGGGAGATTAAAAAAGCATTTTTCTGAAGTATGGATTAACGAATTTCTGGCTCACACACATGATCAGTTACAGACTGGGGGCTGCTATAAGGTAATGCTGGCAGTTTTATATCACAGATCATGTGAACACTGGTATGTCCGTGAGTTGCATCTAGTAAAAGATCAAATAGAAACTGAAATAACAGTTTGTGTGATTTGTTAGTTACACTGTGTGCAATGTGCGGCCTCCTCCAGTGTGACAACCAGTATTATACTGCTGACCACCTACATGACCTTCAGGAGACGCTGCTACATCCAATAGGCCTGGATTTGGGCTCATTATGAAGGGATTTAGTTACTGGACATATAATTAGCTAGAGAAGAACATTTCTGGTATCATCTTTATTATAATATTAGACATTTCCTTATCTTCTGTAGATCAGTGATATTACCCATAAAGCACCAGGAGACGCTCCATAGCCAAAGCTCTGAAGAAGTCTCCTCCACCAAAGTCCTGTTATCTGCTCATCACTGAGAGGAATCCGGCTTCTTCTCTGTTCTGTCAATGATCTTCATTTTTGGTTTCTGCTTTTTCAGTTTTCTTATGGCTTCCTCCTCCTCTTCAGATAATCCATTGCTCTTCAGACTAGAAGAGAAAACAGCGCCTCCAGCATTAGTGAGGTTGTATTGTGAGGTTTCCTCCTAACATCAGACCAGTCAGTGAATTGATCTCCTGAACATGTGTTTTGTAAATCTCCCCTTTGGTTTAGTGCTCGCATTAAAGGGGTTCTCTGGGAATTAGGAAAATGAAAATACTTAAATATTACTTTATTATATATTCCTAGATACCTTTCATCAGTTATAATAGCTCGTTTTGTCTGGGGAGCAATCATTAGGAAAAATAAAATGGCTGCCATCCTATTAGTACACACAGAACCTGTCCTGATCACACAGGAGGACAAGTTACTTCAGAGCAGTGAGCCAAAGAGCTGCCTCATCTTCTTCTATGATCCTGAATACAGTGTAATATGATCCTCAGCTAAATCTCTGTAGAAATGGAGTTCATGAGGAGGCATGAAGTACAGAGAGGAGGGTGGGGGTGATGTGGATAATGAGCAGCAGCTCTTGTATGCAGTCTCCATTACTACAGTCTGTCCTTCATGTCTCCTCATAAACTCCATTCTCACAGAGATTCAGTTAAAGTTCTTATAATATGGAATTCAGGATCATAATCCCTGACAAGTAGGAGAGGAGGAGGAGGAGGAGGAGGCAGCTCTTTACCTCAGTGCTCAGAAGTTACTTGTCCTCCTGTATGATTAGGACAGGTTTTGTGTGTATTAATAGGATGGCGGCCATTTTGTTTCTCCTAATGATTTCTCCCCAAACAAAATGAGCCATTATAAATAATCAAAGGTATTTGGGAATATATTTACAATAAAGTAATATTTAAGTATTTTCATTTTCTAAATTCCGGAAGAACCCCTTTAAGAGAAACAAAATCAGAGTCTTGCAGGTTTAATACCATTTAATGGCTAACAAAAATAGAAGTAATGATGTTACATAGTGAGCTTTCCAGACATCACCAGTCCCTTCATCAGGCATACTACAATATATGAAGAAACAGCTCTATATGTCCTATAAGAACAGAGACATGGGGGAATGAATGGACATAGTGGGGGCACCAGGTCTCTGAGATGACATCAATTTAGGCTACTTTCACACTAGCGTTCTGCTGTCCGCTCGTGAGCTCCGTTTGAAGGGGCTCACGAGCGGACCCAAATGCCTCCGTCCAGCCCTGATGCAGTCTGAATGGAGCGGATCCGCTCAGACTGCATCAGTCTGGCGGCGTTCAGCCTCCGCTTCGCTCGCCTCCGCACGGCCAGGCGGACAGCTGAACGCTGCTTGCAGCG
This sequence comes from Bufo gargarizans, assembly GCF_014858855.1. Lineage (NCBI taxonomy): Eukaryota > Metazoa > Chordata > Amphibia > Anura > Bufonidae > Bufo > Bufo gargarizans. The sequence goes on from NC_058080.1 coordinate 727,780,712, forward strand.
TTCAGCTGTCCGCCTGGCCGTGCGGAGGCGAGCGGATCCGTTCAGACTTACAATGTAAGTCAATGGGAACGGATCCGCTCAATCTTCAAGCGGATCCGTCCCCCATTGACTTTACATTGAAAGTCTGAACGGATCCGCTCAGGCTGCTTTCACACTTAGAATTTTTTCTAAGTTATTAATGCAGACGGATCCGTACTGAACGGAGCCTCCGTCTGCATTAATATGATCGGATCCGATCAAGCGCAAGTGTGAAAGTAGCCTTAGAGACCATAAATCTTTCACACCCCTTATCTGTCAGATAATTAAGGACTCATTTGCAAGATCTTTGATATTCTGTTGTTTTTCAAATGTCCCTTCATCCCCCCATGTCTCTGTTCTTATTGTTACTTCATACATCCCTGTAGGACGCCTGATGAAGGGACTGGTGATGTCTGGAAAGCTCGCTATGTAACAACACTGAATCATCGTTTGCCGGCAGCAGATCAGGATTACAAAGCACGATCTGCCACCAACCAATGAGTTTTAATTCTGTTGAAAGATTCCAATTACCCGGTGACCGAGCGATTATTAGTTTATGCGGTAATTGTCGGCAGTATTAAGCCTCATTCACACATCTGTGTCCGTGCTCAAATCCGTGAAAAGGTGGTCTATGATGGCCATTGAAAAGATGCCTCGGTGAAGGATCGGTTTGTCTGTTTTTTGCTGTCCGTGTGTCATTCCTGTTTCCCAGACACTGTGCAGCTGAAAAATAATTTTCTCGCTCGTCTCCTTGTGGCTGCCCCCATACAGTATAACGTCTCCTTGTGGCTGCCCCCATACAGTATAACGTCTCCTTGTGGCTGCCCCCATACAGTATAACGTCTCCTTGTGGCTGCCCCCATACAGTATAACGTCTCCTTGCGGCCACCCATACAGTATAACGTTTTCTTTTAAGCGGGTATTTATTGCGATATATATCGTTATCGCGATAAAAATTTTAATATCGTTATCGTCTGAATATTTTTGATATTGTCCAAACCTACTACCACCTCGGGGCTAGCGGCTGAAGAGATGACCCTACTGGTACCCCGAGGAGGGGTGAAGAGAAGAGAGGATGAAGATGGGGCGAGTATGGTGAACACCTTCCGTCTTCATTCCGCTCATCCTTCATTTGACCCCCTGGCCTGGGTTTTCTCCTCTACATTTCATCTAGTACTTGCGCCCCTCCTCGCCCCCTCCACCTCCTTCCCTCCCGGGCCTGCCCATACCATTTCCCAGCGGTTGCATCCCCTCCTGGGCTGGCCTCTGCTTTTCACTACTGGGCATTGAGTATGCCCGTCCCATGCCTTCTTGGTCCAGGGTTTGGGTATCTCACGGCTGTTCTTTCCGCCCTCCGTTCCGGCCAGAAGTTCTCCTGGTTGGCTTGCTACTACTAGGCCACAACTTCCATGCTGTTGTATGGGGGGGAAGGGGACCATCCCCCAGGCACAAAATCTTCTTACCCAGACGTTTCCCTCCTCTAGTAGCCAGCTGACCTCTGCCCCTGGTCACCAATAATTTATAAAAATAAATAAATTAACCCCTTCCTTGTCTAGGGTTTAACTCCATAAATATATAATTAAAAATGTAAATTTAACCCCTTCCTGCCTCTTCACCCAGTTGAGGCTGGGGCTTCAGATTTCACTTGGATGATTATCTTTAAAAAAAAACTGTTAACTGTGGTGCTATCTGTCGCTGAACATAGTGAGTACTACATCTTTAAAACCTTCTACAGGTTGTGCATGGCTACCTCCTCACTCCCATTCACGCACTACCACTGGTTGCTGTACATCCTGTCATATATTACCTTCCTTTCACAGGAAGAGTAATTGCACTACCACTGCATACAGTACATCCTGTCACATTACCTCCTTTCGCAAGTAATCAGACTAACAAGTGAAGTACTTGAACCAACATTGGATACTGTGGCTTTCCACAGGTGGAGTATTTGCAAGAGCTGGTATCTACTACCACTGGATACTGTGGCTACTACCGCATTAACCCCTTTATTTTTGTGTGTTGGTGTTGAGCTCCTATATGGCAGTCTCTGTCCTCCCAGGGTGTTACCCCACAACACTGCTTTAAGTCCCGCTAGGACACCACACTACATGGTTGGTCATTGTACTTGACACCTTCAATAGGTGGAGCATCTGCCCTAGAACAGAATACTGTGGTTACTACCATGGGGGTCGAATATTGCACTGACTGTGAGCACTATATCCACAACTAGCGCTCCTCCTCATCAGGTGCAGTATTTATGCTAGCACTCCACACCATGGCTACTACCGTATGGCCTCCTCCTAAGGTGGAGTATTGCACTAGCCCTAGATACTGTGGCTACTACTGTATGGCCTCTTCCTCAGGTGCAGTTTTGCACTAGCCCTAGCTATTGTGCCTACCACTATATGGCCTCCTTTTCAGGTGGAGTATTTGCGTTCATACTACATACCATGGCCACCACTGTACGGCCTCCTTCTCAGGTGGTGGAGTATTGTGCTAGCACTAGATCCTATGGGGGAGATTTATCAAACTGGTGTAAAGTAGAACTGGCTAAGTTGCCCCTAGCAACCAGATTCCACCTTGCATTTTCCAAAGGAGCTCTGAAAAATGAAAGGAGGAATCTGATTGGTTGCTATGGGCAACTAAGCCAGTTCTACTTTACACCAGTTTGATAAATCTCCCCCTATGGCTTCTTCCGTATGGTCTGCTCCTCATGGAGTACTGCACTAGCACCAGATACTGTGGCTGCTTTTGTATGGTCCCATTCTCGGGTGTAGAATTTGCCTTAGCCCTAAATACTTTGTCTACTACTGTGTGGTTCCCTTCTCAGGTTCAGTGCTTACGTGCACCCTACAAGCCATGGTGGCTCCCACGTTGTTTCCTTCCTCACATGATGTATTTGCACTGGGTATTGGTTCTGTGGTTGTTACCACATTGCCTTCTATTCCACACCATGTTTCGGCCCTGGCTTTGTATGTTGTAGCTTCTACTACATTCCCCCTTCTATAGGTGGAACCTTCACACTAGTCCTAGGTGTGGTCATTGTATCTACATTTCCTTCTCAGGAGGATCTTCTGCACATTTTACCTACGCTGTAGCTCTGACAGGTGTAGTCTTTATGCTGGAGCTTGCCGTCGTGGCCGAAACATCCATTCATTCCTGATGGCACTGGTCATCTGCATTACTTCCATCATCAAACCAGGTATTTGCAATAGCATGGAAAGCTATAGCTGATAAGCCCCTTAATTCTGGTGCGCACTTTGACAGGGTTCTTCAGTTGGCAAACCTCCTTGTTTCTATGGCACTGGTCTACCACATTGTTCCCTTTACAGATGTGACATTGCCACTAACAGTTGATGCTGTGACACCATCAGCATTGCCTCTCTTAGGAGATGGGTAATGGCTCTGACATGTCCATCTGTAGTGGACATACCTATTCAGTGCACATACTGTTAGCTGACTACATTACTCCCCTCACCGGACGGAGCAGTTGTGCTGTCACTTGTCACTGCTAATAGAGGATTCGTTGCTGGCATGCAACACTCTTTCTGCTTTAGGCTCTTCTGCAAAATGAGTTCACCCCTAGATACTGATCCTGTCTACCTGGTTAGTATCCATATTCATGAGGTTGGAGTCTTACTGCTCTGGAATGTCTGCACTGGCACAATTTTTCTATATGACCAGTTTTTTTCTGGTACTTTTGTGACAATGGGCAACGGCATCCCACTCTCTTCTGGCGGAGTGTTTCTCCCATCTCTGGCCACTTTGTGCATTCCTCTGATGACCACATTCTCCCCTTCAGGCATAGTTGCTACAATAGGATGGTAGGTGGTCTCTGACGAGTCTACTGGCCTCTAATGTTTCTGGCATCGCTTCTACCCATCACCAAGGTATTTTTTTTATTCAGCCTACTGTTGGGTCTGTCTAATCCCGGCAGTTCCTCTGTGATGTATCACGCAGCTTCTCTCATTAGAGGACTCACGATAAAGCCTCTGCGCATCGGGGGGTATCTGTCTACCAGGTTACCTTCTCCTTATGGAGCGTTTATTTTATAGCAGAGGTGTACAATGCGGTCCTTACCTTTTGGATCTGCTTCGAAGAGTGTATTCCTGGCAAGCGTATGTGCTCTCTAGCACAGATTGTAGCCTGCTCTCTTTTCACAGTGCGGTTGCCCTGTCTCTGCTTCGTTACCTCAGGCTATCTAAGCTAAGGCCATTCCTGGATCCAGCATCACTCACAGTCTTCCCTTTGTCCAGTGACGGAGGTTGGTTTGGCTACACTCATATGCCAAATTCCTCTCTGTGGCATGGCTGGGATACTATTGATCCCTGAGGACAGTTTTTCCCCTCTCAGACTAATCCCCATTTGCCTATGATTTTTCAGTTTAAACCTCGGATTGGTTTCTGTTGTGCCTGTTCATCTCCCTTGGCCATCCCTTATCTCTGTCTTGATGAGTGACCATATTCCATCATTTTTCTTTTCCTCTTCTCATCCACAAGGGAGTGTCTACTCTGGTACTCTGCCTTCTGCCCAGTTGATTCCTTCCAGATCACCAAGTTTTTTCCCCATGTGGAAATCCCGTACACATCGGGTAGAGTTTTCTACATCTGGCTGGCTCTTTGGTTCATGCTCTTCTTGTCCTATTCAGGGTTCTTTTTCCATGCGGGATCTCATGGCCAGCCTCAGATTGTTCTTGGCTTTTGTTCCCTCCCCACTGTACTGCTTTAGAACGTCCCATGGTCTCCTGTGTCCCCCAATGATACGAGCAAGAAAATAGGATTTTTTGTGCTTACCTATAAAATCGTTTTCTTGCTAAGTTCATTGGGGAACACAGCTCCCACCCTGTAAGTAAATTGTTAGCTCTTCTTGATGGGTCCCACCAGTTCTTGGTTCTGACCCAACTCCACTTCTCTTCTTACTCGTTATTTGTTGGAGTCTCCTGGCTGCTTCTACTGCTTTCATACAAACTGATGAGCTCAGTGTATACAGGAGGGGTATAGCAAAGAGGAGGAGCCAACATTTTATCTTGGTGTCACCTCCTAGTGGCGGCAGCTGTACCCATGGTGTCCTCTGTCCCCAATAAACTTGGCGAGAAAATGATTTTACAGGTAAGCACAAAAAATTATATTTTCAAAGTATCTCTTACTAATGATCCATAGTTTTCACTGACCAGTAGACTATAATGGGCGTGATGGATCAGTCACACATACAAAATAGAGCATGCATACATGCTAAAACATAGATGTGTGAATACACACATTAAAATGAATGGGTGAGTGTACTGTTCATCAAGAACACGTACAGCACATATATGTGAAATGAGGCTTTACACTGCAATGACATGTGAATGAGGCTTTACACTGCCAGATCATTGCTAACAAGCGATACTACGAATGCTTGTTAGTGATAATCTGGCAGACTATCTGCCTGTCTCCTACAAGCTTAACACTGAAGCCTGGTCTCTGCAGCATCTACAGAGCGGCCAAGATCTCCTCATCCAGAGGAGGCGTCACAGTGAGGTGCGGTGCAGGACAATAGAAGAGATACGTCTGTATTCACAAGAGGATGTACAGAGACGTTTCCACCTTTCTTGCTCTTTCTCAGCCCATTTCTATAGAGATCGGCCACTCTTTATTAAGAAAGGAGTCTAGAACGCCAGTCTCAATAAATTGGCTCCTAAGTGCTCACCTATTGCTGCTGCCTCATTAAGCACCTGATAGGCAGGGTGTCGGGGTGCCCCCACCAGTCAGATATTGTTCCTGAGGACAAGCCATCAATATCAAAGTCCCAGAGAACCCATTTACAATGTAGATACTTTTCAGCAGTTCTCTCCTATGACCGGGACCACATCACTGGAAATCAGACTTACCGCGTTTGACAAATTTATAAGACGCCATTTTAGTAAGAAAGAAAATCTTGCTTCAAGTGTCTTATAAACAGCAGTTGGGGAGATCCAGCATGGCCAGACCCCTGACTGCTTCATTAGTGATCAGGCAGAGCGCTCATACAGATCTGCCTGACCAGTGAGAGAGGCGGCAGGCAGGAGAACCATCCGTTCAGCGCACGGTGGAGGAAGGTCCTACACTGTACTAAAAGGAGATGAAAACTACAGCTTAAGGACCTTTGATGATGTCATCAATAAGAGGAAGATATAAGAGGGGTACACAAGTCCCCCAAAAAAGAGAGTTAGTCACACACTTTCCCTGGGAAAATTCAAAGGAGGTATTGAGAGTAACTACTGGGCACCAGCAGGGGAAAAAAGAAAGAATAGGAACTAGTAATTTCTAAAGAATGGTGGAAGGCTGCCTGGGGTGGTTAGATATGCATCAACCAGAGGCATATGGTAATGAGGAAAGAGAAAAAAGAAAGAACACAACCACCGTGTGGGCGCCAGTCCACAGATTAAAGAGGACCTCTCCCCACTCCTGACCGGCCTGTTTTAATAGCTTCATGCACTCCCCATTTAACAAGAATTCTGGAGCCTCTATTCTTATGGCTCTATGTTGTGCCTTCCTTTATTGTTTCTACTAGAAGTTGTTAATAAATTGCTAGGAATCTGCAGTAATAGTACAGAGGGGTGGTCACCAGTTGGGGTCGTGTACCTGCACAGACTCACTCTATCCAATCAGTGCTGCCATACTGCAGACTGCTAGCAGACTGCAGATAACTAAAACCCAACCGCGTAACATGTCTTCCCCGCCTAAACCAAATAACGACAGAGGCACATGTTTTGTGGAGTGAGGATCGGTCACAGCTTTATTTATCTTTTTTAACCATTTTCATCACCAAAAACACCAAACTCTTATCACCAGAAACCACTTCCAGGAGTATGAGAAGTGATATGCCCCACGAAAACCACAGTGGGCAAGTCCGCCTTCTCCTCCGGTCTTAGTAATTTATTTCCACCGACCTCCAGCTGTGACTTAAACCATGACAACTGTAACAGACAGAAATGTAAGAAAAACCATCATAGAGAAAACAATAAAAGGGGCGGGAGGGTGGGAAAATTCCTGTTGAAGGTGCCGGTGAAAAGAGACAGAGATGTGATAAGCCCTCCTATTTATTAACTCTAGGGGGAGGGACAGGAAAGACCATCTGATCTGAACCTGAGAAAAAGGAGGGGGGAATAAGGGAGTAAACCAAATACTCAAACAGGCAGGCACAGTGCTAAAGGAAAGGCCCCCCCCCCCCTCTTCAGGAGAAACCACAATGCCGCCAGAAGACATGAGAGATTTAACACATGAGCTGCCAACAGTATCTGCAGTCAAAAACGCCCTCGCTATATGCTGTGGCGTTAACTAATTTATTCATACCTTCTAGTAGAAATAATAAAGGAACGGCACAACATAGAGCCATAAGACTAGAGGCTCCAGAACTGTTATTACATGAGGAATGCATAAAGCAATTAAAACAGGCAGGTCAGTGGTCCTCTTTAAACGCCTCCGGAGCGCCTAACGCAGGATCGCGTTCCGGAGGCGGCAGTCTCAGGTAGAGTCACGCATATACGCGTCATCTCGCGAGACGCAAGATTACGCTCACAGCGCATCGCGGGCCGGCAAAAGTTCGAGGGGGGGTTACATCATCAGCCTGCCAGCCAATGATCATCGCTGGCAGGCTGATGATTTAAAAAAAAAAAATCAGAAGCCAGTTAACACTTTATATTTATAAATATAAGGTGTTAAATGGCTTCTCTGCTGGTCCTTTTTTCGTCGGTTGGTCTCAGCAGAGGAGCAGACATCACAGTGAGTAGCACCAAACACCACATTTAGCCCCAGATCACCCCCAGCACCCCAATTAACCCCTTGATCGCCCCTGTCAATCACCTAGTGAAAGGGAAAAAAGTGATCAGTGTAAACTGTCACTTTTTTTTCTCACTGGTATTGACTGTTAGGTTTTACGATAGTTTAGGCCCCTTGGTTAGGTAGTTAGCGATCGTTTAGCTAATCAGCATTTGTACTTTTATAGTATCTGTAAGTGATCAAAACTGATCACGGTCAGATCTATAATAGTATTAGTGTCACCTTAGTTCGCCCTCCACCCAAAACGCAGTGTTTGCCCGATCAGGCCTGATCGGTCGCCCACACGTGCGTTCACCCACGCCCGCCCCGCCGCAGTGACAAAAAATATATATATTTTTTTATCACTGCACAATCACTTTCCAAGCGCTGCAGCGATAAAAAAAATCTGTTTTGATATTTTTTATCAACCGCAGCGGCCTCCGGTACTTCGCTAGCCTCCCCTTTGTAAGACAGGCTTGCTTTTTTTTCTTGGGTAGTCTCAGGGAATACCCCCTAAATTTAGTAGTCCAAATGTCAAACAGGGGTATTCTTCTGAAGAGGCCTACAGGCTTCTGACCCAGTCGGATGAGGAATGGGAACCCTCATCTGACAAATCTAGCGGGTCAGAATATGAACCTGTAGAAAGCAGTGGCAGTCTGACCCAAAGTTCGGACGACGAGGTTGAGGTCCCCGATAGCACCAGGCGTACCCGGCCCCGTGTTGCTACACCACAGGTTACGCAGGATCCGCTTCAAGAGCAGCAGAGTGGGGCTGGCGCTGTCGGATTACGTGGTGAGGCATACACCAGCAGCGCAGCCCTCCCTGGACCTAGTACCAGCACTGCCGTACAACATGGTGAAGTGGCGAGCACCAGAAGGGCAGTTGAAGCTGGTACGGTGGCATGTGCAATAGTTACCCCGTCGCAGCCACCGCACAGACAGGCCCGTAGACCCCCTAGAGTCCCTGAGGTGCTGGCAAACCCTGATTGGCAGTCCCCAACTTCAGCCGCACCATTAGTTCCCCCTTTCACCGCCCAGTCTGGAGTTCGGGTTGAGACAGCTCAGATCGGTTCAGCCCTGGGATTTTTTGAACTGTTCTTGACTGCGGAGCTCTTGGACATAGTCGTGGCAGCAGGAATCCAGGCCGCGGTTCCACAGACTAAGGAGAATAGCAGAAACTCCTAATGCTGGCCATACATGTAATGATTGCGGAGACCCTCAAATGCCAGGGCAGTACAAACACCCCACAAATGACCCCATTTTAGAAAGAAGACACCCCAAGGTATTTGCTGAGGGGCATATTGAGTCCATGAAAGATTGAAATTTTTGTCCCAATTTAGCGGAAAGGGAGATTTTGTGAGAAAAAAACAAAAACAAAAATCAATTTCTGCTAACTTGTGCCCAAAAAAATAAATTATATGAACTCGCCATGCCCCTCATTGAATACCTTGGGGTGTCTTCTTTCCAAAATGGGGTCACATGTGGGGTAGTTATACTGCCCTGGCATTTTAGGGGCCCTAAAGCGTGAGAAGAAGTCTGGGATCCAAATGTCTAAAAATGCCCTCCTAAAAGGATTGTGGGCCCCTTTGCGCATCTAGGCTGCAAAAAAGTGTCACATGTGGTATCGCCGTACTCAGGAGAAGTTGGGGAATGTGTTTTGGGGTGTCATTTTACATATACCCATGCTGGGTGAGATAAATATCTTGGTCAAATGCCAACTTTGTATTAAAAAAATGGGAAAAGTTGTCTTTTGCCGAGATATTTCTCTCACCCAGCATGGGTATATGTAAAAAGACACCCCAAAACACATTGCTCTACTTCTCCTGAGTACGGCGATACCAGATGTGTGACACTTTTTTGCAGCCTAGGTGGGCAAATGGGCCCACATTCCAAAGAGCACCTTTCGGATTTCACAGGGCATTTTTTACAGAATTTGATTTCAAACTACTTCGCACGCATTAGGGCCTCTAAAATGCAAGGGCAGTATAACTACGCCACAAGTGACCCCATTTTGGAAAGAAGACACCCCAAGGTATTCTGTGAGGGGCATGGCGAGCTCCTAGAATTTTCTATTTTTTGTCACAAGTTAGCGGAATATGAGACTTTGTAAGGAAAAAAATAAATAAAAAAATTCATAATTTTCCGCTAACTTATGACAAAAAATAAAAAGTTCTATGAACTCACTATGCCCATCAGTGAATACCTTAGGGTGTCTTCTTTCCGAAATGGGGTTATTTGTGGGGGTTTTCTACTGTCTGGGCATTGTAGAACCTCAGGAATCATGACAGGTGCTCAGAAAGTCAGAGCTGCTTCAAAAAGCGGAAATTCACATTTTTGTACCATAGTTTGTAAACGCTATAACTTTTACCCAAACCATTTTCTTTTTTTTACCGAAACATTTTTTTTTATCAAAGACATGTAGAACAATAAATTTAGAGAAAAATGTATATATAGATGTCGTTTTTTTAAAAAAAAATTACAACTGAAAGTGAAAAATGTCATTTTTTTGCAAACATTTCGTTAAATTTCGATTAATAACAAAAAATGTCAGCAGCAATGAAATACCACCAAATGAAAGCTCTATTAGTGAGAAGAAAAGGAGGTAAAATTCATTTGGGTGGTAAGTTGCATGACCGAGCGATAAACGGTGAAAGTAGTGTAGTGCAGAAGTGTAAAAAGTGCTCTGGTCATTAAGGGCTAGGGGGGGCTGAGGTGGTTAAAGTCGGATCAAATAGTACTATAGATCCGTAGGAAAAAAATATTTCAGCATTTATAGCAAACACTAAATATGAAATATAAAATATATAATAGATCTTGGGGCTCATTCAGACGGCCGTATGCTGTCCACAAAAATGCGGATCCTTTTTTTTGCGGATTAGATTTATTTCTATGGGGACCTTTTCTTCCATTGCACGGCTCGGCAAAAAATTCAACATGTCCTATACTTGTCAGTAAAAATCAGGACACGGCCCTATTGAAGTCTATAGATCAGCAAAAAAAACGGAATGCAATCCGTTTTTTTTGCGGACATGCTGAACTGTCCGCAACAAAACGGATCCGCATTTTTGTGGACAGCATACAGCCATCTGAATGAGTCATAAGGGTCCATTCACACGTCCGTTGTTTCTTTCCTGATCTGTTCCGTTTTTTTGCGGAACAGATCTGGACCGGTTCTGTACCCATTTATTTTCAATGGGTCCTGAAAAAAAATCAGACATTGTGCTGTCCGATTTTTTTCAAGACCCATTGAAAATGAATGGGTACAGAACTGGTCCAGATCTGTTCCGCAAAAAACGGAACAGATCAGGAAAGAAACAATGGACGTGTGAATGGACCCTTAGTGTGAGATAATCCCAAATAGAAAGCTGGGTCCGTATATAATGACCTAAAGAAGCTTTGCAAACTACTGTTTATCTGAACACTCAAAGACGGTTAAAAACATCAGTGTAGGTAAATAAGTAAGTGCGCATTGGATAACTCACTTCACAAGGGGAGATAGTCTATGGCAGTGATGGCGAACCTATGGCACGGGTGCCAGAGGTGGCACTCAGAGCCCTCTCTGTGGGCACCCGCACCCTGGAGAAAGTCTATGGTGTACCAATATGCCTTAGACTTTTCCTGCCATTCATCAGTGCAGGACATGCTAGGAACAGCGCAGGCAGACATTGAATGTAGGCAGGTTATTATAGCTAAATGATAAAGTACATGGAAAGATATATGATATTGGTGTTCAGGTTAAATTGCCGTATTGGCACTTTGCGATAAATAAGTGGGTTTTGGGTTGCAGTTTGGGCACTCAGTCACTAAGAGGTTCACCATCACTGGTCTATGGGATAAAGCGCAAGACACCCATAGGCTAAACTCCGCTGCCAGGATCGCTTGTGGAATCACAGGAATAACCGCAGCAACCACGGACGGTACTTCTGGAAGATTCCCTTTATTGAAATCAAGGCTCGAAGCGTTTCGGGGGTTTACAGAAAACACCCCCTTCCTCAGGAGCAAATAGTATGCACAAGAACATAAACATACAAGTACCTGTGGCTTTATATACCTGCCTGTGTCATCTATCAGTTTGAGAGAAGCACATGGCGGGGAGGGACCAGAAGTAAACATCACTTCCGGTTCCGGGTTGTTTATAGGCCAATCTTATATATAATTTATAAATTAGGGCAGTTTCTATGGTGGCATGGGGTGGTTTGGGACATGTATGTCCCTTATCAGCAGTGCCGTGGATGGTACCTGAACGCTGGAAGCCACCAGTCGTTCCGGACCAGTCAGAGGAACCACTTCTAGTCTTTGGAACGCATCAAACATGTGACTTCTGGTCCTCGGCAGCAACATGAACGCCCCATTGTAATTGCAGCAGTAGGTTCAGCATTTGTGTCTGCGGAAGAGGCCTGCATCACATTGTTGCCAGCCTGATGGAGGTAAGTGTTTTTTTTTTTTATATGGTACAAATACGGAGAGGAGCACTATGGTGGGCATTGTTATGGAGGTACCATGTCTAGGGTAGTGTCACAGCCTATGGTGTGCATTGTGACACTTTTCTTCACTTGCGCTTGCCCGTGGCAACGTGTGGTGTTGTGTACATGTGGTGGCAGTGTCTCGGCCTTCTGGCTGGCTCCCAGGACATGGTTCCCACGCATATCGTTGCCGGCGGTAACAGGTGCAGTGTGATGTTGTTTGTACACTTACCCTTTAAGTGGCTTTCTTCCCTTGCCTGGTGTTGGAAGGGTTAACTTCCTTCCTAGTGTGTGAACACTGGGTGTGTCTGTGTGTGGGTGTGGCTACTTGGGCTATTTAGCTTCCGCTGAATGCCTGTATCTGAGGGGTACTCCAGCCATGTGTTATGCTTGAGTCATCCTCCTGGTCATATACCAGCTATCCAGTGAGTTGCCACCCTTGTGGTCATAAGTTTATGTATGATGCAGTGAAGAGGTGTCTATGGTCTCTTTGTCTTTATTGCAGCTATGGTTTCCTGGGTTCCTGTGTGATGTATGGTGTGTGCTGTGTCAGTTTGTGTTGTTGTGGACAGCAGCACTTGTACATGGGTTCCAGGCTGTGTGTCTGTGGCAGGTAGGTGTGGTACTTGTTTCACTTACCTGCCATTGCCATATGCTGTACATGTTCCCTTTTCCTTGCAACTTGGCCAGTGAGACTCCTGTTCGTCCGTGGCTAGCAGGAACAGGTCGTCTTACCCTGCTCCTAGTCCAGGGCTACCCTGATGGCTAGTAGGGACCCTAGGTTACGGAGTATGAGCCCTCCTACCATCAGGGTGGGCTCATACAGCTAGGAATCAGGGTCAGAATTAGGGACGTATTAGGAGGTGACCCAATTCCTGTTCTGGCCTAACAGCGACCATTATCTTCTAACATCGCACAGCTGAGGGTTTTCCCCATCCTCACCCGTGACAGGTAGAAGTGCCAAATGGCTGTCATTGTTATGAGGGCACTGTTATGGGGGTACCATGTCTAGGGTAGAAGTGACAAGGGGACATTAAAAGGGGGTATTTTTTGCACTGGCACACATTATAAGGAAGCATTTTTTGTACTGTCACATTATAAGGCCTCATGCACACAAGCGTTTTTCTTTAAGGTCCGCAAAAACGGGGTCCGTGATCCGTGACCGTTTGTTCGTCCGTGGGTCTTCCTTGATTTTTGGAGGATCCATGGACATGATCCAAACGGATCCGTCCTGAAATTACAATGCAAGTCAATGGGGACGGATCCGTTTGACGTTGACACAATATGGTGCAATTGCAAACGGATCCGTCCCCCATTGACTTTCAATGTCAAGTCAGGAGTCCCTTTTATACCATCGGATCGGAGTTTTGTCCAATCCGATGGTATATTTTAACTTGAAGCGTCCCCATCACCATGGGAACGCCTCTATGTTAGAATATACCATCGGATTTGAGTTAGATCGTGAAACTCAGATCCGACAGTATATTCTAACACAGAGGCGTTCCCATGGTGATGGGGACGCTTCAGGTTAGAATATACTAAAAGAACTGTGTACATGACTGCCCCCTGCTGCCTGGCAGGTGCTGCCAGGCAGTAGGGGGCAGACCACCCCCCTCCCCCCTGTATTTAACACATTGGTGGCCAGCCCCCCCTCCCTCCCCTGTAGTTAACACATTGGTGGCCAGTGCGGCTGGCCCCCCCCTCCCTCCCCTGTAGTACTGTAGATTAATTGGTGGCCATTGGGCCCCCCCTCCGTCCCCCTCCCAATTAAAATCTCCCCCCCTATCATTGGTGGCAGCGGAGAGTACCGATTGGAGTCCCAGTTTAATCGCTGGGGCTCAGATCGGTAACCATGGCAACCAGGACGCTGCTGCAGTCCCGGTTGCCATGGTTACTTAGCAATTTGTAGAAGCATTATACTTACCTGCGAGCTGCGATGTCTGTGACCGGCCAGGAGCTCCTCCTACTGGTAAGTGACAGATCACTATGCAATGCGCCGCACAGACCTGTCACTTACCAGTAAGAGGAACGCTTCTGTGTTAGAATATACTGTCGGATCTGATTTTTCACAAAGTGAAAACTCAGCTCTGAAAAAGCTTTTATGCAGACGGATCTGCGGATCCTTCTGTGTAAAAGTAGCCTACGGTCACGGATGCCAATCTTGTGTGCATACGTGTTTTTTCACAGACCCATTGACTTGAATGGGTCCGTGAACCGTTGTCAGTCAAAAAAATTGGACAGGTCATATTTTTTGACAGACAGAAAACATGGATCACGGATGCGGCTGCAAAACGGTGCATTTTCCGCCAAAAAAAAACCGGAAAACAGCACAAGGGCCACGGATGCACACAACGGTCGTGTGGATGAGGCCTTAGGAGAATTATTACTATGGGGGGGGGGCATTTTTGGTGGGCTTTATTACTACTGGGGGTTTATGGGGAACATGATTACTAGTATGGGCACTATGGGAGCTTTATTACTTCTGGGGCACAGTGGGGACATGTTGGGGGCACTGTAGGAGCACTATTACTACCATGTGTGCTCTAGCAGAGAATTATTCTTATTGGTGGGACTTTTGGGAGCACTATTACTGTGGGGGCACAGTATCAGCTTACCTCAATTATTTTTGGTGGATGTTATGGTTACATTATCTGTGTGGTATCAGGGGGTTTATCGGTTTCTGCAGTATAGTATTGGGGAACACAGCGGCACAGTATTGGGGGTGGTAGGATGATTTGTCCAGAAGATGGGAGGATGATGGAAAAGTAGTAAACTAAGATTTTGTTTGTCAAACTGCAGAGACGAGAAATGGCTGAAAACTGGTGGTCTGGTCTGAAAGCAGAAGATGAGGAAAGAACATCTACATCAAAGAGACGTCACTGGATGTAAGAGGTATGGGGCGCTGTATTACCCTGGATGTTCTGTAGTGATGGGAGGGGGGGATATAGAATTTGGTCCACCCTGCCACCTCCTGGCCCCACACTTCAGGTCTCACTGTGAGTCTTCTGAATTCTGGGGGCTCACACCCATCTACTACATTATCTACTACATTATCTAACTTACTGTGTTATCTGTGGTGTTACATAGGACTGCAGGTGACATCTACTACATTATCTACAACCCAGGCTACGCCACTGTATGCAATTCTTGTGCTGTTTCTTTCAAATTTAATTCCTGCACTATATTATTATATCTCCTTTTACTATGTTGTTTCTATGTATTGTTCTCTGCTGCCATCTGCTGGCCGGAATTCGTATGCTGCACGCCTTGTTTCTTGTCTATAAAGTTTTTCTCTGCTGGGCGTGGTTTTAGCAGCCTTGGTCCTCGTCACTTCCTGTAGCCATTTTCAGTGCTGCACTCCTTGTGACTAGAGACTCACTCCTTGGCTTGTGAAGGCATCAGTTTTTGACCAGCAGTTGCCTCAGCAGTTAGCCTCTGGAAAGACATCCACATCACAGCATCTACTGCCTTCCTGTATTGCATCACTGTATGTCACTGCTTTGGATCAAATAAACCCACGTTTGATTGCATCCTCATGTCTACGTCTGGATCCATCTAACCTGAGCATCTGCTGGACCGGTCTGCTCCACTGCTTGGATACGAAGGTAGGACAGTCACAAGGTCATTATCAGTTACACCTTCATTCACCTTCATGTGGGGACAGAACAGTCAAAAACTGCCTTAAAGCCTTATACCCCAGTAAATACCGTCTCAACGTCCAATGCCCGGCTACAGGTTCCCTCAGAGCCCAGTGCCACACTCGGGAACCTCTCCTGCAACAGGCCCACTCGCAGCAAATCTGCCCGGCAACAGTGCACGTCCCACAAACCCAAGGGGAAGCACGGCGTGTCCGCAGAAGATATACTCTTGCCTGGAAGTCCTCCACTACTCGCCAAGACACTTTCTACATCCTATGTTAACCCTTGCTCGCATGATATAGGAACTGTTCACGCACGCGGGGCCTCCCTCAAACCAAAACCCCGCAATTCACCCAAAACACTTTAGGAACCTCACCGGGGGTGCCTCATCTGAGCCGCACTGCAATTTTCAGTTCCCCAGTGATGAAACAAAGCAAATGCAACCTGATACTGATCATTATGAAGAGCTGGAGGTAGAACCCACACTTCCAGCAGACCAAGTCACGCGACCAAGGCGCTCTCTCAAACCAACTATAAAGATCACGGAAAATTATCACACCAGGAAAGATGAGCTATGTGACAACCTAGAAGAGCTATGGGAACGAGTTTCCTCCCTCATATCAGGAATAAAGTCCTCCACAGGCGATGCCACCAGCTTACAAGTTGCAGTCGGGCGGCTGAACGCAGCCCATGAAAGATACAAGAGACTGTCCACAAGGTATAGAACCTTTCTAAAAGACTCCAATATTGAAGAAGCCCCGTCAGAATTGTGCAAGGCAGAATCGATAGACAGACAAAGAGACGCCATGGTGCTGGATGCTAAAGATAAAGTGGAACTCCGCATCTCTCATTTGCAAGAAACTAGATCACACAGATCGCATTCATCCAAACATTCCTCGCGGTCCTACAGATCATCATGCTCTAGAAGCTCCGACCTAAGCGACCGATTACTAGAGGCCCGCATAAAGGCAGAGCAATCCAAAGTGAGGCGTTCCTTCACTGAAAAAGAAGTCCTTGCGAGGGCAGAAGCACAGACGGCGGCCAAGAGGGAAGAAGCGGAAGCCAAGAGGGCAGAAGCAGAAGCCAAGAGGGCAGAAGCGGAGGCAGAAGCCCAGAGAGCAGAAGCAGAGGCTTGAATAAAGATCCTCGAATCGGAGAGAGAGGAGAAAATTGCATTAGCAAAGGTAAGACTACTTGAGCAAGCATTGAGCCAAGGCTTTGATTCAGTCTGCTTACCACCAGAGGAGATAGACGATCCAGTTGATCGCACCAGCGACTATGTACTGAAACAGTTATCTGCACCACCCCCAGTGTGCAGTACTGTCCAAGCCAACAACACTGAAACCTCCAAGCCAGCTCTACCCACAGTGCCAGTGACACCCACAGCACCCGAGCAATCCAATAACAGTTGCCCAGATGTGCCCTCTCAAGGACAGCTATTACAGCAAGATGGCTACCAGGTGTTTCCTGGCCTACCTCCACAGCTCAAGCAGCAGTCATCAGAATTTACAGAGGCTAGACCACAGCTCAACCCTGCAGCAACATGATTCTACCCGGAAGCATCTCACCCTTTCACGCCACGCAGCCTATACACCCCAGGGGCATCACAAGTTGTCATGGCAACAAGCAGTGAGAGATCAGATATGTCTGAGTTTGCCAGGTTTATGGTGAGCAGAGCGCTAATTAACACCAGTCTCTCAAAATTTGATGACCGTGCGGAGAGCTACAGAGCCTGGAAGGCAACCTTCAAAGCCGCCATTCGCCAACCTCAACCTAACCGCAGAGCAGGAGCTCGACCTCTTGATTAACTGGCTGGGCCCAGGCTCCACAAATCGCATCAAGAGCCTTAGAACTGTCTATGTGGGACAAGCAGAAGCAGGTCTCGCTGCAGCCTGGCAGAGACTCGAACGCACCTTTGGCAGTGCAGAAGCAATAGAGAAGGCACTATTCAGGAGACTGCAGAACGTTCCCAAGATCAGTCTCAAGGATGTCCACAAGCTTCAGGATTTAAGTGATTTGCTCATGGAACTGGAGCTCGCCAAAAGAGATCCTCGTCTGTCCGGGCTGTGCTACCTGGATACTGCCCATGGGGTGAACCCAATTGTCGTGAAGCTACCATACAGCCTGCAAGAGAAGTGGGCGGCATCAGTCTCAAGGTACAAAAGAGTGCATGACTGTCACCTTTCCCCCATTTATTCATTTCTGTAGGTTCATCGACGAACAGTCCCAGATGAGGAATGACCCCAGCCTCGACTTCCTGGAGTTCAATACTACAGCTTCAGTAACACCATCATCAAGGTATGAAAGTATTGTGCATAAACACAGAGACTTTAAGAGCAGCGTGAATGTTAGAAAGACTAACCTACCATCATCTGCAGTACCCACTGGTAAACAGTACACTACCTCATCAGGAGACAAGGCCTTCAATCGTGAATGTCCCATTCATAAAAAAAACACACTCACTGAACAAATGCAGAGGATTTAGATCCAAAACCATACAGGAGCGCAAGAAAGTCCTCACCGAGCTTGAGGTATGTTTCAGGTGCTGCGCTTCACTGGAGCACATGGCTAAGGACTGTAAATCCATTATCAAGTGTGAGGAGTGTCATAGTGAAAGACACGCCTCAGCTATGCACCCAACTCCACTCACAAGGGATTCACCGGCTGCTGTCACCACCAGTCCCGCTCCAAGTCATGGCGGGGAGCCCCAAAATAACGCTAACACAGCCACTGCTGTTTCCTGCTCATGCTTGGACGTATGTGGGGAGGGCCAGAGTGAGAAATGTTGTGCCCGCATATGCCTAATCAAGGTCTACCCGGAGGGGCTACCAGAAAAGGCAGTAAAAATGTATGCCATCATTGACGACCAAAGCAATCGCTCCCTAGCAGGACCTAAATTCTTTGAAGCCTTTGGAATAAAGGGACCGTCAGAACCCTACATCTTAAACACCTGCTCGGGTCGCATAGAGACTAGCGGCAGGAGGGCACAAGGATTCATCGCTTGTTCCGTCAGTGGGAATACAGAAATACCTCTACCGACGCTGATCGAATGCGATCAAATACCCAACCATAGGGATGAAATTCCTACCCCGGAAGCTGCATTTCACCAACCACACCTAAGGCACCTAGCCAACGTTATCCCACCTATGGACAACAACGCCGAGATTCTACTCCTGCTTGGCAGAGACAATCTAAGGGTACACAAGGTGCGTCAACAGTGTAATGGTCCCGACTATGCACCATACGCCCAGAGACTGGACTTGGGATGGGTAGTCATAGGAAATGTATGCTTGGATCAACCAAGAAGTCCACTCTTTCAAAACGTACGTGCGTGGAGATGGACGCACAACTTGCATTAAGCCTTGCCCTCATCACTACGAGGTGAAAGAGAAGCCTCCAGACCTCATACAACCACCTGACGACATTCCTCCCTTCTTTGCCGACAACTTGGGAAGATTAGTCTTTCACACAAGCAAGGACGATGATAAAGTAGCTTTGTCAGTAGAAGACAGAGAATTTATCAAGATAATGGACAATGAGTTCCTTAAAGACGAAACCAATCACTGGGTTTCTCCATTACCCTTCCGAGCTACCAGGGTGAGACTCCCGAACAATAGGGAACAAGCTCTGTCTAGATTTAACTCTCTTCAGCGTACCATGAACAGTAAGCCTGAGATGAGAGAACACATTGTTGCCTTTATCGACAAAATATTCCGCAACAACCATGCAGAACCAGCTCCGCCCTTAGGGAAGAACGACGAGTGCTGGTACTTGCCTTCATTTGGAGTGTATCACCCACGGAAACCTAATCAAATTAGGGTTGTTTTCGACTCAAGCGCCAAACATCAAGGTGTATCTCTTAATGATGTCCTTCTCACAGGTCCTAATCTGACGAATAACCTAGTTGGAGTGCTGATGAGGTTCAGAAAGGAGCTCGTTGCCATCACCGCCGACATTGAACAGATGTTCAACTGTTTCGTAGTCAGAGAGGACCACCGGAATTTCCTCAGGTTTCTGTGGTACAAGAATAATGTCACCAACGCAGAGATGGCAGAATATCGAATGAGGGTACACGTATTTGGAAACAGCCCTTCACCTGCCGTGGCAACTTACGGCCTTCGTCGAACTGCATTAGAGGGAGAATCCGAGTACGGTAAAGACGCCAGAGACTTTGTAGAAAAGGACTTCTACGTAGACGATGGACTCAAATCACTACCGACTGAAGAAGCGGCCTATTGATCTGCTCAAAAGGACTCAAAGTATGTTGTACCAAGCTAAACTTAGACTACACAAAATTGCTTCGAACAGCCTGGCCGTTATGAGGGCCTTCGAATCAGGCGATCATGCACCAGGATTCAAGGACATTACCTTGGGACTGGACAGTCCACCTGTGCAGAGGAGCATGGGCCTCAGATGGGATCTCTCGGCTGACTCCTTCGGTTTTCAGATAAGTTGTGCAGACAAGCCATTTACAAAACGAGGCGTCCTATCAGTGGTAAACAGCCTATTTGATCCGCTGGGATTTGTAGCGCCCATCACCATACAAGGTAAATCTCTACTGAGACAGTTCTCTGAAACAGTCAAGGATTGGGATACCCCACTTCCCTCCGAGAAAGAGCAAAAATGGGAAGCCTGGAAGCGATCCTTGTGTGCCTTGGATGAGATCCACATCCCGAGATGCTATGTTAAAACCTCACTTTCCTCTAGCATAAAGAAAGAACTCCATGTGTTCTCAGACGCCTCCACGGAGGCCATCGCAGCGGTTGCCTATCTGAAGGTGACAGAACCCAACAACCAAAATCACGTTGGATTCGTCTTTGGTAAGGCTAAGTTAGCCCCTAAGCCCGATCATACTATTCCCAGACTGGAACTTTGTGGGACTGTGTTGGCAGTGGAGATTGCGGATTTCATACAACAAGAACTGGGTGTCGACATAGCTGAAGTCCAGTATTACACCGACAGTAAGGTCGTTTTGGGTTACATCCACAATCGGACCAAGCGATTTTATGTGTACGTTAGTAACCGCATAGAGAGAATCAGGAGATCCTCCAAACCTGAACAATGGCACTATGTACCATCCGAACTTAATCCAGCAGATCACGCCACTAGGCCTATGTCTATAGGTTCCTTTACTAACTCTACTTGGCTTACAGGTCCAGAGTTTCTGCTTGGAGAGGCAGACGAATGTGTACAGGAAGTTTTCAGCATCCAGGATCCGGAAAATGATCCAGAAATCCGTGCTGAAGTTAGCGCATTAGTCACTGGAACTAAGCAAACAGACAGCTTCGGTTGTCAGCGCTTTGAGCGTTTCTCCAGTTGGATGAGACCCATCGAGAACATCCCTGATGGGTGAACAGGACTGTATCTAGGTTCGCAGATCTTCTCCATTCCAAGTTGGAAAACAGGACTAATCTATGTTTTGCATTTTAACATGTTCTCTTTACAGGTTGTTTTATATTTTATGGACATTCGTCATAGTGAAATCCCCGAAGTGAATTTCAGACGGGGAGTGTGCTGTTTCTTTCAAATTTAATTCATGCACTGTATTATTATATCTCCTTTTACTATGTTGTTTCTATGTATTGTTCTCTGCTGGCCGGAATTCGTATGCTGCACGCTTTGTTTCTTGTCTATAAAGTTTTTCTCGGCTGGGCGTGTTTTTAGCAGCCTTGGTCCTTGTCACTTCCTGTAGCCATTTTCAGTGCTGCATTCCTTGTGACTAGAGACTCACTCCTTGGCTTGTGAAGGCATCAGTTTTTGACCAGCAGTTGCCTCAGCAGTTAGCCTCTGGAAAAACATCCACATCACAGCATCTACTGCCTTCCTGTATTGCATCACTGTATGTCACTGCTTTGGATCCAATAAACCCACGTTTGATTGCATCCTCATGTCTACGTCTGGATCCATCTAACCTGAGCATCTGCCGGTCCGGTCTGCTCCACTGCTTGGATACGAAGGTAGGACAGTCACAAGGTCATTATCAGTTACACCTTCATTCGCCTTCATGTGGGGACAGAACAATTCTGTGTATGGCAGTGCCGAGTGTGTATAGCAAAGCTGTATGTGTGTATAGCTGATCTGTATGTGTGTATGGCAGTGCAGTGTGTATAGCAGAGCTGTGTGTGTTGCACACAAATACTTAAAAATAACCTAGGTGAAGAAGAAGCAGCGTGGTCGGACACCACAGAGCAGTGACAGGAGACACATTTATTTGTAGGTACATTAATGAGGGGATCACATGCACCATTGCTGGTTGTTACACCTGAAGTTCCTGATCTCGACCCCTCCACTTCACTAAACCACATTCACTTCATAGAGGATCTAGAAAATAAGTTTTCTTATTTTCCGTGGTGTAAACCTGGGGTGCGTCTTATAAAGGGAAATCCAGTATATGACATATAATCCTATAGATTGTGTAGATGATGATACCGCCATACTGTGGTCACATGACTCGCTGCTCATGTAATACTAATAGATGGATGTGTCCACCCTCATGTTAAGGTCTCCAGTTTCTCATGACTTAATAGGATGGAAGAACTTCCTCCGTCTTTCCTACTAACCTCTACCTTACAATAACCACACCGACACCTTCTTTCTTTGGAGAAAATTGACCATGACGGCCGAACTTTATTATTCATATACAATGATAATAATAACAATAATAACAACAGACACTTTAACACAACCTTCAACGTCATGACCTACTGTACCATAACAAGGATCCTGGGGGGCAACCCAAACAAGCGTCATCTTCCTCAACCGTCTCACCATATACTTCAAGCTTACCCTTGGCCGCACTCACCGACCCAAGAGCACCAAATCCTTGAAGTATCCACGCAACTCCTCCTGTAGGCCTTTTAGCCCAAACAGGAGCCCCATCCTCAGCATTGCCAAACCACATGAGATGCAGGCTCCAACATGTCCCGCATCTCTTAACCATTGTATTGCTCCCCAGGATCCCATATAAATCAGCCCTACATTAAACAACCGTCCCAGGAACCCAGCTAAAAAACAAAAGGGGCGGGAGGGTGGGAAACGTACTTGCTCTGACTTCTCACTGCCATAAGCCCCTCCTTTGCCTACCTCTATATACTGCCCGCGAATCTGCTGACCCTCCTCTTCCTCCCTTAAACCAAACCCCTACCATGCTTAACCTTAACCCTTCCCATCCTGAGGTCTTCCCCCTAAGTCAAGCCGCACTCCATTATGGCTGCGCCTCATTCCGTCGCTTTCATGACTTAATAGGATGGAAGAACTTCCTCCGTCTTTCCTACTAACCTCTACCTTACAATAACCACACCGACACCTTCTTTCTTTGGAGAAAATTGACCATGACGGCCGAACTTTATTATTCATATACAATGATAATAATAACAATAATAACAACAGACACTTTAACACAACCTTCAACGTCATGACCTACTGTACCATAACAAGGATCCTGGGGGGCAACCCAAACAAGCGTCATCTTCCTCAACCGTCTCACCATATACTTCAAGCTTACCCTTGGCCGCACTCACCGACCCAAGAGCACCAAATCCTTGAAGTATCCACGCAACTCCTCCTGTAGGCCTTTTAGCCCAAACAGGAGCCCCATCCTCAGCATTGCCAAACCACATGAGATGCAGGCTCCAACATGTCCCGCATCTCTTAACCATTGTATTGCTCCCCAGGATCCCATATAAATCAGCCACAAGAAGACCACAGGTGACACCTCACCTGTGGGCGTCCTGCCACACCCTAAGGGCCGTCTCTAGACCCTCCTGAATGCCCAACGCCCACATGTCTATCCCAACATCATTAAGGTGCACTCCATCCGCTCTCAAGAACTGAGGCGACGCCGCCTCCAATTCCCTATGACGCACCACTATCCCACCTTGCCTGCGCACAAATCGTCCAACCTCCTTATTCAGTTTCGCCCGAGCTTTATTCACTCGCTCCACCGACCTAGCAAACCGCCAGCTACTCCTCGCCACCACCTCCGACCATACCATCAAAACATCCGGAAAATCCGCCAACAGCCGCAACACATCCAGCTTAATATCCCGAATGACATCACGCGATCGACGTACCCCTAAATCATTCCCACCAACGTGCAAAACCAAAATATCCGGAGGCCGATCCAGCCGCACATTCAAATGAAACTCGGGCAAAACCCGCCCCCACATCAGCCCCCGCAAACCGATCCACCTAATCTGCAGCTCGTCCGCCGAGAAGCCCAGTTGACGTCCATTCCTCCGGACATCCGCTCGCAAGGCCCCCCAATGAACATACGAGTGCCCGAAAATCCAAGCCAAACAAGGCGCCGACCCTGCAACAAAACAAACACAATTAACCACAACCACCAACCAAACAACTCACATCATACCCGCGCTCGACCCCACACGCCCTGTCACAACAGATGAGGCCGAATATAAGAACGAAAACAGTCAGACTCCCAGCGCCCAATACGCCGAATAACCTCCTCCCCCAGGCCCCACCTGGCCGCCTCAGTCGCAGCCCCAATCCGAAATGAGTGAGAGGCGTACTCCTTTGCAGGTAAACCCGCGACCGCCAAACACTTCCGGAAAACAGCGACAAACTGAAAACGCGACAACCGCGAACCATCCCGATGAATCAACAACGTCCCCAAACCACAGGGCCTAACCGCCAAGAAATCCCGTACGCACCGCACAGGACAAAGCAAAGACCCCACCATCGGTCTCAGCCACAAAACAACCCCTTTACCCTCCTGATCCGTCTTAGACCTGCGAATATAACACCGCAAAACACCATCCACCTCCACCACGTCCTCCCACAACAAACCCCCTTCGCCCCTGCGACTAGCCGCCACCAATTCAGATATGCGAAACGCCCCGAAAAAGGCCAACGTAAACGCCGCCCTAAACAGACACACCTCGAACGCCGACTCACAAACCGACCCCGCCGCCGTCCACAGCATCTGCAACACTGCCAAGGAAACCGGCCTACGGGTGTCCCTCCGCAGCCTACCCCGGCGATAACCCTTCAACGCCTGCCGCACCATAAAACACCGAGACACATCAGCGATGCCCCGCAACCGCAACCAAAATGCCACCGCCGCCACCCTCTTCGACACCACCGAAAAGGACAGACCGGCAGCAAAGCACGTGCCCACCCAGAACACCAACAACGTCCGAAGATCCTCCAACGAGCTACAACCGCCCACCTGCTCAATCAAATCCTCCCACAAAGACCACACAGAAGAGTAAGCCGACCACGTACCGCTACTAACCGACCTCCTAATCAAGTCCGCTGAAACCCCAAGGCCACGCTCCAGAGCCACTGGGGACAGGGCAACCCTCGGACTTCGGCACCCGGCGCCAGACCTCGAAAACGCTCCCACTGAAATCGAGAAAGGGAATCAGCAAGTGAGTTATCAACACCCGGAACATGAACTGCAACAAAACAGGCATTCAACCGCAACCCCCGTAACACCAGATGCCGCAGTAGATTCAACACCGGCGGTGAGTTGGCGGACTGGCTGTTGATCGCCTGAACAACACCCATATTGTCGCAGTAAAATCGCACCCGCCGATTCCTGAGCCAGTCCCCCCACAATTCAGTAGCCAGAACAATCGGAAAAAGCTCCAACAACACCAAATTGGAAAGAAAACCAGCCTGTTCCCACTCCACCGGCCACGCCTCCGCACTCCACTGCCCCCTGCAAAAAACACCGTAACCACACGAACCAGACGCATCCGAAAACAACTCCAAATCCACATTGCTGACCACCGCATCCATCCACACAGACCGTCCATTGTAATCCACCAAAAAGGACTCCCATACCGCCAAATCATCCTTCACAGCCCCCGGCAACCGCAAATAATGAAAAGGCACAGTAACACCCGCAGTCGCCAAAGCCAAACGCCGGCAAAAAACCCGCCCCATCGGCAAAATGCGACAGGCGAAATTCAACTTGCCCAAAACCGACTGAACCCGCTTAAGCTGAACCTTCCTAGCCCGCCTCAAAAACGCCACCTCCTGCAACAGATCCAGCACCTTATCGCCAGGCAGACGACATTCCATAGCCAAACTGTCGATCTCAATCCCCAAAAACTTAATGACAGTGGACGGGCCTTCCGTCTTATCCGCGGCCAACGGAACGCCAAAACGCGCCGCAACCCGCTCCATTGTATGCAGCAAGACAGCACACACCCTGGACCCAGCCGGGCCCAAAAACAAAAAGTCATCTAGGTAGTGCAAAACAGAGCTCCACCCCGCCTCTTGCTTCACCACCCACTCAAGAAAACAACTAAACGACTCAAACAAAGAGCACGAGATCGCACACCCCATGGGCAAACAACAATCCACAAAAAAACAACCCTCCCACCGAAAACCAAGCAAATGGAAACTACCTGGGTGAATGGGCAACAACCGAAAAGCCGCCTCGATATCCGTTTTAGCAAGCAGCGCGCCGTGCCCAAAACGTCGCACCCAGCGCACCGCCTCGTCAAAGGACGTGTATGACACCGAGCACAACTCGTCCGCTATCCCGTCATTCACAGACCCGCCCACCGGGAAAGACAAGTGATGAATGAGCCTGAACTTATTGGGCTCCTTCTTAGGGACCAAACCCAAAGGGGAAACCCACAAATCAGGCAAAGGAGACACCGCAAAGGGGCCGACAACCCTACCAGCCGCAACCTCCTTCACAATCTTCTCCCTTACCACCTCAGGAAAACGCAAAGCCGAGGACAAATTCCGGGACGCAACCTGCGCCCCAACCAAACCACAAGGAATAACAAACCCCTCGGTAAACCCCTCCAACAACAACCGAGCCGCCTCCCTATTTGGATACGTCCTTAAATACGGCTCCATCTCTCCCACTCTCACCGGCGTCACCCCTTTTCTGCATAGTCTCGGGTCCCTTACCCTTCCCACGCCAGGAAGCATCGCGACAAGCTATGGGCCCCGCCGCAACCGGAGCACTCATGCTTGTACCTGCAGTCGGACAAAAACCTGCAATGACCCTCGTTGTACTGCCAACAACAACCCCGTCTAGCCCCCCCTTGAGGCTCCGCAGCCGAGGAACCCCCGGCCGCCCCACGAAAGGGCTGAGACCCCCCCCGGGGCGCCGCCATCAACCGCATCCAGAGACCAATATCCTTGTGGTCCCAACGAATGCTAGGCCTGACCGCCTTCCGCTGCCGGAACTGCTCGTCATACCTGAGCCATGCCACACCCCCATACGTCCGATGAGCCTCCCCCACCGCATCCATATAGCAAAAGAGAGCCGAGCAGTGCTCAGGCGCCTTTTCCCCCACCACGCTGGCCAGAATCGCAAAGGCCTGCAGCCAATTCTGAAACGTCCGCGGAATCAACCGATACCGCCTCCTTTCCTCCTCCTCCTTCTTACTCTCATCCGGCTTACCCCTATCCAAATTAAATTTTTCCAACGGAAGCAAAGAAAAAATCTCCACGTATTCATCCTTCCATATCTTCTCCTTGACCTCCATCTTCAAATGAGCCCCCAACGGCCCCTCAAAACACACGTAAATCTCACCTTTTGCAGCATCCGCCAACCGAACACCATCAACCACCTCACCCCTAGGCCCAGCCGCCACTCCGGAACCCGAGGCCACCACACAAGCCCCAGCGCCCTCGTCACCCGCCCCTAACTAACCCCGCGCCGCCCCTGGAACCAGCGCCACCTCCGGAGCAGGAGACCACACCGCCGCCGGGGACCCAGCAGAACCCGGACCCAACCGAGACAGCAACGCAAGCATACCAGACAACACATCCCGCACCAACGCCTCAGAACCCCCCCCAGCATGCACTACATCACCCACAACCCCCCCAACAGGAACCTGACACGAAGATCTCTCACCTGGCCGTCCCCGGGCAGATCCACCGGCAGCCGCAAGCCTTCCTTCAAGCACCACCGACGAGACGTCACTCCTGGATGGCTCAGCAGTGCCCCCGAAGGAGCTGGCCGGACCGCCAGCCGCAGATACGTCTTCTGGGTCCACATTCACCCTCCTCCAGCTGCGACGACTCCTCCTCGGACTCCACCTGCAGGAACCGGACATCCGCAACACCCTCCGCAGAAGAGGCCGCAACACCCGGCCGCGAACTCCTTTCCAATGGCACATCCGGAAATCCAGGCTCCACAGCAGGTACACTGTGAGCCGCAGTACCACGGTCACCACCAGAGGGCGCACCCCCCTCATCAATCCTGATCAAGGTGCTATGACGCCGACCCACCACTAGAGGTCGCGCCGCACTCCTCCCACCAGCAGAAGGACTCGGATCCAAGCTCCCGCCGCGCTGCAGCCGCCGGTCAGAGGACACCGACCGCGGCGCCTGCCACACGTCCCCGCCGGCACCCACAAGGCCCAGGCCCGCAGCCGACCCAGCCGTCCTGCCACCGCTCTCCACAGGTAAGCCGCGACCCCGCGCCGCCCGCAACTCCTCCAGCGGCGAGGCAGCCGCACTCCTCCTCTCTCTGCCCCTTGGAGACCGGGAGACGGGACCCGGACCGGACTGTCCCTCTCCCGCCGACCGACCGGATCGCGCCGCAGTCCTCCCGCTGCGCCTGGGGGCCACCGCAGCCCTCGCAGGCCGCAGCGGAGGGTGCCTGGAGGGACTCCTCACTCGCCGGCGCACACGAGGCGTAGCCTCAGGGCTCAGGCGCTCCGGGGGAACCGACCGCCTAGCCCGGCAAGGACGCACAGACCCATCAGCCGCAGAAGGGGGGTTCAGGACCGCGCGCATAGATTCCTGCAAACGGTCAGCACCATGTACCTGCACCGCCGCCCTAACCGCTGCCATTAATTCCTCCAGAGACATCCTAAACGTACTTGCTCTGACTTCTCACTGCCATAAGCCCCTCCTTTGCCTACCTCTATATACTGCCCGCGAATCTGCTGACCCTCCTCTTCCTCCCTTAAACCAAACCCCTACCATGCTTAACCTTAACCCTTCCCATCCTGAGGTCTTCCCCCTAAGTCAAGCCGCACTCCATTATGGCTGCGCCTCATTCCGTCGCTTTCATTATATCAATACAATATCAGGAAGTGTCAGGGAAACCCTCGGCAGCCGCAGGTCACCTCACAACCACTAGGTGGCGCACACAGACTCATGTGGCAGGAGATATCATCTCACTGAGAGCCCTGTCACCTGTCTGAGCCGTATATTATACCTATACTACAATATAAAGTACCGCCACATACTACACTCGTCATGCCACATCACAGGACCAGCCTAATAGAGGAAATTATGGGGCACTAATAATGATACAGAGGAAGAGAAGCGTTCTCTACTGGAGCCTGATATGTGATGATGTCACGTGTGGTTATAGACGTGTCACAATTTAGGTTGTGATGTGCGGCTTTATACTGTGACACGTCGCAGGCGGACAGTGCGCAGAATGCTGCAGCTTTATATGCTGATACATACGAGGTGAGATCACAGGGCGGCCACAAACTCCGATCTGCAGCGCCCTCCAGAGGCCACGTTCACACACAGCTTTTTACTGGTGTTTTCCGAAGTTGGGTGATTTTTGCAGTAAAGGTCTATGGAAAGTATCACACAGAAGAGTTTTATTCCTGGAGTTTTTCTAATTGTGTTTTTTTTTCTGCCTCTTTTCAGAAGCGCAGTGTGCTGGAGATCTGGCGGCTCTACATCTTTCACTATAGAGGAAAAACATTTCACAGACGTCCAGAAAGAAACGCGGCTGAAAACAGACAAAGTCTGTTCTGTCACCTGCTGATGTTGCTGTATTTTTTAGTGACTTCTTTTAAAACATGTAAAACATTTCTGAATTGCGGCTGAGTTCTGACCCCGTACTGGCTGATTAACAGGCCAGTGATCTGTCCGTGTCCTCCGTGGACAGCTCACATGTCCATAGATTTCCCTGTGTTTCCTCATATACCCTTGTCTGTCCACACCCCGCGGGTCAGTGCAGAACCCGAGACATACAGAACTCCATATAGTTTCCATAGAAACCGCAGGCGCCATCGTGTTCTGTCCTCACTCATCCACTGCATAGAAAGTGCATTACAGTTAAAATTAAGAGAAAAAAAACAAAACTTAATAAAAATTCTAATCTCCCCCTTTCCCAATTTTACACATAAAAATAAATTATAAAAAATAAACATAATTGGTATCACCACATCCGAAAATGTCCGAACTATTAACATGTAAAAGTGATTATCCCGCACAGCCATCGCAGTTTTTTTGGTCACTTCACCCTCTGAAAATAATAATAAAATAAAAAGATCAAAAAGTTATTTGTGACCCAAAATGGCACCAATAAAATCGACAGCTCGCCGGCAAAAAACAAGCCTCAGCCCTGTAGATGGAAATATAAAGCGGTCATGGGGTCAGGATACGGGGGGGGGGGGGGAGAATCTGGGCCGTCATGGTGGACTCAAGGAAACAGAATTACCGGTAAGTCTAATTACGGTCTTTCCATTTCGTCCACCATGACGGCTCTACTATGAGAACTACCAGATTATTAAACAGGGTGGGTAACCGCTTGTAGAACCTTCTGACCGAAGGTTAAATCCATAGAAGCTGACACATTGATCCGGTAATGTTTGATAAAAGTACTTAAAGTCGACCAGGTGGCTGCTTTACAGATCCTGTCAAGGGAGACACCACCTCTTTCTGCCCATGAGGACGCCATAGCTCTTGTAGAGTGAGCTTTTATATTCGTGGGGCTGTCTAGACCCGACTTCTGGTAGCAGCAAATAATAGTAGATCTGATCCATCTTCCGATCGTGGCTTTGGATGCCTTTTTCCCCTTGTTTGGACCCCCATACTGAACGAAAAGGTTATCACCTTTCCTAAATTCTTTTGTTGAGTCCAGGTATTGTATGATAGTATTCCGGACGTCCAGGAGCTGGAACTGATCTTGTGATGGGTCGCCCTTGGGAAAAGATGGAAGGATGATCTCTTGGTCTCTGTGAAAGTCCGACACTACTTTAGGGAGAAACCCAGGATCTAAACGTAAAACTATTCTGTCCGGGAAGATCGTGAGGTATGGTTCCCTGCAGGACAGCGCTTGGATTTCACCCAGACGTCTGGCTGAAGTGATTGCCACTAGGAAGGCTGCTTTTAAAGATAGGTGTTTGAGAGACATCTCTTGCGTAGGAGAAAAAGGCGAATTCGTAAGGTTTTTTAGGACCAGGTTTAGATCCCATTGAGGCGTCCTAGGGGTTAAGGAAGGTCTCAGTCTTGAGGCAGCTTTTATGAACCTCCTTATCCACCTGTGACTGGCCAGGTCTGTATCATAACAAGCCCCCAAAGCAGAGATCTGTACTTTGAGAGTGCTTGGTCTAAGGCCCAGATCTAACCCACGTTGGAGGAAGTCTAGCACTTTTTTGATATTGGGGGAAGAGTTTACGGGAGGAGTCTGGCCTAGCCAACTACAATATTTCTTCGATATCTTCAGATATATTGCAGAAGTAACTTCTTTTCTACTGGACTTAAGGGTGTTTATGACTTTCTCTGATATCCCCTTGCTCTTTAGGATTTCGCGTTCAGGATCCAGACCGAAAGTCTGAAAAGACCTGGATTCTGGTGAAGAATTGGACCCTGAGAGATAATGTCCTCCTGTGGGGGGATTATCCAGGGTTCTTCCAGAGCTAGTTCTTTTAACACTGGGAACCAATTCCTTTTTGTCCAGTACGGGACAACTAGTATTACGGTTACTGGGTCCGATCTTATCTTCTGCAGCACCCTGGGTATTAAAGGCCAAGGGGGGAAGGCATAGCCTAGATCCCAAGACCACCTGACTGAGAATGCGTCTGTCGCCCAAGGGTTGTCTCTTGGGTTTAGGGAGCAAAAGGGATGGACCTTTGCGTTCTTTTTTGATGCAAATAGGTCTATCCTGGGGGTTCCCCATCTCCTGGTAATCTGCCCGAAAACGATTGAGTTTAGGGCCCATTCCCCCGGATCTATGGTTACTCTGCTGAGAAAATCCGCCTGTATGTTTTCTGTACCCTTTAGATGGATAGCAGTGATGGATAGAACGTTCTTTTCCGCCCAGGAGAATATTTTTTCTGCCAACTCCTTTAAGCCTAATAATCGTGTGCCCCCGATGTTTTAGGTATGCTACGGCTGTTACGTTGTCCGAGAGGATCTTTAGGTGTTTTCCGGAGACCCTGTCCCGTGATAACTTCAGTACCTCCCAGATTGCCCTCAATTCTCTGTGATTTGAGGAACATTTTTTCATGGCGTCTGACCAAGTGCCCTGGTAATATATTGAGCCTATTTTTGCTCCCCATCCGGTACCACTTGCATCTGTGTTTATTTGAATCTCTGGATCTTTTACCCAGGGTACGCCCTTTTGCAGGTTTTCCTCTTTCGTCCACCATTTTAAATCTGATTTCACCTGATTCGGGATGGGGATTTTTTTCTCTAGAGAGCACGGTCTCTTGTCCCAAACCCTCAGGATCCAAGATTGGAGAATCCTGGTGTGGACCTGAGACCAGGATACCGCTGTTATGCAGGAGGTCATTGTGCCTAGGAGGCTCATGGCATTGCGAATGGAGCACTGGGATTGACTTCGGAATTTTTGTGTTTTTTCCATAAACGACGTGACCTTTTCCTGAGGGAGGGATGTCACCTGGGAGACCGAGTCCAGTATTACCCCCAGAAACTTCATTCTGGTTGAGGGGACTAAGCTTGATTTTTTCAGGTTTATTACCCACCCCAGGTCTGAAAATCTGTGCATCAGGTCTCTGGTGATGCTGTTTGTCTCCTGCTCCGAAGGTCCCAGGACCAGAAAGTCGTCCAAGTATGGGAAAATTTTTATCCCTTCTGCTCTCAGGGGGGATATCATTTCTACTACTAGTTTTGTGAATACCCTTGGAGCAGATGAGATCCCAAAGGGTAACACGGTGAACTGGAGGTGTCTTACAATTCCTGAGCTGTCCACTAGGGCAAACCTGAGGAATTTTTGCGATGATCTGTTTGTGGGGACGTGATAGTACGCGTCTTTTAAATCTATGGACGTCATGAAATCTCCTGTTTTGATCAGGGGAATGATGGATGTTACAGATTTCATCCTGAATTTTCTGTATGCGACCGCTTTGTTTAATCCCTTTAGATTTATAATGGTGAGGGAGGAACCATCCGGTTTTTGTACCAAAAATAGACTGGAATAATAGCCCCTTCCTCTTTCTGCACTTGGGACTTCTGTCACAACGCCTGAGTCTATAAGTTGCAGGATACCCTGCCAGATTTTTTCTATTATTTTTGGACTGTGAGAGGTTATTTTGAACCTCTTTGGGGGGACTGAGGAAAATTCTATCCGGTAGCGTCCCGAATTATATTTAGGGCCCATGGATTTTTTGTAATGGACTCCCACTGGGACAGAAAATTCCG
This sequence comes from Bufo gargarizans, assembly GCF_014858855.1. NCBI lineage: Eukaryota > Metazoa > Chordata > Amphibia > Anura > Bufonidae > Bufo > Bufo gargarizans. The sequence goes on from NC_058080.1 coordinate 727,813,963, forward strand.
CAGTCTTCCCCCTACTCTGGCGTCATTGTTTATCTTTATTTTGGGGGTTAAGAAGGAAACCTCTGCCTTTTCCCCCGTTCTGGTAACTTCATCTACCCCCCTTTCCCTTGCCCCTATAGGGTCTAGTTTGGGGGTTGGAAGAACGAAAGGGCTTCTTTTTGGTCTCTTCTGGGAACCCCTTTTTTTTTATCTGCAGCCTTTTCCAAGATAGAGTCTAATACGGGTCCAAAAACGTATTCCCCAGAAAACGCTATGGAGCATAGTTTTGCTTTTGATGCTCTATCCCCTCCCCAGGCTTTCATCCACAAAGCTCTCCTTGCGGAATTGGTGAGGGCCGCATCCTTAGCGGCGAACCTCACCGACTCCGCCGAGGCGTCCACCAGGAAGGCCGTGGCAGATCTGAGGAGTGGGATAGAACTCAAAATTTCCTCCCTAGGAGTCTTGTTTTTAATGTGTTCTTCTAGTTCGTTAAGCCAGAAACACATAGATCTTGCGACCGATGTTGCGGCTATATTGGTCTTGATCCCAAACATAGCTGCCTCCCAGGATTTTTTTAGGAGAGAGTCGGCTTTCCTTTCCATTGGGTCCTGTAGTTGTGAAGAGTCCTCAAATGGGAGGGAAGTCTTCTTAACTACTTTTGCCACTTGGATGTCAATTTTGGGGGTCTCGTTAAACAATTTGACGTCCGCTGGATCAAACAACAAACGGTTTCTGAATTCACGAGATACCCCTAGTCTCCTCTCGGGGTCAGTCCACTCGTCTAAGATCATGTCCTTTAAATTTTCATTCATTGGGAAAACTTTTGACTTTTTTGTTCTGAGTCCCCCGAACATCTCGTCCAAGACTGACTTTTTCACCTCCTCAATCCCCATGGTTGCTCTGACGGCTCCCAATAGCTCCTCCATATCCTCGGAAGAAAATAAATATTTCTTACTATCTTCCATTATCTCCCCCTCTGATAGAACGTCAAAGTCCACGTTCTGTCCAGAGGTGGAGGCCCCCTCGTCCATAATCTCAGAAACAGAGGAGGATGGGGCGGATAATCTAGATTTTTTTGCATCAGGAGGTGTAGACGGGGCTGATCTGAGGGAGGCCAAAGAGGACTTAATTTCGTTCTGAATAAGCGTTTTGACCTCGGACAAAATTGACGGTTGCTCCTCTTTTATAAGATCTTTTATGCAACTCTGGCAGAGCTTCTTTTTATAATTCTCAGGAAGCTTTCTATTACAAGTTGTACATCTTTGCACTTTAGACCTTGTCCTGGGCTCTTTAACTCCCTATAAGAGAGGAGCAGCCAGGTATCAATAGACAAACCAGCAAGTAAGTCAAAAAGAGATACATCATTTTGTCTTTCCCCACAGGGGAACTCACAGTTGGAGTAGCCGTGGGGAGCTTCGGGGTCCATCTGGGCTGTAGAGGCGTCCGGGGCTTCAGGAGCAGACATCAGAGCTGTATGCGCCAGGAGGAAGATCGGTGCCACTGCCTTATTTGAATCTGCCGCCACAAGTAGTTTGTCTGGCGTCTGACGTCACCGCCGAGCGCCCGATCCAAGCTCCGCCCCTTCCGCCTCCAGCGCCGGAAGCAGAGAGTAATGCTGAGGCCTCCCGGAGTCGGCGTTCAGCATGCTGCTTCCTGCGGTCAGCTTCCTTTACATGGGGAAGGGGGACCGCACTGTGGGGAGGGATACAGGCTCCTGCTACAGAAGCGAGATCGCTCCATATGAATCCCCTGCCCAGCTTTGGACCGGACCGCAAGAGGGCAGGGGATGAGGACGGAATCCTCAGGTATTCATATAAAATAATAAACTTTTCTCTTCACCTCCACCAGGAGGGCTCTCTGTGTGGTTGACCCCGTAGGGACAGGAAACACTGAGGGTGAGTGTGGGTGGTGGCCTTTTAAACTCTGTGTGTTCCTGCCCCTACAGAGGTCAAGGGTCAATCTCATAGTAGAGCAGTCATGGTGGACGAAATGGAAATGGTGTTTTCCTGGGTTTTTAATACAAGTTATGGTAAATTAAATGGAGCCATTAAAAATGCACACGACCGTAGGCTCAGTCTGCATCCGATCTGCAAATCTGATGTAGACCCCATTAATCTCAACGGGGCCACAAAACATGCGGACATTACACCGTGTGCTCCCCACACCCTGAAGTCTGTCCTGTGGTCTCAAAAAACATAAAATGTCCTATTCTCCATTTCGAGGACAGTAATAACGAGACGTTTGTGAAACTCACCTGTAAAATCACTTTCTCGCTTAGTTCATTGGGGGACACAGGACCGTGGGTATAGCTGCTTGCTGCCACTAGGAGGCGACACTAGGCTGAAAAGTGATAACTCCTCCACTGCCGGCTATACCCCCTCTAGCCTGGAGAGAGCATATCAGTTTGTGCCCAAGCAATAGGAGTAGGAGGAAAAAAAAAAACACATACAGTAAACCACCAATAACTGACCAATGCCAGTCGAATCGATCCAGAACTGAGGGCCATACCGGCTCCTCAACCGCCAGCATTTACGGGAAACAGAAATTACTGGGTGGGAGCTGTGTCCCTCAATGAACTAAGCGAGAAAGATTTTACAGGTGAGTTTCACAAAAATCTTGTTTTCTCGCCTGTATCATTGGGGGACACAGGACCATGGGACGTCCGAAAGCAGTCCCCGGGGAGGGAAACAAACCACACGCCCATGGAGAAACAACGACCCCGAGGACGCGTAACCCACTGCCGCCTGCAAGACCTTGCTGCCTGGAGCAGCAGCCGCCCGTAGGAAGACACCCGGTAAGACTTGGCGAACGTGTGCCCGGAAGACCAAGACACTGCCTTCTACAACTGGAAAGCTGCTGCAAGACTGAGATGAACCCAAGAAGCGCAGGCCGCTGGTCGTGTGGGCCAAGGCTCAGCGAGCAATGCCTTACCCCGGGAGCGGAATGCCCAAGCAACTGTTAAACGGATATACCTGGAAAACAGCCCTTGGAGGCAGTGAGCTTTAACAAGGACCTCCAGGAAAATTTTTGTAAAAGTCCGTACGGCGGCAAGCGCTAGTCATGGACAAGCAAACCTCGGAGGCCAAATCACATGGCTGATAGAGAGCTCGGTCTGTAGAATGCGAGCGAGAAAGAAGAGAAATCCATGTCTGTGAGGACGTGGAAGGGAGACTACCTTCTGCAAAGAAAGAGGATACTGGATGGAGCACCGCCTTATGTTCCTGATAAGAGGAAAAAATAAAAAAAAAGTACGAACAAGAAGGCGTATTAACTCTGAAAAATGCCACCAAAACGCTGGCTCCTGGCCGCAATTGCGGGAGTAGAACTAAAATCCAGGTCCGCAGGATCCTCCTCTGGCCAAGAGAACGCTCCTTAGGAAGCGGAATACTGGTAGACCGATGCCCTTATAGCTGTAGAGGTTTGTGGTGAGATTTCTAGACACGCGCTAGCCGTTGTGGAAGACTCTCAGTCCACCACTGGAATGTGCAGTGAAAGAATGCCCACCGTTGGTTTGAGGTGACGTAGACAATACTCATATCTGAAGAAAGCACCGATGGTGTCACGGCATCAACCATTAAAACCCCAAGTCCTGCTTATAACGGCAACCTAGTGGTTGACGAGTGCTGCAGGGACTAAGCTACCCAGTAGAGTGCCCCGAAGGTAGGTGCTGATCAGCAATGGCAATTACGCCATCGCCACGACTGAGTTGACGACAGGAGGACAACAGTTGCCAGAGGAACAGGCACTCCTAGGTAGTGTAAACCAGAAAGAGGCCAGAGCTAAAGTCCATTGCCTCTGAGACTGACGCTCTACAGAATCTATTGGTAATGCAATACTCCACCTGAAAATGAGGCCATACAAGAGAAGCCACAAGAGTAATGCTAACGCCATACTCCAGCTGAGGAGGAGGCCGCACCGTAGAGGTCACTGATTTCAGTGTTAGAAGAATCCGTCACCTGATGAAAAAGCTGTGCAGCAGGAACCCTAGCATGTAATGGTGACGCAAACACCCCTTGTGCAGTAGGAGCTACCGCATGCTCCGCCAGCATAAAATGGAAAGGGTGCTGAACAGGAGCACTCGCCCAAGCAGTGGTAGGGTAGAATCCCTACCTGAATGGGGCTGCCCCACTACAGTGATTACGATCATCTAGCTCTAGCGTGAAGACTTTCCATGCAAAGGAAAAAACCCTTATAGTGGTCACTGCAGAGTGCCAGCATAACACCCACACCTAGATAAGGAAGAGTGGTGGACAAAGAATCCAGAGTCAGTGGAATACTCTGCTTGCTGGATCGTAATCACAGTGTGACAGACCTGAACGGTGGATGCCCATGGGGATGGGGGGTCTCTAGGACACAAGTTTTGCTGGATGACCCCACAGAGAGCACAAGGTCAACATTTTCGTGCCCCCAACCAGTGCCAGAAGAACAGAAGGATACAATCTGGAAGTAGCCATAGAATCTCGTGGCCGTATCCATATGCCACTAGATGGAGAGTACCAGGTACCAGCGGTACCGACTGTTGTCACGGACCACTTTGAAGGAAGCCAGGCATCTAGTGTCGTGGCATAGTTAAATTATAGCATGCAAAAAATGCTAGTGGTTCCCCCATAAAGGAACATTTGTAGAGGGTAATGTCACAGGAAGCATGTGATGGCAAAAGACTGATGGAATAGCATCCAGTGGTAGTGCGATCCTCTGGTTAAGGAAGGGGTAGCGCAATAGTCAGAAACGCAATCCACAGAACTGTAATTACCCCACCTATGGAGGGGGGGGGGGGGGAGAAGAATGCCTACGGTAAGCACTGCACTCAGTGGCAGAGCAATCACTCTAGCTATGACAGGGAGGAAGATATTCAGCAAGTACTGTAACCCGAGGTAGTGCAAGTACCTCACCTACCGAAGGGGGTAACGCATACAGCAGGAACTTGCATGTGAAGAGTTCAGTACCCGGCGGGAAGTGTAGATTACTTCACCCAAGTAAGGGGCAATGCATACGTAAACACTGCAATGGCAGTGAGAATTCCATAATGCCACCTATACAAGAGACTAACACATACAGACAGTACTGTGCCCAGTGGAACTGCAATTCCGCCACCTACAGAGCTGGGGACGCCTATGGCTGGCTTTGAGACCAGTGCTAGTGCGGTCAGTCCACCTAAGGAAAGAGGCAATACATAAGGCAAATACTGTAACCAGTAGTAGTGCAAATACCGCCTAGGGAAGGGGGTAATGCATACACCAGTCCGAATAACTGAACCCCCTCCCCCAGGTTTTTTTTTTTAGCGTGATCCTAGGTAGAAAGGGTGGGAGTGCGAAGGTGAGCCAGGAGAAATATGACCTGCTCTGATCTACTCGTGTGCAGTTCCACCTTTCAGCCTCTAGCCCATGGCTGTTGCAGGCCGCGTTGATTTTGATATAACAACCAAACTACCCGGGGGTGGAATGGAACTCCTACAGGTCCACTTACTGGATTGCGCAGGCGGAGATTTATCAACCAAATGACCCAGGAGGGTGGATTGGGAACTTCCAGAGGTCTTGAAAATTTCAGTTGTCCTCCACTGGCTTTGCGCAGGTGGAGCACACTCAACCAAACTTCCCCCGGAGGGCAGATTGGAAACCCTTCAGATGTACTCCACTGGCTTTGCGCAGGTGGAGCACTATCAACCAAACTGCCTGTAGGGTGGATTGGGAATCCTTCAGATGTACTCCACTGGATTTTGCGCAGTTGGAGCATTATCAACCAAACGGTCCCGGAGGGCGGATCGGAAACCCTTCAGATGTACTCCACTGGCTTTGCGCAGGTGGAGCATTATCAACCAAGGGCGGATTGGGAACTGTGAGAGTGCAGGACCTGTATGGGCGCACTTTTTTTTTTTTTTTTTTTGGTGTCAGGACCTAACCTCAAATGGACAAGGGGCAGGAAAGGAAAGGCTGCATACTGCAATATTAAGGCACATTGTGCCTGCAGATAGAAACCCAGGGTAAGGGTAATCTGGTCACCGGCCTCAAAGATGTGGCTGGGCAGGAAGGGTTAAACTGGCCAAGGACCAGGGCGGAACCAACTGGCTCCCGGGGAGAATTCGCACCAGAAGATGGACCCGCCCCCCCCACACCTGAGGGTGGAAGTCGTGGCCTAGAAGGCCGCAAAGCCGGGAACTAAAGTTTTTTTACGTAGGCCGACCGGGACTCACCGCCAACCGAACAGCGATACCTGGATCAGTGCAAAGAATGAGGCTGCCTGTGCCCACAGGCCGCGAAAGTCCAACCCGTGGGCCGTGAGAAAAACAGAGCGGCCGGGAAGAAATCGGTAGGCTCGAATGAAGCCAGGGCCTAGATTTGGTGGCTCCCGGCCGACTGAGATCTCCGCTCCGCCGCCGAGAACGGAAGTACCCAAAACAGCACTAGCAGGCGCCCAGATGTATACCTGCCTTAAAAGTGCAGTGCTTGGCCGACCGGGGAGCCCGCCCGGTCGGTCTGAGAAAAGGGGGGTACTGAATGGAGCTCAGCAGGCGTCAGTTTCTGAATATCCCCTGCCCAATATGAGCCACGTAAAGATCGGGGGGGATGTGGATCTAAAATGCCGCCTCCGGGTTTGGGATTAACCCCTTCATTGCCCGATTTGTGAGGTGAGATGTGGCGACTGGTGGAGGACTTGCAGCCTCCTTAAGAAAGGGCCATGGTGTGAGGGGGACAGGGGAGGGTAGTAATACTCACCTGTCTTCATCTGTGGTCTTCACCCTTAGTCTTGTACCAGCAGGGCCACCCCACGACCGCTGGCATCAGGGGTATGGGCAGAGAAGGGCTGGAGAAGAGGTGGCCCTCTTGCTGGCGGGAAGCAGGGGAGCGAGGCTGCCCTGGTCTGCTTTGTCTTCTTGGGGGAGGCAGGGCGGTGGAACAAGCAACACCGGACAGCTTCCCAGGGACGCAAGCGTTCCTGTGCCCCATCCAGCAAATCTGTAAAAAATAGCAAAATGAAGAAAAATAAATAAAAAAAGCCACCCTGCTAAGCAGGGAGGTCTGCATCCTACGACACTAAGCTAAAAACTGATATGCTCTCTCCAGGCTAGAGGGGGTATAGCCGGCAGGGGAGGCGTTATCACTTTTCAGCCTAGTGTCGCCTCCTAGTGGCAGCAAGCAGCTATACCCACGGTCTTGTGTCCCCCAATAATACAGGCGAGAAATAACTTTTCTCTAGATGGACTGCAAAATACATAAGCGCATGAAGCCCTCAGACGGCTTTGTGAACGGAAACGTAAAAACTTTATGGTTCTTAGAAGTCGGGAAAAAAAAGCTAAAATATTTATCAGTAATGTGGAGAGAAGATGATAAATCTGCTGCAGATGACACTTATATACAGACTGTGCCAAAATCAAGGGTGCAGGTAAGGGGGGCGGTGGCCGCTGACACAACTATACCTGGTGCATTAGTCAGACATTAGTAGAGACGTCACATATTAAAGGGAACCTGTCACCTGGATTTTGTGTATAGAGCCGAGGACATGGGTTGCTAGATGGCCGCTAGCACATACACAATACCCAGTCCCCATAGATTTGTGTGCTTTTATTGTGTAAAAAAAACGATTTGATACATATGCAAATTAACCTGAGATGTGTCCTGTCCCTGACTCATCTCACATACAGGACTCATCTCAGGTTCATTTGCATATGTATCAAATCTTTTTTTTTTACACAAAAAAAGCGCACAGAGCTATGGGGACTGGATACTGCGGATGTGCTAGTGGCCATCTAGCAACCCATGTCCTCAGCTCTATACACAAAATCCAGGTGACAGGTTCCCTTTAAGCAGTAGAAGAGTTGTGTACTCCGCACACCATAAATCCACTGTAAGTGCCCGTGAGAGTTGTAGAACAGATAATGTGCAAATGTTTAAATTTTATTTTGTTTACAGATTATCATTGTATACATCCAGAGTAAATAACTAGTATGTAGCCACATAAATAATAGTTCCTGGATCCAGCGCCATACCTACTGCACCGCCACCAAGATCCTGCTGAGGAAGGTCATATTAGACTGAAACGTTCGGGAACTATGATTTATGTGGCTACATACTAATTATTTACTCTGGATGTATACAATGATAGTCTGTAAACAAAATAAAATGTAAAAATGTGCACATTATTTGGAGTGCCGTTGATTAACCCTATATCTGTTCTACAACTCTCACGGGCACTCACAGTGGATTTATGGTGTGCGGAGTACACATCTCTTCTACTGCTTAATAGCAGTTAAGCAGCAGTCAGCAGTTTATCTCATAGACATAACACTGGTGCGGAGCATAAAATAGTATAAACTCCATGTATAACGTGTGCCCCACATGTCTCAGTCCTGTACACATCTCTTATACTCACCGTAATTCCTTTATCCTGCAGGCCGGACTGGACAGAGCCTCCATCAAGTCACTGAAGTGAGGACCAGACAGACGGTTATCAGACAGGTCAAGTATCTTCAGGGACCGGTTATTCCTTATTCCAGATGCCAACTGGATGCAGGAAGTGTCTTCTAGATCATTATCATCCAAACTGTAAGAATAAGATGAGATGTGGGTGAGGCGTCCACAGTCTGTAGATTGTGACTGTGGAGAGAAAATGTCCCCGGCTGTTAGTAAAATCCGTAAATGTCATCACTAGAAGCCGCCTCTTGTGTGTGGTGGACGTCAGGAATGGCGTCAGCTGTATGATATGTCCATGTCCTAGAGATCCAGAACTCTGAGGAGTGTCCTCACTTTATGGCATGTCATAAATCAGTGATGATGGCAGCACATGAATGTACAATAGTCTTAAAGCTGGAGGAACTTGTGTCAGCGTCATCAGCTGCTGAGAGCTCTCCTTCCTCCATCTATTGTGGCCCTCAGTCTGTGGCTCCTGTGGTCTCAGTCTCCTTCCTCCACCATCTATTGTGGCCCCTGTGGCCCCCGCTTTCCTCCTCACATTACTACAGGACACATGTGGCTCTGCCCTCGCTCAGTCAGTGTTTTGGGGGATGGATTATTAGTAGACATTACACTACATTCAGGGTTTCTCTGGATTCTGCTGGTATTATTACTTATTGATAACGAGCAGTAATCGTCTCCATTCTGAGTAAATTACAGCCGAGGTCATCAGTAATAATACCGCCATACAGCTGTAATGTAGCACAGGCAGAGATGAGCGCTCTATGGCGGTAAGGGCTCATGTACATATTACAGCTCTGTATAACCTGGGAGTCGCTCAGACCCATAATCCGCCCCATAGACGCAGATGTGTTCTTCCTGTCCCTCCAGATGTCTCTCAGGACATAGGACACCTCCTCCATGTGGAGGCACAATGCAGGTTCTGATGAGGTCAGTCCTAGAACACTTTCCTGTGTATTATCCGGGGAGGGGGGGGTCACGGCTCCCATTATGTGTTACACAGCGGGGGGCAGGTATTACTGATAGCGCCTCCTCCATGTGGAGGCACAATTCAGGTGTCACGGTGGGGAGTGGGGAAAACTCCCCACCGTACAATGTCACCAGGTACTAGGCTGAAGGCAGGGAAAAGGGAGCTGGTCACCTCCTAAAGCATCCCTAAAATAGCCCTAGTCTCCTGGCTGTATGAGCCGCCTTCAATGGTAAGAGGGCTCATACCCACGAACCTAGAGGTCTAGGAATCCCTGCATCGCCCTCAACATCGTGACAGGGCAGAGACCTCCTGTTCATCCATCACCACGGATGAAAGGCGTCTCCAGCGGCCCAGTAGCTGACAGGGAGAAAGACAATGCAGCAACTTTACGGCAGGTAAGGACTGTCGGTAAACTCCCCTCAACACTTGCGGCCCCCTCCATGTTAACCAACAATAAACGACACTGACACAAATCTCTCTTTATAATCTTTATTGTCATTGTTGGATGGTAGTTGGCCACAGCTTTTTATTAACGACATAATATAAACCAAACCCGTGCTATCTGCTGGCCGCTGGCCTCCCAGCGGGCAGTTACGCCAACTTTCTCATTCCAACATTTAACTTTTCTTTACCTGCCGCCAGCTGTGACTTATAAAATTTACCCCGAAGTTCGGGCCATAAACACATGATATCCAAAACCTTCTTCAAACGCATCCACATGAGGGAGGGAGGGACAAAGCGCTTCTGCCAAGAGGAAGATGAGGGGCGGGACAGAGCATTTTATAGGCTCCGTAAACTAACCGCCCCTTCCTGTCCAGCCGGATTCCATATTAACCCCATAACTACTGAATAGACCTGATCAACTACTTTACGGTCCGAAACCATCCCCAAACAGGATAGGGAACACCAGGAAGGGGGGGACCCCCAGTCCCTGCCCACCCTCCATAGTGTAACAACAGAACATCAAACACTTACCTGCCGCAGCAAAGCTCCCTGCTGCCGTGTGCACAAAGCCCAGGGCAGCAGGGAGAGTGTAAGATCCTATTCACTGTAATAGATCTCTATCAGGGGGATAGGACAAGGGTTCTAGCCCTAAGGGGGATAATAGTTATTAAATAAAAAGTTTAAAAAAACAAAGTAAAAAAAATATATATATATATATATATATATATATATATATATATTAAGTTTAAATCACCCCCTTTCTCAATTTTACATATAAAAATTATAAACAATAAAAAAACTAACATATTACATATTGCCACGCCCGAAAAAGTGCTAACTTTTAAAATATAAAAAAATATCTCCTATACAGTTAACGCCGTAACAGAAACAAAATAAAAATAATCAAAACCGCACAATTCGCCATTTTTAGTCACCTTGTCCACTCAAAAAATAGGATAGGACTGTTCTATTATGGGCCGGATGTTCCAAAAAATGCGCAATGCACATGGCTTTTTTGGTGTTTTATATTTTTTGCATGGTATAGAACAGGAGTCGGCAACCTGCAGCACGCATGCCAGAAGTGGCACGCAGACCGCTTTCTGCTGGCATGCCAGCTGTCATCAAATGTTGGCAAGAAATTTCAGTCTCCTTGCCATTTGTTGGATGCCCCACCGCCGCGCTGCACTTCTGAAATAAAGATCCTCAGACGCGTCATGAACGACGCCTCTGCTAGGCCCGCCCCTCAGGCTTCCCGTCCGGACTCCACAGACGAGCGATAGCAGAGAGTGGCACTCTGCTACGCTACTGGCTGGCCTCTACTGTACCTCGCTGCTGCGCGTCTCCACCTCCTCAGGACTGACAGAAATGCTGCCAGAGGTATTTACAGTGTAAATGTACTGAGAGTTTGTGTGTGAACAGATTGGGGGTGGGGAGATGGGGAAACCGGCATGTGACCTGATTGGGACTGGGGGCAGGAAGGTGAGCTTGGGGAGATGAGCATGTCACCAGATTGGGGAGGGGGGGGGGAGATGGGGGAACAAGCATGTGACCAGATTGGGATTTGGGGGGGCAGGATTTTAATCTTAGGGAGATGGGAGAATGAGCATTGTGACCAGATTTAGGGAGGGGTAGGTTGGTGAGCCTGACTACTTTGGGGGGTGCAGTGGGGTTGGTCGGAATGTGATTAGTCTGTGGGGCCAGGGGAGGGGGTGAGATCTAACAGTGATTGGTGCAGCTCTGTGGGGGTCACCAGTATATGGGGTACCAATGTATGTCGGACAGTGGTGGGGGAAGGCAGCCCTCAGTCACCTAAAATTAGTGAGGGCTGCTCTTCCCCACTGTATGGATGGTGGGAGGGGTCCCCCATATATTGGTCCCTTAGGAAGATTCCGAGGAGCAGTGACAATCTCTATTATCTCTTTTATGTAAAAAGTTGTAAAGCGCTTTAAAGAGGACCTTTCATGGGTCCAGACTTTAGGTAGGGCATAAAGCAGAGATCCTATAGAGCTTACTATTATTCCTGTATTAACAAACAAACGGATCCCACAGGAGGTTGCCACGCTAATAAATCGGGCAAAAAAAGAAAAATCAGGTGGTCTCTAGGACCTTAGCGTGTTATTGCAGCCTCCCGGCAGTGGTTAAAACTAATCTTTATTGTTTTTCAACTAAAAAACATGTAAGTCTCGGGATCAAACAATTAAAACTATCAGGAATAGGTCATACACGGGATGACAATCTATATTGTTGAACTGTGATTCACTTCTGAACTAATGTGACCCTGAAGGGTTAAAGCCGCACACTCGGTGCCCACATGCATCAATTCAAAATCACTGTGTGACCTTCCTGCCTAAAAACTGAAAGCCTGCTTCCCTACATGTTTCGCCGAGCGATTCGGCGTCTTCAGGGGAAACTCGCAGGTACTATTATTCCTGGGCGCCGCTCCGTTTGCCCACCGTGCCCTCCAGTATTTTCCCTGCTCAGTATGCTAATTACTAGCATCGGAACAGGGAGGAGGAGACGCCAGGGTTTCTCAATGGGCGTCTCCTTCTCCCTGGCTGTAGCGCTGTAGGGAGAAAAAAACTCAGATAGACTCAGTCTCCTCCTCATTGTTTCGATACTCCTCAATATAATACAAGGCGCCAAAATCAACAGTGGGGCCACGGCGGACTAACAGGAAGGTCTTTTAAAAAAAGGTAACACCCTAATTAGACTTTTGCAAAACTGATTAAAGGTAAGAGGACCTTTGATTAGTTTTGCAAAAGTCTAATTAGGGTGTTACCTTTTTTCTTCAGGAGACATGACGTACCAATACGGCATGTTGTCCTGTTACTTAAGGACACATGACGTACCAGTACGTCATGTATAGTTCCGATCACCGCCGCCCGGTTCAAATTAGAGCAGCGCTCCTCTCCTCCTTTTTTGCGGGAGCTGAGGAGAGAGCTGCTGCACGTGGATCTAGAGCTGCACTGATCTCCAGCCAGCACCCCAGCACCCCCATCTGTGCCCTAGCACCCCCCATGTATTTAGGGAAAGATTAGGTTATGCAGGGATATTCAGGGAAAGTTAGTGAGAAAAATAAATAAGAATTTATGTTGCATCACCCTAAAACGGGTGTCTGGAGTCCACAGCACAGCTGTGTGACCCTAGACCCCCAGGGTTGCTGCAGCTTGAACCCCCCTCCCCCCCCCCCCCCCTCTCAGTTTTTTTTTTTTTTTGTGCGTACGCTGACTGTGGCCGGCACTCTTAGCGTCCGGCCACTTTTAGTGTCCGGCCACTTTTAGCGCATCGCACACCCAACCGCTGATCAACTTGGACGGTTGATCCGCGATTTAGAATTATTTATTTACTTTTTTTTACATTTTTTCCCCCTTTTTTTAGTTAGTCTTTTTTTTTTTTGTCTGTTAGGTTTAGGGTGAGTTCGCGAACACCCGTGCCCTCACACACACGCACACTGAATAAAGCTTTACACGCATGCACACACACACGCATACACACACTCCCCTATGGCCCGCTGGATGTTCTCGGCCGAGGAGGCATACGCCCAGCTTGCCTCCAAGTCCGAGAATCCCAGTGAGGACAAGGATGACCCCACTTTCCTGTTGTCATCCGCGTCCTCCTAATCATCTAGCTATGATGATGAGCCCCCAAGATGGCGGAGACGCCGCCAGGCAGAGCAAGGGGACCGCCATGCTAAGGACCCTGTGGCCCACCTTAGTACGAGCAGCTCTGGGGCTTGTACTAGTTTTCCGGCCCACCAGTTAAATCCACCGGAGCCCCCTGCCGGTGAACTTGTCTGGTGTACCCCAGAGCGATTTGAGCCCGTGATTCCTGATTTTGTAGGCCAACCAGGAATCCAGATTCCCACAGTGGGCTTCACTGAATATGACTATTTTAGTCTTTTTTTCAGTGACCACTTTGTAAATCTGATGGTGGAGCAGACGAACCTGTACGCCCAACAGTTCGTTGCTCAACACCCGGGCTCCTTTTTGGCTAGGCCCGGTGGCTGGACCCTGGTCAGTGCACCTGAGATGAGGACATTTTGGGGCCTCGTGCTGCACATGGGCCTAGTCAAGAAACCTAGTGTCAGGCATTACTCGAGTGGGGACGTCCTCTACCAGACCCCACTTTACAGTACGGCCATGACACGCTCCAGGTTTGAGGCCATCCCGGAAATGCCTGCATTATTCAGATAATGCAGCATATCCTCCCCGAGGTGATCCTGCCTATGACCGCCTGTACAAAATCAGGCCGGTCATCGATCACTTTGGGGCCAAATTTTTACAGGGCTATGTACCTGGAAGGGAGGTCGTGGTTGATGAGTCTCTCATTGAGCTCAAGGGGAGACTCATTTTCCGCCAGTATGTACCCTCAAAGCGGGCGAGGTATGGCGTGAAGCTGTACAAACCTTGTGAGAGTACCTCAGGGTACACTTACAAGTTTTGTGTGTACGAGGGGCGAGATTCCCGTATTCAACCCCCAGAATGTCCCCCCACTCTGGGTGTTAGCAGGAAACTTACGTGGGACCTTATACACCCACTGCTAGATAAGGGTTACCACCTGTACATGGATAACTTTTATACTAGTATCCCCTTGTTCCAGTAGCTCACCGCCAGATCCATGTCCGCTTGTGGGACCGTGCGGAAAAATCAACGCGGCCTCCCTGCCCACCCCCTCCAGGTACCTATCCCCAGGGGTGAGACTCGTGCCATTACCACTGGAAACCTGTTGCTGGTCAGATAAAAGGACAAGAGGGATGTCCTTGTACTGTCCACAATTCACGGTAACGGCATCACCCCTGTCCCTGTGCGAGGTACCGCGGCAACGGTCCTCAAGCCCGATTGTATCGTCGACTACAATCGGTATATGGGAGGAGTTGATCTAGCTGATCAAGTCCTCAAGCCATATAACGCCATGCGCAAAACCTGGGCATGGTACAACAAAGTTGCAGTCTACTTAGTGCAGGTTGGCTTGTACAACTCTTTTGTGCTGTCCCAGAGCGCTGGCAACACAGGGACATTCCTTCAGTTCTATGAGGCAGTCCTCAAGGACCTGATCTTTTCTGACTCGGAAAGAGCAGGCTGGAGTACCTCGGGAACTGGAGGCGCCCGGATTGTCCCTGGCCAACACTTTCCAGGTGTGGTCCCCTATACTGGAAAGAAGGGACGGATCCAAAAAAGGTGCAGAGTGTGTCACAGGAGGGGGATACTACTTCTCAGTGTGACACGTGCCCCGATCATTCGGGCCTCTGCATTATTGGTTGCTTCAGGGAGTACCTGTCACAAGGGTGTCAAGAGCCACGTCTGACTCCGTTATACCGGGGGTAAGGAAGTTGCAGCGGTTGGCTGTGCGCTCTATGTATACAGATAGTGCTGTTTCGTAATGGTAGCTTTCAGGGTTTGCCTTGCAATCCTTTTTGGCTCACTCAGGGATCCGTAGCTTCTTCTCCTCATCTGTTTCTTGTCCAGCTATCCCAACCACCTTATATTTCCCTCTCCCACTTCTCTGGTTGCCAGATATAGAGCTTCCTGCCTGGACTTCTATACTGACCCACTGGAGCTGTGTAGCTGTAATTCCTGGTTGTTGTTCCAGAACGTTACCCTCCGGATCCCTGTTGGGCTTTTGTTGTCCGCTGTTGTCACCCACCTGGGATTATATGTTTTGTCTGTATTGTCTGTCCTCTCCTTGGTGTTTTCCTTTAGTGTTAGTGGTGCAGACTCGTGATCCCACCGCCCCGTTCACTACCTAGGGCTCATCTCGCGGAAAGCCAGAGTTTAGGCACGTGATCGGCGTACGGGTGAGGAACCCGTCTAGGGACGTCAGGGCAGTCAGGTGCAAGCCTCAAGGTGAGTTAGGGGTCACCACCTTTCCCTCTCCCTTGGACAGGGCCTTCCCATTTCCCTCCCTTTGCGTCACGTATGTGATCGGCACGCCGGTCATGATAGTACGACACATCCATGGAGTACTAAATTTATATCCCAATTTAGCCACTGACAATCGGATAAAAAACTGGTTAAAAAATATTATTTAGTAAAACTAAAATAATTAAAAAAAGTAGACATATTGGGTATCGCCGCGTCTGTAAGAATCTGCTCTA
Organism: Bufo gargarizans; assembly: GCF_014858855.1. NCBI lineage: Eukaryota > Metazoa > Chordata > Amphibia > Anura > Bufonidae > Bufo > Bufo gargarizans. The sequence goes on from NC_058080.1 coordinate 727,829,858, forward strand.
TAAAAATACCCCCCAACCCCTCAGATGAACGCGGAAAAAAAAAAAAAAGGTGCAAAAAAAGGTATTTTTTTGGCACCTTGCATCACAAAAATTGTAATAGCATGCACTCAAAAAGTCATATGCCCCCCAAAATAGTGCCAATAAAATCGTCCTTTTATTCTGCAAAAAATGAGCCCCTACATAAGATAATCGGCTAAAAACTAAATAAATTATGACTCAGACTATAGAGATACTAAAATGTTTTTTTCTCTTTTTTTCTTTATAAAAAGATAATATAGTGTAAAACATAAATAAATAAATGAATGAAAAGTAGACATATTAGGTATCGCCGCGTCCGTAAGAATCTGCTCTATAAAAGCAATTTTTGGGCAAATTTTCCATGTTAATCCGTTACAGCCAAACAAAACTTAATATTTATTACCCTAGTACTGCAGTTTACAGAAACACCCCATATGTGGTCGTAAACTGCTGTATGACCAAACGGCAGGGCGCAGAAGGAAAGGAACGCTGTATGGTTTCTGGAAGGCAGATTTTGATGGCCTTTTTGGGGGGGCAGCATGTCCCATTTAAAACCCCCTGATGCACCCCTAGAGTTAAAACTCCATAAAAGCGACCCCATCTTAGAAACTACACCCCTCAAGGTATTTAAAACTGATTTTACAAATGTCGTTAACCCTTTAGGTGTTCCACAAGAGTTATTGGCAAATGGAGATGAAATTTCAGAATTTCTATTTCTGGTAACCTTGCCTCACAAAAATGTAATATAGAGCAACCAAAAATCATATGTACCCTAAAAATAGTCCCAACAAAACTGCCACCTTATCCCGTAGTTTCCAAAATGGGGTCCCTTTTATGGAGTTTCTACTCTAGGAGTGCATCAGGGGGGCTTCAAATGGGACATAGTGTAAATTAACCAGTCCAGCAAAATCTGCCTTCCAAAATCCACACGGCGCTCCTTTCCCTCTACGCCCTACTGTGTGCCCGTACAGTAGTTTACGGGCCACATATGGGGTGTTTCTGCAAACTACAGAATCGGGGCAATAAATATAGCATTTTGTTTGGCTGTTAACCCTTGCTTTGTTACCGGAAAAAATGGATTAAAATAGAAAATTTGCCCAAAAATCTAAATTCAGAAATTTTATCTCCATTTGCCATTAACCACTTCAACCCCCCCTAGCTGAAACCCCCTTAATGACCAGGCCACTTTTTACACTTCTGCACTACACTACTTTCAACGTTTATTGCTCGGTCATGCAACTTACCACCCAAATGAATTTTACCTTTTTTTCTTCTCACTAATAGAGCTTTCATTTGGTGGTATTTCATTGCTGCTGACATTTTTACTTTTTTTGTTATTAATCGAAATTTAACGATATTTTTGCAAAAAAATTACATTTTTCACTTTCAGTTTTAACTTTTGCAAAAAAAACGACATCCATATATCAATTTTTCGCTAAATTTATTGTTCTACATGTCTTTGATAAAAAAATGTTTGGGTAAAAAAAAAAATGGTTTGGGTAAAAGTTATAGCGTTTACAAATAATGGTACAAAAATGTGAATTTCCGCTTTTTGAAGCAGCTCTGACTTTCTGAGCACCTGTCATGATTCCTGAGGTTCTACAATGCCCACACAGTAGAAAAACCCCACAAATGACCCCATTTCGGAAAGTAGACACCCTAAGGTATTCACTGATGGGCATAGTGAGTTCATAGAACTTTTTATTTTTTGTCACAAGTTAGCGGAAAATTATGCTTTTTTTTTTTCCAAAGAGCACCTTTAGGATTTAACTGGTCATTTTTTACAGATTTTGATTTCAAACTACTTCGCACACATATGGGCCCCTAAATTGCCAGGGCAGTATAACTACCCCACAAGTGACCCCATTTTGGAAAGAAGACACCCCAAGGTATTCCGTGAGGGGCATGGTGAGTTCCTAGAATTTTTTATTTTTTGTCACAAGTTAGTGGAATATGAGACTTTGTAAGAAAAAAAAAAATATCATAATTTTCCGCTAACTTGTGACAATAAATAAAAAAATTCTAGGAACTCGCCATGCCCCTCACGGAATACCTTGGGGCGTCTTCTTTCCAAAATGGGGTCACTTGTGGGGTAGTTATACTGCCCTGGCATTTTAGGGGCCCTAATGTGTGGTAAGTAGTTTGAAATCAAAATGTGTAAAAAATGGCCTGTGAAATCCGAAAGGTGCTCTTTGGAATGTGTGCCCCTTTGCCCACCTAGGCTGCAAAAAAGTGTCACACATGTGGTATCGCCGTACTCAGGAGAAGTTGGGGAATGTGTTTTGGGGTGTCATTTTACATATACCAATGCTGGGTGAGAGAAATATCTTGGCAAAAGTCAACCTTTCCCATTTTTTTATACAAAGTTGGCATTTGACCAAGATATTTTTCTCACCCAGCATGGGTATATGTAAAATGACACCCCAATACACATTCCCCAACTTCTCCTGAGTACGGCGTTACCACATGTGTGACACTTTTTTGCAGCCTAGATGCGCAAAGCGGCCCAAATTCCTTTTAGGAGGGCATTTTTAGACATTTGGATCCCAGACTTCTTCTCACGCTTTTGGGCCCCTAAAATGCCAGGGCAGTATAAATACCCCACATGTGACCCCATTTTGGAAAGAAGACACCCCAAGGTATTCAATGAGGGGCATGGCGAGTTCATAGAATTATTATTTTTTTTGGGGCACAAGTTAGCGGAATATGAGACTTTGTAAGAAAGAAAGAAAAAAAAAATTTCCGCAAACTTGGGCCAAAAGAATGTCTGAATGGAGCCTTACAGGGGGGTGATCACCCATATAGACTCCCTGATCACCCCCTGTCATTGATCACCCCCTGTCATTGATCACCCCCCTGTAAGGCTCCATTGATACATGGATCAGATCCGCAAAACACATACGGACGTCTGAATGGAGCCTTACAGGGGGGTGATCAATGACAGGGGGGTGATCAGGGAGTCTATATGGGTGATCACCCCCCTGTCATTGATCACCCCCCTGTAAGACTCCATTCAGATGTCCGTATGTGTTTTGCGGATCCGATCCATGTATCCGTGGATCCGTAAAAATCATACGGACGTCTGAATGGAGCCTTACAGGGGGGTGATCAATGACAGGGGGTGATCAGGGAGTCTATATAAGGTGATCAGGGGTTCATAAGGGGTTAATAAGTGACAGGAGGGGGTGTAGTGTAGTGTAGTGGTGTTTAGTGCTACTTTACACAGCTACCTGTGTCCTCTGGTGGTCGATCCAAACAAAAGGGACCACCAGAGGACCAGGTAGCAGGTATATTAGACGCTGTTATCAAAACAGCGTCTAATATACCTGTTAAGGGTTAAAAAAAATCGCATCTCCAGCCTGCCAGCGAACGATCGCCGCTGGCAGGCTGGAGTTCCACTCGCTTACCTTCCGATCCTGTGAACGCGCACGCCTGTGGGAAATCTCGCGTCTCGCAAGATGACGCGTATATGCGTGACTGTGTGCAGCGCTGCCGCCTCCGGACCGCGATCCTGCGTTAGGCGGTCCGGAGGCGGTAAAAGGGCTTCTGTCACCCCACTAAACTTTTTTTTTTTTTTGTTTACTTCTAATCCCTACACTGCTATTTATGCCTACATAATCTAATTGATCATTTTGGTCCAGTAGATTTTCTTTAAAACATGCTTTTAAAATATCCAAATTACCTTGCTACCAGCAAGTAGGGCGGCTACTTGCTGGTAGCAGCCGCATCCTCCGATCCTAAAGACGCCCCCTCCGCATGTTGATTGACAGGGCCAGGGAACGGGATCGTTCTCTGCTGGCCCTGTTTGAATTCAAAATCTCGCGCCTGCGCCGTACCTGTCTTCAATCGGCGCAGGCTCACTGAGAGGCGGCCGCTCGCTCAGCCGCTCCATCCTCAATGCGCTTGCGCCGGGTGTAGATGTGACGTCATCGGCGCAGGCGCATTGAGGATGGAGCGGCCGAGCGAGCGTCCGCCTCTGTGCGCCTGTGCCAAATTAATACTGTTACGGCGCAGGCGTGAGATCTTGATAGCAGACAGGGCCAGCAGAGGATGATCCCGTTCCCTGGCCCTGTCAATCAACATGCGGAGGGGGCATCTTTAGGATCAGAGGATGCGGCTGCTACCAGCAAGTAGCCGCCCTACTTGCTGGTAGACAGGTAATTTGCATATTTTAAAAGCACGTTTTAAACAAAATCTACTGGACCAAAATGATTAATTAGATTATGTAGGCATAAATCACAGTGTAGGGATTATAAGTAAACAAAAAAAAAACTGTTTAGTGGGGTGACAGAAGCCCTTTAACTCTTGTGGAACACCTAAAGGGTTAACAAAGTGTGTAAAATCAGTTTTTAATACCTTGAGGGGTGTAGTTTCTAGAATGGGGTCATTTTTGGGTGGTTTCTATTATGTTAGCCTCGCAAAGTGACTTCAGACCTGAACTGGTCCCTAAAAATTGTTTTTTTTTTAAATTTTCTGAAAAATTTCAAGATTTACTTCTAAACTTCTAAGCCTTGTAACATCCCCAAAATATAAAATATAATTCCCAAAATGATCCAAACATGAAGTAGACATATGGGGAATGTAAAGTAATAACTATTTTTTGAGGTATTACTATATATTATAGAAGTAGAGAAATTGAAACTTGGAAATTTGCAATTTTTTTTATTTTTTGGTAAATTTGGTCTTTTTTTTATAAATAAAAATGATTTTTTTTTTTTTTTGGACTTCCGGTTCCTGTGCCAGCATGGTCGGATGCACTGAGTGAAGCTCTGCAAATCTCTGCTCCCTAGCTATCCAGATTGCAATCTCGTCAGAACCCGAACGTATCGGTACCTCATCTCCCACTGGGGGTGCATGGACCGGTTTTTGGTGACCATGGGGGAGTATAAACAAGCAAAAAAAACAACAGAAAGCAGCACAGCTGTTGGCAGCACCACTCGAAATGGCAGACCCGCCATTCTTACAATCACTATAGATTATAAAAGTCTGGCACTAGAAGTAGCGGCGCAAATTTTACCGGACTTACAAGAATCATTAGCTACTACCCTGTTGGCCTCCCTAGCGCACCTTCACCAAGACATTGCAGAACATGGCCGTCGTATCGATTCGGCGGATAAGAGAGTCAATACGCTGGAAGAGGCACAGGCTCAATGTCAGGCTACGTGCTCTCTGCTTCAGATGGAAAACAAGCAGATGAAGGCCTGCTTAAGGAACAACTTAAGTTTGGTTGGGGTGCCTGAGTCAGTCCCCACACGAGATCTAGTGGCCCTCTGTGAGAAAGACCTACCGATCGCTTTACAAATGTCAGCGGCGTGCAAGATGGAAAGGGCTCACAAGATAGGCCTGGCGCCACCACCAGCCGACCAGCGAAAGGGAGGGTGGCGGGGGGGTTGCCAATACATGCAGCCCTGGCCCAAAGGCCAAGACAAGTGATAGTCCGCTACCTGGATTTCTCCGACAAAGCTTCAATCCTGCGAGCTTACAAAAAATAGAAAATCTCATTGGAGATGGAAGGATCCCGAATTCTTCTTTTTGAGGACTTTTCCGCGGATGTGGCAAAACGCATTAGGGAGTTTTCGCCACTTTGTTCCAGCCTTTACCGGGAACAACTCAAATTCGCGCCAATACCCAGCAACACTGAAAGTACATTCCCCGGATGGCCAGCTACTCACCTTCCAGGATCCGCAGGCAGCTTGTCGGGATCTGCAACGGTTCATACCCAAGGACTGAAGAAGATGGTCGAAATATCACTGTTCAGGGTGGGAAAATGCGACTAGCAACCAGGCGACAGGAAGAGCCTGGTCATCACCAGGACTCTATGCTTGAGAGACCCTGGGTAACGTTGTGAGATAAGTTTTAAGGCCGATTTATTGGCCTGTATTTGTGGGAGGGGCTATGCCACGCTATTTAGGCTCTGTTCCCCCTCCCCTACATCCTATATCTGCTCAACACAGATCGTGGCCATATCGGTGTGCGTCTGGTCTGTTGCCCTACTGCTCCCTATCCACACCGTGCGCTGTGTACTCCGTTTTCGCATCTGACTCGGTCGCCCGTCTTCCCAGGTAAGTTGCCGCCTCAGTCAGCGGCCCGTTGCTCAAAGTCCGGTCGGCAGCGCCGACTCCCCAGGTAAGGGGGAGTCACGCTGCACCGGAGCAAACTGCCTGGATGCATCGGCTCCCACGCGGCAGTTTAGGCAGGGTGCAGGGGTCAGCGTGGTCCCGAACTTTTTCGCAAATGTCTGGCACAGGCCGCTGTGCCATTAGTGAGGCAGGTTATTTGGTTGGGTTTGTTGTACTTACCTCGGTGGCCTCCCTGTCTGGTGTCCTCTCCTGCTGTCACTGGCCGCTTGCTTCAGTTCAGTCGGCGTCCCAGGCTCCTTCCTGTTTGGCTCCATTCGCCCCCGGTGGCCACAGCTGAGAATGCAGGACGGGGAGCTCAATACACAGGGTGTAGCAGGTCTTGAGAGTGAGCACCCTCTGGTAGTAGAAAAAAAAAAAAAAAAAGAGGAGGTTGATTGAATTGGCAGGTTGAATCCTTATGTGTTAAGGATGAAACAACTGCCCTGCACACTTTATTAGGTAGGTTCAGTCACCTCTAGTACGCATTCACCACGTCATTTCGTTTCCAAACCTCCGTAGTTTACGCATCGTACGCACGTTTTGTTCGTCAATCTCGTTCACATCTCCAGTCATGTTCAGCCGTTCCTTGTCTGTTTATGTATGTTTTCTCCATTTTCTCTCTAGGGACGTTGCTTCTTTTCAGGTCCAGCTTCATTTCCAACAGGTAGTATAGGGCAGTTTTCAGTGCTAGTTTCACCTTCTCATTTTCGTTGTCTAAAAAAAAAAAAAAAATTATAATCTCACGGTTTTATTTAGATATTCTCTTCATTCCCGCTATTTGCTTCTTCCGCGCTGTGGCTAAGTCAGCTCAGTTTGTCGGTGGCGGTATTCATTGATCACGGGGTTACGTTATTCACGTTGGCATGCCTACGCACTCCACGTCGTTCGGTGGCAGGGTTGTCACTGGTGCCCAGTCCACATCCGCAGCGGGGTGCACCGGTACGACAGGCTCGGTTCCTAATATCACCCCCGCTCATTTCATACCGGCCAACATCAGGAAAGATATTCTGGAAGGCAGGGACGTCAATTTGGCTTCCCTGTTGATTGCTACTCGGGATTTCTCTGACAGCAAAGTCATCGCGTGCGGTGATGTCTTAGTAGTACTCAGGGGCCGCAATCTCAGGCTTAACAGGAAGCTTACCATCCCGGAGTTCCTTTTAGCTTTCAGTCTGTATAGAGACGTGATTTGTTCCGTACGGCCCGACCGTAGGGAAGAGTTAGATCTTTATTTGTTTAGGGTGACCGAATTAGGGTACAAATATGGTGGTAGTTCGTTCTATGATTATCACTGCTCTTTTTCAGCTAAGGCCGCGGCGGCCCTCAGTCAATTTCAGTTTCTCACAAATTGGGCTAATATCGACACTGAGATATTTTGCAGACACTTTGCTGGTCTTAGGGCTCCCGCTTGTTCTCTGTGTCAATCCATCTACCACACAGCAGAATGGTGTCACAGGGCTGCCTCAAGTGCCGATAGTAGCCCTCCCGCACAGCCGTCTAGGCACCCTGATCCCCAGAATACCTCAGGTTTAGTCGACAAATTGGGAAGGCCCATTCAATATCTCGGCAGATCACAGATCTGTAATAATTTCAATTTTTCCTCCTGTAATTATAGTCAGTGTAGGCTGTTACATGTTTGTGTGAAATGTTTCAGAGCCCATCCCAAGTTAGTCTGTACATTAAAAGCAGATAAGTCGTATCTGAGTGTCCTTAACGTTGATTGTCTGCTGCACTTCCTACGCAACCACCACGACCCTAGCTTCGTACAGTTCCTCATGTCAGGGTTTAGATCAGGTTTCCACACTGGCCTAGTCGCCTTGCCTGAATCGTCTTATGAGTGCAGGAATTTATTGTCAGCGGAGCTTCACCCTCAGGCAGTGGATGAACTGATTTCCATCGAGTTGACTAAGGGGTTCCTAATAGGCCCCTTTTCTTCTCCTCCTTTTGCGCGGTGGAGAGTCAGCCCCATAGGCGTAGTCACAGGCAAATTCAGTAACAAACAAAGGTTGATCATTGACTTGTCAGCCCCACACTGTCACTCCACCCCCAGCATTAACTCTCTCATACCCTCCGAAGAAGTCAGCATGAAATACTCCTCCATAGATCAGGCCATCGCTATCATATTGCAGTTAGGACGTAGCTCCATTCTGTCAAAAGCTGATATATCTGATGCCTTTAAGCTACTCCCCATCAGTCCCACTTTGTGGCAGTGGCATGGTATAAAGTGGAGAGATCTTTATTATTTTGCCTCTAAGCTCACTTTCGGTTCAAAAAGCAGTCCTTTGTTGTTTGACAAATTGGCCCAGGCTCTCTACTGGATACTAGTCAACGAGTTCCATTGTAGTTTTGTTATTCATTACTTAGACGACTTTCTGTTGTTGGAACACCCTGAGTCCAATCCGATAGCACTGCAGTCGCTGCTGAACTGTTTTCACCAACTTGACATTCCCGTTTCCCCAAAAAAGGTCGAAGGTCCGTCCCCAGTTATTACTTTCTTAGGTATTATTCTGGACACAGTAAACATGGTCGCTAAGTTACCGGAAGACAAACTGGACAGGATTAGGTTCACCCTCCACAATTTCACGCAGACCAGAACCATTAAAAAAGTTGAATTACAGTCTCTTTTAGGCATGTTAAATTTTGCTATGCGAGTCATGCCCCAAGGCAGGCCATTCGTGTCACGACTACTAGCTCTCCTTCCTTCAGCTCCCTCCCAAGACAGCCTCGTTTACCTTGACGATCAAATAGTAGCCGACTTAGTCATGTGGGACTATTTTCTCAGTAGCTGGAATGGTATTTCTCTCCTCATCCCGGTGGTGTCCAATAGTTCCCCTATAGTCTTCTCTGATGCAGCTCCCAGTTCTGGATTCGCAGCCATTTTTGGCACACATTGGCTAGCGGACGTATGGCCTGACGAAGTCAAGACACTGCAAGGGTTTCTTCAGTCTTCAGCTTCCTGTGAAATTTACCCCTTGGTCGCAGCCGCTCATGTGTGGGGTCATGAGTGGACCGGTCACACGGTATTGTTCATTTCCGACAATGCAGCAGTTATGGATGTCCTAAACAATGGGTCGTCTAAATCCCCGCAGGTGTTGCCGTTCCTCAGACGACTAGTGCTTCTTTTATTACAATACCAGTTTCGCTACACGTGCTCACATATATCAGGACAGAAGAATGTCGCAGCTGATGCGCTGTCTAGAGCTAATTTTGGCCTTTTCTCGCAGGTATCTCCCGACGCAGACGCCAGCGGAGCCACAGTCCCTCCGTTCCCTTCTCTGGTTTGGACATAAACTCTCACTTAGCTACAGCTCGTTCTCTACCGGCCAAGTCCCTGTCACCCAACACGGCCAGGGCTTATCAAACAGGTTGGAGAACGTTCCTTAAATTTTAAGACAAATTTCCCCAAGGCGTCCTCGATTTTACCGACTACATCCTGGCCTTCATTGGTTATTGTCACTCTGAGTTGAATTTGTCGCACTCCACAGTTAGTCTTACTTAGCCGGTGTGCAGCATTTCCGAGCCTCCAGTCAACCAGTAGCTCCCTCACTGTTCTCCATTCACATAGTCAAGGCTACACTTAGGGGACTTGAAAATGCAATCCTAACACGCGGCCGGGCCGCCAGGCCGTCACTGGGCAAATATTTCGTCAGTTGTCTGACATGTTAGACCGTAGCCCTTTCGGAGCCCAGCAAAGTTTAGTGATAAAAGCAGCCATATACCTGGCTTTCTATGGCTTCCTGAGACCAGGGGAGTTTACCTCAGCCCGTAGCAGCCGCAGGTATCTGACTGTCGGACAACTGAAGACTGACACTGACAATTTCATTCTCTCGCTCGTGTGCACCAAAAGTTCTTAGACAGGCCCTCCTACCCAGATCACGTACTACCCAACCACTCACCGCTGGTGCCCCATTCAAGTGTTACACGAGTTGTTAAGCAGTATTGACAGTTCATCACCTCAGAGGCCACTTTTGCCTTTCAATGCAGCACACCTCACGAGCTCCCAATTTGTTTCACATGTCCGCTCCCTGATGGCCAACCTAGGCTTAGACCCGGCATCCGTCTGCGGCCACTCCTTTCGGATTGGCGCCGCTTCTGCAGCATCCAAGAACCGAGTTCCTGCTCATGTCATCAGAAAGTTAGGGCGCTGGCACTCCTCCTGTTATTCACGATACATACCTCACCCGAACGTTGAAATGTCTCACGCCTGTCAGAATCTTGTACTATGAATGCGGTTCGTTAATAAAGTTTTCTGGTAGCTTGCTTTTTGGCCTCCTTCAGTCATCTCTAAGACGTTGCGGTTACGGCACAAATCAAACCGTTTAGTTAACTACTGGTTAGGGTCCCAGTTCAGGGGTAGCCCCGACCACAAGTTTTAAGGCCGATTTATTGGCCTGTATTTGTGGGAGGGGCTATGCCACTGCTATTTAGGCTCTGTTCCCCCTCCCCTACATCCTACGTCTGCTCAACACCCACCCTTCCCACCCTCCTTTTCATCATCTCACCAGGGGATGGCCTCCTTCAGTCATCTCTACGACGTTGCGGTTACGGCACAAATCAAACCGTTTAGTTAACTACTGGTTAGGGTCCCAGTTCAGGGGTAGCCCCGACCACAATGTACTTTTAAGATGGTTGCTTTTATGTTGCCTATATGTTCCTTTTACGATAAGAGCTATGTTTTTCTGGGGACAGAGTTTAAATGCAGTGTGTCCCTGAAGGGGAGGTAAGATTATGCTGGGAAGAAGAGAAGTCGATAATTACCATCACCTGTGGCCCAACAATGGGCCTTTGTTTAGTACTAAGTTCGGCTTATGTTCTATGTTGGGGGAAAGGGGGGGAGGGAAATTCAGGATTAACTCATCTCGACTGCTATAGTATTATGCGTCAGCCACGTAGCTTAGACAAGACAAAATGACAAGGATCGCTACCTGGAACGTTAAAGGGCTGAGGTCTCCCCAAAAGCGTATGATGATACTCAGACACCTCAAATGCTTAAAGATAGACTTAGCTCTATTCCAAGAGACCCACTTAGACAGAAAAGATTTCCCTCGTATGCATAAATTGTGGGTGGGGCAGGTTCTGGGCTCTCCACCAGCGGGCAATAAAGGAGGGGTGTTGCTGTTAGTCCATAGAAATCTGAAATGCCAGGTTACCTCCGTGATGGAAGATAAAGAGGGAAGGTGGCTGCATGTAATACTGCAATTCCCCTACAGAATCCTTTAGCATATATAATGTATATGGTCCTAATGAAGCTAATGCAGAGTTCAACTCTTCCATAAGAAACATAGTCCTACAAGACACAGTATCCCATAAAATTATTGCAGGAGACATGAATACAGTTATGTATCATGAGGAGGATAGACGTAGTACAAAGGGGAGATATATAAAACTCAGTCAGAGGATTTGGGAATATATGATGCCTGGCGCGTCAAACACCCTGAAGATAGGGAATATACCCATTTTTCCCTAGTACACGATTCCTGATCCCGCTTGGACTACCTTTTGGTTTCTGAATCGATACTACACAGAACTCGAGAGGTAGAAATAGGAGAGCTAGTAATATCTGACCACTCCCCTGTGATTATGGATCTTGCAGATAGTATCTTGTGGAGATTCCCATCGGACCTGGCCTCAAATGAACAATTCACAGAAATGTTGAAGCACTGGTGGATGTAATATTGGGAGACAAACTCGAGCTCAGGGGATATACAGTTGGTAAGAAGGGCGGGAGAAGCAGTCCTTAGGGGCAACATTCTAGCCTACGTAAATAGACTCAGGAAGACTACAGCACAGAAACTGAAAATATTGTCCTCCGCATTAAGGGATTCCTACACTGCCCACCTAAGGAAACCCTCGAAAGCCACTAAGAGAGACTGGCAGGAAAAGAAGCTAGAATATGAACACTGGTTGAGACAAAAAGAGGGTAGATAGAGGGTAGAAGGCGTGAAGCAAAATACTTTAGATACGGTACTAAGTTTGGTTCCTTTTTTATTTTTATTTTTGCAAGCAGTAAGCAATGGGGGTTGGGTGGGGGGGAATGGTATATAAAAATGAATGCTGATTAGAACTCATAATGTAGAGGATAAGTTATTGTTGTTGTGAATTACTATGTAATTTTAAAATGTTAATAAAGAAATATAGATACGTTAATAAGTCAGGAAAAATGCTGGCCTCATTAGCAAGGGGAATACGCCCATCCACACATATGCCACCAACCACGCGAGATAGTAGATATATTAAGTACATTTTACAAAACCCTTTATTCTAGGGATGAATATAAAGATACTCAAGGGGTGGGATGGCTGAAAGCTTTGAACTTGCCAAGTGTAACACAGGAGGACCTACTAGCATTGAACCAACCTGTCACGGAAGAAGAGGTCCTGCAGGTAATCAAGAGTTCGAGCACTGGGAAGGCCCCAGGTTCCGACGGCTATACCAATGAATTTTATAAAGTTATGGCCCCGAACGTAACCAAAGTACTTACACAATTATATAATGAGATATTACAAGGACAGCAGATAACCACCGATATGAATACAGCCTATATAAAGGTCTTACCCAAAGAGAGTAAAGATAGTATGCTAGCATCGTCATATCGTCCCATCTCTCTTATAGACAATGATCTAAAATACCTCTCAAAATTGCTAGCAGATAGGCTGGCAAATTTCATACCAAAGCTTATCTCTCCCCACAAAGTAGGGTTCGTACAGGGTAGCACTTATAGTTTGTTATGCAAATGTAAAAAAAAGAAAATAATGAAAATAATGTAAAAGAAAATGCATATCTTTGAAGTATTCTGTAATATATCAATGTCATTTTCTTTCAATAAAGAAAAGTTAAACATTTTTTTTTTTTTATTATTTTTTTTTACTTCATTTTTACCAGTGTCATGAAGTACAATATTTGACGACAAAACTATCTCAGAATGGCCTGGATAACTCAAAGCGTTTTAAAGTTATCACCACATAAAGTGACACTGGTCAGATTTGCAAAAAAAAAAAATGGCCTGGTCCTTAAGGTGAAATAAGGCTGTGTCCTAAAGGGGTTAAGCTGCGCAGGACAGGCAGTGTTGTTAAAAATTTTGGGACATGGCTAGTAAATACCTGGTTTATGTCACATATTTGTGTTATATTACTTTCGTGTATGGCTCGGCTTCAGCTTTGATTTATTTATTTATTTTTAAATTGGCACTCCGTAAAAAAAAAAAAAGGTTGCCGACCCCTGGTATAGAGTATCGCAATACTTTTTTATGGTATCGAAATCTAATCAAAATTTTGGTATCGTGACAACCCTAGTCAGGAGTTTATCTCATAGACATAACAATGGTGCGGAGCATAAAATAGTATAAACTCCATGTATAACTTGTGCCCCACATGTCTCAGTCCTGTACACATCTCTTATACTCACAGTAATTCCTTTATCCTGCAGACCGGACTGGACAGAGCCTCCATCAAGTCACTGAAGTGAGGACCAGACAGAAGGTTACCAGACAGGTCAAGTAATTTCAGGGACGGGTTATTCCTTATTCCAGATGCCAACTGGATGCAGGAAGTGTCTGGTAGATGATTATAACCCAATCTGTAAGAATAAGAAGATGAGATGTGGGTGAGGCGTCCACAGAGCGTTAGTATAAAATCTGTAGATTGTGACTGGCGATGGTTCCTCCGGTTTCACATATTTCTTAAGTAAAGACCTGTTGAACACATCATGGATCCTCCAGATCTGCGGAAGATCTAGACGAAACGCTACTGGATTGATCAACGCAGATATTTTAATAAATCTTGGACCCAGTTTCCAAGATGGTACTTTCAGTTTAATATTTTTAGTAGATAACGACACCAGAACAACCACACACAGGTCCGGACCAGTCATACGTCTCTTGTCAGCCATTCGCTTGTACCTCTCACCCATCCTCTCCAAATTCACTTGAATCTTCCGCCAGAAGATCTCTTCTCCTCTGGCATCCCAGAGGAAATCTCTTCTCCTCTGGCATCCCAGAGGAACTAGTCTCAGAAAAGGTACCAAACTGAGGATGAAAACCGTATGCGCCAAAAAATGGCGACTTACCCGTGGACTCCTGCTTACGGTTATTCAAAGCATGCGTGGGATCTCCGAATGTCAGGGACAGGAAAATACCGCCCAGCGAAGTGAATACTAATGCGATGGGCGTGTCTAAGGATCCGGCAGTTGGGGCGCGGGCTGGGCACAAATGCGGCACAAAGAACGCCCCTTGGGCAGAAAGGAGAGGTGATTATAAAGATGATTTTTCACGTTTAACAATGCGCACAGGGATAATACTTATATGAATTGGGAACTTATTATAAGACCTAGGGGGCATATAAAGAGCTAATTATCCTCAGAAGGCCTGTCAGTGTCCCTTTAAGCCGCGCAGGACAGGCAGTGTTGTTAAAAATTTTGGGACATAGCTAGTAAATACCTGGTTTATGTCACATATTTGTGTTATATTACTTTCCCGTATAGCTCGGCACACCGAGTGCTTCAGCTTTGATTTATTATATTTTTTTTTAATCAGCACTCCATACAAAAAAGGTTGCCGACCCCTGGTACAGAGTATCACAATACTTTTTTATGGTATCGAAATCAAATAAAAATTTTGGTATCGTGACAACCCTAGTCAGCAGTTTATCTCAGACACAACAATGGTGCGGAGCATAAAATATAATAAACTCCATGTATAACTTGTGCCCCACATGTCTCAGTCCTGTACACATCTCTTATACTCACCGTAATAACTGTATCCTGCAGGCCGGACTGGACAGAGCCTCCATCAAGTCACTGAAGTGAGGACCAGACAGACGGTTACCAGACAGGTCGAGTATCATCAGGGACTGGTTATTCCTTATTCCAGATGCCAACTGGATGCAGGAAGTGTCTGGTAGACGATTACCACCCAATCTGTAAGAATAAGAAGATGAGATGTGGGTGAGGCGTCCACAGAGCGTTAGTATGAAATCTGTAGATTGTGACTGTGGAGAGAAAATGTCCTCGGCTGTTAGTAAAATCTATAAATGTCATCACTAGAAGCCGCCTCTTGTGTGTGGTGGATGTCAGGAATGGCGGCAGCTATATGATATGTCCATGTCCTAGAAATCCAGAACCCTGAGGAATGTCCTCACTTTGTGGCATGTCATAAATCAGTGATGATGGCAGCACATGAATGTACAAGAGTCATAAAGCTGGAGGAACTTGTGTCAGCGTCATCAGCTGCTGAGAGCTCTCCTTCCTCCACCATCTATTGTGGCCCTCAGTCTGTGGCCTCCATTCTCCTTCCTCTACCATCTATTGTGGCCTCCATTCTCCTTCCTCCACCATCTATTGTGGCCCCCATTCTCCTTCCTCCACCATCTATTGTGGCCCCCGTTCTCCTCCTCACATTACTACAGGACACATGTAGCTCTGCCCTCGCTCAGTCAGTTATTTGGGGGATGGATTATTAGTAGACATTACACTACATTCAGGGTTTCTCTGGATTCTGCTGGTATTGATTATTACTTATTGATAACGAGCAGTAATCGCCTCCATTCTGAGTAAATTACAGCCGAGGTCATCAGTAATAATACCGCCATACAGCTGTAATGTAGCACAGGCAGAGATGAGCGCTCTATGGCGGTAAGGGCTCATGTACATATTACAGCCCTATATAACCTGGGAGTTGCTCAGACCCATAATCTGCCCCATAGAAGCAGATGTGTCCTTCCTGTCCCTCCAGATGTCTCTCAGGACATATGACACCTCCTCCATGTGGAGGCACAATGCAGGTTCTGATGAGGTCAGTCCTAGAACACTTACCTGTGTGTTATCCGGGGAGGGGGTCACTGCTCCCATTATGTGTTATACAGCGGGGGGAGGTATTACTGATAGCGCTGCTCTTCTCAGACATGAAGGACATTACTGATTGTGTTTTTATCCGACTGATGTGTTAAAGGGATCATCAGAACCTTTATGTTATCATATAGGGGCCTGCTGAAGAGTTTAAAGGGGTTATCCAGGAACTGGATATTGATGTCCTATCCACAGAACACATCATTAATATGAGATCTGTGGGGGTCAGACTCCTGGTGCAATGAGCAGGTCCGTGGTACGGTTAGGTGGACACCAAAGTATGCAGTGGGTCCAGATATGGGTATAGTTAATAGTTTTTTGCTCGTGACGCCAATTGCAGCGTGCGCAGGGTACAGTCTCAGGGCCCTTTAAAGAGGACCTTTCACTACTCTACAAACTAAAAACTAACTAGATCAGTGGGCAGAGCGGCGCCCAGGGGTCCCCCTGCACTTACTAGTAAGTCTGGGCGCCGCTCCGTTCGCCCGGTATAGGCTCCGGTGTCTGCGCTCCCTCTGACTGATTTCTTGTAGGAGGCGTTTCCTTTGCTGCAGTGCTGGCCAATCGCAGCGCACAGCTCATAGCCTGGCTATGAGCTGTGCGCTGCGATTGGCCAGCAGTGCAGCAAGGGACACGCCTCCTACAAGAAATCAGTCAGAGGGAGCGCAGACACCGGAGCCTATACCGGGCGAACGGAGCGGCGCCCAGGCATACTAGTAAGTGCAGGGGGACCCCTGGGCGCCGCTCTGCCCACTGATCTAGTTAGTTTTTAGTTTGTAGAGTAGTGAAAGGTCCTCTTTAAGGTGTTGCAACTCACGTACCAGGTTAGGAATGCCAGAGTGGGGTAATGTCTCTGTGTAGCAGTAGTAATAGTGTAAACGGTGTCTTCTACCTGGGTACGGCTGGACTCCTGGATCCTGGCTCACTTGCAATAAATGAGTGTGTTCCTAGTAGGAGTAATTGAGGAACTTGGAAGTAATGAATGAGATCCAGACTTGGAATATCATTCAACTTGTCTTTACTTGATGCAGCATTAATCCACACGAGATACAGCAATAGTCTTGGGTCCCAGCAGGTATTGGCAATGTATGGCAGGGATCAATATCTCTTCTGCTTCTATCATTTGCCTGGAGCTCTCTTGTTACTCACAGTTAGCTCACAGGGAATGGCTCTTCCTGGAGATCTGGAGGTGGCTGCTTGCTTGTCACCAGTTGAGGCTGAAGGGCTCAGACTGGGAATGGTGATGTTTGGTCTCAGCCGAGACTCGATCCTGGGTTGGGATCCCTATTTCTGGGAGCTCCTACCAGCACAACCTTCCCCTAGCCGGGGTGGCTGGCACACACCCTGTAACTTCCTTTCCTCCCCATGAGGCAGGATGTGGGAATATTCCACACCTCCTCAAAGAGGGGGAGCTAAACTGGAATGTACTTTTCCAGTTTAGATATACTGAACTGAACTAAAGCTCTGCTGACGCATTGCTGCCACCTGCTGGTGTACATAGAAAACGACAGCAAATACATGTAACAGCCGCCCTCGACTTATGCTTAGGAGGGTAGAGGAATCAGCTCTGGGGTACCCAATAAAGTACAAAGTGCTGCATGAATTACACATAATGACATACAAAGACAAACATGAAACGGCTATCCCCAGGTTCCTGCCCGCTAGAGGAGGTGTCCAACACACAGTTTCCTTCTCTTGGTATAACCAGTGAACCTAATACTGCACTAAGCAAACATTACTGACTGACTTTGAAATGTTCTGGATCCTTTAAACACCAAAGAAAGCATGGGGGTGTCTTTACTCCGTAATCCCACTATTATGTAATGGAATGCCCGCAAATGAAAGGGTGGCTTTATCCTGTATTCCCTTTCCTGCACCAAAGCCTGAGAAATTTGGCTTAAAGCAAGATCACTATGGTGACTAAGGGGTAGCTAAAATATGGCTCTAAGGCTTGAGGTACCATACCTTAGGTAAAGGCTCAAAAGGGGAGGTATTTATCGTCTCCATGCACTTCTGGCAATGTCACAGGAGGAGGGTATGATAATCCCATGAAACTGCTGGAAATAAGACACCTCAGGATGGGAACAATCCTGAACATGAAACAAACGGGAAGGAGGAGGTCTATGACTTCTAACGATTCCCGAAGCAGCCGGGTTACCCGTGTAGTTACTGGACCTGCCTTGACTTACTACTTGGTCCTACCTGTGCACTAAGAGTAGGCCATTAGTTTTAAGCGTCTGCATAATGGCAGTCCGTATAAAGGAAGGAGTGGACATGAGCTGTCAAATAAGGCATACAAGAGTAAGTTGCTACATTCTTGGTTAAGTGCAATGTTAAGTGCAAATGTCACAAATATTGCTGGAAGGTCTCATTGCGGCACGTGGAGAAGACTACACAGTGCATGGGCATGTTATCTTAAACGTTACATAACATGAAAACTGGTAACAATTAGTGCAAAAATATTAAATTGGACATCACAAAGAGCTCAGGTATTACATTTGAGTCTTTTCTTTGGGTGCAAGCTTTTATGTTGCGGTAAAACATTTTTAGTAAAAGTAGTGCAATTTTATTAAGGCAAGGATAGGCTCAAAAATAACTTGAGTCCTTTGACTTGAAGTGCTTGAAGTTGAATCCTCTGGAAACAGGTAAAAAGTCAATTGTAATCCACAGGGATAAAAGAGTTAATTGCAATCCAAACAAGGTAGTGGGTCATTACCACAATGGGTAGTTTTCCTCACAGGAAAGTTTGGAAATCTTCATACTGGATCCCATATTTGAGGACGCAAAAGTTCTTTAGGCTGTCTGGTGCTCTCGGCAACTGTAACTCCAGCAGAAACTTCATCTGCAACCTCCTGGTGGCTTTCTGTGGCAGAACTTGGAATTGCAGGATCACCTTTCTCTGGAAAATCCTCTGTAAGCCTTGGCTTTTTCCTGGTAGGTGACAGGTTCTCCGGACAGCAATAAAGAATAGACCCTTGGTCTTTCATAGCAAGAAGCTCTGGATTCTGTGGTGGTTCGGGAGTGCATGGAGCAGTATCAGTGGATTCCTCCTTATCCTCACACACATCAGGGCAGTGCTCCTGTTTGATGGGTTCAGGCTGTACAGTAACAGTAGTAGTAGTAGGCCCAGAGATTTCTGTAGTGGCAGTGATAATAGTCACAGACTGGCTCTTTTCTGGCTCCTCTACTACAGTAGTCAGGGGCAACAGTGGTAAAATCCGCCTGGCAGATGGCCTGCTGCTGCCTACAGGAGGGACTGGGAGTCTTCTTCGCTGTTGTTTCAGCAGTTGAAAGTCTCTAGGGGCAATGACAATGTCCACAGGGCAGTCCTTCTCTGACTCTGCTCCTACCTGATGTCACGACCAGGTGGCCGGTTCTGATGCCTCCTGGTGGTGCGCGGGGACCTCTGCGATAGGTGACGTCAGCGTGGCTGTCGCCGAAGCTGTAGTCCACTCTGCAGTAATCGCGGCTTGATTCTTGGCCGGGACGTCAGTCGCTGGGGCAGACAGTGAGATGGTTGGTGCGGTCGTCTCCTCCTGTGTCTTGAGAGGGGCGACATCTGCTTCCGCGGGAGTGGGCTGGAGTGCTGTGACCATCTTGGCTTGTTGTTGGGAGGTATCTCCTGCCTCCGGACTCACAGACCGGGTGGCCGCAGCTGTAGTGGCAGTGCTGCGTATCATTGGAGACACACGTTTCTCGCCAGGGGGTTCCTCTTTAAAAGGGTCATCATCCCCGAAGACGAGCTAGTCCCACTTGGGTTGCGGCACTCTCAACGCCATCTTCCTTGACTCCTCCGTCACAATCAGTGTAGGACATGAGGGTGGAGCCCAGAGGGAGAAGTCTGCACTCCCTTGGTTCACATTGCAAAGTTCTTGGGGGGCTGGCTTGAGTTTTCCCGCTTCTAGGGGGGCATATTCGCTTTTCCCTCTTCCGACAGGCATAATAACTCTTTGAGTGCTCGTGGGCTTCACGTAGTGCTTTCTGGCACAGCAACAAAGCAATAAAGTCAATTTTCAGGGTTTTTGTACAATTCTCAGAACTTGCAGTACTGTGAAACATGCAATTTGATCCGGTTCTGTTGTGGCACACAATTGGATCCGGTTCTGTTGGCATACAGCTCGATCCTGTTGGCACACAGCTCGATCCTGTTGGCACACAGCTCGATCCTGTTTGTGCCAAAATATGCAATGAGCAGGACCGTGGTACGGTTAGGCGGACGCCAAAGTATGCAGTGGGTCCAGATATGGGTATAGTTAATAGTTT